>NW_028253230.1:1200000-1800000 GCF_964263255.1 Lissotriton vulgaris | reverse complement strand
AGGGGCATAGAACCAGCAGGAGTAATGAACTAGCAGACATATGGAAGAAGCAGGAGCATAGACCTGGCAGGGGAATTTACCAAGCAGGGGTGTTGTCCCAGCAAGAGCATGCAGCTAGCAGGAGCAGGGAACCAGCATGAGTATGGAACCAGCAGGGCCATGGAACCAGCAGGAGCATGGAACCAGCAGGGCCATGGAACCAGCAGGAGCATGGAACCAGCAGGGACATGGAACCAGCAGGAGCATGGAACCATCAGGGGCATCTAACCAGCAGGGGTGCAGAACCTGTAGGAGCATGGAACCAGCAGGGGCATGAAACAAGAAGGAGCATGGAACCAGCAGGGGCATGAAACAAGAAGGAGCATGGAACTAACATGGGCATAGAACCAGCAAGAGCATAGAGCCAGCTGGAGCATGGAACCAGCAGGGGTAAGGACCCAGCTGGAGCTTGGAAACAGCAGGGGTGGAAGCAGCAGAGGCAAACAACCATCAGGAGCATGGAACCAGCAGAACATGAAACCAGGAGAACATGGAACCAGCAGTGGCATGGAACCAGCAGGGGCATGGAACCAGTAGAACATTGAACCAGCAGGGGCATGGAACCAGTAGAACATTGAACCAGCAGGGGCATGGAACCAGCAAGAGTCATGGAACCTGCAGGGCCATGGAACCAGCAGGGGCATCTAGCCAGCAGGAGCATAGAGCCAGCAGGGGCATAGAACCAGCAGGAGTAATGAACTAGCAGACATATGGAAGAAGCAGGAGCATAGACCTGGCAGGGGCATTTACCAAGAAGGGGTGTTGTCCCAGCAAGAGCATGCAGCTAGCAGGAGCAGGGAACCAGCATGAGTATGGAACCAGCAGGGCCATGGAACCAGCAGGAGCATGGAACCAGCAGGGCCATGGAACCAGCAGGAGCATGGAACCAGCAGGGACATGGAACCAGCAGGAGCATGGAACCAACAGGGACATGGAACACGCAGGGAAATGAAACCAGCAGGGACATGGAACCAACAGGAACATGGAACCAGCAGGGAAATGGAACCAGCGGGGGCATGGATGTAGCAAGGGTATCTACTGAGCAGGAGCATTGAACCAGCAGGGATATCTAACTAGCAGGAGCATGGAACCAGCAGGAAAATGCAACCAGCAGGGGCATGGATTCAGCAGGGGCATCTAGTGAGCAGGAGCATGAAACCAGCAGGGGCATCTAGTGAGCAGGAGCATGAAACCAGCAGGGGCATCTAACCAGCAGATGCATGGAACCAGCAGGTGCATCTAAGAAACAGGGCATGGAAACAGCAGTGTCATGGAACCAGCAGGAGCATGGAACCAGCAGGGACATGGAACACGCAGGGAAATGGAACCAGCAGGGACATGGAACCAACAGGAACATGGAAATGGAACCAGCGGGGGCATGGCTGTAGCAAGGGTATCTACTAAGCAGGAGCATTGAACCAGCAGGGATATCTAACTAGCAGGAGCATGGAACCAGCAGGAAAATGCAACCAGCAGGGGCATGGATTCAGCAGGGGCATCTAGTGAGCAGGAGCATGAAACCAGCAGGGGCATCTAACCAGCAGATGCATGGAACCAGCAGGTGCATCTAAGAAACAGGGCATGGAAACAGCAGCGTCATGGAACCAGCAGAGTAATGGAACCAGCAGAGTCATGGAATCAGCAGGGGGGTGGAGCAAGCAGGGGCATGGAACCAGTAGCATCATGGAATCAGAAGAGTAATGGAACCAGCAGCGTCATGGAACCAGCAGAGTCATGGAACCCTCAGGGGGATGGACCAAGCAGAGGCATGGAAAAAACAGGTGAATTAAACCAGCAAGAGCATGGAAACAGCAGGGGCAAGGGCATGCAACCAGCAGGAGCATGAAACCAGCAGGGGGATAGAAACAGTAGGGCATAGAACTAGTAGGTGCATGGAACTAGCAGAATACTGATACCAGCAGGAACATGGAACCAGCAGGGGCATCAAACAAGCCGGGGCATTGAATCAGCAGGGGTATGGAACCAGCAGGAGCACGGAACCAGCAGGGGTATGGAACCAGCAGGGGCACGGAACCAGCAGCGGCATGGAACCAGCAGGAGCATGGAATAAGGCGGGGCATCTAACAAGCAGGGGCATGGAACCAGCAGGAGTATGTCACCAGCAGGGACATGCAAGCAGCAGGAGCATGGAACCAGCAGGAAAATGGAACCAGCAGGGGCATGGATTCAGCAGGAGCATCTAGTGAGGTGGACCATGGAACCAGCAGGGGCATCTATGAAGCAGGGCATGGAACCAGCAGCATCATGGATCCAGCAGCGTCATGGAACCAGCAGGGGCATAGATTCAGCAGGGGCATCTAGTGAGCAGGAGCATGGAACCAGCAGGAGCATGGAACCAGCAGGGGCATCTAACCAGCAGGAGCATGGAACCAGCAGGGGCATCTAAATAGTGTGGGCATGGAACCAGCTGGGGGATGGAACCAGCAGGGGCAGGGGCATGCAACCAGCAGGAGCATCGAACGAGCAGGGCATGGAAACAGCAGGGCATGGAACCAGTAGGGGCATGGAACTAGCAGAAGCCTGGAACCAACAGGGGCATGGAACTAGCAGGAGTGTGGAAGCAGCAGGGGCATGGAACCAGCAGGAGCATGGAACCAGCAGGGCCATGGAACCAGCAGGAGCATGGAACCAGCAGGGACATGGAACCAGCAGGAGCATGGAACCAACAGGGACATGGAGCACGCAGGGAAATGAAACCAGCAGGGACATGGAACTAACAGGAACATGGAACCAGCAGGGAAATAGAACCAGCGGGGGCATGGATGTAGCAAGGGTATCTACTGAGCAGGAGCATTGAACCAGCAGGGATATCTAACTAGCAGGAGCATGGAACCAGCAGGAAAATGCAACCAGCAGGGGCATGGATTCAGCAGGGGCATCTAGTGAGCAGGAGCATGAAACCAGCAGGGGCATCTAACCAGCAGATGCATGGAACCAGCAGGTGCATCTAAGAAACAGGGCATGGAAACAGCAGTGTCATGGAACCAGCAGGAGCATGGAACCAGCAGGGACATGGAACACGCAGGGAAATGGAACCAGCAGGGACATGGAACCAACAGGAACATGGAAATGGAACCAGCGGGGGCATGGATGTAGCAAGGGTATCTACTAAGCAGGAGCATTGAACCAGCAGGGATATCTAACTAGCAGGAGCATGGAACCAGCAGGAAAATGCAACCAGCAGGGGCATGGATTCAGCAGGGGCATCTAGTGAGCAGGAGCATGAAACCAGCAGGGGCATCTAACCAGCAGATGCATGGAACCAGCAGGTGCATCTAAGAAACAGGGCATGGAAACAGCAGCGTCATGGAACCAGCAGAGTAATGGAACCAGCAGAGTCATGGAATCAGCAGGGGGGTGGAGCAAGCAGGGGCATGGAACCAGTAGCATCATGGAATCAGAAGAGTAATGGAACCAGCAGCGTCATGGAACCAGCAGAGTCATGGAACCCTCAGGGGGATGGACCAAGCAGAGGCATGGAAAAAACAGGTGAATTAAACCAGCAAGAGCATGGAAACAGCAGGGGCAAGGGCATGCAACCTGCAGGACCCTGAAACCAGCAGGGGGATAGAAACAGTAGGGCATAGAACTAGTAGGTGCATGGAACTAGCAGAATACTGATACCAGCAGGAACATGGAACCAGCAGGGGCATCAAACAAGCCGGGGCATTGAATCAGCAGGGGTATGGAACCAGCAGGAGCACGGAACCAGCAGGGGTATGGAACCAGCAGGGGCACGGAACCAGCAGCGGCATGGAACCAGCAGGAGCATGGAATAAGGCGGGGCATCTAACAAGCAGGGGCATGGAACCAGCAGGAGTATGTCACCAGCAGGGACATGCAAGCAGCAGGAGCATGGAACCAGCAGGAAAATGGAACCAGCAGGGGCATGGATTCAGCAGGAGCATCTAGTGAGGTGGACCATGGAACCAGCAGGGGCATCTATGAAGCAGGGCATGGAACCAGCAGCATCATGGATCCAGCAGCGTCATGGAACCAGCAGGGGCATAGATTCAGCAGGGGCATCTAGTGAGCAGGAGCATGGAACCAGCAGGAGCATGGAACCAGCAGGGGCATCTAACCAGCAGGAGCATGGAACCAGCAGGGGCATCTAAATAGTGTTGGCATGGAACCAGCAGGGTCATGGAACCAGCTGGGGGATGGAACCAGCAGGGGCAGGGGCATGCAACCAGCAGGAGCATCGAACCAGCAGGGGCATGGAAACTGCAGAGCATAGAGCCAGTAGGGGCATGGAAGTAGCAGGAGCGTGGAAGCAGCAGGGCATGGAACCAGCAAGGGCATGGAACTAGCAGGAGCGTGGAAGCAGCAGGGGCATGGAAGCAGCAGGGCATGGAACCAGCAGGGGCATGGAACCAGCATGGGCATGGAACCAGCAGAAGCATGGAATCAGCAGGGGCATGGAACCAGCAGGAGCATATAATGGGCAGGAGAATGGAACCCCCAGGTTAAGCTCAAAAGCGGGGGGATGGAACCACCAGGGTCATGGAACCAGCACAGTTGTGGAACCAGCAGGGGCATCTAATCAGCAGGAGCATGGTTCCAGCAGGAGCATCTAAAAAACGGGGGCATGGAACCAGCAGGCCATGAAACCAGCAGGGGCATGGTACCACCAGGCGCCTCTAACCAGCAGGAGTGTGGAATAAGCAGAGGCATCTAAAAAGCTGGGGCATGGAACCAGCTGGTTCATGAAACCAGCAGGGGTATGGAACTAGCAGGGGCATGGAACCAGCAGGAGCATGGAACCAGCAGGGGCAGGGGCATGCAACCAGCAGGCGCATGAACCAGCAGAGACATGGAACTAGCCGGGCATGGAAGCAGCAGGAGCATGGAACTAGCAGGAACATGGAACCAGGAGGGGCAAGGAACCAGAAGAAGCATGGAAGCAGTAGAACTTGGAACTAGCAGTGGCATGGAATCAGCAGGAGCATGGATACAGTGGGGGCATGGAACCAGTAGGGACATCGAACCAGCAGGAGTATGGAACCAGCAGGGGCATCTAACAAGAGGGGGCATGGAACCAGTAGCTTCTTGGAACCAGCAGGGGCATGAAACCAGTAGAGGCATGGACGCAGCAGGGGCATGGAACCAGCAGGGGCATCTAACAAGCAGGTGCAAGGAACCAGCAGCTTCTTGGAACCAGCAGGGGCCTGGAACCAGCAGGGTCATGGATATAGCAAGGGCATTTGGTGAGCAGGAGCATGGAACCAGCAGGGACATCTAACAAGCGGGGGCATGGAACCAGGAGCTTCATGGAACCAGCAAGGGCATGGAACCAGCAGGATCATCTAACGAGCAGGAGCATGGATCCTGCTGAGGCATCTAAAAAGTGGGGGCATGAAACCAGCAGGGTCATGGAACGAGCAGGGGCATGGAACCAGCAGGGTCATGGAACGAGCAGGGGCATGGAACCAGCAGGGTCATCTAACAAGCGGGGGCATGGAACCAGCAGGGTCATGGAACGAGCAAGGGAATGGAACCAGCAGAACATGGAAGCAGCAGGGCAAAGAACCAGCAGGGGCATGGAACCAGCAGGGGCACGGTGTTGTACCAGGTACGAAAGCTACACAAGCTGCTCCTTTGCTCCAACACTGTAAATTCACATGAGAGCTCTCCACCAATCCCCATCACTCCACCGTTCACATCTTCACTCATATCTATATTGTTGTTTTCTTTGAGATTGCTTTTGCTATATATGATATATATGTATGATCCATTCTTTAGGACAATGCTAACTACAATAAAAGTTTTACATTATCAAGTGGGTGGCCAGCACAGGACTAGCAATAGCAGGTATTTAGCAATCCTTGAGGATTCCGATAGCCACAGGCTGGATTTTGGGACTGACCTAGATGAAGATTGAAGAGGTATGTTTTCGAAAGACATCTCGTCTAGCATACCAAACCTTGCAGTGAGTTTTGGGTCAGGCAGTAACTTATTGTCGGCTGCCTTTCTTATTAATTTTATTTGATTGTTTCTTATTTTAATGTCTTCTTTCCTCTTCTCGCATTTGTCTCTGAGCCATGAAGCTGGATCTGACAACACTAAGCAGTGAAGCTGGATCTGACAACACTAAGCAGTGAAGCTGGATCTGACAACACTAAGCAGTGAAGATGGATCTGACAACACAGAGCAGTGAAGCTGGATCTGACAACACAGAGCAGTGAAGCTGGATCTGACAACACAGAGCAGTGAAGCTGGATCTGACAACACAGAGCAGTGAAGCTGGATCTGACAACACAGAGCAGTGAAGCTGGATCTGACAACTCTGAGCCATGAAGCTGGATCTGACAACACTGAGCAGTGAAGCAGGATCTGACAACACTAAGCCACAAAGCTGGATCTGACAACACTGAGCAGTAAAGCTAGATCTGAAAACACTGAGGGCCTGATTCTGATGCGGGTTGGAAATCTTCCCGACCAAATCGGTTAGGAAATGTTTTCAGACCCACTCGGATCGGGAGAGTCTGACCGATGGAGTGGGATGCATCTTGATGCTTCCAGGTACGATTTGGTTGGACTTCAATGGGAGCAGATGTTCCTAACTACATCATAATTGGGCCCTGGGTCGGGAAGACATGTTCCGGACCAATTTGGAAGGAGAAAATGCCATTAGGAGACCTCCCTAACTGCATCAGAATCAGGCCCTGAGCCGTGAAGCTGAATCTGACAACACTAAGCCATGAAGCTGGATCTGAAAACACTGAGCCACGAAGCTGGATCTGCCAACACTGAGCAGTGAAGCTGTATCTGACAACACTGAGTACTGAAGATGGATCTGACGACACTGAGAGGAGAAGCTGGATCTGACAACACTGAGCCGCGAAGCTGGATCTGACAACACTGAGCCATGAAGCCGGATTTGACAACACTGAGCCGTGAAGCTGGATCTGACAACACTGAGCACTAAAGCTGGATCTGACAATACTGAGGAATTAAGCCAGATCTGACAACACTGAGCCGTGAATCTGGATCTAACAACACTGAGCAGTGAAGCTGGATCTGACAACACTGAGCAGTGAAGCTGGATCTGACAACACTGAGCAGTGAAGCTGGATTTGACAACACTGAGCCGTGAAGCTGGATCTGACAACACTGAGCACTGAAGCTGGATCTGACAATACTGAGGAATTAAGCCAGATCTGACAACACTGAGCCGTGAAGCTGGATCTGACAACACTGAGCACTGAAGATGGATCTGACGACCCTGAGAGGTGAAGCTGGATCTGACAACCCTGAGCAGTGAAGCTGGATCTGACAACACTGAGCACTGAAGATGGATCTGACGACACTGAGAGGTGAAGCTGGATCTGAAAACACTGAGCCGTGAAGCTGGATCTGACAACACTGAGCCATGAAGCCGGATTTGACAACACTGAGCCATGAAGCTGGATCTGACAACACTGAGCACTGAAGCTGGATCTGACAATACTGAGGAATTAAGCCACATCTGACAACACTGAGCCGTGAAGCTGGATCTAACAAAACTGAGCAGTGAAGCTGGATCTGACAACACTGAGCAGTGAAGCTGGATCTGACAACACTGAGTACTGAAGATGGATCTGACAACACTGAGAGGAGAAGCTGGATCTGACAACACTGAGACGCGAAGCTGGATCTGACAACACTGAGCCATGAAGCCGGATTTGACAACACTGAGCCGTGAAGCTGGATCTGACAACACTGAGCACTAAAGCTGGATCTGACAATACTGAGGAATTAAGCCAGATCTGACAACACTGAGCCGTGAAGCTGGATCTAACAACACTGAGCAGTGAAGCTGGATCTGACAACACTGAGCAGTGAAGCTGGATCTGACAACACTGAGCAGTGAAGCTGGATTTGACAACACTGAGCCGTGAAGCTGGATCTGACAACACTGAGCACTGAAGCTGGATCTGACAATACTGAGGAATTAAGCCAGATCTGACAACACTGAGCCGTGAAGCTGGATCTGACAACACTGAGCACTGAAGATGGATCTGACGACCCTGAGAGGTGAAGCTGGATCTGACAACACTGAGCAGTGAAGCTGGATCTGACAACACTGAGCACTGAAGATGGATCTGACGACAGTGAGAGGTGAAGCTGGATCTGAAAACACTGAGCCGTGAAGCTGGATCTGACAACACTGAGCCATGAAGCCGGATTTGACAACACTGAGCCATGAAGCTGGATCTGACAACACTGAGCACTGAAGCTGGATCTGACAATACTGAGAATTGAAGCCAGATCTGACAACACTGAGCCGTGAAGCTGGATCTAACAACACTGAGCAGTGAAGCTGGATCTGACAACAGCGAACAGTGAAGCTGGATCTGGCAACACAGAGCCATGAAGCTGGATCTGACAACACTGAGCAGTGAAGCTGGAACTGACAACAGCGAGCAGTGAAGCTGGATCCGGCAAAACTGAGCCGTGAAGCTGGATCTGACAACACTGAGCAGTGAAGCTGGATCTGACAACACTGAGCTGTGAAGCCAGATCCGACAACACTGAGCACTGAAACTGGATCTGACAACACTGAGCCATGAAGCTGGATCTGACAACACTGAGCAGTGAAGCTGGATCTGAGAACACTGAGCCATGAAGCTGGATCTGAAAACACTGAGCAGTGAAGCTGGATCCGACAACACTGAGCACTGAAACTGGATCTAACAACACTGAGCCATGAAGCTGGATCTGATATCACTGAGCCATGAAGCTGGATCTGACGACACTGAGCCATGAAGCAGGATCTGATATCACTGAGCCATGAAGCTGGATCTGACAACACTGAGCAGTGAAGCTGGATCCGACAACACTGAGGAGTGAAGCTGGATCTGACAACACTAAGCAGTGAAGCTGGATCTGACAACACTAAGCAGTGAAGCTGGATCTGACAACACTGAGCAGTGAAGCTGGATCCGACAACACTGAGCAGTGAAGCTGGATCTGACAACACTAAGCAGTGAAGATGGATCTGACAACACTAAGCAGTGGAGCCGGATCTGACAACACTGAGCTGTGAAGCCAGATCCAACAACACTGAGCACTGAAACTGGATCTGACAACACTGAGCAGTGAAGCTGGATCTGACAACACTGAGCAGTGAAGCAGGATCCGACAACACTGAGCAGTGAAGCTGGATCTGACAACACCGAGCAGTGAAGCTGGATCTGACAACACAGAGCCATGAAGCTAGATCTGACAACGCTGAGCAGTGAAGCTGGATCTGGCAACACTGAGCCGTGAAGCTGGATCTGTCAACACAGAGCCATGAAGCTAGATCTGACAACGATGAGCAGTGAAGCTGGATCTGAGAATGCTGAGCAGTAAAGTTGGATCCGCTGCCTTGGAGTGCCTTACACCTTGGCTGTTACTTGGCGCCAGTCCCCATCCTCCTGGTGCTGTCCTCTTAAATAAAGCCCACTCAGTCTAGGCAGAGTACTATCATCATAAGAGTTTCCTGTTGACACCGGAGCTGTATATACATACTTTATGTTGTGGTGATCAATGCATTGTACTCTCACCACTTTACCTGGGGCTCACGTATACTCTTCCACCCAGCCTGAATATTTCCTTTCTAACATCTTCAATTTTGTTTGAGGAACATTTTGCCATAGGAAATAAAGTTCTGCTCTACCTGCATGGACAATCCCATGCAGTCTTAATGTGAAAGGGGCAAAGCGAGAGACGGAGTAGAAATGGTTATGTCCAAAGTCTTGGTGTCCTGCATGGAAAGAGCTTTCTTTGAAAGGGAAATGCCCCCGAAAGAAAATGTAAACCCTTCCCTGCCTGTACCTTTGCATGTCCCACTGATCCACCTTGAGAGTTGTCCGATGCTTCACACATAAATAACGGATGAACAAATGTTATTGCAAGTATTACCTCACTGAAGTCCATCCTGTTGAATTTACCAATGTTAATTGTTAATGCCACCTTCGCTTTTGCTTTTAGGTATTAATTGACTTGATGGGCTGTGGTGGCCCCGATAGAGGTTCCTGCCACAATAAGGTAGCCAGTGTAGCCATTATTTATTGCTCCAATTTACTGTGTTTGGAACAGAAGGTAGTGTGGAGGATCCATGGTACCAGGAAGTCTTGCATTTTTATTTTATAACTGTGTCTGTGCTGCATGAATGCTTTACACATTGCCCCTAAGTTAAGCCTGACTGGTTTGTGCCAAGCTACAAGAGGGTTATGCACAGCTTAATTTAAAGACTTTAGTGGTTCACCCTGAGAGGGATTGTGCCTGCTGCTTGAGCAGGGTTAACCCCCCTCTCAAAAACAACCCAATTTCACACAATTAAATTTTCAAAGTGCCATAGCCGTCAACTATCTCTCTGATCACTTGTTGAATGTATTGTTGCCTTTGATACTGCCTTTTAGCTATGTTCGTACTAGACTAGCTATGCGTGTTTCAATTTCCCACCACCTCAAACACATTTGGTAGCTCACCATTGCTAAGCACTCAGGGCCCGATTCACAGAATGAACTTAAGACTCAATCCTAAACTTACTACTATTTTGGTATTCACAGAATGCACTTACTACTTTTGGCATTCACAGAATGAACTTACTACTTTTGCTATTCACAGAAGTTAGGATTTTGTCTTAAGTCTGTCTTAAGTCTGTCTTAAGTTTGTCTTAAGTTTGTCTTAAGACAAACTTAAGACAAAATCCTAACTTCTGTGAATACCAAAAGTAGTAAGTTCATTCTGTGAATGCCAAAAGTAGTAAGTGCATTTTGTGAATACCAAAATAGTAGTAAGTTTAGAACTGAGTCTTAAGTTCATTCTGTGAATCGGGCCCACAGGACCTGATGTACGACCCTTCCAGTTTGCAAGTCGCAAATTGCAACGATTTGCAACTCGCAATTTGCGACCCACAAAACGGAATGTACAACTGTGTCTCAGTTACTGTTTATGATTCCCAATAGGGTCACCAATGACCACCCGCATTAATTTTCATGAGACAGGTCGCAATTTGCAACCACATTGGGAATGGCCAACACTTACAGCAATTGTGGCCTGCTTGGGTCAGCAGACCACCATGTCTATGACTGCTTTTTAAATAAAGTATATTTGGTAAAATGCAGCCCTTTTTCATTAAAGGAAAAGGGGCTGCATTTAAAAAAGAAAAATTTAACATTTCTGTTTCATCTTTTAAGTGTAAGCAATAGTCCGTGGGACCACTTCCTGCTCTTAAGAAGTATGTTCGCTGCCAATCACAAAGGGAAAGGGGTCTGCAGCTTCCTCTTTGCGAGTGGCTTACTACGTACTTGCAGTAAGAGGTACACTGCAAGTGTTTTGCGACTGCACATGCAGTCGCAAAACAGTGGTGCATACTATTCTGACTCGCTATTGGGAAGGGACGCCCTTGGCACTCCCCTTCCTAAAAGCAAATTGCAAAAACTATTTTGCAAGTCACAGACTCGCAAACTAGTGTTTGTACATACCACCACCCTTTTTGCAGTCGCAAACGGGCCGATTTCCTTTTTGCAACTGCAAAAAACGGTCGCACATCTGCCCCTCAGACTCAGGGGCAATAGCTCTTAACTCACTAAAAGTGTAGTAATCCCTTTTAAACCTACTCATGCACTCAGATCTACACATATTCGTTGCCCCTAAAATTAAAAGACTTTTCGAGGGTGGACACTCATTTGCTAATATGGTGTCCAAAACATGGAACTTTCTTCAGCCGAATATTTGGTCCATGCAAATTATCTTTCTTCTTCTAAAACGTAGTTGTTCAGTCAATAACATTGCCCTACTCAATATCCAGTTATTAGCACTACAACAGGTTATCACGTGCTGTGCAAAACCAATAAAACAATGTGTAGAGTATATTATCAGGAGTTAATGCCCTGCACTCATGTTATGCTCCCTAACCTTCGACCTTGGAAGCAGCAGAGGGCCCTTATCTCATGACAATGTGTAATGTTAAGTAGAATTTTGTTATATTACAATACTGAGGCTTCTAGGGATTGCTTGCTGCATACTCCACCTTGCACTATCTGGGCTCTTACATATACAATCACCTTGTTAGGGGTGTGGGAGGGACACTCGTGGCCCAGACAGGTCACTGACAGGATATTATCATTTAAATTTCAAGAAGGTACCGACCTTCTCCCACTTCAATAAGTCTCAAATCATCATCTTTTTATGCCCGGTGTCATGAAAAATTGAGCGCCTAGAAGCAGTCACCCACCACCTTGCAAATGATTTTGGTAAAATATATCTCTTTACATACAAGAGGAAATGTTTAACTGCTTTGTCTCATTCTTGATTTTATTGTTCTTCGCATTTTCTTGCTTTTCTCCCTGTCACTTTTCTTCACCAAGATACTGGATCAGGTGAAGGTCTGTGCTTTGCTAGTTCATTTTCTTTCCACTTCATTTCGAAAGATGACTTTCATTATACCCAAATAAGACCTGTGCCCGGGGTCTGCCAATAAAAGTTCGTTGTGTCCTTGTGTAACGTAACTGGTGCTGATGTAAAGCGCTCCCATACATTCGGATCCAGCTCGCGCTATATAAACCTGGCAAAAAAAAGAAAATATTGACGCGCAGGGTAGGAAAGTACAACTCTTACTTAAAAATAATGTTTTCTCTCTCCAGGAGGCCAAAGGACACTACCTTGCTTATAACCTTTGCGAGGGCCAGCTGCAGCTTTATTTATATCCCAAAAGCAGATGTTTCCATTCATAGAGCCAAGTCTGGGCCAGTGCCCCGGTGAGATGAATGTCTGGGTGAGGTTTTCTCTGTGAAGACCGCATCAGTCAATACTGACTAAAAGCATGAGAAAATGGAGGGGGGGCGGGGGGGGGGGAGGAAATTACAATAAGTTCAACATCCTCCAGACACTGCCAACAGGAAGCCATGGCATGACCTTGGAGTGACAGTCCTTGCAAGCAAAAGAAACATGAGTTATTTATTCTCCCTGGTCTGAATTCTCTGCAAGCGTCCCTTTAAGAAATACTTCGCATAGCCCACTTGATGCATCCCAAGTTACGATGTCATTCTTTCTCCAATATTCTCACATATGGCGGAGAATGTGGCCAGGCAGGCTTTTGTGATGACTTTCGATTTGATCGTCAGGTTTATTTAATTTAAGTGAATGCTTTTTGTCCATATTTCTTTTTTAGGATAAATTATCTCAAAGCAAAGTATATGAACGGTGCAATTAGTGTATGTTTTAATTCTGTTGTATTTTTCTTTAGTTAATCCAATCCAATCCAATCCAAAAATTCTTTATTTCGGCCACATGGGCCATAAAAGATGCAATAAAATACAGTACATATATTACACAATAAAATGCAGTACATATAATACACAGTATTTACATATAAAAAGTCTGGAGGGTAGGCATGGGGTAAGGAATGCACGGTTGTACCAGTTCAGGGGGACAATTTCTTCCTTATTATCCAAGCTGCCATTAGGAATTTTGAGACAGCAAAGACAATATGTCCCAGGGTATTGGTTTTCATGACCCTGTATGCTTGTAGGTACTCCCGAAAACCCAGGTTTCGGCACATCGGTGCTATCCAGCGCTTCCTGGGGCTCTGGTATGCGTGGCAAACAAACATTATGTGCAAATCATCTTCATCCTTGGTTTTACAACAAGGACAGAGTTTATCACCCCCTAAGGTCCATTTATGGGTGAATACTTTAGTGGGGAGTGTGCCAAACCTCCATTGCAGGAACAGTTTCCTCGCCAAAAGTGGAAAGATAAAATCCATAAAAGGTTCAAAAAGGTAAGAATTTTTGGATTCCATAAAATGTCCCGTCAAGGTGCCGCTGCTATGAGTATTATCCATGTCAGCCAGATTTTTGTTTTTGTAGAGCTGGGCAAGAGTTTTACGCGTGATCCTTTGGCAACCCTGAGCTGGATCGTTCCATAGGTCTGGCAAGTTCAAACTGAACAGTTCTGACTTAATATGGGCCAGCCAGGGGATTTTGTTGCTACCATTCAGCCTCAGTACATGGATAAGGTCCTGCCTATAGTGGTACAGTTCCTCGGTAGTCCATATCCGGTGCCAAAACTTCACGTGTTTCGATAGGAGATCTTCAGCGATGGAGTGTAACCCCAAATCCAATCTTAGGGGGAGGAGTGGCGTACCTTGCGGGAGAGCAAGTAGGCGTCTCAAAAAACTATTTTCCACCGCTGCCAGTGCCTTCCCTGCTTTGTGACCCCACAACTCGCTGCCATACATGGCTGCTGCCTTCGCTTGGGATCTATATGTTTCAAGGGCCGGGCTTTAGTTAATCTGTTTTAGTGATCCAGAATGAAATTAAAATAAAAAATAAAGACATATTAGAGACAGTTCTTAAAATTGATTATGCTCGCCTGGAATTTACAATGGATTACTGGCACCTATAGGCGCTTTCACACTCATGACATCTGTGCCACAAGTGTGGAGAAATTTGTACTTTTAAACCTGTTGAAGGGGCGGGAAGAGGGCTTCCAAGTCATGATTTTCCCCATAAAGTTTGGGACCGTATATGTTTATGGGCATTCCCATTCTCCTCTCCTTCTTTTGTCCACCCTTGGCTTTGAGATTTACTTGAATGCAGGACTGGCATAACTCCCCTTTGAGGATGGAGACAAGAATGGATTAATCTTTACAATATTAACATCTTACGTTTTTGCTGATTTCTGAAGCACTAGTGTTGAAATTTTGAGGGCCACCTGAGTCCTATCCTGTCCAGCACTGTGAGAAGCCGTAGAACGTGGGACGAAATTTTCTCTTGTATATACATGGCCAGCCCCCGAATGCACCCAACCCCATGGGGGGGTTGGTCACAGATTCTGGCCCTGGGTAAACCATTCAGCCTGGGTCTTTATTTTTTTTTTTGAAGGGGAGGGGGCCACGTGGCCCCCCTCCTCAAACCTCTTTAGGTCCCGAGAACTCCACTCTCCAGGCCTGTACATACAAGTTAAAAGGGAAGAGGGGGCCACTTGGCCCCTCCTCCCCGAGCCTCTTTAGGCCTGGGTTTCCAAAGCCCCAATGGTTGTGTATTTTTTAAGGGTTGAATGGCTGTGCAGTCCTCCTCTCAGAGCCATTATCCACCCTGAGAACCCCATTTCCTGAGGCTATTAGTTTAAGTAACAGGGTAGGGGCACCACATGGCCAACCTTCCCTGAACTTTGCTAGGACCTTGGAACCCCAGGGCCACTCTTTCGAAAAAAGGGAAGGGAGCACATGGCACTCACCGGGCTGATTTCAGCCCGGGGGACCCCATCTCTTTGCGCCTGATGTTGTTTTGAGGGAAAGGGAGATGCGTGGCATCACTTCTCAGGCAGATTTCGACCCCATCCATGGGGCCTGGTGTTATTTTTGTGGGGAGGAAGCACGTCACCCTTGATTTCGGCCCCAGGGACCCCATGCCATGGGGCCTGGCACAATCCCCTCTCCCTTGGCTGATTTAAGCCTTGGGCACCCCATACCCTGGGACCCAATGTTATTTTGAGGGGGGCACGTGTGGCCCCCGCACAGGTGAATTTTGTCCCTAGGGACCCCATCCCCTGGGGCCTGGCACTATGCTTAGGGGGGAAGATGTGCCGTCCCATTCAAAAGGCTGGTTGTGGCCCCAGGGCCCTATTCCCGGGGTGCCAGCAATATTTTGAGGTGTTGGAGGTGCATGTGGCCCCCTCACCATGCCAATTTGGATCCAGCAGGCCCAGTCCCTAGGGTACAGCATTTGTTTTAGGAGGAGGGAATTCTCGCCCTGGTGTTATTTTCAGGAGGAGGGTGGTGCGCAGTCCCTCTTCTTGGGTCAATTCCTGCCCCAAGAACCCCATCTTACAGGGCCCAGGTGTTATTTTGAGGGGGGAGGGGTGTCACATTGCCCCCGTCCCTGGGCTGATTTTGGACCAGGGGACCAGTTGTCCACCCAGGACACCCACCATACTTTCATTGAGGGAATGGAGCAGCCTCAAGACCCCTGTGGGCCCAGCCGGCTCCCCACAAACAACCGGAGCTGGCATTGGCAGCAAAAACACATCAGAGCAGGTAGGGAAACAAATGAAAAGTTCACTCCCAGTGGGCAGGAGCATTTTTGAATCTCCCGTCCACTGTAGGCAGACTTGGTGTTTGCTTACAGTTTGCGGGAGTTTTGAAAATATTCCACCCATGAGAGAGCAACACAGGTTTCCCTGACTGTGCTGCTGCGGGCAGTGAAACCACTATGTCCCAGGGGTGAGCACCCCAAGACATGGCATTTTAATCAGCCACAGTGGATGGGTTCCCTAAGGTAATAACTGGCTCCGGGAGGGGGGCCTGTGGCCCCCCTCCCTTATTGTAATTGACCCTGGGGGTGGGCTACATTGCCCCCTCCCTATTTTAAGGTCTTGCCTATTTTAAGGTCTCACCTACGTAACGCATGCGCTGCATAGGAGGAGACCTTTAGAAATTGATTCGGTTTTATGCCAAAAACGTGCACGCATTGCACTGCTTTCAATGGCAACGTGTGCACGGTTGGTGATTCCCTTGCGGGAGTGAGCTTTGGCAACATCTGTTTGTAATTAACTTCCAAACAGATGGTGCCCAAGGCTCGCTCCTGCAAGGGAATCGCTGTGTGTTCTCTCAGCCGTACTCCCCCCACCCTTCCCACTTGTTAACCCGTTTGTTTGCTGTTTTTTTAACAACGTGCGCAAGTTTGTACTTGTTTCATTTAATTTTAGGAGGCGAATGGACGTTCTTGCTTATTGTGGTCAGTAGACATGGACTTCTAGCCTAAGGTTTTATGTACACTTTCTTCGGTTTATTTTGTTTATATGAACATCATTTGTATAACATATTTTGGACTTCAGTATGACTCAAAACTGCAGACCGTGCAGAACTCTGCTGCAAGGCTGCTTACGGGAACCCAGAAACGAAGCTCTGCAAAACCGGCACTATGCATGCTCCATTGGTTACTGGTGCAAGAAAGAATCCACTTCAAGGCCCTGTGCGTTGTCAATAAGTCCCTAGGGGGTAATGGGCCTCCCATTATCAAATCCTTGATCCGCCCTAACAAGGCCTCTAGAAGCCTCCTCTCGGGTGAAATGCACCTCGCAGTGGTACCAGGATAAGGAAGACGAGAAGTGGAGGCCGCTGTTTCTCCTATAACGCCTCCAAGTTGTGGAACAGCCTTCCGTTGCAGCTGCGGAACCAACCCAACCATCTAGCTTTTTGTAAACAACTCAAAACCTGGCTATTTCTTTAGAAGGCAGTTCCGACTCTAGTGTTCATACAGTGCTGGGATGCTTCTGGATAGCTATGCGCTATATAAAACCCCTTCTATTCTGTTCGTAGCAATCTGAACTTTCTGAATGCGTGTATTCACATGGTTTTGAGGTTTCTTGTCACACCAGATTGAATCATCATATTTCTTTGTATTGCGGGTTTTATGTCTTATGTCTGTTTCACACATAATACATTACCTCTGCATTTTGTTGTTGTTCGTTGCCATTTGGTGTCCCAGCTCATCTCTCCTCCCCGCCGCTGCTCCCACGCGGCCCCACCCCCGCTCCCTACAACATCTACAAGCGATCCCTTCCCCACGCGCCACCCCGCTCTCCCGCCTCCCAGCTGCTCCTCCCTCCCACTGGAACTTAAGGACTGACCAGAGCGGTGAAGAGCTGTGACCGTCCTGACCCAGTCAGATCCGGTCGCTCCACCCGCTCCTGGCCGTCCTCGCACCGCATCCACACTCTGTGCCCTGCCAGCCTGTGCCGCTTCGTTGGTATCGTACTTGCTGCCTTGTGCCCCGATCTAGCTCTGCATTGCTTTCTGTTTGCTGAGATCGTATTTGCTGCCTGTATTGAGTAACTGTGCCAGCCTGTGCCCCGATCTAGCTCTGCATTGCTTTCTGTTTGCTGAGATCGTATTTGCTGCCTGTATTGAGTAACTGTGCCAGCCTGTGCCCCGATCTAGCTCTGCATTGCTTTCTGTTTGCTGAGATCGTATTTGCTGCCTGTATTGAGTAACTGTGCCAGCCTGTGCCCCGATCTAGCTCTGCATTGCTTTCTGTTTGCTGAGATCGTATTTGCTGCCTGTATTGAGTAACTGTGCCAGCCTGTGCCCCGATCTTGCCCTGCATTGCCTTTTGTTGTTGTTCGTTGCCATTTGGTGTCCCAGCCCATCTCTCCTCCCCGCCGCTGCTCCCCCACGGCCCCACCCCCGCTCCCTACAACATCTACAAGCGATCCCTTCCCCACGTGCCACCCGCTCCCGCCTCCCAGCTGCTCCTCCTCTCGCTCCGCCCCCCTCCACTCTCTACTTATGATAGAGCCGCAAACGTGTAGCGTTCACGCGCAGGGGACGCGCCCCAAAGGCGCGCCAAAGGTAAGCCCGTCTACGCCTGTCCGCGCCTGCACCGCGCCCAGCGCCAAACCCCCTGGACCACGCAAAACCCACTCCACCCGCCTAACGTACAACGCCACAACCCTCTCAGCACTCAACACCGGCCGTCTCCTCAACTGCCACCAAGCCGCCCCAGGACGCACCCATGGACTCTTCACCTGCCAATCCTGCAAGTTCGGCTGCATCAAAACCCACACTACATCCACAAACGCCAAAGAGAGCTGCGACAACAACCACCTACAGTGCATCCTGCTCAACACCCGTTCGGTCCACAGACACGCCATTGAACTATGGAACCTAATAAACAACACTACGCCGGACGTCGCCTTTCTTATGGAAACCTGGATGAACGCCTCATCAGCGCCCGACATCGCCACAGCCATCCCAGACGGCTACAAGATCATCCGAAAGGACCGCATCAACCAGACAGGAGGAGGGATCGCCATTGTCCACAAAAACACCATCCGCATCACGACCAGCTCCGACGACACCCTCACTACTGCCGAACACCTCCACTTCCAGATACACATCGACCCCAAGACCACACTTAGAGGCACCCTCATCTACAGACCCCCAGGACCCCACACATAATTCAGCGAAGACATCACCGACTTCATCAGCCCACACGCCCTCCCCTCCGAGGACTACATTCTCCTAGGGGACCTCAACTTCAACCTGGAGAACAACAACGACAGCAACACCACCACCCTTCTGGACAACCTCGCCAATCTCGGACTCAAACAACTGGTAAACACCCCCACCCACTACGACGGACACACACTCGACCCAATCTTCTCCTCCAGCAAGCACGTCTCCTTCAATCACGTCACAGGACTCCACTGGACGGACCACAGCTGCGTCCACTTCAACTTCAGAAAGACCACGAACCACCACCACCCACAACAAATCCCCCGCAGAAACTGGAACAACCTTACCGGCGACCAGATCACCATATCGCTAAACCAAAACCCTCCCGCCAAACCCTCGGACCCAAATCAAGCAGCCATCGATCTCGCACAATGGATCACCCACTGCGCTGACGAATTAGCACCCTTGAAAAAGCAACACAAGAAGCCAGATAACAAAAAAGCCTCCTGGTTCAATGACGACCTCAAGAACTCCAAAAAGAACTGCCGCACCCTCGAGAAAGCTTGGCGAAGAAACCCAACCACAGACAACATGACTGCCCTCAAGGACGCCACCCGCAAACACCATCAGCTGATCCGATCCACCAAGAAATCAGCATTCAAGGATCGACTCGACAACAACGCCCACAACAGCAAAGAACTCTTCAGCATCGTCAAAGTGCTCTCCAATCCAAACGCCGGCACCAACGACATCACTCCCTCTCAAGACCTCTGCGACTCTCTAGCCTCATTCTTCCACAGAAAAGTCGCTGACATACATCACAGCTTCGGCGACCAGTCCACCCCCCTTAACACCGAACTGAAGCACCCCACCACCACCCTTTGTGCCTGGAACCCGATCAGCACCGAAGACACCATCCGCTTGATGAACTCCATTCACTCCGTATCACCAACCAACCCATGCCCCCACCACATCTTCAACAAGGCCGACTCCATTATCGCACCCCATCTCCGAGATATCATCAACTGCTCCCTCAACACTGCTACCTTCCCGGAAAGCTGGAAACATGCCGAACTCAGTGCCCTCCTGAAGAAACCTACAGCAGACCCTACTGAACTTAAGAACTACCGCCCCATCTCGCTCCTCCCTTTCCCTACCAAAGTCATAGAGAAGGCCGTCAACAGTCAGCTCGCCGCCTTCCTCGAATCTAATGGCTCCCTCGACCTGTCACAGTCCGGATTCTGAGCCAAACACAGCACCGAGACCGCCCTCATCGCAGCCACAGACGACATCCGAACACTACTCGACAACGGGGAAACAGCCGCCGTCATCCTTCTGGACCTCTCCACAGCGTTTGACACGGTCTGCCATAGCACCCTTGTACAACGCCTCAGCAACGTCGGGATACAAGGAAAAGCATTGGATTGGATCATATCGTTCCTCGCCGGAAGAACACAGAGAGTCCGCCTCTCCCCTTTCAGATCAGAGGCCACCAAAGTCATCTGCGGCGTACCACAAGGATCATCGCTCAGCCCCACCCTCTTTAACGTCTACATGAGCCCCCTTGCATCCATCACACGCCAACACAACCTCAACATCATCTCCTACGCTGACGACACACAACTGATCCTCTCCCTCACCAAAGACCCAAACACCGCCAAAACCAACCTACACGAAGGGATGAAGGACGTAGCCGATTGGATGAAGAACAGCCGCTTAAAACTGAATTCAGACAAGACGGAAGTCCTCATCCTTGGGTCATCCCCCTCTGCATGGGACGACTCATGGTGGCCACCGGCTCTAGGCAGCGCGCCCAAACCAACGGACCATGCTCGCAACCTGGGATTCATTCTAGACTCCTCTCTCTCGATGACCAGACAAGTCAACGCCATCTCATCATCATGCGTTAACATCTTACGCATGCTCAAAAAGATCTTCCGATGGATCCCCACCGAAACAAGAAAGACGGTCACCTAAGCACTTGTCACAAGCCGTCTGGACTACGGAAACACCCTCTACGCCTGAACCACAACCAAATTGCAGAAAAAACTCCAACACATTCAGAACGCCTCTGCCAGACTCATCCTAGACATACCCCACCACAATCACATATCCGGTCACCTGAGAGACCTTCATTGGCTCTCCGTCAACAAGAGAATAACATTCCAACTCCTCACCCATGCACACAAAGCCCTCTACAACCTAGGACCTAAATACCTCAACACGCGTTTGACCTTCTACACCACCACCCGCCAACTACGATCGTCCAATCAAGCCCTCGCCGTGATTCCACGCATCCGAAGAACCACCATGGGAGGAAGATCTTTCTCCTACTTAGCGGCCAAAACTAGGAACTCTCTCCCCACCCACCTCCGCCTTACACAGAACCACCTCTCCTTCAGAAAACAACTCAAAACTTAGCTATTTGATAAGTAACGAACCACCCCCCGTCAAGCGCCTTGAGACCCTCCGGGTGAGTAGTGCGCTATACAAATTTCTGACTTGACTTGACATTATAGCCACAATCAAACTCACAAAGCTGGATTTCTGCCAAATTTCCATTCCTGTGGGTCGAGATTGAAGCAGTGCTCATGCACAAAGAACTTCATGTGTGCGTTCCTGACGTATTTCTAAATTAAACGGTTCATCCCGTGCCTTTTTCTCTTTGTGTAGAGCTGCAAGAGGGTGGAAGGGCTGACCCGAGCACACAGGTGGTCCATGAAGTGCTGGGCTGAGGACAAGTTTGCAGGGAAGCTCAGCAGGTTTTCACCGAGCGACCACTGGCCTGTTTCAGAGCCTATCTCATGCCAGTTGTGTGCCCCCTCCGGGGCCAGGGGGTGCCATGGCAACCTTTTGTTGACTGTGAACAAGGGGACAGATGTGTGTGAAAGCGGGCATCAACAGGGAGGAAATGAGGCGAGTTCATTCATTCTGTTTGATGCAATGGGCGTGCAGTCCCCATTCCCTCCAGATGTTCATCGTGCTGACTCGCCTCTGCTCTTGTGCGAAATATTGTTTTTTCGATAGTGACCGTATCTATGTGGCTCAAGGACTGTGTAAGTCGTTGTCTACGTTCTAAATGAGCGTGTGCGTTCCAGCATTACCATTCACCAAATAGTGAGTCACCCAAGCTGGGGATGTGAACCTGTGACAAGTAGATCGATCAGCTTCCCAGATCGCGCCATGTGGCTACCGCATCACGTTTCAGGGCATTATTTATTTTTTAGCAATTCAATATTTTTAGCTGGTTGGTTCAGTTGAGGTGAACCAAGACAACCACTCTCATAGCTGACTCTCTTGTAAAAGGAAAACATAGGGCTGGTAACAGGGTGTCCTACTGACATTAGCACACCTTACCTGTATGTTGCCAGTGAATATGTGTTGTTTTCGCTAATTTGAATCATCAGAGCACTTAACCTGGGTCCCATTAGCTGCTTCCCCCTTGACCCCAATGTGTGGGATCCTGGGAAAGACACCATGTTGTTCTGTTCCTAATTTCCTTGTTCTTCCACAATTAGAAGCCAGTCTGTTTGATCTCTGTGCTATATTATGACTCCCTATTCAATGGTTTCCACATCAGGTGCATAAACCCACCAAGCTTTCATAGTGTAGACTCTTTGCTGTAACAGAGCTTCTTGGAACACTACGACCACAAGACACAGACTGACCATTGTGCACTAACAACTTGAAGACCATGTTTTATCATGCTGCCTAAAAGCACTCCACCTGCTTCCAGTAAAAGCCAGAATTAAATTCAAGATTCTTTGCACTATTAACAAATCCTTGTTCCTTTTTTTTTTCTTTTTTTTTGTGTCCTCATATTCGCCCTTGGTGACCATATAGTAACAAATAGTTATAGGAGATGACTGGGACACTGACCCAGATTAACTGGGGGGGGATTTTAATGTTTCCTACCGGATTATCCCACAGTGCCAAGCATCCACACCTCAATCATCGTCAGGTGGTACCATCTGGACGAGCATACTGCTCAATACAACCCAAATTGTAACCGACGTCGCCCTTGTTGGGTATGTATAACAAAAGAAGATCGAGTATAACGACCCAGCAAGCAGCAGAATCATAGGACATGGGGGAAAAAAAAAAAAAACCCTTAGTATTCTGGTCTATGATTACCAGTTCAAAAGTAGCCAAAATCTTCTCTTGTGTTGGTTACCTACTCTAGCCATGTCTAGTTTGGACATCTGTAGCATTGCTGCACGCCAATCAGTAAAGGGAGGAGGTGTCTTATCTTTCCACCGTCTGCATATTTCTCTTCTAGCCAACAAACAGCTACAGAAGACCAATTTTTTACACAAACCGTCAAGCTATGGTATAATACCAAAGAAAACTAACATGGGACTAGGACTGACTTGCGAACCTATTGCTGTCGAGAGGGAAGAACAAATTTCGTTCCAAAATGATGATATAAACGGACACTCAAAAAACATATGAACATCTGATGCTGCTACCAAGCCACATCTAGGGCATGCCACCTGATCATTATTGGGGAACTTTGATAGACGCAATGGAGAGTAATACACTCTGTGCAGTGTAAACAAGTGATTACGGCGGAGCCAAGACGGTTTAACAGTCTCTCCCAGAATCTTAAATGATTTTAGCCACAGACCCGCCACATCGGTGTTGGTGATATATGTTTCCCAGAGCGAGAGGGGAAGCAGAAAATCTCCATCAGTCTCATCCAGAATAAGATTGTACCAAAATGTAATCTCTTTTTTGAAAGGTGGTTTATCCATCAGATGGGTTACTATATTACTATCGATGCCTATTTTAAACCTACCCCTGCCTTGACTATAGGCCTGTGACCAACTATGAATTTGGAGGTATTTAAAATCGTGAGAAACGGGTTCCTATTATTGAGCTCAGGGTCTCCCATGAGAGTAAAGTTCCTTCAACAAACAATTCCCCCATGATGTGAGTCCGGCCTCTCTGACTGGGAGAGCTAAGCTATCCAAAAGCCAAGACGGCGCTCCTGGGGAGTCCCATAGCTGGGCCCTCCCAAGATGGTAATCCAATTTGAGTGTTCGTCTTAGACTAGCCCATGTTCTGGCAAGGTCTCTCAAAACCTTTAGCTTTACCTTTTTGAAATACTTAGGGTCGCCAAATTTTAACAAAAAGTTCGTCGGCCTGATTTTTTCCCCCTTAAGAAGTGCTGAAAATAATTTCCCGCACCCAGCATTGTTAGGGGTCTTTAAGAGCATCCTAATATGAGAAAGTTGAAAGGCCCATCCATAGAATTGCAAATCTGGTGCTGCGAGGCCCCCTTTTTCTCAACGGCGTCTTATCTTCTTCCAAGATAATCTAGGCGTATGACTATTCCATATGAATCTATTTATTTTGGTTTGGAGTTTGGCGATCAAAGATGGGTAAAAATAAAGAGGGATAGTATTAAGCAAAAACATAATCTTGGGTAAAATAGTCATTTTAACCAAGTTAGACCTGCCTATCAGGGAAATAGGGAGAGCAGACCATAATCTCATCGATCTTCGAGCCTTCTTAGCCACTTGAGCAAAATTTAAGGGGGCAATCTTATTGATGTCAGTATAGATGTTTAACCCAAGATACCTGAGGGTAGAACTAGGCTGTACCCCGGCAAACGGTACGGGATGATTCCAGACCATAATGTCGGTTTTGGATGCATTCACTTCATATCCGGATATTGCACCAAATTCTTCCGCAATAGATATAACAGTAGGAAAGGACGAGCACAACTCGGATGAAAAAATAAGAACATCATCCGCATACAATGCAACCTTCTTCTCCCATCCTTCGAAAATAAAAGGTTTCATATTAATGTTATCCCGAATTAATTGAGCAAAAGGTTCAATATATAAATCGAACAGAAGTGGTGAGAGTGGACACCCTTGACGGGTTCCTCGAGTGATGTTAAATGGCTCAGTAAGTTCACCATTAACCAATAATGAGGCAGAAGGATTTTTGTATAATAGTTTAACAGCTCGCATCAAGAGTAAAAACTACTAAGGGAATAGATGCTAATGTGGCCATGTCTATTGCACCGATAAGATCATAAGTCAATTCGTACAGTTGCCTTCCCTTTACGAATTCCTTCTGGTCCTCATGCAAAATGTTATTTGCGACTCCACCCAATCTATTTGCAAGCACAGATGTAAAGATTTTGTAATCTGTGCTAAGAATTGAGATTGGCCTGTATGACCCACAACTAGTTGCAGGTTTACCCGGTTTTAAAATCAAAGTTATGGAGGCCCTATCCCAAGATGCGGGAGGTAAGGCACCATCCAATAGGATACTGTTAAACAAGTCTGTTAAGTGAGAAAGAGTTGTTGGGCAAATTAGTTTATATATTTCGGAGGGTAGCCCATCGGGTCCTGCAGCCTTGCCTTTTTTACTTTTAGAAATGGCAGAGCTTACTTCCTCCTGTGTAATAGGGCGATCTAAGGCATTCCTTTGTTCTAAATTTAAGGTCGGAAGAGAGATACCAGATAACCAGTCCCTTGCTTGGCTCGGTTGTACCCTCTTATCCTCTTGATATATTTCAGAGAAGAAGCTTCTAAAAGCTCGACTGATTTCCTCATCTGTAGAGTATAATACTCCATCCTTACAGTTGGAACTAACATTGTTTCGGACCCTATCTGTCTTAGACTTCCAGGCCAGGAGCTTCCCGGCACCTTCCCCATATTCAAAATGGGCCAACTTGCTAGCCTCCCATCTCTCTAAGACCCGAGCATTCAGAACTGAGGAGAGATCTCCTTTTAAGACCGTTAATCTGTCTTATAACTCCACTAAGGGGGACCCTGATGCTACCGGGTTTAAATCAATCTCTTCTTGAAGCCCTGCGATCTCTAATTCAAGAGAGGCTACTGCATCCCTGTAGGTCTTGCTTTTATATGCCGATAGATTGGTTAAATAACCCCTTAGTGTAGCTTTGAAAGCGTCCCAGGTAATCCCAGGTAAGGCAGACCCCTGATTAATCTCCCAGAAGGACTTAATTTCCTGATTTAATGCTTCTATGATATTGGGTGAAGCGAGAATTGATCTATCAAAAGACCAATTTCTTATAGAGGGCCTAGAAGCAGCCTCAAGCTCAAGAAGGATGGCTGTGTGGTCAGAAAGATGAAAAGGTAAATGAGAGATTGATTTTACTTGTTTAACCAAAATATGACTAACCAAAATGAAGTCTATCCGAGACTGGTGATGAAATTTATAGTTCTTAAATGTGACCCCCCTTTGAGACCCATGAAGTGCCCTTAAGATGTCAATATAATTCAATGCTTTCATATTATTTAACAAAAACATCCTAGTTTTAGATAGAGTTTTAGCCCTATTGGAGGATGACTTATCCAATACTGGATCCAGAACTATGTTATAATCGCCTGCTAGGAAAACGGGCTCTGGGAATAGATATAGTTGCGAAAATAATGTGGTCAAAACTGATGGATCGTCCTGGTTTGGGCCATAATATCCTACTATCGTAAAAGGTGTACCCAGGATAATAACTGAAGCTATTGCCCATCGACCATTAGGGTCTATCTGTTTAGAGATTAGCCTTGCCCTAATAGATTTTTTAAAAAGAATGGCCACCCCCCTAATATGCGAGGTTTGTGATGTAATGACCCCAAAATCTATCCATTTGTTCTTACTCAACAGATTTTGCATTTCGTTTTCTGCCAAATGTGTCTCCTGGAGCACTAGTACTTGCGCAGCAGAATCTCGAAGATATTACATGATAATGTTTCTTCTTGGCGTAGTCCGAAGACCATTAGTGTTCCAGGATAAAATGCGTAAGTTATGCATTATATTGGAAGAAAATTACCAGGATTGAGGGCCAATACTGCCAAACAATGGTAGATGAGCTAAATAGATTCATGTCTTTCCCCTCCAAGAAATACTTTAAAGGACGTTTAAGAGGACAATTTTTACTTTCCCCCCCCCCTAGTCCCCCTCCCCCCCAAACCCCCCACCCACGGGAAACCCCCACTCTATCTATCTGGACTCACCAGAGAGATAGCACACCGCTATGGACCCCTGCCACCACCAACCACGTACCAAAATTTGGAGGAAAGACCTAAGTGGAATAAAGTGAGAAATTGAGCCCTAAGTGAATGTAAATCTTATTACCCACTTTATCAGAAAAGTGTTAACCGATACTAAAGTGTACCACCTATTTTTTTTAATTTTTTTTCCTCTTTCCCCGTTCTCCTTTTTTTTCCCTTTTTCCCCCCCTTCCCCCCCCCTTTTTTTTCTCTTCTCCTTTTTCTTTCTTCTCGGCCTGCCCAAGATCATTTCACTGTGTACTATGTATATCATAGATGTTCTATTTAGAGTATTTTGATCTCTTTATGTCAGTATAGATGGAGATTCTGAACCTTTTAATAGATATTTAACAGAGTCAAAGTTGGCTTTAGCAAGCCAAAAGTAAACTCTCCAGAAACCAGGCAAGGGAAGAAGAGAAATAACTAGTATAAACCCAAAAACAGATAGTATAGGAGATAGAGCCAAATTACTTAGGAGACTCCGACCTCCTTCCCATACTTAGGAGGAACTCGTCTGCGGCTTGTACTGTTCTTATGTTATGCATAGTATTCTTATACATAACTCTTAGTGCCGCAGGGAAGACCAACTGGGCAACGGCCCCCTGACTCCTGAAGGCTTCCAACCTCTTACCAAGCTCCCACTGTCTATCGAGCGTAATCCTGGACAGGTCTGATCTAATCTGGAAGTTGAACCCCTTAGCATTTACCACCTTCTGTTTCAGCGCGATATTCAGGATTGTTTCTTTAAGGGAGTAGGTAAGAAAATTAACCAAAACTTTTCTGGGTTTTGTTCTCTGAGGGTTCTTTCGGAAAGGCTCTCTATGAATGCGCTGGATATCCATAGCTATTTCTTGCTCAGACATGTCTAATCTTAACGCTTCCTTTAACAGGGAGACCACGAATTGTTTAATATCTGAACCCTCTTTCTCCTCCGGTATATTCAAAATTCGTAGATTGTTCCTCCGTGCATGGTTTTCCAAATTCTCCATCCAATCGGACAAGCTCTGATTTTCTTGTCTAAGATTTATTAGTTCGGCTTTTGTGGCACTTAGATTAATGCTCACTTCTGTGACGGAATCTTCAAGAGTTTCTGTCCTGGTAGTAAGAGCACCTAACTTACTATCGAGAGATTGACAATAACCTCGAATATCAGCTTGGTTTGATGCAGAGGTCTCAAAGCCCTTTTTGATGTCTGCCGCCAAGGTTACAAACATTGCCTGAAAAGAAGCCTGAAATGTGGATACCAGATCAGTATTCAAGGCTTGAGTGGTGTCGTAGGCAAAGCTGGATTCTTCCCGACCCCTAGTAGCAGCTGTTGAGCCTGCTTCTTGAAGAACCGACTGCAAACTCAGCCCTAACGCTATACTCGAAGGAGCGAGAGGTAATGGTGGAGCTAAAGGGTTGAACAGGACCAAAGAAGGCACAGACTGATCTAGATTAATGAAGATATGACAGTCCACTATGTCTCCTTGACCAGCTTTTCCTAACGTAGAGGAGAACAGTTGGTCGAAATTGCTGTCGTTAACTCCCTTGCCCTTATCACTCTTATTGTAGGTCACCACATTACCGACTTCGTTGGGTTTGGCCGTGGTAGACGTACTGATTTTATTTTGCCGTTCCGGACCTTCTAGATTGAGGTCCGGAGAGAGATCAGGAGTGGGGACGTTTGTGCTTGCCGTAACCTCCATATCCTCCGTAGGCGATCCTACCACCTCTATAGAAGCCTTCCGTACTTCAGGAACAATATCTCCTTCTTCCGTCCCCGCAGGGGGGAGGAGGGGGCTATTACCTAACAGTACCACTTGAGGGACCACTTTAAAGTAGGAGCACAATGAGGGAGTTATTTTTGAGGTAGTGACCAAGTTCTTTAGTTTGTTTTTTGCTGTCTTGGGAGTATATGATCGCTGTGCCTTAACCTGACCCGTTAAATAAGTCGACAGTTTTTTATTGTCAATTCCAACGGTAGTATCAGTATCAGCAATAGTGTTATTAATGGCGCTAGTGTAAGATTTTAATCCCTTTAAACCTGAGTCCCTCTCTCCATTGCTTAAGTTATTTAACTCCCCCCAATCGGTTATATTGGTAGCTGTGTCTGCTTTAGAAGCGGGGGGATTGCTTTTTGATTCAGGTTTTTGAAAAAAGAGTACTTTATTTAATTATTTTAATTCTTTTCTTACTTTAGAAGCACATTTCTTTCTCAAGCGTCCTTTCACCTTCGCCTTCCCTCTTCCTCCTCTGGTGGTTTCCCCAGTACTGGCTGATGCCCCTTCAGAGTACAAACACTCTGACTCACCCCCACTGCCCCCTTCCCCACTGTTACCGCTGAGACGATTTTTGCTCTGCCGACGACTGTGCTGACATCGATGCTTGGCTTGGGGCAGCTTCTCTTCCAGTATCTCCTCCTCACGCCGGTCTGCCTGCGCCTGAGATGCTACATTGAATTCATACCGCCCCGGCAGAACATCGCGTAATCGGCGGCCTCTCCTGAGCTCCAGGGCGGCTCGGAACCAAATCAAACCCCCTGCAGGAAAAACGCGGGGGTTCCTGCACCGGCTGTTAGAATCTCCGGGAGCCTGCTCACCCGCCGGTAATGAGAGCGCTGCTGAGAACCCTGTGAGCTCCGCGATCTCCGCGAACTCCGCTGCAGCTGCTGACGCTGCGATGATCTCCTCCCCCCAACACATGGGAGGCAGCGATATGGCGGAGAGACGCCGCTGTTTGTCGAAGGCGAGCTGTGAGACCCAAACAATCGGTAACCCCCGTGAGTAGATCAGCAGAAGAGCTACAGGTTGACTCTCAGAAAAAGTATAGTGGGTAATTCATTACAAAAGCAAAGTCTAGACCTCCATTTCCGAAGTATTGCAGGAGTCCATAAGCGGAGTACTGCCGCGGCTCAACCTGCCGCCGCCATGTTTCCCATTACCAATCTGACTATTAACAAATCCTTATCTGGTAAAATGCCTAACTACTTGCCAAACCAAACTCTGTGCTACTCCTTGACAGAAACATCATGAGCTGCCAACATGGTACAGCAACAGCCTTTTAGCGGACATCGCCCATAGGCAGATACCAGGTGGTTCAAGGCCTCTTACTGTAGAACGGCTTCAACACCTTTGCGAGGTCCAACCCCAATTTACACGTGTTTAGTTGACACTCCTAATGGAAACTGAATTGTTCAGACTTGCTTCTAAAGTGGATGCCCCATATTGTCTTGTGCCCTGATCTCAGAATATTAGCTGAGGGCTACACCCTCCCTGACTGGGATGTGTTTTTACCATCACGTCCCTCTTTTATGAGAATAGATAATGTTCTTGTACATATTGCACGTTGAATTAAGCCAAGTTTACACAACGTGCCCAGTAAAGATAGAGGTAAGCGAACCACTGGAATTTTCAACCAGGCTTGAGTCAACTATGACAAAAGTTCTTCCGAGCACAGTCCTCCACTTCAGTTTTCAGTTGTCTGTATCCAAGTTTTATTTTCTCCAATAGATTCAAAGGGTGATGTAAGCGTGTATCCCTTAATATTCTGTGAAATTGAGATTAAATACTACATTACGCTGTAGTATCCCAATGATGGTTATTATTTGTCTTACATATTGTTGTTTGGGTTGCAGCCCTGAAGAAGTCTAAAGTCAATTACTGACTAGACAAAACACGCGTTGGCTGCACTGTCCTATTTGAATGGGCTTTGAATCTATTGGAGAAAATAAAACTTGGATACAGACAACTGAAAACTGAAGTGGAGGACTGTTGTTCTTATTTCACTACAAGTGCTCGGAAGAACTTTTGTCATAGTTTAAATCACCAGATGGTGGTTGAATCTGGGGTTGTGGTAACCGACCCCCTTCTCTCCTGGAGCACTATATTAAGACTTGTGACATTATAATTCACCTATATTTGCTGTGCCCTCTTGTCTAACTGTTACCCCGTTCTTTTGCAGGCTTGAGTCAACTGACTGGCTCTGCTCGAGGTCCTCCAGGAACTTTCACAGCACGCAATGTTACCTGGTGGCTACATCTGCCGACCATGCATGATCGGGAGATTAGGGCTTAAGCTCAGCCCAGCAAATCTTCCTGTGCCAAATAAAAGAGCATATAACACAGTCTATACCTATTGTGAAGTGCTGTTATGTCCTTGGTCAAGGTTCTTGCTGTGAAAAACTGCCCAAATAAAATGTGGATTCTGCCCATTGCATCGCCCAAACTATGATCTCCCACTCCAAGAATTAAACACAAAGCATCAACCTTTGATGGCAGAAAAAGATACCAATCTAGTGACTGAATTGCTCAGGGTGAAACTGGAAAATCTGGAATCAATCCTAGCTTCCCTGCTTGACCAAACTTTGTGTAGGTAAATACTTTATTTCAGCAAGCACTGTTTTTGTTCATTATCACTTATGAAACCACCTTCAAATACTCGAATTCAGGATGTGCTTTGTACCAAAAATAGTCTTGTGCTTAATTTAATAGCCTATATATAGTAGTAATCTTGGCCACCTATACTGTATACATAACTGACTTGCCTCTTAGTTTACTATTTGCATTGTCATTACTGCTGGTGAAGGGGTCGTTGCCAGTTCCTGCTTAAAAACGGCAGTTTTTAAGAAATGCTTTTCAATTAATCTAATGTACTAAGGTGAAACGCTTTCATGTGTTAAAGAAATACAAGTTCTTTATTATTTTTTTTATACCAATTTTATTGATTTTTTTAATTTAAGCATAAATCAGTACAGTGGAAACAGGATCACACAATCTAAGAGAATTGAGTCGTATGCAATGCATTTCCACAGTCATTCCAATACGTATTAGGCACACCACTTGCTCCATCACCAACTATTACTTAACTCAATATTGAATTGGGAGAAATATTTTTTTATTTACATATATTGTGAGCTTTTACATTTTACAGTGATCATGAGGGATCTCTCTTGTGACTTCTTAAATATGATGGTGAGGATATCTGTGAGTAAATGTGTTTACTGTGTTGGTGGCGATGTGTGTGTTGGTGTTTTGTGACACCCCCAACTCCTGGCTGAAGTGTAGTATTTGTGCTCAGTTGAGCTATTAAAAGTGAATTAGAGTGTTAAACTAGCCATGCATTAGGGGAGGCCCATTGATCTCTGCAGAAATGCATTTATGCACTGGGTTCAGAATGACAATTTAAGTAATAATTACTGAATCCTCTCAATTTTTCCCCAGGTGAATTTCAGAAGGTCAGACCTGTCGAAGTTACAAGGGAACATGTCCAGTAAATACCAGTCTTTGTGATTTTGGTGCAGAAAGCACCTAAATCTGCATGTTATTTCTCATGTGGCTTTGGAAAACTTGTGATACCAGTGGAAGGCAGGGTTTTTCCTTTACCTCCATGGGCCCCCGGATTGTGTGATTGTGAAGCTCAGTCACCACTCAGTCAGAGCTTACATCAGGAAACTTGTGACTCCACACTCTATCCTGCCTCATGTATTTCTTGCACTCATTGCGCTCATTGCTAAACATGCGCTGTTGTTTAATTGTCCCTGTTCTTGGGTCAGGAAAGTTCTGAACAACCTGCAGATTGCCATTTCGGTGGAATACAATCCAAGAGACGAATAGCTCTACCCAAAAGAATTAAGCATAATGTGCCATTGAATTCATAAGGGCTACAAATCAGATAATAACCGTCCTCAGTAATTTTCTATCCCTTCTATTATTAACTAATAATCACCATGGTTGCTGTTATTAACTAATAATCACCATGGTTGTAGTTATTAACACATAATCACCATAGTTGTAGTTTGGGATTACATTAGGATAACAATAGAAAAGTACTGAGGTTTATTAGTATCTGTTTTGTAGTCCTGATGAAGTCAATGGTTGATTTGACATAAGGCGAAACACGTGATCTTGATGAATTTCTCTTGAATACGTGTGAAGTTTTGAAAATAAAGTGGAAGAACAACTTCTACTTTTGGTGAATATGTGAGTTTTGGACACCTCTCTGGTGCTCAGGATATTATTATATGTTATTTGGAGGCAATTTGTCTTCATCCTGAGAAGTGTTGAGGGTCCGCTTCCTATCCTTGGAGCATCCTTTGGAAGTCAATAGTCAGAAATACTGGGATACACAATTGTGCACAGACTCTACTAAGCCACATCATTTTCATGTATAATAAGCATAATGTACACTCAATGCAGAAATACACAAATCAGATCCTTCTGACATATAGCATTAAATACATTCACCTGGCATGTGTATTCATTCACACATCCAACCTGGTTACCAAGTTACACTGAGGTCTTTTCAGGGAGGAGAGGGTAACATTTTGTTGTCTCCGAAACAAGAGTCTCCACCGACATTTCTACATGAAGCTTCTTACTTAAAAGTTCCATTTGGGATTCAGAAAGACTTCTTATAAATAATCCTGGATTATAGCCTTCTCATCGAGGAGCAATTTGAGTACAAGTGGCAAAACTCATGCCCAGCCATATTCAAGGATATACAGCATCATTGGAAAAAGAACTCACTCTGTCCTTGTGGTGCTTTGCTAACTTCTGACAAGGCAAAATCTTCAGGATTTGATGCACCTTAGAAGTATTCATGGAGAGTCCAAAGAAAGGAGAGAACCATTATCATTGCATTCCATTCAAAAATCTGATTTTGTATATTTAGGTACAAGGTTTTTCTTAAAATGACACCACACTATTTTATTTCGATAAAAATATTGAATGAAATCTCACTGAGGACAATATCAGGGACGTCCAAGAAAGTGGAAGGAAGCACACATGTTGGTCCCAGTTATCCACCCCTGTCTTTGCTTGTTGAATTTAACTTAACTTTCACTTTTCACTGAACGCCTTTAGGATTATCTTCAAATAAAAGTGAGTATTTATAATATTTTGGCAATATGAATTAGAGATTTCTAAACTATCAAGCTTTGTCTTCCTTTTAATTTTTTTTGAGCTTGTTCTTAAAGGCAGCACGATCTAGAAGCACCCCCAAAACATCTTCTCATATCAGATATTGTGATTTCAGATACACAAGATTAACTTGTATTTGGAATGCTAAGCTAACCAGCTCAGGTGGGTATTTCTTCCTAATGGGTTTAAATCAGCATTATTATTCCCTTTTCTCCCTACACTCCGTTTGACTCCTTTCCCTGTTTCTCTTTGGTTAGCTCTAATTTAATAACATTGAAATACAGGCACTGACGAGGCCAATAGGTTTGGATTTATTGTTCTAATACATGCAAAGACTTACATAAGTGTGCATGCTCTCTATGTTGTGTCTTTGTGTACCATGCCTTCCCCTCCACCTCCTAAGTCTGCACATTGAGGGCCATATTATCAAGCAAGGGCGATACATTATAGCCGCCTTTATTGGCAGGAACCTGCAGCTAAAAGGGTGATAATGAGCTTGATAATATGCCCTTGTGAATTCCCACAAAAACCCAGGTTCTGGTGTTAACCTGGGCTGCTATGGCAATTAGTTTAGAAAAAGATTTGCACTGGGCATTGCGCACAATAAACAACTGTGTAGCAATTGTACCATTAAACTTTGATTGAATTATATAACCAATGCTGATAGAGTACAAAAATATATCTTACTTTATTTGTTTTTTTTTATTCTTATATATTGTCGCAAATATTATAAAAAGACATACAAATATACAGTCAATAATCATTTCGACAAAATATACATTTTAGATCTTTCTCTATCAATTCATACACCACAAATTGCTTTTTGGCGCGATATACCTATGAGGCACAGATGTCATTAGTTTGTACACAAAAGCAGTCACAGTTGTTGCAATCTGTCCCAATGATGTTCAATTAGATCTACAAATCATATATATTTCAGACAGACTGATCTTAATTACTAACAACCAGATATTATATCTGTCCTGTTTTTGAAAAAACATTAGTTTCAGATCTTTGTTACCACTCAGATCTTTGTTTCCACCAACGCGTTTCGGCTACAAGCCTTCCTTAGGGTGTTCACACCAGTGGTTGACTAAAATAGAAAAAGATTGTACTTCAATTTGTTTCCATGGTACACCTGCAAACTACATTGATTCCATTACATGTCTCTGAAGAGACTATCCACCCCCCATTCTTTTACAAGGTAGAAGTAATATGAGAGAAGTGTAGTAAAGAGCGATATGTATGTGGTGCTAATCTTTTGTCTAAATAATATCACTTTTGTGGTGCTATATGAGTTTACATGTTGTGTGTACACTGTTTTTCTTTATTAATGAACATGGATGCAGGATATAGTTGGAACTGGAACCTTTGAACCTTGTTTACCTTGTAAAAGAATGGGGGGTGGATAGTCTCTTCGGAGACATGTAATGGAATCAATGTAGTTTGCAGTTGTACCATGGAAACAAATTGAAGTACAAACTTTTTCTATTTTAGTCAACCACTGGTGTGAACACCCTGAGGAAGGCTTTTAACCGAAACGTGTTGGTGGCAACAAAGATCTGAGTGGCAACAAAGGTCTGTAACTAATGTCTTTTCGAAAGCAGGGCAGATATAATATCTGGTTGCTAGTAATTAAGATCAGTCTGTCTGAAATGGATATGAATTGTAGATCTAATTGAACATCATTAAGACTGATTGCAACAACTGTGACTGTTTTTGTGTACAAACTAAAGACATCTGTGCCTCAAAGGTATATCGCGCCAAAAAGCAATTTGTGGTGTATGAATTGATAGAGGAAGATTTAAAATGTATATTTTATGGAAATTATTATTAACTGTATGTTTGTATGTCTTTTTAATATATTTGCAACAATATATAAGAATCAAAAGAAGAAAACAAATAAAATTAGATATATTTTTGTACTCTAGCAGCATTGGTTGTATAATTCAATCAAAGTTTAATGGTACAATTGTTCCACAGTTGTTTATTGTGCACTATGCCCGGTGCAAATCTTTTTCCAAACAAGTTGTTTCCCTGTTAAGGTTTTATCCATTTTTACAGGGGGCCCTGTGTGTTTTTTCAGACTGCTATGGGAATTCACAAGGGCATGTTATCAAGCCCATTATTGCCGCTTTAGTGCCAGTTTCCTGCTGATAAAAGCGGCGATAATGTATCACCCTTGCTTTGATAATATGGCCCTCTGTTTTTTCATTCCCCCAAGGATGTGGTGCTGCTGTATTTTAAACTCCTAGCCTGAGGTGCTGCTTCTGTATTGCACTGGTAGCGTGAGGAGTAAAATTATTGCACACGTGGTGCATCAAGATAAACAATAAAAGATCACTTTCGGCAAAGACATGCATTTTATTGACATATATCTATTTGCAAATTCAGAGTGCAGCAGTCAAACATGGGTTAAGCAAGATGCCTGCTATCATAGCCAATGTGTTGACATTACAAAATGTTGTAAAACTTAATAGATATTCACCTGATGTGCCTAGACATAGATATTAAATCACCAGAATGTGACAATTGACTCTGGAATCAAATCTACCCTCAAATTCATGACATGGTTATTTCTTGTCCCATCATAAGACCATCTATTAATAGTTTGTGTCTGCAAAAAGCAAATGAAGGATCAAGGAGGCACTCCCTCGGAGAGATCAATGGTACAAGAGCGGAGAGGACCCAATTAACAGTCTGTGTGCATTTGCTTAAAAAACTCAAAAACTGTTGCAGGGCTCGTCTGCAAATCCCTATATCCTTCATTCTTCGGAGTAGTTTATGATGTCACACTGTATCAAAGGCTGCCAACAGATCCAGCTGCACCAGTAGCACAACCTGATTGTTGTCAAGTGATTGCCTAATGCAATCTGTTACCACTATCAAAGCTCATTGCGTACTCTGCAACAGTCTAAAACCCGGCTGTGAAGAATCCAGGCAGCCTCTGGACTCTATATGTTTCATAAGTATTCTATTTATATGCCCTTCTAGAAGTTTACTCATCAGCGGGAGAAGATATATGGGTTGATAGTTCGACAGATCAGATGTCGGAAGGCTCACGTTCTTGCAAATCGGAAGTCCCTTTGCAGCCTTCCACTCACGTGGAAGTTGACCTTCATTCAATGATTGGTTTAATATTGCATAGATAGGGGGAGCTAGCTGCATGGCTAACTGCACAAAGATCTTTGCTGGCATAATATCCTGGAGTGACACAGATTTAGCCTATTTCAACATTTTCGCAATGGTTTTCTCCTGTAGGGAGGTAAAACTTTCCAGAAGAAAGGCATTTTTCATGGAACATTGAGTGAGAGTAGATGTTGCTTTCAGGATGTTAGTGGCTCTAGAAAATTTTTCATATATCTAGTAAATTTTTTCTTCTACAAAGTGATCAGCAATATCACGTAAGGTTTGGGAAAAGGGGATAGTATTGGCACAGTCAATAGGGTTAGTGAAGGATTCAGAGACTTTATGAAGTTCTTTGGCAGAGTTGCCTGCCAGGCTTAGTTGGGAAACAATGTAAGTTTTCTGTTTTTTATTATATTCCTATGATAAAGTGCCTGAGAATTTTTGAAAGTATCCTTCTCATCCAAACTGTTGGAGTGTTGTCAACGTTTCTCTAGATTTTTACATTTTGCCTTCTCCTTTCACAACACAGATGAGTACCAGGCTGCATGTTGTCTCTGAGTATCTTTGTATTGTTTCTTTAGGGGGCAAGAATGTCAATAGCTGATTTTATATTACTGTGGAGGTCATCTGAACTTAAATTAATTTCTCCTAATTCCGCCAATCGTTGGGGCCTTAATGAAGGTATCCTGAGTAATTTTATGCCAGTGTCTCCTAAAGCTGTGGGAGCACTTGTTGGGGATAGGAGCCGACTGCATGACCATGATGTGAAAATCGATCAGGGAGTGGTCAGGCCACTGGGCGAGGGGAATCAGTATGTATGTGGGGAGAGTTAGTCAGAATAAGATCCTTTGTATGGCCCGCAGAATGAGAAGGTCCAAAGTTTATCTTTTCCAATCCAAAAAAGTCCAAATCTTAATGGAATTGGACAGAATCTATTTTTGCTATGAATATTAAAATCATCTATTAAGATAAAATGTTTGGAAGGAATAATATGAGTAGCAATACGTTCCTTTAATTTGAAGGTAAAGTCCAAGAGAGGCCCTGCGGGGCGATACACTAGGGTGCCTTCCCAGCAATCCTTGGGCGCAAGCTCAATTTTAAAAATACAAATCTATATCTTTTCTTCCAGGCTCTCATCAATTTAAGATACTTTCAAGAACTCTTTGTAAACAATAGCAATGCCTTCACCTTCTTTCTCTTCCCAGTCTAGCTCTAAAATATGGTAGTTCTCAGGGAGAGCCAAGGTAATCGATGGCGTGGAGACAGGCTTGAGCCAGGTCTCGGTAAGATGTTGTGGGCTAAGTAAGCAGTCCTCAGGTACACAACCAACAGCACTTAAAATATAATTTTCCAGCCAATACTTTGACTTATAAAAAAGGAAAAGCACTTTTCAACACAAAGCAATAATTTACAAACATATGCCTTTTAGCAGGTGAAAATACCTATAGTGATTAACCCTGGGCGTAGTTCGTGTAGTAGCGCTACGCATAGCTATGCGAAGTGCACTGCGCACTACGTGACCTACGCGTAGCTAAGTGAACTGCGTAGTGCACTGTGCAAAATGCTGTTTGCAGTGATTACACAGTGCTGGATGCTTGTCCGCACTGTGCAATCAGTGCAACCCGCTTCTTGCACAGTGCAAGCGGTCGTTTTCTGCGCGTTGAGAAAACTACTGCTCGAGTAGAAATCTACTCGAGCGGCAGTTTTCTCAACGCGGACTGGTAGTTTCTCACCTCGAGCGGCTGCGAGCATATGCGACCACTCGCAATGAGAAACCTGACCTCCCTGCATTGAGATACTCGCCGGGAGGTTTATTTTTCACGCTTGCGATGGGCAAATTGATGTTGCTGTTCGCGTACGAGCAAAAAGTCTCGCCGAGATGTAATTTTGCTCGCTCTTGGTCGCCAACTTGACGTTGAGGACCGCGAGCAAGCAAAAAAGTGTTTGCACTGTGCTACGTGCAATTCACTTAGTGCGAAGTAGCGCAAACTTCGCAAACTACGCAAGCGTAGCGTAGAGCTTTGCCCAGGGTTAATAGTGATACAATCTTCAGTAAGCCTTGAACCCTAAAACCACAATAACCTCACAATTTTTAAACACAATATAATGGGGTTAAGTCATTGAAAGTCAAGTCTACTGGCTTTTGTCAGGGTGTCACCACTACAGTAGACACAGAAATATGCCATTATGACTGAATGCCAACAACCAAACTTCTCAATATGGTACCACTTTATGATGTTCATTAATCTACATAACTCTTTACTGCTAAACGTGTCATTGTCATTGAGATTACAATATTCAATGTGGTGTGTGCATAACTCTTTTTTTCTCCTCTTAAACTTCTGTAAAGCAAACTAAGTAAGTACCACCATGAATGCCACTCACATTAAAAGGCCTGCACAGATCATTGCCAATTCAGGAAGGATCCCTCTGTGACAGGCTACCTGTGGAACAAGTCCAGAGCCTCTTATTCCATTTGTGCAGCAGCAGACCTTGTTTAAAATTGCAGAGACTGGAGGCTAGCGCTCATTTTAACAGAGCTTACAAAGAGTGCCACACACTCACAGCAAAGGCCCTAAAACGCAGCAGTCTAAAAAAACATGAAATAAGGGTGCTAAATGGGTTGTAACTCATTTCCTACAGGCAGTCTTACATCAATTAAGAGATCATCATTACTTTGCCAATTATACCAGAGGGTGTTCATAAAAATGAATAGAAGGTTTCCCCAATTGTTCAATGGGCTGCAAGCACCACAATCAAGGCATTTTAACGTTTTTTAGATTTTGACAATTTCTATAGTAGGATAATTTCTTAGTTTTTAGAAATCATTAGACCCATTACTAAGTTACTACATAAGGAAGAATAAGGAAGAAGATTTGTATTGCCCAAACAAGCAGGCCAGGCTTTTGTTTCAATGTGATGTTGCCCCTATTTTAATACCCCTATACAGAATGCCTCTTTCATTGTGGAGACAGTTCTCATAATATTCCGAATATTGAACAGATTTGCACTGTTGTTTATTTCTCTAAAAAAAAGTTTACTAGTGGAGCTAAACCACACTATCAGTGGTAGAGAACTTTTATTAATCAGGTCTTTTGAAACGTGAAAACCCTGTTTGTATGGAGAAAAATACACTGAAGAAGTATTTACGGATCAAAGGACTTTAAAGTTTGTAAAATCAGCTTCATCACTTAGTTCTTGACAACTCACATAGACATTGTTCTTTCTAGTTATGAATCTGCTATTGATCAGGTTCTAAAATTGGTAAAGCTGATTCTTTATCTTAACAGAATTCACCAGAACTTGAGAGTCAGTTTTTTTACTCTTGTCCACGAGAAGTTTCATTTATACATTCTATTGCCATGTTTAATGTAGAAACATTTGTGCTAAAAGTACATAAAGAAACTCTATCTAATGATAGAAAAAACTGAGTGAAGGAAGAAGACCACAGAATATGGGGGCATTTCAGCAACAGCCAGCGATAATTATCGCTAAGTGTGCTTAGCACGAGGAAAATTATCGCCGGCTATCTCTGGATTATATCGCCGAGATAGTGTGCTACCAGCATCGCTTATCGCCAATGTGATATATAATCTAGCGATATTTGCAAAAAGTGCGATTATCGCTGGAAATCCAGTGATGATCGCACATCGATAGGCGATGCGTTGAGGATAGGGCAGGGTGGATTCATCCGCACAACCCACCTCACATAGGCTATCAAGGAAAACCAAAAAGAAAGCAGGCGTAAGGAAAGGAGCGATAAGCGCTGTTAGCACTACTTTTCTTATCGCTACGATAGCGAGCAGCTTGCTGATAGGAGAAATATCTGTTAGCGACATTTCTCACGTTATTTTGGTGAGGAACACCCACTTTGCATATCATTAGAGATGCAAAGCTGGGTGTTAAGGGAAAGGGTGCAGAGGCATAGAAACACGCGCTAAAGTGTTCTTGCTGATAGTGCGATAAAATTATCGCTGCTTTTCGCCCAAAAATGGACGCTAAAGCAGCAATAATTTTATCGCTTCCCCTTGATGTAATGCTTCATGGTTTCTTGTATCAAGAAAAAACTGTGCATTTGTTACCAGTTCAGATAAGACAGCAGCTATGAACAGGCGTTATGACTCCAGAGGTGCTGGACATCTAGAAATGGCCAAAACTCTAGCTGATGTCAAAACGGACTTTTTGGTGGTCAAACTTATTTACTGACGGTAAATATTATATACAAGAATGTTTAACCTAGGAACAGATTAAAAGTACCCATAATTTACCTCTGGGGTATTAATAATGTTGAGAGTCCCTCTTAGGTCCTGGACTACACTCTCAGTTACTGTCATTGCGGGATTATATAACGGTCAAGATTGTTCTTCAAATCATTTGTCAAAAATGGGTCATTTATTACCTTTGTCAGGGATACCCACGTCCAAAAAGTTGGCATAATGAGATGCATAACACTTTAGATGCAACAGAAGTTGTTGACAGTTTTTGGTTGTTCCAAAAGGGTTTCGTCCTGATGTTCCTTGTATGATACATGAATTTTATGCAAGATACCCTGACTCTACTACTGAGATACTGGTCTTTGGGGGGGCACTGTCAGAAGCAGATCAGGAGGCAAGTCATTGAGGTTATGATGAGCGTGGGGCTCATGAATCAAAACCTGCCCGTGCTGAGGTTACTGCACTTAAGGAAGGGCTGGTGGTGTGCGCAGGGTGTTGTCACTATCAGAAGGCTTCACGCTTGCAAAAAGCATGTTTTGCAATGACTTTCTTGCAGATTAAGAACATGACAATCTCCAAGATATCTTTTCTTGCTCAAAACTTAATGAGACAGGCAGCTGTGTTTGCAACTGGGACCTGAATATCTCAGTCCATAGAACATGAGGGTCTTAACCTCAAGGTCATGGGTTTTGAAATTGATGGTGGACAGAAACAATACCTTTTTGTAAATATTGCACTTGTCCCCACATAATACGGCCTGAAATCCTCATTTTGGAAAAAGAAAATGTATATCCCTTTATTACAGAGAAGGGCCTGAACGTGAACTTGTTTGGAAAAATACACTTTGAACTAAGCTAGTATAGTGAACCGAACTTTTGAACTGTTTTTGATTAAACATTTAAAGCTAATGTCCTTAGGAGCTAGTACAGTCTTTTCATACTATTGATATTGTTCTGTATATATTAAAGTAGAAGTGATGTTTAGTAAATTATATATGTTGTAAATATTAAGGTAATTATCGAGCATTAGCAAATGTTTAATTACTTTCTAGTTGCACAAGTGCTTATAATGAAGGAACCAAATAATTCCAAAAGTAGCACTTTTATGGAATCAGGTTATCTGACTGATATAGAGGACGTTTAATCAGCATTACATTGGTCATTTACAACTTCTAAACAGTTTCAGGAAAAGTCTGCTACATAACAAGAGACTGAGAGTTGGTTACACAGAGATAGTCTAAAGGTATATCCTCTCCGCAGGAGGTTAAAGATCAAATACTAAACATTTCTTTATTTGCCTTTAGATAACCGTTCCAATCTGCAGCTGTCTGTGCCCAACAGAATGAAGATGCAGCGAGATATCCCGCAACTCAGATTTATCTTTTATCCATTTCTCTTTCCCCATTCTATTAATTGTCCCACATGCAATATAATGTGTAGTGAGTAATGGTTGTGGTGAGGAGTGTAAGATTGCCTCACTCCAGTTGGATCCAAGGTTAAAGGATAGTGATTTCTGTAAGCTGTCAGGTTAATGTATGATCAGCCTGGATATATCTGTCAGGGCAGGAGGCATGTGCATGTATGCAAGAAACTGGTTTGTTAGTTGAGGCAGTGTAAGTCTCATTCAGGCAACAACCACAATCCTTGTCAGGGTGAACCACAAAAGTCACTAAATTATCCTGTAGCTAAACCTCTGATAGCCTGGCACAAAATAGTGAGGCTTAACTTAAAGGCAAAAAAACAAAAAGTGTAAAATATCACACAAAACATAATTAAGTAAAATGGCAAAACATAGTCCCAGAAAATTGAGTACATTATAACCTCTTCCGTGCTCATGACGAGCTCATCTCGTCATGAGCACGGTGCTTGTGTGCTCATGCCGAGCTGAGCTCGTCATGAGCCGCGCAACGCTCGCACGGGGGGCTAATTTCCCCGCTGTGCTGAGCGTTCTAAGAAACAGGCGCGGTCAAGATGAGGACAGCTTGTCATGAGCACAGCGCCACCGTGCTGCGGGACGAGCTGCGCTCCTCACGAGCACCGGGGTGCTGTGCGCATCCCACCCCCCAGCACAGCGGGGGAATTACCCCCGCTGCGAAGGGGTTAATAAATAAAATTTGACCAAAAGGACAACATTCCAATCAGTAGAGCAAGCGATACTGAACTTCAAAGTTTTAGGTATAAATAGATCCTGAAAACACAAAGCACCACTCGCGGACAACTGGTTGTCATAGAGCGCAGCCCAGATACAGGTACCAGGTTAGTCCTGCTGAAAAAGTTATCTCCTCAAAGTCCAGCACCAAGGGTCCAATTCACAGTGGAGGAGGCCAAGCAGAGCTGGGAGAGCGTCTCTGATGGTCATCTCTATGGTGCAAAAAGCAGGCCGAGTAGCACAGGCTGTCGTTGCTCAATCTTGATGTGCCAGTCAGGTGTCACAGACAGTTGACCACCACAGAGAGCAGTTGTTGCCGTAGTGCGAAGTGCAGATATTGCTCTGCTAGTGTTGCAAAGTCATCCTGTACCCTGGGCACCCCCATTTCTATTGCTGACTGGTACAGGTGGTAACTGACTCTGAGTGTCCCTGGGTCAGTGCTGTGCTGAAAACACACGTATAATTCAGTGAAAACAGCTACACACACTAAGGCAAACAGTGGGTTAGGGTACGCCTATGATTGGCCTGACCTCCCCTATAAGGCCTTAGTACATAATAGGGCAGGGGGGTTAAAACTACCTTTAAGTCCCTAGTATATAATAGGGCATGGCAGTTTAGAGGCCAGCAGCCCTTTCTGCATTTGCTTGTGTGCACTGCTGAGAGCCTGTGGTCCGTTTCAAAGCAGCCCTGTGTTGCATGACTGCTTTTAACATGTCCTTTTGCCCAAACTCGACTTTGGTGTTTGGGGCACTTAAAATTGATAAAGTGTAATATTTTAGCATATTAGTTACCCCGGGTCTCCCTTAGGTGTCCCAGGAGTGGGAGTTCAGGTACGTATAACGGAGGCCCTTATAAAAAAGGTTTTTTGTGCCCTGGGGATAGAGAAATTGCACATTTCACTGCCCTCATTGTAGTAAAGTGCTTCCCAAAGTCAACTTCTGTACTAGGAGCAGTGCGGAGAGAGGATGTACAATATGTTTACATATTCAGACCCATTAAAGTCTCCCCTACATGTTCCAGGGGCGGGGGTCCTGTAAATATAGGCAGGGTCCTTATAAAAAGATGTTTTATAAGCCTTAGTGTTGGAAAATTGGCCAGTTTATTTTCCCTACTGTAGATCCCAGCCATATGTATTAGCACGTTAATAAGTCATTAATTAATAACTGATGCTAGAGATTGCCATGAAAAATATCATTCAAGGACTTAGGATAATGGTATTGATAAATCCAACCATATGCTATAGTGGAATTTATCATAAATGTACAGAACAGAAGTTAGAAGACTTTTTTGTCTGCAAACCAAAATTCAGCCTTCTGATGGTCTGCCCTGATTGGTCAGAGTTAATGTTGATTAACCAGGCTGCTTTAATGAAGTGATAAGTGGCACCAGGGGTGAGGAGCCATCTGGGAGGAGATGGTTCTGCTACACTGTAATGCCAAGGCAAGGGGTATTGGTCATAGACCATGAGTATCTACACACATGCCCTCTGAACCCAGCCAGATGGCAGTTTTAAGGCAGGAATTTGCAAATGCCAGGGGGAGGGAGAGTATGGAAATGAGCTATCCTGGAGGTTGGTTTAGCTACCTCTCGCTTCTCTGCTGAGACTTCAGCCATATTGAATGTTGGAGAAATAGTGCTTCCTGGCAAACCATTGTGCCACAGTTTGGAGGAAAGGGTCATTGTGAAGGGTTGATCCCTACCTCGGGGAAACGACGGAGCACTATGGACTCTTGTCCCTCCGGAACTACTCCTCTCTCTGTCTTCCCGCAGGCTCCACCGATAACACCGATACAAGACGGATTGGAAACGTCCCTCCATGACCCCGGAAGTTGGGTCGATAGTGAAGGACCGGAAGTGAACTCACCTCACCCCGGAAGTCATTCGCCCGGATATCGTCAGGAAAGTAGAAAAGCCAACGACTCAAACGACTCAGGGTTCCCAACAGCGAACTCGTGGCAGGAGTTGGCAGACCTCGGAGAACCAGCAGCGGAAGTACCGAAGGACCGGAAAGAAGAAGCAGACGAGGAAGACGTCTGGTGTGAGGACTGGTGGCGTCCTCAGGAGGTGGCTGGAGAGCGGCCGTAACTCACAGGAGAGTTACGGCGGGGCATGTGAGTACCTCGTTACCATTTTCCCCTGTTTCCACTGGTAGATGTGTACATAGTGTAAATAGCGCTCTGAACCACTTTCACTGTAAAAACGTGCACCGACACTGTATAGAATTGCGCACTATTTTCTTCATCCCGTCCCCGCCCGTGTTCACCCTCTACCCGTCTCTACCTCCTCCCGCAACCCAACCCCGTCACGTCCTACCCTAACCCTCCACACACAGCCCCAGGTGTTGGTGACAGTATTGAGACAAGTTTTGTTACCCCTGAACTAATCGCCCTGTTTTCGTTCTCTTTTCCTCCGAGTGACTCACCGTTCCTACACCACGGAAAGACGACCGCAGCCCAGCAGCGAACATCCCCACGGAACCACCCCGGACACCTCACCTCTACAACCCACCTGGATTTTCACCGGAACCTTTTCATCCCCTGACCCGTGTTTCTTTTGTATGAACAATAAAGTTTTCGCTAATCATAGCGCACTTTATACGGCCTCCTCGCCTGTTATTCCGGCCCGCCCTAAATCCCGCTCCACAGGTGGTGTTAGAAGTGGGATCGCCCGGAAGCATGGAGGCCGCAGTCAAACAACTAGCGGAAGGTCAGGAACACCTAGGAAAATTGATGGAACAATTCCTTAAAACTGCAGAAGACGACCGGGGACAACTGTATGATGTCTTAAAAGGTCAGGGCACAGCTCAGGATAAGACACTTGAGAAACTTGCAACAGTCATGGGACAACAAAAACCGATGGCCTCTCTTCCCTCGGTTGTACTGCAGAAATACGTAGCAGGAGAGGATCCCGATTTCTTCTTTACGAACTTTGAACGGTTGGCTCAGGCCGCAGCCTGGCCCGCTGACCGTTGGGGTCATTACCTTGGACCCCTACTAACCGGGGAACTACAGGCAGCGTATCAACAGGCAAACATACAAGGGGCAACACCATACGAGGATATTAAGGCTTGTATTCTGGAACGGCTCGGAATTGACGACGAGACGTATAGGCTTCGTCTTCGTCAGGCTAAGGAGGGTCCACAAGAGAATCCCCGGGTGTTGTTCTTTCGGATAAAAGATTTGGCTAACCGTTGGCTAAAACCAGCCACGTCCAGTAAAGACGAGATACTGGCCAAGATTTATCTAGAGCAATTTCTTACCTCACTACATCCTGCCACACAAAAGTGGGTGCGGCAACACGCACGACTTACTCTTGACAGTGCAGTTGAAATTGCTAGCGCGTACAACCGAGCACAAGACTCCCAACGAGCAAAAGAAGAACATCCTCCACGATCGAGTCATGGCAGTCATGTACGGCCACCAAGACCTCCACCTGTGCTTCGCAAACCGGAGCCGATACCTCCAATGCCGTATCCAGTAATGCCGAGAGCGCCACAACCCGGTCCACAGTGTTATCATTGTGGAGGGTACGGACATATAGCCCGTGTATGCCCCCAGAAAGAAGAGCCGATGGAAATAGGTGTAGCTAAAAACTACGTGTGTTTCAATGCTGACTCCGCTCCCCCACCCTTTCACTGTCCTATACAGATCAATGGACACCAAATGATGGCGCTTGCTGATACAGGCTGCAGACACAGCGTGTTACGACCCCAAGATCTCCCTCACTCTCCGGAACCTGTCACAGGAACTGTAGCCATCAAGTGTGTCCACGGAGACACGAAATGTTATCCAACGGCCAAAGTGTATGTACAACACCCCAGTAGTAGTGGTAGTTCCTTGACTGTTGGACTGGTTCTGAATCTTCCGGAAGAGGCTATATTAGGTAGCGATTACAGTGGTCTTCCTCACCTCCTACAGGATACCACAGACTCGCTAAAGAAATGGTGGGCTGAAGCGCCTTTCTCAAGAGATTCCCCTGCTACAGAACATTCACCAAAACCCTTGAAGTCCAAAACCCAAAAGAAAAAAGAGAAAAGGGACTATTCCTTGGCCTGTCCTGCACAAACGGAAACCCATCCCCGGGAGACCGACAGAGAGTTTCAAGCCGCCCAACAGGAAGATCCGGTTCTCCAAGACGCATGGGGTCGGGCTCTTCCCAACGAGGATCCATTACAAGTAGGTCCTTATTTCTTCATAAAAAATGGACTCCTCTATAGAAAAGGGGGACTTCAGAAAAATGCACAGTTAGTCATTCCTGGACTATTTCGGGAGAAAGTACTCTTTTTGGCCCATAGTCATTTACTGGGAGGGCACTTCAGTGACGAGAAAACGGGGGAAGCCATTTTGGAGAAGTTTTATTGGCCAGGAGTATATGCAGAGATTAAACGTTACTGTAGGGAGTGCCCGGTGTGCCAAAAAAATAGTCGGTATAGACCCCCAAGGGTTCCCCTCCAACCTCTACCATTAATTGACGTTCCTTTTTCTAGAGTAGGAATGGACCTTATAGGCCCCCTCTTACCATCCAGGAGTGGATGCAGGTACGCCCTAGTACTAGTGGATTATGCCACTCGCTTCCCCGAAGCAGTCCCCCTCCGGCAACCAACAACACAGAACATAGCTAAAGCCCTTATTGCCATCTTTTCTAGAGTGGGTTTTCCCAGAGAGATTTTAACCGATCAGGGTACCCCCTTTGTTTCCTCGCTAATGCGTCAGGTCTGTTCTACACTGGGAATCAAGCAAATAAGAACTTCTGCTTACCATCCCCAAACCGACGGTTTAGTCGAGCGCTATAATGCAACCCTAAAAACCACTCTAAAAAAACTGTTGGGACTAGAGAGTAAACGCTGGGAGGAAATGCTGCCCCTCGCTCTTTTTGCCATCCGCTGTAAAGTACAAAGCAGTACCGGCTACTCGCCATATGAATTATTATATGGCAGGGCACCCAGAACCCTGTTGGATATGGCTCGTGAGGCTTGGGAGGCAGAGCCCGACCGGACTCGTCCTCTTCCAGAGTACATTGAAAATTTAAAAACCCACTTAGGTGAGGTCCGTGAAATTGTCAAGCAGAACCTTGTCGCAGCACAATCCACTCAGAAAAACCAGTACGACAAGGGAACCAAACCCAGAACCTTTGTTCCAGGAGACCAGGTACTCCTCCTAATTCCCTCTTCGGACCATAAGCTATTGGGTCAGTGGCAGGGTCCGTTTACGATAGTAAGGCAAGTGACTCCAGTCACATACGAGGTGGAAACAGATGCCAATAGGGGAAACAACCAAATCTATCACATCAACCTCCTCAAGAAATGGGAGGGCCCGCGCCCTGTTCTATCGGGTCGCGAAACCTTCCTGTTTGAAGGTTGTTTCGACACCGGTTTGCTGGAACGTCAAAAACAAGAACTTTGTCGTTCACTGGTACCACTACAAGCAGTCTTTTCAACTCTGCCTGGGCATACCACTGTAGTCGAACACGCCATCCACACTGAGCCAGGGAAAACGGTAAGGCAACGACCGTACCGTATTCCGGAAGCCCGTCGAGCTGTAATTAAAGAAGAAACGAACCAAATGCTAAAAATGGGTATCATCGAACCATCGAGCAGTAGCTGGAATTCGCCCATTGTTTTAGTCCCTAAACCCGATGGTTCTACACGGTTTTGTATTGACTTCAGGGAGGTGAATAAGATCTCCGCCTTTGATTCATATCCACTTCCCCGTGTGGACGAGATGGTAGAACGAATAGGCAAAGCAAGGTACATTAGCACTCTTGATCTGTGCAAGGGCTATTGGCAGATTCCGCTGAAAGCTGAGGACAAACATAAGACCGCCTTCTCCACCCCCGAAGGCCTGTTTCAGTTTAAGGTAATGCCCTTCGGCTTACACGGAGCCCCGGCGACCTTTCAGAGGGCCATGAATCAAGTCCTACGCCCTCATGCCCCGTATGCAGGTGCTTATCCCGATGACATCGTCATTTACAGTGACACTTGGGGACAACACCTGTCCCATTTATATTCAGTAGTCTCCTCTCTGGGCAAATACGGGTTTACCATTAACCCAGCTAAAACCACATTAGCGGCACAGAGTGTTAAATATCTCGGCTATTTGTTGGGTGAAGGACACATTCGCCCCCAAGAGAGCAAAGTAAAAACAATACAGGCGATACCGTTCCCAAAAACACGAAAAGACCTCCGTGCCTTCTTGGGCATGTTGGGTTATTACAGGAGATTTATCCCCAACTTTTCACAAGTGGCAGCTCCCCTAACGGATCTCCTCAAAAAGACAGCAAAAACAGAGGAGACCCTCCAACAACCATCTCCTGTACTTCTGCGAGCCTTCAATGTCCTGAAGAACGCCTTGACCTCTGAACCTGTGTTGATGAGTCCGGATTATAGTCAGCCTTTTATTTTGCAAACTGACGCATCAGATCAAGGTTTAGGGGCTGTTCTGTCTCAAAAAGACTCGGAAGGAGCAGAGAAACCCATTCTGTATCTTAGCAGAAAACTGTTTCCCAGGGAAATCAACTATTCGGTTGTAGAAAAAGAAGCACTCGCTATCAAGTGGGCAGTGGAGAGTCTTCGCTACTACCTTGACGGTAGGGAGTTCATTTTGTATACAGACCACGCTCCACTTGAATGGATGGCTCGCAACAGGGGACACAATGATCGAGTGCTTCGTTGGTTTCTTTCCCTCCAGCCTTTTCGTTTTCGAACATTGCATCGAAAAGGCCTAGAACAGGGCAACGCAGACTATCTCTCCCGATATCCGCCACCCTCCAGCCCTACAAGAAACACTCCTAGGGGAAGGGAATGTGAAGGGTTGATCCCTACCTCGGGGAAACGACGGAGCACTATGGACTCTTGTCCCTCCGGAACTACTCCTCTCTCTGTCTTCCCGCAGGCTCCACCGATAACACCGATACAAGACGGATTGGAAACGTCCCTCCATGACCCCGGAAGTTGGGTCGATAGTGAAGGACCGGAAGTGAACTCACCTCACCCCGGAAGTCATTCGCCCGGATATCGGCAGGAAAGTAGAAAAGCCGACGACTCAAACGACTCAGGGTTCCCAACAGCGAACTCGTGGCAGGAGTTGGCAGACCTCGGAGAACCAGCAGCGGAAGTACCGAAGGACCGGAAAGAAGAAGCAGACGAGGAAGACGTCTGGTGTGAGGACTGGTGGCGTCCTCAGGAGGTGGCTGGAGAGCGGCCGTAACTCACAGGAGAGTTACGGCGGGGCATGTGAGTACCTCGTTACCATTTTCCCCTGTTTCCACTGGTAGATGTGTACATAGTGTAAATAGCGCTCTGAACCACTTTCACTGTAAAAACGTGCACCGACACTGTATAGAATTGCGCACTATTTTCTTCATCCCGTCCCCGCCCGTGTTCACCCTCTACCCGTCTCTACCTCCTCCCGCAACCCAACCCCGTCACGTCCTACCCTAACCCTCCACACACAGCCCCAGGTGTTGGTGACAGTATTGAGACAAGTTTTGTTACCCCTGAACTAATCGCCCTGTTTTCGTTCTCTTTTCCTCCGAGTGACTCACCGTTCCTACACCACGGAAAGATGACCGCAGCCCAGCAGCGAACATCCCCACGGAACCACCCCGGACACCTCACCTCTACAACCCACCTGGATTTTCACCTAAACCTTTTCATCCCCTGACCCGTGTTTCTTTTGTATGAACAATAAAGTTTTCGCTAATCATAGCGCACTTTATACGGCCTCCACGCCTGTTATTCCGGCCCGCCCTAAATCCCGCTCCACAGTCATGCTCTGTGGTTTTGCACTGCACCTCATTGGACAGGAGTGCCCTCCTACTTGACTCCAGAGAACACTGAATGAGCATCTGAGAGGGGCAGAGTTTCTCGGATCCGCTGCTTGAAACACGAGAAGTAGAAAGGTCTATGCAAGAAGTTTGATTTGCTGCAACCAGGCCCTGTACTGTAAATGTGTAAATGTATGTATAGGCATTTATATAGCGCACTACTTACCCGTAGGGTCCCAAGGCGCTTCGACCGCTGCGAAACCCTTCCTGGCTTCCCTGAGAGATGGTCCCTTAATGGGTATCTCCAGGGTGAGACCAGGCATCCCCGGCGGTCTGGTGGGGCCGTTAGTGAAGATGAGGCAAGCTAATGCCCAGAGTTGCCGAGTGTGATCGCTGATCAGAGTGGGCACCGAGGCGAGAGAATTATCGAGTCCGCTGACCCTGGTCCAGAAACCTGCCGCGCCGGGAATCGAACCCTGGTCCCGGGCTGTCCTCTGCTCTCGGGTCTGCCGCCTCTAACCAGTGAGCCACACTACTTCACTTACTGTGACTAACTGTGTCTGCTGCACAATCTGGAACTACCGCCCTGTGGACCTCACTAGCTTCAGGAGGAATAAAGAGTGTACTCCCTGCAAGCTACAAGTAAACAGAGCTCACCTGGACCGTCACCACCAAGAATCCCCAGCCCTGAGTGCATCCAGTGGATTTGTAAGTGTTTTGTCCAAGTGGATTGGTTGAACTGAAGTTCCAAGCTTTCAAGGACCATCTTGGAGTTTCCAGACCCTTGGAGTAAGTGTTTGACAAGTTGGGACCCTGAGAGGAAAGTCAGGAAGAGTTCCAGAAGTTTGGAGCAAGTTTGGAAAAAAGCTCCATAAGTGGACCGACTTGACCTGGCCAGCCAAGCCGGTGACCCTCAATGGCAAGCCGGCCTGCCCTCCAGGTTTTTACCCTGCTGAAAATGTCCAGCGGTCCGACTTCCAGAGTTTGACCAGGAGCTAGTCGAAATGCAAGCCAGCAAACCCTAACTGAATCCAGACTGGTAGAGAGCTTTGAGGGACCCGGGCAGAAAAAGCTCCAGTGACGTTTCGAAATCAGAAGTTAACGCTTTGACAGAGGCATACCGGGATGGGTAGCAGTGCAGGGCTCCATCGCAGCCAGCTTGAAACTTTGATTTTCTCCCAGTCTAGCGCAACCTGCTGTCCCAATCAGCGCTAAAGGTTTCTATGTGCTATATAGGGCTAAATGTTAAAAAATTAAAATCTCTGGTTCCCTACATTGGATTATTTTCATTGTGGTGTCATTTTAACAACAAAATATTTCCTGTATGATTTTTATTGTGTGTTGTGTCTTAAATTGTTACTGAATTGGTGTTTATAAATGCTTTACATACCTGTCTCTGAAGTTAGGCCTGCATGCTCGCAGCCAAGCTACCAAGGGTTGAGCATGGAACTAATTTCTTGAGACCTCACAGATATAAAAACAAGCATTTGCAATGCAATAGGTCTCGCATTAGGAAAGTTTGTGCTATTGGTTTTGGAAATTACAATTTTTTTTATTTATGTGTTGGTTTTGAAAATAGCTAAATTAATAGCTTTGTCATTTACAATGCCAATAGTTATAACTTTCGCAAATGTGACACCTATAGCATTTGTAATGCAACATGTTTTGTATTTACATGACTTAGATGTATTGATATTACATATTACAATGGCTTTTAATTTTTTTAAATAATTAATACTTAAATAAAAGTGATTTTTTTTTTTTATTTGTATTTTTGTTGCAAAATACAAATAGTAGCATCATCATCATCAGTCACATAAAAGCTTACATTCGTAGGGCCTATTTCATAACATAAGGTATATGTGAAACGGTATGCATTGTGATAGTTCCCACTGGTCGTGTAGCGAAGTCATTATTTAAGGTGATCTGATGAGCCGGGAGTATAAGTACATCGTAAAAATTACAATTTGCGTTTTATGTTTTTCTTTAAATAACATCAAACATAAACCAGAGAAACTGCACACGTAAATGGGCATGTCATTGAGGTAGCTTCGATAGCATCTAGCATCATAGTCGTCATAAAAAGGGACCAAGCAGACTTTCCTATACCCCAAGCCCCACCCTGTCCCCCCCCTGCAAACTTACAGCACAAAACCATCCCTCTCCCATATGTGCTGCCCATCAGTCAACCCCAGATCCAATCAGTGTTCTTCTTCACTCTCAGAACCCTCAAGATCTTCCTCATCCAGTGGCTCACATATGTCCCCCCTATAGGAGTTCCAAGGCTGCCAAACCCCGTTCCATTTACGCGGATTATCCCGTAATTTGTATACTGCTCTTTCAGTCAGCATGAGCATGTCCATGTTTCGGATCCATTGAGCCAGTGTGGGGAGATCAGCCGACCCCCATTTCTGTGCTATGTCTCGTTTGGCCGTGACCAGCCCTATTGTGGTCCACGCTCTAGCATAAAAGGTAAGGTCAGTAGGCCCCCAGACATTCAGCAGGCACAACCGCGGTTCCAAGGTGAGTGTGGTGTTTAGCGCCTGGGCTATGGTACGTAGAACCCGCTGCCAATAACTAACAATCAACGGGCATTCCCATAACATGTGTATAAACGTGCCCTCTACCCCGCAGCCCCTGAGACAATAGGGATGATCCGCCCTGTGCAGTCTATGTAGTGTCGTGCGAGTGTAGTAGATCCTATGCAGAATCTTTAACTGTACCAGGCGGAATTTGGAGGATATGCCTGCCTCGCGAGGGGACGCCATGGCTGCGTTCCAGTCGGTTTCATCTAAGTCCCCGACATCCGTCATCCATCTGTCTTTCAGCTTCTCTAGTGGGTCGGGCATGTTATTAAGCAATTTACGGTAAGTCATCGAGGTCGCCCCTTCCTGCAGGAATTCCAAATAAAAGTGATTTTAATTTATAATGGCAATAGCTTAAACTTTTGTAAATAACATTTGTGAAGATTATGTTCAGTGTATTTTATTGTGACAAAAATCCAAGAACAGAAGTGAAATATTAACATCTTTATATGACATTTGTAATAAAGCTTGAATCATTGAGAAAACATATTTGAACCAGTTGTTGTTGAATGGTTGCGCAGGTTGATGCTGGGGTGGCACTGAGTGGTGCTGTGGCGGTGCTGAGTGGTGCTGTGGTGATGCTGAGTGGTGCTGTTGTGGTGCTGAGTGATACTGGGATGGTGCTGAGTGATGCTGGGGTGGTGCTGAGTGGTGCTGTGGTGGTGCTAAGTGATGCTGTGGTGGTGCTGAATGATGCTGTGGTGGTGCTGAGTGGTTCTGTGGTGGTGCTGAGTGATAATGTGGTGATGCTGAGTGATGCTGTGGTGGTGCTGAGTGAAGCTGTGGTGGCATTGAGTGGTGCTGTTGTGGTGCTGAGTGGTGTTGTGGTGGTGCTGAGTGATAATGTGGTGGCACTGAGTGATGCTGTGGTGGCGCTGAGTGGTGCTGTGGTGGTGCCGAGTGGTGCTGTGGTGGTGCTGAGTGGTGCTGTAGGGTGCTGAGTGGTGCTGTGGTGGTGCTGAATGATGCTGTGGAGGTGCTGAGTGATGCTGTGGTGGTGCTGAGTGGTGCTGTGGTAGTGCTGAGTGATAATGTGGTGGTGCTGAGTGATGCAGTGGTGGTGCTGAGTGGTGCTGTGGTGGTGCTGAGTGATAATGTGGTGGTGCTGAGTGATAATGTGGTGGTGCTGAGTGATGCTCGGGTAGCGCTGAGTGATGATGTGGTGATGCAGAGGGCAGAAAGGCACAAAAAGCAGTCTAACAAAGGGCAGAAGGGCAGAAAAACAAGGGAAAAACGAGTGTAACAGAGGGCAGAAGGGCACAAAAAACCAGTCTAACAGAGGACAGAAGGGCCGAAAAACAAGGGAAAAACGAGTCTCACAGAGGGCAGAAGGGCACAAAAAACCAGTCTAACAGGGGGCAGAAAGGCACAAAAACGAGTCTAACAGAGGGCAAAAGGGCACAAAAAACGAGTCTAACAGAGGGCAGAAGGGCAGAAAAACAAGGTAATAACAGAGGGCAGAAGAGCACAAAAAACGAGTCTAACAGTGGGCAGAAAGGCACAAAATCAAGGGAAAAACGAGTCTAACAGAGGGCAGAAGGGCACAAAAAACGAGTCTAACAGGGGGCAGAATGAATCCCGCCCTGCGTGTTTGTCCACGAAGATGCCATCGTTTTGTGCAATACCTCTACTCAACTGGAGTACTTTCTACTGACTAATCAGTAAGTGCTCCCTGGTTGGCTAAATGTATAGGGGCAGATTTAGAATAACTGGTGCATCCCCAGGGATGCGCCGGTTATTGTGCACCGCAGCTCCGCCACCCATGGTCCGCCGCATTTACAATGCGGTACAAAAGGGGGTGGTAATGGACGGAGCATCTGAACCAATCAAACACTCACACCCAGTCAAAAGATCTGGGTATAATCCATCACCGTTCTTTAGCCCACTCTGCCACCGCAGTTCAGACATGGCTATATGCAAATCAGTCTGACCCTGTACCTCATGGGAACAGTCCACCCCGAACTGCCAAGCCATGCCTTCTCTGGACCGGAAACAAGCTTCCGAGGACCGGTTTCTGGCCTTCCAGCGTGTGGCAGGGTATGCTCAGACGTGAGTCCCTTGCTCGGAAGCTTGCCATGTCTGAACTGGGGTGGCAGAGTGGACTAAAGAACGGTGATGGATTAAACCCAGATCTTTTTTTTTTGTAAAATTTTATTTATTCCAGGGTAAACAGAAAAGGAGGAAACAGAGAGGGAGAGAAAGATAGAGGAAAAACAGGCGGCTAGTCTGCAGCATTACAAACGCAGAGCGGTAAGGATCACTGCGAAAAGCACTTGCAGCGTTACTCTACAGGAATCTGGGCAGTTCTAAAGGCGAGGAGTGCCATCGAAAGTCAGGGGAATCAAAGTCATTCATTTCCCAGTGTCTCAGTCGCCTCCTCCGAAGGAGAGGTCAATGCAGCAGAACCCGAGTGCCGCGGGGGCCCCGGGCCAGCAATATCTTCCAGTGGCCATGCAGTGCCGCAACAAGTACAAAACAACCCCCCAACTTACCCCCACCCCATCCCCCATTATCCCCCCTCCCCTCTAGGTGGTGGCGCCAACACACACTCTCGCTCTCAGTCCACAATCACGCAGCCTGATTAAATCTGGAAAAGGTTAAGGGCTCCAGGGCTGACGGGCACACCGCAGAAGGCAAACATCTCGACAGAAATCGGACCAATGGACCCCACCGGAACACAAAATTCTTAAAGTTGCCCAGGAAGATGTCCGCAACTCTCTCCATGCTCATCAACCTCCATAGCTTCGCGTGCCATAATGACATAGCCGGGGCCGTCGGTTTCTTCCAGGCCACGGCTAGCGTAAGCTTAGCCGCTCCCAAGCACAGCCATAAGATCTGTTTGTCCGCCTTAGTCTGGTGTTCCAATAATGGATCTCGAAGACCCAATATGACAAAGGACAATGAGTCCGGGATCGGATATCCCAGTATGTCTTTGATATGAGACAACATTTCTGCCCAGAACGGCCGGATGACCGGACAGTCCCACCAAATGTGGCGGAAATCTCCCAGCAGGCCACAACCTCTCCAACATCGGTCCGAAGACGCCGGGAAGATGCGGTGTAGTTTTGAGGGGTAGAGGTACCAATCTAGCATGGTTTTAAGATGGGCTTCTCGCAAGTCCACAGAGTGATTGTGAGTTCTAATATCTCGCCAGAGACCCTTCCATTCCCCTTCAGCTATGTCCCGATCTAGGAGAGCCTCCCAGTGGTCCATGTAACAGGGGCGAGGAGAGATCGCCGTGGTTAGCAAAAGTTTATACAGAAAGGAGATCATCCCCTTCATCGTGGAGGTTCGCAGAAGAAAGGCCTCGAAGAGCGAGAATGGTCTAGTAGCCGAATCTCTCAGTTCTGCCGAGGTCGCCCAGTGGATCAGCTGGGCATAACGGAAGTGTTCCGTGGGTGGAAGGCCATAGTCACGCATGCAATTATGAAACGTGAGGGGTTCCGTGCCATGGAATAAATGCGTAAGGGCTCTACAACCACCCTCCCTCCAAAGTCGAAATGGTCCCTCCTGCAGCGCCGGTGGAAAAGCCGGGTTAAAATGTAAAGGGGTGAAGTGGGAGGGGAACAATGTACAGCGCTCATCTCCCGCGACCGTGTCCCACACCTTCAAAGCAGTGCCAGTGGGCGTGCTGATGTAGGCGTTCTTAGGCCTGTCCACTTTGGGTTTCCAGGCCAGGTCCCAGATCGATCTCCCAGCCACACTTCTATCCATGTGCAGCCAGTGTTTCTCAGACTCTTGCTGCGACCATTCCACCAACACCCGCAGTTGTGCGGCTTTATAGTACAAGTGCATATCAGGGAGACCTACTCCTCCCTCCTCCCGCGGCCGCCGCAGAGTCGCAAAGGAGAGGCGCGCTCGGCCTCCCTGCCAGATGAACTTCAATAATAAAGTTTTAAGGCGCCGGAAGAAGTCCATCTCCAAAGGGATGGGGAGGGCCTGGAAGAGGTACAAAAACCTAGGGAGGAGAACCATCTTATTGGCATGGATCCTACCCAGCCAAGAGATATACTTCGGTTTCCATCGGTCCAACTCTCTGCGCACAGCCGTCAGCATAGGTGGGAAGTTTGCCGTGAATAAAGATCCTATAGTTGGCGTTAGGCGGACACCCAGATATAGCAAGAAGGCAGGCGCCCACACCAAGGGCGTGAGTGGGCGTAGTCACTCCATCTCGGCCGGCGGGAGTGTCAGATTTAAGATATATGATTTGCCAAAATTAACCCTAAATCCGGCCACTTCTTCATAGTTGGACAGCAGAGTTTGAATGTGTGGCAGAGATTGAGCCGGGTCCCCCACCAAAAGCAACACGTCGTCTGCAAAAAGGGAGATTTTATGCTGTTCACCCGAAAAGGGGAGTCCCATTATCTGCTCTCTCTCGCGCACCGCAAGGGCCAAGGGTTCAATGCTTAAGGCAAAGAGGAGAGGGGAAAGGGGGCAGCCCTGTCTCGTTCCCCGGGAGTGAGCGAAGCTGGCGGAGCGATGTCCATTAATCACCACTCTGGAGGTGGGGTTGTTATAGTTTGCACGGATCATGGTGATAAAGTGTTGCGAGAAGCCAAAGGCCTCCAGGGTTCGAAACATGAACCCCCAATCCTCCCGGTCAAAGGCCTATTCCGCATCTAACCCCACCAGTACCGCTAGGATGCGGAATCGGGTGGCCTTCTCTATAAGGTGTATAACCCTCCTCAAATTGTCATGCGTCTGACGCCCTTTAATAAACCCTGATTGATCTGGGTGTATGATGGCCGGCATCAGGTCCTGGAGTCTGCGAGTAATGATAGTGGAGTATAGTTTAGCATCAACATTAAGAAGAGCTATTGGGCGGTATGACGAGCAATGAGACAGATCCTTATCCGGTTTGGGAATCACGGTGATCACAGCTTCAGCCATGGTGCCCGTGGTTCGCTCTGTGGTCGCCATTTCGTTGAAGAGGGACACCAAAAAGTCACAGAGCTCCGCCGCAAACGTTTTGTAAAACAACGCCGTGTAGCCGTCTGGGCCCGGGGCCTTGTGGAGCTTCAGATCTCTAATAGCATCCAACACCTCTGATCTGGAGATGGGGCCAGCGAGGAGTTCATTCCACTCTTTCGACACCCGCGGGATGGGGAGGTCAGCCAGGAAGCGGTCCTGAGCCGCTCGATCAAGGGAGTCACCCTTATAGAGTGCGCCATAAAAATGGCCAAAGATATTTGCCTTATCTATATCACTGTGGTGCAACGAACCAGAGGGGTCCAGAATGCCTCCAATATAATCCCTCTCCCTCTTGTCCCGAAGTTGACGAGCCAAGTTCCTGCCTATTTTATTCCCCTGTGAGTAGGAGACTCGCCGGAGCCGTAGGAGGGTAAACTCTGCGCGGTTGTTAAAGGGGGCCTTCAATTTGCCCCGCACGGCAGTCAATGGTCTACGAGTCAGTCTATATGGGTTAGTTTTGTGGGCCTGCTCCAAAACAGCCAATTCCGCCTCCAAGTCTTCCCGTTCGTTCCTCCTCAATCTATTAAGATTGGCGTTGAGGCTTAGGCAGGTGCCCCGCAGAGAGGCCTTGTATGCATCCCAAGTATTAAAGAGGGAGGTATCCGAAGCTGGGTTAAGGGTCAGAAACTCCCCTATTGCTTTAAGCAATTCCTTGCAGGAGGTATCATCCCGGACAAGCGCTGGGGGAATGTACCATTTCCTCACCCCGTCCCCTCCGACCGACCAGTGGAGCCCTAGGACCAGCAAGCTATGGTCTGAGACAGAGAGAGGGAAGACACTAGAATCCCGGACTTCTCCCCTGAGGGCCTGGCTCACAAAGACATGATCTAGTCAGGAATAGGTATGATGAACGTGGGAGAAAAAGGTGTAATCTCGTGTCTGTGGGTGCAAGAATCGCCAGCTGTCAATCAATCCAAGTTCACCGACCATACTCTGCGTTCCGGTAGAAAAAAAAACAGTGTCCGCTCTATGAGCTCGGGAGCTGTCCAAGTCCCTGTCCCATACCATGTTGAAATCCCCCATCAACACCACATGCCCCTCAGCAAAGTCCCCCGCTTTGTCCAACAGATCTCGGAGAAAAGCATTCTGCCCAGAGTTGGGAACATACACCACCACAAACGTACAAGCCTTGCCATAAAGCACCCCTTTGACCATCAGCCATCGCCCCTCCTTGTCACAGCTAATTCCCATGGGTTGGAAGTGCAGGGACGCTCGCAACAAGAGTGCCACCCCTCTATGCTTAGTAGATGCGGAAGATCTATAGATGAGCGGGAAATGCCTATGACGCAATCGAAGTTCGTCTTTACCCGCCAGATGGGTCTCCTGGATCCCCACTATATCTAAGTGGTGGTCGGACAAATATTTCCAGATTTTCTGGCGCTTCTGAGGGGAGTTGAGGCCCTTTACATTCCATGTCCCAATACTAAGCGGCATGGGAGACAAGTAAAACCCATCCCTGCATGTAAGGCTCCACAATCCACAAGCCCCCCCACCTCAGCAAAGGCCGCCCAATAGCCCCCCCAGCCCCATCCACCACCAAGCCTCCACCGATCACTTCATTCCCCCTGGAGTCCGGGTGCCCATGCCCAGTAACAGCCCCCGTCCAGTAAGCAGTCCCCCCTGAAACCAAGCAGGTAAAATCACAATCGACTCATGTGTAAGGAGAAAAAAGCATACCACACATTCACTCCAGAGGCCACCACCTCCCCATCCAGCCTCCACCCTCACCCCAACAACCCCCCTCCGCAAAGGCCCCCAAGGACCTCCCAGCCTCCCCCCCCGAAACCAAAAGCAAAACCCAACCCAAAAACAAAACAAAACCAGTGTACTTAGCAGTCCCAGTGGATGATAGTTCGTGGAGATCCTCCTGGGTCGGGGCCGGGTCGCCAGTGTTGGGACCCCAATGGACCATGGACCGGGGTGTCTTCTCCAAAAGTACCATCAAACCCACGGTACCAGATCACACGTGCCCCTCCGGCACTTACCAGCCAGCAGCCGGAAGATCAAGCAGCTCCTGAGCTTTGCTGAGAAGATGCCAAAGTCGCGAGGCCACCAAAGCCACAGCATCCCCTCTCTCCAGTAAGCTAGCCGACGATCAGGCCGCCTATGGTCCCAGTCCGGGCCCACTCTCTGCCATGAAGAGGAACGCCTACGCATCCGCGGCGGCGAGCCGCCAGCTCCCTGTGAGGGGGTCACATCGTCCAGACCCAGAAGTTCCTTCGCCACCTGGAGAGAGCGAATCTGTGCCAGCCTGTTCTCCCATCTAAAGATGATGCGGAAGGGATGACCCCACAAACAGGATATGCCGCGTTCCCGGAGGAAGGCGGTCGCTGGACAGAACTCCCGCCATTTCTGAAGGGTCGAAGCCGTCAGGTCTTGATAAAGTTGCGGACAGTGCTCTCTGAACTGTAGTGACGGGATGGTCCGTGCCTTCCGTAAGATGCGTTCTTTAAGCTGGAAATCGTGTACACAGACTAAGATGTCCGGGAGCGCCCCCCCCCCTGTCCTAGGAAGACCAACCCTATGCACCCTGTCCATTCTAATTTCCTGAACATCCTCATCATCCAACACCTGCAGGAAAAGGGCCTGGACGTATCCCCGCAGATCACCTGCTTCTCCTTCCCATGGTACAGCGCGAATGCGGATGTTGTTCTGGCGGGAACAGTTCTCCAGGTCCTCCGTGTGAGTCTGGAGGTCCAAGTTTTGCTCTGTGAGCCGAATGATATCTTGCTGTAGCTGGTGGACATCGTTCGCCATACTCAAGTCGTGGTCCTCCAAGGTAGCCACCCTCTCTCCAATACCATCCACATCTCTCCACACTTCACGGAGGTCTGATGTGAGCTGGGCGCGAAGGGCCGAGATATCTTCTTTTATAGAAGCAAAGAGCTCCGTCTTAAAGGCCTTGGTTGCTGGGGCCTCTTCATCCGATTTCTTGGGTGATGCGCTGGGTCCAGGGGACGCCGGCTGCTGAGAGGATTTTGCTGCACCATCTTTCCCGGGCTTCCCTTTGTGTGCCGTGGCGGACATCGTGGCACCTCCTAGACCAGATGCAGTGTTCCCCTACCGTCAGGCCGGCCCTCCACCTGACAATGCCAAATGCAGGAGCTCCCCACGATGCAGAGCCACCTGGTCGTATGCACTAGTCCTCTCAGGGTGGGCCCACCGTCGTGGCAGCGCGACACCCCAGTCCCTCAAATGCAGCTACGGTGGGTGAGCGCGGCTGACCCCTCGCCTCGTAGTGCAGGAGCTCCCCACAGTGCAGCGCCACAGATGCCCTCCTAATGGCCCTCTCAGGGTGGGCCCCCCGTCGTGGCAGAGCCACTCCACAGTCCTCCAGATGCAGCCACGGCAGGAGAGCACAGCGGGCCCCCCGGGCGACCCTCCTGGGTACCAGGCAGCCAAAGCAGGGCAGGGGGGAGAGTCTATGCGGCCGCTTGGTCCGTCCTGCACCCAGAACCGGGCCCGTGAAGCTCACTCCCCAGCCTCAGTAGGCCTCGTGTTAGTGCAGCCTCCTCGCACAATCCAACGGGGTACAGCCCCCCCTCGGCAGTTAGCAAGCCTGGGCCCAGAGTCCGGCACCCCCCGCCTCCACCTCGTAGCCGCCACTGTCCTTCTCCTTCTCCTCCGCCGCTTAGGAGGTCGGGCCCTCTCGATACTCAAGGCCGGGGATCACAGGCCTGTGGACCCCAGGGTCCCACGGGCCAAGCTCCAGCCGCCGCCGGGACCAGTTGTAGTGCGGGATCCCACCTCACCGCCACAGGGGCACTGCAGCAGGGGGGTAGCCTCCCGGACCAACAGCCTCGCCCGGCTAGTCGTGGAAGAGTGGGAGAGGGGGGGAGGCAAGGCGCTGCCACTCTGCCGGATCTCACCGGCCCGCACCGCCTGAAGACACGCGGCGGCAGCGGCACCAGCTCCAAGCGAGGGCTCACCTCCAAATCGCCCCCACAGCAGTCCCGGTAGGCACCAAAGCCGGAGCCGCAATCGCCGAATCCGCCTCCGCAACTCCTCGGGGTCCGCGCCATGAAGCCGCCTCCGAGACCAGGAAGTCCAGCCCCTCTGATACGCAAGGCCGGGGACCCCAGGCCGCTCGTCGTCTCCACTCCGGAGGTCACAACCAGCCCTCCTCAGCTCTCGTTCACGGCACCGGAGCTGCCCCCCACTCTCCAGGGAGCCGAAGCCGGTCTCGTAGGGTCGAGGAGCCTGCCGCTTTACGTGCTAAGCAAGGCTAAGCTGGGCTCGGCGCCGGAGGGACACAGAAAGGCGACTCACTCCATCGCCATCTTGGCCACGCCCCCAAACCCAGATCTTTTGACTGGGTGTGAGTGTTTGATTGATTCAGATGCTCCGTCCATCACCACCCCCTTTTGTACCACATTTACAATTCGGCACACCATGTGGCAAAAAGGGCACAGATGCGTCACGCATCTGTGCCGTAAAAGCAGCGCATTGCTGGAGCTGCGTCGCAAGCACTACGCAGCTCCAGCAATGCTCTGGGGGGCCCTATCTCCCCAATGCTGCATCAAGCCTTGCGCCTGCTTCAAGCAGGCGCAGGGTTTTGACGCAGCATTGGCCTAAAAGTGACTGAGTGAAATCTTGTAGATTTCACTCAGCCACTTTTAGGAGGCGTTCCAGCGCAGGAACGCCCTCCCCTGGGCCGGAACGCCTCCTGATGGCGCAGGGCTTTACAACGTGACGCATCTCTCAGATGCGTCACGTTGTTAATACTCAGAACCATGGCGCATCTTTTGTGCTGCCGCTGCGTCACAAAAGTGATGCAACTGCGGAGCAAAAGAGGCGCAAGCGGCTTGTAAATCTGCTCCATAGTGCTTTTACTACACTGTAGCTGCGTAAAGGGCCAGAAGATGTGTCTCCAGTGACCATGTGTGCCTGTGCCTGTGTTACAGGTACACATGGTCACTGGAGACACATCTTCTGGCCCTTTACACAGCTGCAGTGTAGTAAAAGCACTATACATTTACCCAATGAGGGAGCACTTACTGGATTAGCCAGTAGAAAGTACTCCAGGGCAAATCGCAAAAAAATCTGCGATTTCGCAGGAAGATTCCTGAATTCGCAGATTTTTTTGCGATTTCGCAGGGAAATCTGCGAATTATCGGAACGAGAATTTGCAAATTTCGCCCATGCTTAGTGCCAAGGTCCTATGTGTGCGCAGGAGGTAAGCCCTTTGAAGTATAAGTGAGGCAGGGAAATGTTCGGCCCCCACCCATCCTAGCAGGATGGCCCATCCTGCCCTCTAGTCCCCTTCTGTCTCACTGTCTGATATGCTCATATGAACAACTACATATCAACAATTCGAGTCATGGTACCATTACTTGAATTCTTGACATGTAAATGTTCATATGAGCATAGGTACTTAAGAATACATGTGACATTACCATTATATTTTCTTTTTAGTTACATAGTCCCAGAGTTTGGAAGTTTTATAACTTCTCTTGTGTCTGTTCTGCCACTTTATTAATGTGCTGATCATTTCTAACTAAATAAACATCTTGATTTTCCATTTGGACACCCTACATTGACCTCAATGTACCTCTATGTATCTATTGTGTGTTATTTTGCGAGTAAGGAACCTTTGTTCCTTTAGAAAGAAAAAGTTTTAATAGTGGAATTTTCTGAATTTTTACTTAAAATCCAACTTTATCATTAAAGAGGTTTTCAAATGACAATTCCTATGAGTCCCAAATCAAAATTAGTACTCATTAAATGCAATAAGGTACCCAAATGTTATCAAATACAAGAGGTAGACATTGCAATAGTGAAAAAAAGCATTCAGGAGTTTTTCACTGCCAAGACAAGTAGAACTTAAACCCACATTGAATACTTTTAAATACAATGTACCCTCCCCTTTAGGCGTTTAGGGCCTATCTTAGGAGTGACGTATATATATTAAGCCCTTCGCTGCGGCGGCTATTCCGCCGCAGCGCTAAGGGGGAGGCGGGGCTGCGCGGCGTTCCCGTGCTAGTGACGGAACCGCTCCGTCACGAGCCTCGGGTGGGCTGTGCTTGTGACGGAACGGTTCCGTCACGGCCCCACCCGCTCTTTAGAACGCCCAGCGCAGGCGAGGCGAGCGGGTTGTGACGGAACTGTTCGGTCACCAGCACAGCCCACCCGAGGCTCGTGACGGAACTGTTCCGTCACGAGCATGGGAGGGGTTAAAGGGCTGGTAAAAGGGTATTTTGCCAGGTCGAAATGGCCATTTAAGACTGCCACACGGGTTGCAGTGACACACCTCAGATATGTTGTAAAGCATACCTTAGTGGGTGGCACAATGAGTGCTGCTGCCCACTAGTAACATTTATTACAGACCCAGTTTAGGAAGTTGCAGGTAAATTAAATTTACCAATCAGTTGTAGGCCAATTTTACCAGATTTTAAGGAGAGAGTACAAGCACCTCAGCACTGGTTAGCAGTGGTAAAGTGCACCGAGTCCTAAAAGTCAACACAAACAGGTTCAGCAAAAGGAAGGGGATGAAGGCAAAAAGTTTGGGGTGACCCTGCAGAGAGAGTTAGGTCCAACAATGTATGTACTTTGCATGTTGCTTGCTCCATATTCTTCAGCTACGTAGCATCCATGCTGTGTGGACAGTGGTTTGATGCCCACAGTAGGCCAAGTAATCTGGAAGCATTACTATCATTCTAAAGTTGGTGGAGATCTTTGTTTGGACCCTTAGGACTTAACTTCTTTACTTTGAACCTTATGACAAGTATTTAGTACATTTGCAAAAAAATCATGATTCCGAGCTGTGGAGTAATTACCACAGAGGTAACAACCCATGGGCAAAATACCTAAGGGGTAAATACAGCACAAAGGCAATATTCCCCCTGACAAATTTCTTAAGGAAATTAAAAACTGGTGAACGAAATAGGCAGGCGAAAGTGGCAAGAAAAAGGTTAAACATGCCGTAATCAGTGTAGTAAACACTGATTCCACAAGTTATGCCTCATTCTGATATGCTAAACTTGGAGTAGGGGGTATTTACAACACCTAGTCAAGGTCCCCCTTTTCTGGATTTCTAGAACTCAAGGCCTTTCTTGTCACTAAGGTCCTGATTACACAGTCCCCGATAACTCGGCAGGGAGATGCTAGGGCTGAAATCAATAGTACAGAGGGAATCTCCCAATGAATTAACAGGGAATATGAGTTGAACTCCCCAGAATGAGGAATAGCCTGCTAGACTTGGAATAACTGGGTCCTTTACCACAGTTTTTCTCCCAATTCTGGGGGGTTTAATGCAGATATCTATATCTTCTCAGGATGTGGTAAGTGTCTGAGGCGGTATGGGGGTGTTGTGCTGGATTCAAGGAGGGCATTTTAGGAATCAGTTCAGTTCGAAAGGCTTTATTTTGATCAGTATAGATCAAAAAAGTACAACATAGAACAAAGACTTACAGACACAATAAAAACAAAGACAATTATAATGCGCATTCATAGTCCGTTACAAATAGCAGCACAATGAAAAAACTGTAAAAGTTAAATTTTGCAAAAGACCAAAATCTCATCATGAAAATACTTTAAAATCAGCCTAAAAATATGTGAATGTCTTAAATAGTCAAGTCAAGTCAAGTCAAAAAGGCTTTATTTCGATAAAAATTATCATAAAAGCTTCATAATAAAAAATATACATAAGTTCATTAGAAAAAAGTACAACAAGTTAATTACATTAGAATTTAAAAACCTTGCTTTTCCATTAAAAGAAGCATTTCATAAAAGTTTGGGTTAAAAACAAGATTAAACTTTTTCTTTTAGCCTTTTGCTCCTAATGCGCCATGCCCACGATAGAAATTTTGATAAAGTGCAAACATAGAGTGAACGTGAGTCTGACCTTAAAATGCGGAGTGCCTCAACATGGTACCTAGTCCCCAACATACGACACAAATTCTTAAGCCATTTTCTTCTTGGTTTGGTATATTCTTGACACTCAAACATAAAGTGTGCCACTGACTCCTGTTTGTGTGGGCACGCAGGGCAGAGATCTGTGGTCAGAGTTGGCTGTTTCCACCGACATGTAAAGAAATGCAGGGGTAATGTTCCAGTTCTAAATTTAAAGTATAAGGACCTATCAAATGGTTTCTCAATAATTTCTAAATAGAGTTCCCGAATTGGTAAGTCCTTAAAGCTCAAAAAGTCCTCTGTCAATCTGCCCAATGTGTGATCAGTGCTCCTTTTATTCAGAATCCAACTCCAATACAAGTTCTTAAGTACTGCCTTTGGCGGAGATGATTTGTTAGTCCAGGCTTCGCTTATGCCCAGGTCGCACAAAAGGGATTTCATGTCATTTGGCCATTTAATTTTATGCCATCCTGGCAGAGACATTATTTCAGAAAGCCCTTTCGCATAGGTCGCGAGCTCCGGGACTCGCCACAACCGGGCCCATAGAAGTAGAGGTCTGAACCTTGCTAGGTCTTCAATAGGTCGACAACCTAGGTCAAGCATTAGTGGAGTTGTGAGAGTACCTTGTGGGAGTGACATGATTACCCTGCAGAACTTCCTTTCAGAGCTTGCCAGTTCGTTGATTTTGCATGAACTCCATAATTCTGCCCCATACAGAGCAGAGCTAACTCCCTTTGCTACATATATGTTAATGACAGGAGCTATGGGTCTTATGGCACAAGAGCGTTGTTCCTTCAGAAGGGCCACAGTTACCCTCTTGTGGGCTAACAACGTTTTGTCTAAGTGAGGGGCCCACTGCATGTTGTGTGACAGGCGGATTCCTAAGTAATCAAATACGTCTACCCTCCCCAAAGGTACGCCATTCAGCTTAGGAGGGCGTACAGATTTTTTGGGGGGATTCATTACAAGGTATTTTGTTTTGTCGGTATTGATTACCAGGCCCCGTTCCACACAAAAGGTCTGGAAGTTGTTGAGGAGTTTTTGGAGGCCCATTGGGGATTTAAACAAGAGGAGCGTATCATCAGCAAAGAGAAGAGTAGGGATACGCGCCCCCGCCAGGGATGGTTCATCTGAAGGGTCTTTAAGCAGGTGCTCAACCACTCCGTTGATGTACAAAGAGAAAAGAGTGGGAGCCAGAACACATCCCTGGCGAACTCCTCTCTCTACTGGAATGCTGGTAGTTTTTTCTCCCCCTGAGCCCCATCTAATCTGGGCAAAGCTGTTATCATGGAGCCTTCCAAGTAGTGATAAAATATAATTTGGTATTCCCATGTCACTAAGGACTCTCCAGAGGGTCTCCCTACGTACAAGGTCAAAGGCAGTCTTTAAATCGATAAATGCGAGATAAAGACTGCCTTTGCCTATGACCACCACCTTCCAGTACACTAGCATCAGTCTAAAGGCTTGTTCTATTGTGCCAGTGCCTGTTCTAAACCCTGCCCGGAAGTCAGAGAGGACATTGTTTTCGTTGATCCAATCCAGTATTCTGGTCAATAATACCTTACCGACTACCTTTTGGTTTATATCTAGCAGGCCTGTAATTAGACGGGTCATCCCTGGCGCCTTTTTTAAAAATTGGGACGACCTCTGCCCCTTTCCAGGATGTAGGGACAGGGGCGCCCCTACACATGGCAGTCAGTAGACTGTGGATAAATTTCCCCCATGTTGTGATGTCAGAGCGCAACATGTCCCCAGGGATGCCATCAGGCCCCAGTGCCTTTTGGGGCATGATGGTACTAATGGCATATTCAACCTCTTTTATAGAGAAGTCTAGATCTATTGGGTCTGCTTCACAGTCCTTTTGTATCGTAATTGGAACCACTTCCCGTACCTGATCTTTCTTGGCTGTATCTAGGGTATTATGAACAGATTGGCGAGTGTATAGCTTGGAGAAGTGGTTAACCCACTCTTGGCTAGTAATGTTGCAAGTTATGAGGTCACTATCTGGTCTGTTTCTTGTTCTAATGGTGTCCCAGAAACACCTTGAATCTTTCCTTGCACGTGCCTCTTTCCAAGTGCACAGAAGTCCTCATCCCACTCCTTTTTAGCTATTGCCAGTATACGTCTTTACCTTTTCCTAGCTTCTTGTATCTGGGATTGTATTTTGCCCTTAACACTTTCAATTAGGAGGGATTTAGCACATCGGCATACAGGAGTGTACCAATCATGCTTACCCATAGGCAGCCGTGATGCCATGTTTCTTTTCACACACCCCTTTTTCAAAAATGTTTCACCAATGGACCTAAGAGTGTCTTTAAAGATTGCTGTCACCCCATCTATTGCCAAGACTGCGTTAGTGGTATCTAGTTCCAATTGTGAGGACACAAGTAGTTCTCTTATATTTTTGAGTTTGGCCTCATCAGTGAAAATTTGGTTCCATTTTAGGCGTTTCCCACAAGTGGATACAGAAATTTTGTGGGCATGGTTGGGAGGTTTCTCAATTGATTTGTTAGGCCAGGGATTTGATAAAGAGAGAGAGAGCGGATTGTGATCGCTTTCCACAGTAGACAGGACTACCATGTCCTTGACTAGTCCCCATAGCATGACGTCTATCAAAATATAATCGATCCTGGAAGTATGATTGGCTCTATTATATGTGGCGGCGCCCGTGGGGTCAGATGGTGTTCGGCCGTTCACAGCTCTTAGGCCAAACCCCACTGTCAGAGCATTTAGTTGGATCGCACTATGCGACCATATTTTAATCGGGGGAATATTTAGGAGCAGAATGCCCCTTCTAGTGTCGTCCTCACACAGGTCCAAGATATCATCAGAGGAGAGTGGCTCATAAGTACAGTTAAAATCACCCGCAGCTATAATTTTAGCACCCTCAGTTTTTTCTCTTAATTCCACTTCAAGGGTGGTTACGATGGGGGACATAGACCCATGTTTGGTACCTCTGACGTAAATGTTATACAGGTCCAACGTGAACCCCCTGCGAGGACCATTTAGAGAGAGACCTAGAATGTCTGGGCTATTAATCTGCTTGATTTTTATACGACAATTAAGAGAGATGCTAATCCAAGTAAGCAAGCCACCTGAAGGGCGTCCCTTCCCATTTATATGTCTCTCTGCAGGCACAAAATATGTTACATAGCCAACTCTATGGAGTGGTTCTAAGCTCCAGGTCTCCTGGAACAGGCAGATTTTGTGCGCCTCCACTAGAGAGTTCCATTCAGGCGATGCCAGTTTGCTATGGATACCCGCTAAATTACAGCTAAGGATTGTTAAAGCGCCCTTTGGGTCGTGAGCATTGCTCTTTTCAGGATCCAAAACTTTATTTAAAGGCATAGACGCTGATATTGGTGTTAACACAGCGTGGCTAGCCATTCGTGCAGGGATGGGGCTGGGACTAGAGTTCATAATTTCCACTAGAATATTCCCTTCCTCATTTGGACACAAGTCTAATGGTAAAGTATTGATTTCCTCAATATCGAGTCAATCCACCTCATCCAATGCGCAAAACCCGTTCCAGTGTGAGTATTGTGATAGGAATGGGTCAAAATTAGGGGTACCTTGCCAGGAGGATTGTCTTTGCAGAAATCTTAGCTGGGGAACTTGTTGAAATGCCCTGTTCGTAGGAATTCTATTTCTTGAGATTTGCCTTGGGTGCATTAACGGATAAAAGTATGAAAGAACTAGGGGATAGATCTGTGTGTTAGAGGCACATGGTGGAGTGCTACATATGTAATCAACCGCAGCCATGTCTCTGAAATTACACAGTAAAGTTTATCGAGACCCTTCAATGAGGTAACAGCCTAAGTATTATCAAGGCAACACTTGGCAAGTCTGATCCACATTGCCATTAGAAACTTGGACTTGCAGAATACAGTAATGCAGGATGTATCTGACGCATTATTCTGTACGCCTCCTTGTACTTTTTTACTCCCAAGTTTCTACAAAGTGGGGCTATCCATTTAATTCGAGACTGAGTATACAAGGGGCAGAAAAATTAGGGGTGCTCATTTGGCTCTGATCGCCCTTGGCAACAGGTACAGTTTTCCTCCACTCTGTCTCTTAATTTACACCATTTCCTTTTAAAGGATTTTACAGGTAGGCAGCCATAAATAAACTTTAGGTATAGTTTTATTGCTAGAGGAGGTACAATTTCATCTATAGTATCCACAAAAGACGGTTTCGGTTTAAAATCGATAAAAGCAGCTGAAAGCGAACCTTTGCTATTTATTATGAGTTCAGTCTCAGCAAGACGCCAGTAAGCTACTTTAAGGCTGGTTTTGTTAATCTGACACAAAGTTTCTGGTTGGTCTCAATATGCACCAAGACTTAACCTCTGTAACTTATTCTTGAGGGTACGCACCTACAGGATATTACTCACACATGTTGGTGTCATCAATTCACAGAGGCCACTCTATAAAACACAAGTGCTGCAGTGGACCATAGCCGATGCCAGAGCGTAGGCAATCTCAGCTCTATTTTGTAAGTAATTACTTTTGGGCCAGATCTAGGTAGATTGGAGTCAACGGGGTACTTGCAAGAAGATTTAACAGAGATCTAAAACATTTAATTACTGACAAGTAACTAACTGTTTCACTGCCCCACAGCTCCGCACCATACAAAACTGCTCCTAAAGATTTAACGTTATACATCTCTAACACCGGTGCCACCATTCTAGATATAGTTTTCCTGTGGATTTGTGCTATATTCACCGTATAATGTATCCGGGATAAATGCTCCCTTTCCTTTCTGGGGGACCCAACTTAAATTCTTTGTGAGTTGTAAGCCAAGGTAATCAAACTCAGCCTCTATCTCTAAAGGGGCACCACCCACATACAGCTACAAGTTGTTCATCTGGAAGAAAAGAACATGCATTTAGTTTTGGAGCTATTTAGCTTCAGACCCTGTCCTGGGCAAAATGACAGGAAATCGTTCAACAACTATTGGTGCCCCTGAGGCGACTTACTAATAAGCAGTGTGTCATCTGAAAAAAGGAGAGCCGGGGCCCTCCTTCCTACTATTTTTCATGCAACATACCCATCCCTGCCCAAAGACTTTACAATATTGTTTATATACATGGTAAACAAAGTGGGCGCTAATACACACCTCTGCCTTACTCCTTTGTCAATGTGGATAGCCTCTGTTAATGCCCCTTTCTCCCCCCACTTCACTTGAGCCAAGGTGTCCACATGCAACCATTTCAAAATATTCAGTAGGGGAACCAGAACACCAATTCCTTTTATATATAACTTCCCATAATTTTGCTCTGTGGACCATATCAACAGCGGCTCGAAGATCAACAAAGGCAACATACAAGTTGCCATTGTTGATAATCACACCCCTCCAACAAATAGAAGTGAAACGAAAGATTTGATCTATAATGCTCACTTGGGGTCTGAAACCTGCCTGCCACTCTGAAAGGATATTCTCCTCACAAATCCAATCCTGGAGATGGGCAAGCAGCTGTTTTCAGAACATTTTCTGCAGGGAGTCTATGAGGCTAATAGGCCTGTAGTTCACTGGGGGTGCATGGTCCCCCTTCTTAAAAATGGTAACTATTTCTGCTAGCTTCCATGAATGTGGGACTTTCAGGCCTGAGAGGATACTATTAGAGAGCAGATTAATATAAGGGCCAGAAATAGGAATCAGGAGGCTGTGCATTTTCTGAGAAAGAATTGTTTGCTCCCTCCAGAGTTTTGGAGAGGGGGGTTGAGTGCCGTCTTTGCCTCTGTCCATAGCACATGACTGTCTGTCAAAGAAATGTTTCCATGGCGTGAACCCAGAAATTTCAAGTCCGAAAAAAGTGGCACTGAGCAGATATCTAGTGGTGAAACTGCTCGGTGCAACATGTAGAGAGGGCCTAAGTGACTTTCTTGTTAGGGTAGCTCAGTAATTTACACTCCCAGCTCTCATCAGAGATTATTTACTATTTCATTCTTTCAAGCAGTATCCTAATAGAAACACCAACTCTTTTAAGTGCTTTAAAAATCCATGGTAAACTAGTCATAAAAGGAATGGGGTTCACTTAGGAAATCTTTTGTTTTGTTTGTTAAAAAGAAAAGTTTGTTGGAGAATAGGCAGTGGTCTACAGTACCACTGCCATATCTCAAATAAACAAACAAGAAAAGGCTTTTCATTTGATGGAAAACTGGCTGCATTGAAAAAATGCTTGTTTTATTTAAAAGCTATCACAGACGTGATGGTCTGCTGTCACTATGAGTTGCAATTTGCAATCTATCATAATAATATTCATGAGGTAGGTTGGAATTTGACCCACTATGATTCAAAATGTTGCAAACCGACTGACTAGTATATAGGTTGGTTCAAAAAATTCTTAACTGCTCTCAAATTACTGCAGTCTAAGCTCAGGGTGACCAAAGTCTGACAGGAGATATTTCAGGATGGCATGAGTAGCAGGCTGACAGTGACTGAAGGGCTCTGTTATGGAGGAACATCAGAGACTGGCCATACCTGAAGAGTCAAGCTGATAGTAACTAAAGACAGGACCCAAAAAAATATTTATGTGCATACTCAGGCGGCTGACAGGTCAACCAAGAGGTGAAGTGACACTGACTGCAGACTGCTAGGGGGAAATCTTTTGGTGTTGCACAGTCTGCAAAGTAATACCATAACTATCACCCTCAGATATCCTGCCTGTGTCATTCTGCTGTGATATGTCAAGGTAACCTGATATCTGACAATGATCTGATACCTGAATGTGATCTGATATCTGAAGGTGATCTGATATCTGAAGGTGATCTGATATCTGACAATGAACTGATATCTGAAGGTAACTTGATATCTGAAGGTGATCTGATATCTCGAGAAGTAGAGGAGTGTGGCTCAATGGTTAGAGCGGCAGACCCTGATGCAATAGTCTGGCTGGGATCAGGGTTCAATTCCCGCCTCGGTGGGTCTTGGGCTCAATTTCCTCGGACCTGATAATTCTCGCTTCAGTGCCTATTCTAATCATGAGTCCACCTCTGGGCAATAGCTTACTTAATCTCCACAATGGCTCCAACAACACTGAGGTTGCCTGACTTCACCTTGGGGGTGCCCAGGAGTGGGCTCCTCACAGGGAAAGGTCAGGAAGGGTTTCCTCTGCAGTATTCGTACAAACACCGAGATGCCTATGGGTAGTCGTGCGCTATACAAGTGCGTAATCATTTCATTTCATCATCTAAAGGTGATCTGATATCTGAAGCTGATCGCTACTGTACTTACGTACATATGAAGTATTGTAATATTTCATAGGTTTCTTAAGAACTGCTTGAAACAACAATGTTCTTTAGCTCATTTTAGAATGTTATTTTTCTGTGAACTGTGTAATTTGGTACCATTGTTATCAAAACTTTCTTGGAAGGGCCTTCAAAGCCCCTTTAGACATACACGCTTCATTGGCGTACCAGAAACTATTTGAAATATTTACGGGGTGTCCCTTCAGATGGCTAACTTCATAAGGAGATTAACCTTCGAGACGCATCATATAAAAAAATCATTGGGGGCTCCCCTTCACCCAGGACCCAGCCAACAAATAGCCATGCTTTGGGGTTTATGCTCTCAGATCGCACCTAGGTCCGTATTATAGAAGGGCCCACTTTGGGCCAGTTTGCACGCCTGGGCAGTTTGGTATTACAGATGGGACCACAGACGCTTGTGCGTCCCCTTCTATAGTACAGAACGCACTGGCACACATACAGCGCCAGCGCTTCCTCAGGTGGGCGCTGTATTACAGACGCAGGTGCTGAGGCAAAGAAGCTGTTAGGAGTCGCACGGACATTGTGCCACCTAAAAGGTCCCCTGATTGCAGCCCTCGTGTGGAAGGCAAGAGGGTCTCATGAACTTCCCAGACATCCCCTTGCAGGCCGGTGCAGTCACTCATTGCACCCGCTGCAAGGGTATCTCTAATTCCCTTTAAAAGTGCATGTGGGTGCCGCCTGCACTGCGAAAACACGGCACAGCTTCAAAGCAGCAGCTCCGTTTTTCACATGAGTGCTGCTGCCCGCAGGGCAGTGAGAGTTCGCGGCTGCCCTGGGGCACCACGCTAACCCATATACGGCAAATTTGAAAAAGGTGCGCCCGGCAGGGGCAGCTCCAGGCTCATGGTGGCCCTGGGCAGGGAGCGTAGGTAGGGGGCCCGGAACATGGGTCAGTGCGGGGCGCAGTGCGGAGGCCAGTGAAGAGGGGGGGAGGGTCAGGGTGTTTGGAAGTAGAACATAGCAGGAGGCCGTCAAATCCCTGCCAGGGGCCGCCACGCAAATATGTATCCATCCTCAAAGGATTATTACATTAAGGCTATATATTGGCGTGGCGGCCTCTGGGGTTTGGTGGCCCTGTGCAGGTGCACAGCTTGCACATGCCTAAGGCCGCCCCTGCGCCCGGCGCAATCAAGGAAAATGCGCCTTATGTATAATATAGCCTCAGGTGGTTTGTTGAACCGTAATGACCTAGCAAGTAATCCACTTATTACAAGGTAGTTTCTTGCAGTATTTTTCCTTTTCCTTCTTATGTTTCATTACTTCCCAGTTCTCACTTGTTGTATTTCTGTGAGAAAGACTGGACAACAGCAGATTTTGATGGAACACGCAAGAGGAGGCTCAAGACAGAAAATAAACATAAACCCAATAAACACCGCAGAGTAGCACCAGCTGCAACAGGCACAGCACCCGCTCGCATAAAGGATGCTCTGAACTCCAGGTGTGTCTATTCATGGGCCCTCACCGCCGGTCTCGAGGCGGGGCCCTTTAAGACACTGCAGAGAGTTAAGGGTTCTGATTTCTGAACTCAGGTCGTCAGCTGTGATGCTCACTTGAAGCTTCTCTCTAAGTGGTCCCGGTGGGATTTACAAACTCATTATAAATGATCCCGGACGGTCAATCTCATCCGCCTCCGCGCTGCTGGCTTCCTTTTAGTTTGTAAATGCCGGTTCCGCTGCTCGCTTCGGCCGGATTTGGGCGTCACAGCCCGGTTTTGCTTCTGAGAACATTGTGTTCAGAGTTTGAAGCAGGTCAGGGAGGGCGCAGCAAACACTGCGTGGCGGGGGGCACTTTCAGCGCCATCTTCCACGCGAGCTGACCCGTCCAGAGGGCGCGCGCGGCCCTTACGATTTGAACGAGAAAGTCTGAACGACCCAACTGGACTTTCCAAAGTACGAAGAAATGGCATCTTTTTCTGCGGTAGGAGACGAAACAGCTCTATTTATAAAAAAAAAAGTAAGTCCTCAGATGAGACTAGAGAAACTGGGCTTGATCTTGTCAGACGAACTTGGAAAGCTATTTTCTAGATTTCTGTAATTTTTTATTGTATAAAAAAATATATATTTACATGGAGCATGGGATTCTACCAACCTTGAAATGCCTGCACTTATTTTTTATTTCTCTTTTATTCAGTATCTCGTTTCATAAATATTTTTTGGGTTTCTACCTTTGATTTCTGTCAATTTTAATCGAAATTTTACTGTGGTACAGGATACTAAGATGCTGTCGCTACTGCATGTCTTTATAGATTTCTACTAGTTTCCACCAACACAGATTAATCGTTTGGGACTGAGACCCAAATGTATGATATGAAATAATTATTTGATAATGGTTTAATAATTACCATTGTTTGATGCAATCCATTTGGTTCTTGCTCATTCTCTTCCATCCGCCTCATATTCTAGTGTCTCCTGCATATGTTTTCTTTACAAGCTTCACAACTCGAGCATTTATTAAAGCCCCTGTTTCCCACTTGGCCAGTTACTGTTAGTATCGTCGACAGGGCTGTGCGGCAGCACACCTGTAATTAAAGAGAATACCTTGCCCACGGTATAGAATGATGTGGGTACAAAACAAAAAGCGGGAAGACTAACAGGTAGATTCATCAAAGACCCGTTTTGCGAGTCTTTAATAGCAATTCATAAGGAATCGCTATTACAGACTCGCAAAACGGGATTCATGTAGGAATCGCAAAATAAATTGCGATTCCTACACATTCCTTATTTGCGATTAGCAAATTGCTAATCACAAATAAGGAATAACTCCCCATTCAATCCTATGGGCCTAAGGCCCATAGGAATGAATGGGGAGTATTCCTTATTTGCGATTAGCAATTAGCTAATCGCAAATAAGATAGCGATTTCAAGGGTGCCATGCGAGGGGTGTCCAAAGGACACCCTGTAGCACCCCTGAAATGCAAATTTAAACAGGTGCACACACACATGTCCAAAGGACATGTGTGTGTGTAACATTCCAAAGAGAAAAATGCACTAAAGTGCTTTTTGCTATTTTTTTGCTATTTACCACGAAGTCAGACTTCGTGGTAAATAGCGACCAAATATTGCGAATTCGCAATTTCCAATTGGTTAATGAATTGCACTTAAGGAATCTCTAATAGAGATTCCTTAAATCCAATTCCTCGCAAATATGCGATTTCGCTAATAGCGATTTTTGCATTTGGGATGATGAATCCCAAATGCAAAAATCGCACTCGCAAAGGGCCAGATTCTCAGAATCTGGCCTTTTGCGAGCGCAATTTCGCTTCATGAATCTGGCTGTAAATGGCTTTGGGGGAAAAAAATCATGATTCAGTCCCTTCCTACAGTTGCTGACTACACGCAAGAAATACAATAGACCTGCTCCCTGAAGAGGTGGAGGTTAAAAATGAGGGTTTTCAATGTAACTGCAAAGAATTCTCGCCACTATAGTCAAAACTCTCGAACAAACTCCAAACTTGGACAGAAACTCCAACTTTATTCAGAAGTGTAGATTTGCTTGAATTGGTCTAAATTCACTAGCACTCAACAAAGGCAGCGAGGAAGCTTCAAACAATAATTATAGAGAAAGCTTTAATATATTAATTTGTGAATCTGCTGAGAATCTTCCAATTCATTAAAAATATAAACACATGCCATTGAACAAGGGATTCCTTGGTACAAGTGTACAATGTAGATAGACAGACCCATAGCCAGGTCCACAAATCCATGCACTATGACAATCACAGAAAAAGAATGATGTTTCAGCTGCCAATACCCACTGTGGTACACGATGTTCAGCAATACAATATATAAATACATAAATACACAGATAAATAAACCATAAAGGGCAGGGTCAACATGTCCTGACCACCAGAGCCATGTGTGAGGCCACAATGGGCCACCCCTGAGCATTACATTTTTTTTTTTAAGTTGATCTTGTCATAAAACAGAGGGCTCCTGTGCTGGATTCACAGATCCTGGACTTTTCTTGGGTCCTGTGATTGTCCTGGGCATCTCAGTTCTTCAAATCTACTCCAGTATCCACACATCCTTTGAAAATTTGGAAAAATATTAAAGTGGCCACCTCAGCTGCATACATTCAATTTACTTTGGCCAGATTGAGCCGAGTTTGGGTGGTTACTCTGTGAATGTCTTGGAGACGCGTTTTGCTTGATCGGAGATTGTATAAACCTTCTCCTGTTGGCCTTACATGGGATATTCCATTTATAGAGTAGTCCGAATGGGTGGCCTTGTTATCACAGATGTAAGCAGGAGATTACATGTACCATTGTTATGAACTTCTCAGTTGCATAATAGTTAACCGAGGAGTTAGGCTCATTCCTAGTGTGTGTGTGAGAGTGAATGCATTACCTTTGGGGATGTGTTAGGCTAGGGGGAACTGTGCAATGAAGACAGATTTGCAGATATGCTCTGATCTCTCAGAGGAGTCACCTGGGGTAACACTGGCGAACGAGGGAGGATCCTGCAGCACATCCTGAGAAATGTGCAATGGGTGTTGTTGACATAAGAGAGTACGGATGCGTTGGTAGTAGCAGCTTTTCAACCGTAGACATGCTGCGGCTCCAGGCAAGGATGATTATGGGAAGGAAGCCTGGCAAAGAGAGGTGTGAGAGGAGAGGGGTTGCTGGCTCCATCGTTGCTCTCATATTCTTTCTCCCCATTTGTCCATGGCATGCATGCGTCATGCCTGTTCTTGTGCTTACCCTCCCCCTCAAGAGCATAGAGTGCTAGTCTCCATCCACTGCACCTATTTTAGGACCATTTTAGGACCTCTGTTGTTCTTTGTTTTTGAGCACTTCACACGAGCATTTGTGTTTTCATTCACTTTGTTCTCCGTTTGCTGTTGTCTCTTTCAGTATGCGCGAGAGCTCCTTGTCTGTCAATCTTTTTCTTATCTCCTTACATTTTCTGTGCATTTAAAGACCGAGGTCAAATTTGACGAGGGTGCTTATTTACTTTTCTTTCTCCGACTTGTAAGTGAAAGGATTTCTTTTGTTAATATCAGTTGTTGCTTGCTCATTCCACAACCCCTCCCACTTCACTGCTTGACTCTCCTCCCCACACCCCCCCTCATTGTTGCTTGCCCCCTCCTTGCTTGTTTTTTCTGCCATTGTTGCTTCGCTTGTCTATCTTTTACTGACTCCCAAGATTTCCCCGTGGGTTTTTAGTTGGTTAATAGGAAATTGATAAATGAGAGTCTAGAAGCTGTGATTTTGGGGGCGTCAACGAGTATAAGTGGAATAAACTACCACAGAAGGCTGCTTAATCCAGCAAGTGGAAAGATGGTGTGGATAAGAGCAAACAGCAAAACTTTGGTCCCACAGTGTTGTCCATAGCTTCCTTCTATAGGCCTATATGGCCCCGCCTGTGAAACAACTGGTCACCACTTAGCAATTGTGCTGAACTGTATGGCTAAGAAATAATACTGCACCCCTGTATTTTGGACTTTTAATTTAAGTGGCGAATAGAGTATGTGTTTTGTTTTCCTAATTTATTTTTACTGCCTGTCATTAGCACTATGATCATGCAGCATATCTCTGCAAAAATAAAAAATATATAAACGAAACATTTTATTAATAAGATTTATTTCTCCAAAGCCTATGCAACCCTTTTTTTCCTAATGGCTCTGCTTGATTCATACATAGCAATGAGTCTGTGTTCTTTTAGTGATCTCTTGGCTTAGTTGCGTCAGGATGTGGTACAATGTGTCTATCATTTGCTAATTGAATGCACCTTATTAACTGTCAGTGACAAAAAACTTGATTAAAATCTGTAAGAATTTAACATTTATGTATCACTTTTTACATGTAGATCTTTCCAGAGGAAGCAATTCTCACATAATTATTTTCTTAACTGTTTGTAACTTGTATGATGCAGTTTGAATAAGGATCTCTGCAACAGAAGCATTAATCCACTGAGCTATGTGATATAAACTAGATCTCAGAAACCGTCACATGCAATTCTCTGAAACAGATGCATCATCCCACTGAACTATTGGCTCAACCCTGTGACTAGAGATGACACACACTGCACTCGAGCAATTACATTACTTAGCTGAATTACACTTCCTGGGGTATATTTATGAGCCCCTTGCCCAGATGGAGTTTTACTTTTTGCGATGCTCCGGCAGCAAAGACCTTGAAATAATATCTAATGGGCCCATGCAAAGCCACTTTGCATCAATTCCAATGGCCTCATAGATCACAAATCACTGCATTGCCTTACTTTGCATTTGGGAGGCATTCCATAGGCTTGGAGTCAGCAATTCCCCCTACATGGAAACACGCCATGATTCACCCATTACTAAAAAAGCTTAATGCAGACCCTACTGATACTAAAAACTATTGTCCCATATCACTGCTGCCAATTCTATCCAAAATCTTAGAAAAACACATTCACATACACCTGACGCAATATGTAACTATGCATCACTTACCCCATCCCTCACAGTCAGGTTTCAGAGCTGGCTTCTCGACGGAAACCACCCTCTTAGGTGTTACAGAAGCTATCCGCCAGAATTTAGATAGAGGAGAAACAGTGGTGCTCATTCTGTTAGATTTGGGCGCCGCTTTTGACACCATCTCACACACTGTGCTCATGAAGACACTGAGCAAAATTGGAATAGGCGGAGCTGCTCTCAAATGGATCCAGGCATTCCTCTCAAACAGAAATTTTCAAGTTTTCTCCCCTAAAGCTTGCTCCAAAACGTACTCTTTTGCACATGGTGTACCACAAGGCTCCATCTTAAGTCCATTATCATTCAATCTCTACGTAAAACCTTTAGCGGAGCTGGCTGAAAAATCCGGCCTGTCAATATATTCCTACACAGATGATTCCCATACCATGTTCTCACTATCTGCACAAAATTCTAATGATACGTCTACACTCAAGACAGGAGTAACTAACATAGCAGCCTGGATGCAAACCAACTACCTTCAATTAAATGGAGAAAAAACAGAGGTACTAATACTGGGTAAGCAGAAAAACCTTTGGAGTCTACAACACTGGCCAGACAAAATGGGGACCCTCCCTACCCCCTCATCACAAGTACGTAACCTAGGCGTACTCCTTGATGACACTTTGAGCATGCCTGCTTAATCAGTAAAAGTCGCAGCCACTTGTTTTCCCATCATCAAGTGGCTGAGAAAAATCTGTTGGATGTTACCAGAAACAACAAAAAAAACTGTAGTCAACGCCTTAATCACCTCCTGGCTTGACTACGGAAACGTTCTCTATGTTGGCTCAAACAATCAGATCATCCACAGACTACAGATGGCCCAAAATGCGGCAGTCAGACTTTTATACAAAGTGCCAAAAAGAGAATCGATCTCCGCTTTCTGACGAAAACTGCACTGGATAAACATAGAAAATCGAGGAAAATTTAAAGCACTCACTTACATGCACACAATAAAATCTGGGACAGCCCCCAGCTACCTCTGCACCTTCGCCTCACCCTATATTCCATCCGTAAACCTAAGGTCAGCCTCCCATGGTCGTTTTGTGGTCCCCAAATACAAACTAACACGAATTGGAGGGAAATCCTTCACATATCTAGGGCCATCCTACTGGAATTCCCTCCCAGTTTTGCTTAGAAATGAAACAAGCTATTCCAGTTTCCGTAAGTTGCTAAAAACCTGGCTGATTGATAAATGCACCGGCAAACCCTTTTGGGTAGCTGTTGCATAATATAAATTAAAAAAAAAGAAAATAAAAAAAAAATTGTGAAGGGTGTTCCCATGCAACGCCCATGGATTTCAACTTTTTAGTAGATTTGCAAGAGAATGTACACATGAGAAAGTGTCATAAACGTATACCTCCGGAGATGAGGTGTAACAAGAAGAAATATCTTTATATCTCCCTGTGTATTCCTCTGCATTCCACAGCACTTATAGAAAGAGGAAAACACATCTAAGCTGCTCCTTCCTGCACATAAATAACCCTGCCAACAACACAGGCACCCTTGAACTATGGTGCAAGGGTGCCTGCATTGGCGCTAGGCTGCCGAAGGGGCACCAGCACTGGGAGAAGGATAGGAATGCACCATATTAGATACATACTGTGCATTCCTGTTCTTTCATTATGACACTGGGCAGCACAGCAAGGTAACTTGCTGCGCTGCCCTACATCAAAACATCTTAAATGAGTCCCCTAGTTTTCTGACCTTAGCTTGCTCAAAAAGGTAGTCTATTGTACCAAATTTAGGTAGAATAGCTATTACTTTTTTCCATATTGCCAATTTCTTTGGGACAGAGTTTCTACTCTATGCCACTGCACTTTACTATGCACCACTTTATGCCACTCTTCCACAATCTATGCCAATGTACTCTATGCCAGTATGATATACTGTGCACTACTGTACTCTGACACTGCACTCTACGCCGCTTCACTCTATGCCTCTATAATGTACAAAGTACCACTGTACTCTATGCCAGTGCACTCTACCCCACTTTACTATTCGCCACTACACTCTACACCACTTCACACCACTTCACTCTGCAACACTGGACTGGATGCCAATGCACTCTACGCCACTACTCTCTACCATGTCATTCTACCCTGCACAGCTCCACTCTACACCACTTCACTCTACTCTGAAACAATCTACCCTACACCACCAATCCTATGCCACTGCACTTTATGCCAATGCACTCTACACCACTTTATTCAAAACCACTGCACCCTATGCCACTGCGCCTACACCAACTACTTTGCACCATTGCACTTTATGCCACTGTACACTACTACAGTCTACCCTATGTCACTGCTCGCTACGCCTCTGCACTCTATTTCATGCACGCTATGCCACTTTCTTCTGCTTTGCACCATTGTACACTGAGTCACTGATTTCTGAACCACTTTATTCTGCAACACTCTTTGACCCTGCACTCTGACTGCACTTTATGCCACTGCACTCTATGCCACTGTACTGTACTCTGCACCTCTTAACTTTGTCACTCTACTGCACTCTACACCACTACACTCTACACAACTCTACTCTACACCACTGCACTCTACACTGCACTGCTCCACTCTATATCACTTCCCTCTGTGCCTCTCTACTTCACTCTGCACCACTCTGCACCACTCTGCATCACTCTGCGACACTCTAACCACTCTCCGCCACTCCGCTCTACATTTATGTACTCTACACTACTGCAATCTACTCTGCACTGCTCTACTCTATGTTACTGCACTCTATGCTACTCTACAGGACTGCACTCTATGCCAATGCAGTATACATCACTCTACTCTGCACTACTGTACTTTATGCCACTTCAATCTACCAAACTCTGCAACACCGCACTCCACGATACTCCACGATACTCCACTCTATGATGCTCTACTGCACTAAACTCTGCTTCACTGACACTGTACGCCATTCTAGGACACTACTTTACTCTATAACATTCTATGCAACTCACTTTATGACACCCCACACCACTTTATTCCATGCTGTTCAATTACACACTCCTCCACTCTGTTTCACTCCACTCTATGCCATTTCACTATATGCTGATGCTTGTTGAAACATAGCAGGGCTCTAATTCTAATCCTTAATTCTACAGAGATGGATCAAATGAATATAATCAAAATTCCTATTCTTTATGCAGACAAACGAGAGTCCAGCTTTATAAAAGTTTTGTTTTCGGCTCATCTTCAAAGACAATATTATACAATTCTGTGATAACCCACAGACCTGCAAAAACATGTGTCTAAGCAGGACATGGCCCCAAGGTTTACAGAACTTCCACTGCCTCATTAAAATAATTATATTATTGTTCATTTAACAAGTGCAGCATTCACTGTCCCTTCATAAAATATGAAGTTGTTTTCAGGCAGAGTCCTGCAAAGCTTCCATATATTGGAAACCAGCCAGCCTCAGGGGGTGTGCATTCTCCCACTTTGGGTCCCATATTCCCTTTTCAACATACAGCTTCCAACTTTGAATGATTACCGACTGTGTAGTATCATCGGTAAGCAATTGAAACTTTGTAGGTGCCGTCTATGTGAGTCATATGACCAGGGTCACTCCTGCTTTTCACTCTGTTTAACAGTAGACTTGCGAGTAGACTTGAAATGTGGACATTGAGTTTGTGACTGACACGTGAGACTCTGTGCTTCTTCTTACATTGCATTGTATTTGTATTGCAATAAAAGGAATACATTTTAAAACATTTCATTTTGTATTTTAACCCCTTCACTGCGGCGGCAATTCCGCCGCAGTGCTAGGGGGTGGGGGGGTCGCACGGCTCACCTGCGCTTGTGACGGAACCGCTCCGTCACGCGCCCCAGGTGAGCTGTGCTAGTGACAGAACGGTTCCGTCACGAACGCGCCCGCTCAATAGAACGCTCCACACAGGCGCAAAATCAGCGCCGCGCAGGGGCGTCGAGGGGGCCGTGACGGAACTGTTCCGTCACTAGCACAGCTCACCCGAGGCGCGTGACGGAACGGTTCCGTCATAAGCTCCGAACGGGTTAAAGGGAAGCTGCACTGATTAGCTTGGACTTTACAAATGCGCAACTGGACGTCTTTTAGGGATCTTCAGCAATATGTGGCCACACAATGATAACAACCTCTATTCACTGTGAGTGAAACACTTCGTCAGTTTAATCCATTAATGAAGTAAAACACCTTTCGAAGTGACTTCATCGTTCTTCGTCTATTTCAAGTTGAATCATCCAATATCTCTCCTTACACAAGACCAGAAAGGTCAGCTATGTAGAGCATTTCTCAGGACCAAGCACTTCGATGTGATTTGTGTTTGGATTTCTGTTTTCAGTGATTATCTGGGGGTTCTGTTGGCGTTTTGCAATTGTTCTCTAGCTTTTTAATTTTTTTTTATTTATCTTCCTTCAAGAAGAGACACAAATCTGGAGGAGCTGCCAGTGTGTACCAAACCAGCACTTTTTATTGCAGTGCATATGAGGGTCACATGTCACTTAAAGTAGTAATTTTGCAGACCATCGCTTGGGCTGTTCTAGGCATAGTCTGTGTTTAGCACTGATCTTCCTGTATCAGCCATACTGCACGTGGCCGCTTTCATGCACTCTGCTTCTGATCCACTCTCACACATGCTTTCTGCCAGTCCAACTCTCATGTTCTCGGTCTACATGGCTTAAATATGATAAAATGTGTAGAGCTTGTCAACTTACTCTCAACCGGGAACACTGTTGCTCCTTTAATCTTGTGAGTTGCACCAGATGAATTAGATGAATCCACAGTTTCCATTACTTTCTGGTGTCTGAACTGCACTAGGTTAATTTGTCTACCAAATCTTACTAAAGACCTCAAAACTGATTTCCAGCATGATCCCTAATGCATTTCTAGACACTCTGCTTTCCAATATGAAGGCAATGCTTATATTGTTTAGATATTTCTCATCAACAAATGCCCCCTGTATGAGGCTGGCTCTGTAAATACTATACCAAAATAATATTGTGTGTGCACAAAGTCCAGTGGATCCCCAGAGGTTGTCCAGAAGCTACAGTAGATAACGCTAATGCTCTCTTTTGTGGTAGCGTGGTCGAGCAGTTAGGCTCATCGGAGGGCTGTGTTAAGCATTTGTTGAATACACACATGCAAGAAATGATTACACACACTCAAGGACTAATTTCGAGACCAATTCCTTGTAAAAATATTACTTTTGTTTTTTTATTTTCTAGAGCCAAAGATACTTTGTTGCAGTAAAATACGTTTTGCAATATTATCCTTTTTCAATATCAAACGTGAACACTGAATTTTCTAATCAGTACAATGTTATATTATGGGAGGAAACACAAGCAGCAATTTGCAGGTAAGTATACAATTTACAGTATTAGGCATTTGGATAAAGAATCAGTACCATGCAAGGTTCAGGTAAGTAACAAAACTGCACCACCAGCGGCATTGAGGCAGGTGGGTGCAGAAGTCAAGCTCGGGGCCTGGTGCCAATGTTATCCAATAGAGAAAGGGGGCAATCAAAGTGGTATTACTTGGAGGGAAGTGCATGGTTTTAGAACCCAAACTCTGGAGTTTAAGCATGAAACCATAAGGCAGCAGCAAACTTAGACCTACAGTGGCACTAGCGGCCGGGTGCAAAGTACTGGCACAGAGTCTGGCGCACAATGCAAAGCAATGGGGAATCTCAAACTTGGGAAAAGGCTGACGGCTCATGCCAGGAGACTGATCGATGGAAACCTACAGCTGCACATGTAAGCTGGGATCAACTGGGGCATTGGGATACCATTGATAGATCTCCCCAAGGCCCAGGGGCTCCAGGTGGAAGGGTGTCCTTTGGTGTTGGAAGTCAGCTTATCGCTGCAGTCACCGTTGGAGTCCAGCAGGGGTCAACCCACAAAAGACTCTTGCTCCAAATCATTGGGGACCTTTTCTGGACCGGGGGGCCATTTGGACTCAGGCCATGGGTGCAGAGGTGGTCGACTTTTAGTTTCACCGGCGGAGCATTTGGTCTTTAAAGTTGATTTCCTTCTGAATTGGCCCACTGTCTATGGGAGATTAGGAGTCTTTTTAGAAGGCAATCAGTCCTACCAGGGTACTGGAGGTCACTGGGCTGTGTGATGAATCACTCTTCTGTAGCAGGGTCTTTGAGGACGTCACAGGTTGGGAAGGCTGAGGCCAAGTCAGTTGGTGTCATCAGGTTTTTATGCTGCACGACCCTTCTTTGTCCTCTTTTTCATAGGTCTTTGGTAAACTCAGATTAAAGGGTCAGGGGTGCCCTAAGATTGGGGCATTACAGGGCTCAGAAGGTAGTAGCCAATGGGCTACTTTCCTTTAGGGTGACTACACCCTTTGTATGCACACTCCCTCTGAGGAGGGAGTATACCCCTAACCCTATTGGCTTAAAGCCTCTAGATCAATATGGAGTATTTTCAAAAGAAGGGGTCACTTCAGCTCAGGACACCTTAGGGGTGGTCCTTGTTGAGAGTGAATACACCTCTCGGGTGTAAACATTTTCCTGCCAATCTTGCATTTACACTAGCTGGAGAGGTTCTGGCCAGCATAACAAAGGACAGGAAGCCTTTGAGGCTCGAAAACAAAGGTTGAGGAGGGTCAAGGGGACTATGTTTATAGACCTACCAAACTCTATACCCCTAGTCAAACTATAACAAACATAAAGAGTTGGAGGGTCTGTTAACCTACGTAGCTGAGTCTATAAGGTCCTTTCAATGTGACCCTTTTGGATTGCACTGAACCAGACCAAGTGGTCACACGACACAAGAATATGTTAGATATCCTATCAGCCCACCCATTTGGCGGAGCCTCGTCATGTAGGACATCCAACCAGGGTGGTGAGTCCAAGCCCAGATAAAATGGCCAGACAACACACACTACTGGTTTATGTTGTAAAGGTGTCCGTGCCACAGAGTGGTGCTGAAAAAGTGCAGTGCAAAACAGGGAGTGCAGAATAAGTGGTATTAAAATGACTGTCGAGGCAAAGAAAAATGTTTTTATTAAAGATATTCACCAAGACGCCAGGTTAAAAAGAAGTGTAAAACAGTGTGAAAAAAATCACTGTGATGCTTTGCTGTGTGGTGGATTAGGCCAACATGTTTCTGCCAAAGGTGAAACTACACCGGCATTCTTCAGGGCCAGATACAAGAAGGTGTTGCTACTAATACACTCAAACATTTTATGCAAGGTGAAACCAAAAAGAAAAAGAAACGGACAGACCAAATTATTTGTTAAAGAACTGTCCAAACTACTGGTGTGGTCTTGTGGACCATCCTACCATATCCTCCTGACCAGTAGTTGATAGAGGAAGAAATCCTGTGAAAGGAAAACAAAAAGAAACAACGATTGTTGTTCATTCTAAATCATAATAGATTTATCACATTATCAGGACCATAATATAGACTCTGCTGGGCTAGTCCCTATTAGGACGGCCATACATTATCAAGGTTTCATATTAAAGTAAACCACCAGTCATTGCTGAACGTTAATTTCAAACAAAGTGTAAAGGACTTACCCAGCATTATGTGGGAGTCGAGCCTCACCTCACCCGGCAACGGCTCGGAGATTGAGGCCCCGCTCTGTGCACAGAATATAAAAATATAATGTGTCATCCTGAGTTGACTCAGAGGTCTGTAGTCAATATCAGGTTGTACAAACTGTGCTATAAAAACTGATTGTATGACTGCCCTCACAGACCACTGTCCCATGGAGATCAAGGAGAGATTGAATGACTGATGGACAGAACTAATGTCTAGTTGCTGATTAACATAATCTAACTAGAGGGCGCATCCTTATTTAACTCGTGCCTGTTACCTCCCACCCTAACTAAGTCAATACATAGATGTAAATTGTATGGCTCAGGGATGGCTGAGGGCAAAGGGCCTGAGTCCAAGGAAACCAGTGCTATGCTCATTTGATGGAGTGCATAACATAAACAGAGCCTGAACCTATACCCCTGATCTGTTGGTATAGAAGGAGTTTAAAAAGAGCTCAATTTTAGAGTTCAGCTAGAAAATAGCATCTGCCTAGATGAAATTAGGCCTCAAAATAAGCAGTGCATACAAAGGGAGCCCCAGCAAGCCTGCAAGACTGCAAGACCCAGCGGTGCGCGCCATGATTCAGCTCCTCACCTCTCCGTCGGTACCTCTTGGCTGACACCTAAGCCGAAGGGGAGGCAACGAGGAGAGGCGAGGCTCGTGCATTTATACCCCGTCTGATTGGAGAATCGGTAACAGCTGCGATCCTATCGCTTCAGCCAGTGATGCAATGTCCTTCACTGAGCACATGCGCGGCGAGATGCCACTTCACATCGCGCATGCGCAGCGAGATGACACTTCACCTCGCTGTGTACTCGTTGACAGGCATGCGCGATGATAAACAGCCAGTTAATGCATGCAGGCGCTGGAAATATAACAGCGCTCGCGTAGGAAAAACGGACATGTCTACAGTGTAATGCGCAAACATTCTTAGGTGTGCTGGCTGAGTTTTAAAGAAACAATATAGCCGGCCAAACCATATATATATATGTCCCTTTAATATACAAGGCTTCGCCAACAGGACTTTAGCACATTTGGCCACGCTTAAATGAGAGCTAGTATTTACCGTATCATCAGTATGACCTCCATCTGATAATCCCTCTGTTGACAGACGCGGGCGGGTCAATGTAAGGGAGTTGCACTATTCCCTCTGTTGGCTCAGCGTCTATGTCTATATATATATATATGGTTTGGCCGGCTATATTGTTTCTTTAAAACTCAGCCAGCACACCTAAGAATGTTTGCGCATTACACTGTAGACATGTCCGTTTTTCCTACGCGAGCGCTGTTATATTTCCAGCGCCTGCATGCATTAACTGGCTGTTTATCATCGCGCATGCCTGTCAACGAGTACACAGCGAGGTGAAGTGTCATCGCGCTGCGCATGCGCGATGTGAAGTGGCATCTCGCCGCGCATGCGCTCAGTGAAGGACATTGCATCACTGGCTGAAGCGATAGGATCGCAGCTGTTACCGATTCTCCAATCAGACGGGGTATAAATACACGAGCCTCGCCTCTCCTCGTTGCCTCCCCTTCGGCTTAGGTGTCAGCCAAGAGGTACCGACGGAGAGGTGAGGAGCTGAATCATGGCGCGCACCGCTGGGTCTTGCAGTCTTGCAGGCTTGCTGGGGCTCCCTTTGTATGCACTGCTTATTTTGAGGCCTAATTTCATCTAGGCAGATGCTATTTTCTAGCTGAACTCTAAAATTGAGCTCTTTTTAAACTCCTTCTATACCAACAGATCAGGGGTATAGGTTCAGGCTCTGTTTATGTTATGCACTCCATCAAATGAGCATAGCACTGGTTTCCTTGGACTCAGGCCCTTTGCCCTCAGCCATCCCTGAGCCATACAATTTACATCTATGTATTGACTTAGTTAGGGTGGGAGGTAACAGGCACGAGTTAAATAAGGATGCGCACTCTAGTTAGATTATGTTAATCAGCAACTAGACATTAGTTCTGTCCATCAGTCATTCAATCTCTCCTTGATCTCCATGGGACAGTGGTCTGTGAGGGCAGTCATACAATCAGTTTTTATAGCACAGTTTGTACAACCTGATATTGACTACAGACCTCTGAGTCAACTCAGGATGACACATTATATTTTTATATTCTGTGCACAGAGCGGGGCCTCAATCTCCGAGCCGTTGCCGGGTGAGGTGAGGCTCGACTCCCACATAATGCTGGGTAAGTCCTTTACACTTTGTTTGAAATTAACGTTCAGCAATGACTGGTGGTTTACTTTAATATGAAACCTTGATAATGTATGGCCGTCCTAATAGGGACTAGCCCAGCAGAGTCTATATTATGGTCCTGATAATGTGATAAATCTATTATGATTTAGAATGAACAACAATCGTTGTTTCTTTTTGTTTTCCTTTCACAGGATTTCTTCCTCTATCAACTACTGGTCAGGAGGATATGGTAGGATGGTCCACAAGACCACACCAGTAGTTTGGACAGTTCTTTAACAAATAATTTGGTCTGTCCGTTTCTTTTTCTTTTTGGTTTCACCTTGCATAAAATGTTTGAGTGTATCTTTGCAGTAGCAACACCTTCTTGTATCTGGCCCTGAAGAATGCCGGTGTAGTTTCACCTTTGGCAGAAACATGTTGGCCTAATCCACCACACAGCAAAGCATCACAGTGATTTTTTTCACACTGTTTTACACTTCTTTTTAACCTGGCGTCTTGGTGAATATCTTTAATAAAAACATTTTTCTTTGCCTCGACAGTCATTTTAATACCACTTATTCTGCACTCCCTGTTTTGCACTGCACTTTTTCAGCACCACTCTGTGGCACGGACACCTTTACAACATAAACCAGTAGTGTGTGTTGTCTGGCCATTTTATCTGGGCTTGGACTCACCACCCTGGTTGGATGTCCTACATGACGAGGCTCCGCCAAATGGGTGGGCTGATAGGATATCTAACATATTCTTGTGTCGTGTGACCACTTGGTCTGGTTCAGTGCAATCCAAAAGGGTCACATTGAAAGGACCTTTTAGACTCAGCTACGTAGGTTAACAGACCCTCCAACTCTTTATGTTTGTTATAGCCTTTGAGGCTCACCATCCTTCAATGCTGTTCCTGCTTATGGGTAGGTGTGAAGCACCTCCACCCAGAGCAGGCTTTGTCCCTGACCTAGGAGATCAAAAGGCTCCCACCTCAGGGGGTCAGAAACATATCTAGACGTGGCAGGCTGGTGCACCCCAGTATGGCACACACTAGTGGTTTGGTAGGTTGTCAGGGGGTACCTCTGAGGTGTCCTCTGAGTGCATTTATTAATGACTCCAGCACTGGCATTAGTGTGGGTTCATTAATATGAGATGTTTGGTACCAAACATCTGGAAATTTGGTGAAGCCCTCATGGAGCTGTGAAACTCGTGTTGATGAGCTCCCAGCTCATGTGCTCAGTATGACAGCACCTTGCACTTATAATGTCCATGAATGGACCTGGACACCAGAGGGCAATATCTGCTCATGCACTTATACCCTCACAAAAGCTACAGTGCTCCCTGCTTTAGGACTGTAAGGCCTGCTGTAGAGGTGACTTACCTATGCCTCTTGCACTGCTTGTAGGCCCAGCACTCGAGGATGTGTGCCAGTTTGAATGTTATCCACACCACAACACGCTGACTGCAGTGGTAGTGTGCATTTCTTTGATGAGGGGTCTCTTAGGGTGGCACAATATATGCTGCAGCCATTAGAGACCCAATCTGGTCACAAAGAACTTGATACCACTGGTACATTTTACAAGGGACTTATATGTAGGCAGAGGTGTGCCAATTGTGGAAACAAAGGTACCGTTTTGGAGAAAAAAACACAGGCATTTGTAACCTGGTTAGCAGGAGCCCAGTGCACATTCAAAGATGCATTGGAGTCAGGCAGAAAATAGGGGGTACCATGCCAAGAGGAGTCCTTTCCTGCACCCCCCAGCAAGTGTAAAACCTTCTGATAAATCTGACCTTTTAAACAACACCACAATGCATTGAAGCACTTGTCGTTGTCTTATACCATTGTAACTAGAGACTGAAAATATGCAGCATATAAGCTGCTGTTGGTTAAAAGCAATAAACCATCTGGAGATGTAACCCTTGCCACAGGGTCACCTGACAGCTATGAACATCTGCAAAATATTTCTAAGGAGTATAGGCAGCTTGTGTAAAGTGTTTGCCATCCTCCACAGTGGCACTGATTTCAGAGTGGGTATGGTCCATCAATGGCACATCGCTGAAGTAGTGGAGGTTGGGAACATCAAAGAATTCAACAAAGAACAAGTCTAGCAAATGCGACATGCCATTTAGCATAAATAATGTGGATGAGTAGTGTGTGTCAAGTGGTGCATTTTACTGCACAATCTCCCAAATGTATGACTAAAGCATGGTATGGTGGCGTATTGTAATTTACAGAGAATGTATTGTTATAGGAGTAGCCTCTGTAAACTGTCATTACATTTTCATCAGGCATTCAGTTTTATTGCCTAATGTATAGTTGGTGTAAAAACTATAATGAGTAAAATTGGATTTCTTCATATATTAAAGTTATCTGCACATCACAAAGTAAAATCAGATGGTTTGTTTTGATCCTATTCAAATTTGTATTTCCTTCACTACAGAATTACAAATATACAAGGTGCCTCATTTTAAATTTATCTGCTGTCGATACATTGTAAAATATTTTGTAATGGTCATTAGGGTGTATTTAAATCTTTCAATGCTGTTGTGTGTTTACCTCCTGTACTATTTTTATGTGGATCGTGCACTGTCGTGTTTCAATCTCCAAAAATGTAATTGTGGACCGTGCTCCGGTGAAACACTCCCCACTCAGGAGTGTGTGTACAAAACGCTATAGATGCAGTACCAATTAAGATCCTGGCCTGTCTGACTGGGCATAGGTTTAATTCTTGCTGGGACTCTAGCCAGATTCAAAGAATGATTTCCAAAACGTTTCTGTTGGTTTATTATTTTGCTAGTTCAATAGTTCCAATGTGTTCACGTCACACCATATGTTCCTCTTATGTTGTTTAACATTTATACTTCAATTCCCATAATGCATTGTTTTCCATTGTTCAATACATGTAGTTTCTTCCCTCCCAATGCATTTCGGCACCTGTGTGCCTACGTCAGGGGTTATCTATAAAAATGAATAACTTATATCAACATTCATGCTTATCGAGCATCATCGTTTTTTTACCACCACCATGTGTTTTTAGTTGGTTTGTGAAATAAATAAAGTAACAATTGTGACTATCCTGAGCGTTTTCTAAAAATATCAAGTTGTGAGTCTAGTTCATAACAGCGTGGGCAATTTAGTGTCATTAGAGTCTGAATTGCTGTGTTGTACTCTCATGCGTGTGCTTTATATCTAGCTCGCCGTGTGCGTGTTATTCATGATGGTTTCTAGAGCGTATTATTAACATTAAAAGCTGGGTTGCGGTATTGTGAGTTCATGCATGTGATTGGTCCCTGGTTGCCGTTCGCATATGTGAATGTTACACCAAGTTACTGCCCTAGCGTTTAATATATTTAAACGTACCATGATTCTATCGTAACTACGCTCCAAACGCGCTTTTAAATTAAATGGGTATCTGTTAGACTTGGCATCATTGGCATGAGTCTCTCCTCTATTTTTTGTCTGTTTGCCTCCTCTGTTTACGATGTTTTGCTGGAATATTGCTTTGGGCACTGTGCCACTGCTGATCAGTGCCACAGTGCAAGTGCTCCCTATGTTAAATTGATACTTTAATTGGATTCCATGTTTGGCTTATTTGGTTTACTGTCAGTCCCTAGTAGAGTGCACCAGGAGTGCCAGGGCTTGTAAATACAAATTCTGCTGGTGGGCTTGCAGCACTGGTTGTGCCACCCACAGAAGCGGCCTAGCAAAAGTATGTCTACGGTCTGCCATTGCAGAACCTGCGTGCAGTCTGGTACTGCCATGCTGACTGCGCAAGTACACCTACTTGCCAGTCCCTAAAACCTTCCCTTAACTTCATGTTAGTCATCTCTATGGTAGGCCCAAGGGCAGGGTGCATTATAAACATAAGGTAGGACAAACCCTGATGTGTGTGGCATGTCCTAATAGTGAATTACAGCCCTTTTCGTTTTTCACTATTGCAAGGCTACCGGCTCTCCTTAGGCCAGACTGGGCTGCTGGAATTATTACACTATATAATCCTAACAGACTCAGAGAGCGTGGTGGAAAGTCGAGTTTAGTATCCCTGAACTCAGAATTTGATAACACATCCTTTAGGATGGATGGTTTTTAGATTCTGAGTTTGAAACTAGCACTTTTAGAAAGTGACTAGTTTCTTGTCTAACTATTTACCGGTCTCTTCTGGTTTGGTGTGTGTGTGACAGGAGCTGGGTGGCTCCAGAGGTCTGAATGAGTCGGAGTGGGGTGAATGAGGCATTTGCGTCTAGAGTGGGAGAAGAGTAGTTTCTGATAGCCTGCCCTGCCTGACACAATACTGGTTCCACCTCCTGCCGGGCGACTGATGGTCCTGCCCCTGCCAGTGACAAGGCTGGCTCCACCTCCTGCTGGGCGGCTGTGGACCCTGCCCTGCACAGTGAATAGGCCAGGTGCCTCGGCCTGGCAACAACCACAACAATCCCAGGATGGGGAGAATTCCCCTGCATGGACAAAGGGATCAAAGCAGAAAAGGGGTATAAGAGAAGGACCCCTGAACCAAGAATTTAGATCACTTCTGACAAGGAAACCTATACCAAGGACAAGAAGCCTGCTGATCCAAGGACTTGCCTACCCCTTCTGCCAGAGTGCTGTTTGCTGGGGGGAATCCTGCAGTTGCTTCTTTATTTTTGCCAAGGAACAAGGAGAGAGGAACTGAGTGTGTACTCTCAAGCTTTGCCAAGAAAATCTCCAAGGACTGGAAGAGTGCCAGTCTCCTGCTGAAGTCACAGGGCTAAAGGACTTTGTCATCTACTTGAACTGGAGCGTGGTGTTTCCAGTATTCTAAAGAAATCAGCAATCTCAACGTCGACGGACGCTGCCGAATCCAGCTCGACATCGTGAGTAACGGCTCCAGTGTCCCGCACCTTCAACGCCGACCGCCGGCCGCCGGGCCCGATCGACGCCAGTAGCAACGCCAGTGAGTAGCAAGTTCAGCTCCAGCTCCAAGTGACCCTGTGTCGACGCCGCCGCTGATCGCATCGAAGTCCCAACCCTTCTCGACGCCCTGAGTGCTGCTCACTCTTGCAACGACGACATCGACGCCGTATCCTGCTTTGCCACCGTGAGTGCTGCTCCAGCCTGACACCTGTCGACGCCGCTGCAGATCGCTCCGACTCCGAGGCCCGATCGACGCCGGAGACTTGACGCCGATAAATCTCGACGCCGTCGATCATCGTTTCTTCATTCTCAAAGGTACTGTATTTTTTGGGGTCTGTTTCGACTCCGGGCTCGACGTAGCGCTCCTCGCGGTCGATGCCAAACCTTTGTGATAACTTTGCCTCGACATCGTGTGACTCCTGTGGGGGTTACATTGTTGCCAAGAACTGTACTTTAAAGAAGAAGATTTACGTTTTTGCTAAAGAACCGTTTACTAAGAAGCGACTTTACCTGAACTATTATTTTTCCTTCCAAAGAGTATTTATTGAGATTGTGGTATATTTTTGTCGTTATTTGGTCTTGTGCTAAGCCTTATATAAACATCCTTATTTTCATAATACCTTCTGTGTTGTGTTCATTTGTGGTGTATTCACTTTATTACTGTATGTGGTCATAAATGCTTAACACATTTAACCTTGAGCGCAAAATCCGTTCCGCTCGCGGATTTTGCGAATTTTCTGTAAATTCGCGATCCGCGAACTCCCGCGAATTTACCGCGAATTCGCAAATCCGCGAGCAGCGGATTCCGGGGGCAAAAGTTGAAGCCTGGCTGGCCTGTCAACTTGTAACTATTTTACGATGGCGTCGGCAAGCTGCCAGCGCCATCCTAAAATAGTTACTAAGTTAGCTTCAACAGGAAGCTCTAATAGATAAAATAAAGCAGGTGCTCGCACCTGCTTTATTTTATCTATTAGAGCTTCCTGTTGAAGCTAATTTAGTAAGTATTTTAGGATGGCGCTGGCAGCTTGCCGGCGCCATCGTAAAATATTTACAACATGCCCTTCCTGTGAGCCCAAAAACAATCGTGAGCGTCGTCGAGGCAGGTGTGCCTTCTTCCCAAATCTACCGTGGAAAATCAGCTGTGATGCTGGATAGAGGCTTTTGCATCCTTGACTTTCACGAGCGCAATACCCGTGCTGTTCCTGTGACCCTGGAGCTTCTTTCTCTTCATCTGCTGAACTGATCTTTCTCTGACCTTTTATACACACAAGAAGCATGTGTGAACTCGCATGGAAGCCCTGCCCGTTTGGCCCCGCCCACACACTCGCGGTTTGCACCGTCTTCCCGCCATTCACCCACTATGATGGACAGCTCACTCAAGGGACCCCTGCGCCCTTCGGGGTGATTGCTTAGTAACACACACATGGTCGCTCGAACTAGTTGATGCTCAAATTCAGTGACTCATTCATTAGCCCAAAAACAATCATGAGCGTCATTGAGGCTGGACAGGTGTGCCTTCTTCCCAACTCTACTGTGGAAAATCAGCTGTGATGCTGGATAGAGGCCTTTCCATCCTTGACTTTCACGAGCACAATACCCGTGACACAAGAAGCATGTGTGAACTCGCATGAAAGCCCTGCCCGTTTGGCCCCGCCCACACACTCGCGGTTTGCACCGTCTTCCCGCCATTCACCCACTATGATGGACAGCTCACTCAAGGGACCCCTGCGCCCTTCGGGGCGATTGCATAGTAACACACACATGGTCGCTCGAACTAGTTGATGCTCAAATTCAGTGACTCATTCATTAGCCCAAAAACAATCATGAGTGTCGTCGAGGCTGGACAGGTGTGCCTTCTTCCCAACTCTACCGTGGAAAATCAGCTGTGATGCTGGATAGAGGCCTTTGCATCCTTGACTTTCACAAGCACAATACCCGTGCTGTTCTTGTGACCAGGGGCTTCTTTCTCTTCATCTGCTGAACTGATCTTTCTCAGACCTTTCAAACACACAAGAGGCATGTGCACTCGCATGGAATCCCCGCTCCAAATCCGCGGATCCGCAAATCCGCAAAATCCGCGGATTTTGCGGATCCACGATCCGCAAATCCGCAAAATCCGCGGATCGTGGATCCGCAAAATCCGCCCATGCTTAAACACATTGAATCTGAGATAAGCCTATCTGCTCTGCCAAGCTACCAAGGGGGTGAGCGGGGGTTATCTGAGTGTGTGAACCCCTTGCCCTGACTAGAGGAGGTGGGTCCCTATTTGTCAGAAGTGTATACCTCTGCCAACTAGAGACCAGCCGATTCTAACAGTATCTCACTTACCGAAGATTATATCTTGGCGGGCTCATCGCCCGTATGTTCACTCGCTTGAAACACGTTGTCATTCAGAGTGTTACGGGCGTTTGCGTGACGTATTACGTAAATATGTTTATGCTGAATTTCAGTTAAAGGGATAGTGTTGTTTGTCCTGAGTAAAGACAATCATACAGATTGATATAAAAATTCTATCGTGCATGGAATTCGTGTGTGCTCAATAAAGACAAATGTTCAGTTGGGTTAAAGAAGTGTGGCGCACGGCTGTATGTTAAATCAAACTGCTATGATGTGTGAGATGGAATGCAAATACCTCCTGTGGCTGTTCATTGTGTAGTGATACATGGATATGGATTCAGTGAGAAACAAATCATATAAATGTTCTTATCAACAGTCTGAATACTGTACCTAGATTATGTCATAAGTAACATAAAAATTTGACCCGTTCATTGAGTCCATGTGGTTTCAGGGTATTCAAATAGAAAATCCAATGGTTTTCTTTTCTCAATCGTGTGTTCTTATTGTCCTTTCCTTGTGTTTTTTCTATTATTTCCAGAATGCATTCTTTAACCCAACTGAACATTTGTCTTTATTGAGCACACACGAATTCGATGCACAATAGATTTTTTATGTCAATCCGTATGTTTGTCATTACTCAGGACAAATAACACTATCCCTTTAACTGTGGGAATTGAAGTATAAATGTTAAACGACATAAGAAGAACATGTGGTGTGAAGTGAACACATTGGAACTATTGAACTAGCAAAATAAAAAACCAACAGAAACATTTTGGAAATCACTCTTTGAATCTGGCTGGAGTCCCAGCAAGAATTAAACCTGTGCCCAGTGAGACAGGCCAGGATCTTACTTCCTACGGCAAGTATAGCATTTTAACCTCCTGTACCCCAAATTCACATTACAAAATTCCCTTAATTTCAAATCGGTAAAAGATAAAGTAAGCAGCAGTGCCCATGTGCCCATGGTATATACTCCAAGAAGGAAAACAGGGGAACCCTACTCACTATGGAACCAGTGCAATAGTTAAATAAGGAAAAACAACAGTTCTTGTGGATTGATAAATAAGATACCTTTGTAACTAAAGAGGGCAAAATTGCAATATTTTTGAGGGTACCTCAATGACAGAGGGCGAAAGAAACACTAATACAGGAGAATTCATATGAAATTTTTATACATTTTTAGACAAAAAGCAATATAAACTAGGGGTGGGCGTAGTTCGCAAAGTAGCGCTACGCGAAGCTACGCAAAGTGCACTTCGCACTATGCGAACTTCACGTAGCACAACGCGAGCTGCGTAGTAGCATGTTCGCACTGTGCAAGATGCATTTTCAATGATTGCACAGTGCGAACAAGCATCCGGCACTGTGCAATTATTAAAAATGGCATCTTGCACATTGCGAGCTGTAGTTTTCGAGCTGCAGCTTTCTCAACGCGAACTGGTAGTTTCTCATTGCGAGCGGTTGCGAGCATGCACGACCACTCGCAATGAGAAACCTGACCTCCCCGCGTTGAGAGTCTCGCCGGGATGTCATTTTGCTTGCTCGCGGTCGCCAACTTGACGCTGAGGACCGCGAACAAGCAAAAAATGACCGCTGCACTATGCTACGCTGCACTACGCGTGTTCGCACTGTGCTACGTGCAGCTCGCGTAGTGCGAAAATGCACAAAATTCGCAAACTACGCTTCGCCCAGGGTTAATATGAACATAATTTGAAAATCAAAAAACATTAGTGCATTGTGTCCCAAGTGAGAACGGGTACCCAAAGTTAAGTGACAGTGTGAATTTCAATATACAAGGTTTCCACAAGTCGACCATTAACAAGAATATTCTCTATGTAGACATCATCAATATGCAATGACATGCGCTGTGTAATGGTTCGCTTCTTCTGTGTGTCGACGGCGTTTTGATCCTATAGTCAGTGTAGGGTCTCTTCTGGACTAACAATGAAGGGACATCTGAGGATGTAACTGGGCAGTCTCATGAACTGTGTGCCACACGTGGAAAAATAGAAGAAAAGTAGTTACTCACATGAGAACCCTTCCAGCTACTCAATATGTGGAAAAACTGCCAGTAAAATGATAGGAATGCGGCAAGATGGGCTCAGGGCGTACTTCGCTACAGCCGTAGCGGGGGGAATCCCTTTGGTAAATGATAACCAGTGACAATGCACTGTAACCAGAATGTAAATAAATTTCCTGCGGAACAGCGCTCCGCCTTTTCGAGTAGCAAGGCTGCTTCTGTCAGCCTTGTGAGGTACAGTGGTATATAAGCAGAAAATATTCAGAATACATTGCCTTACACTTGACTTCTGTCTCTGAACTGATAGCAAATGTGAAAAGATAAACACACAATGTAAATTGCTTATGTTGAGGGCATTTGACACACACACCAACATGCCTGATTCAGTTGTGTAACACCCGATTTATAGATCCAAAATGTCTTTTTTTCCTGCTTTCTCCACTCCAAAAGTGCCCCATTTTCAATGTTGGTTAATGGGGAAAAAAAAATTCTCTCTATTTTTCCCACTATCTCCCTCTTTGCTGTTTTGAAATGTGGTCATGTATGGTACTGCACAGTTGCAGGGAATCTGCACACACACTCAATCAATCAATCAAAGACATTTATAGAGCGCACCACTTACCCGCAGGGTCTCAAGGCGCTTGGGGGGGGGGGGGTGCCGTTACTGCTCGAACAGCCAGGTCTTGAGCTTCTTCCTGAAGGAGAGGTGGTCTTGGGTCAGGCGCAGGTCGGTCGGGAGGGAGTTCCAGGTCTTGGCGGCCAGGTAGGAGAAGGACCTTCCTCCTGTAGTCGCTCTTCGGATGCGGGGGACGGCGGCGAGGCGTGGTTGGCTGATCGGAGGTGGCGTTTGGGAGCGTAGAAGTTGATTCGGTTGTTGAGGTAGCTCGGGCCTTGATCGTGTAGGGCTTTGAGTGCGTGGGTGAGGAGACGGAAGGTGATTCTTTTGTTGACGGGGAGCCAGTGCAGGTCTCTCAGATGTCCGGAGATGTGGCTGGTTCGTGGGATGTCGAGGATGAGTCTGGCTGAGGCGTTCTGGATCCGCTGGAGTCTCTTCTGGAGCTTGGCGGTGGTACCGGCGTAGAGGGCGTTGCGGTAGTCCAGTCGGCTGGTGACGAGGGCCTGGGTGACGGTCTTCCTGGTCTCGGTGGGGATCCACCAGAAGATCTTCGGTAGCATGCGTAGGATGTTGAAGCACGACGAGGAGACGGCGTTGACTTGCCTGGTCATGGAGAGGGAGGAGTCCAGGATGAAACCCAGGTTCCGTGCGTGGTCCGTCGGTTTGGGTGCGGTGCCCAGGGCGGGGGGCCACCAGGAATCGTCCCAGGCGGAGGGCGAGGAGCCCAGGATGAGGACCTCCGTCTTGTCTGAGTTCAGTTTCAGGCGGCTGGTTGTCATCCACTCGGCTACATCTTTCATCCCTTCGTGCAGGTTGGCTCTGGCGGCGGCGGGGTCGTTGGTCAGGGAGAGGATCAGCTGGGTGTCGTCGGCGTAGGAGATTATGTTGAGGTTGTGTTGGCGTGCAATGGCCGCGAGGGGGCTCATGTAGATGTTGAAGAGGGTGGGGCTCAGCGAGGATCCTTGAGGGACGCCGCAGATGACTTCGGTGGCCTCTGACTTGAATGGTGGTAGGCGGACTCTCTGTGTTCTTCCGTCGAGGAAGGAGATGATCCATTCCAGTGCCTTCTCCTGGATTCCGATGTTGCTGAGGCGCTGCACTAGGGTGCGGTGGCAGACATTGTCGAAGGCCGCGGAGAGGTCTAGGAGGATGAGGGCCGCTGTTTCTCCGTTGTCCATCAGGGCTCGGATGTCGTCGGTGGCGGCGATGAGGGCGGTCTCGGTGCTATGGTTGGCTCGGAACCCAGACTGTGAGTGGTCGAGGGATCCGTTCATCTCGAGGAAGGCGGCAAGCTGTCTGTTGACGGTCTTCTCGATGACTTTGGCTGGAAACGGGAGGAGCGAGATGGGGCGGTAATTCTTGAGTTTGGTGGGGTCCGCTGTGGGTTTCTTGAGTAGAGCGCTGAGTTCGGCGTGCTTCCAGCTCTCAGGGAAGGTGGCGGTGTCGAAGGAGGTGTTATGCGTAGGATTATGAGACCACGGTGTATAGGGGCTATGCCTTCCTACCACTTTACTACCCAAAAGCCCAGGACCTACTAACTACAGTGCCTCACTAGCTCTCCTACTCACGAACGGAGAAACCAATGATAGACACCCAAGATCACAACACTTCAGAATCTCACAGGGATCGCGGTAACAAAACACATCTTTTCTCACACTCTCGTACTTGTCCACAATAAGATCTGACAGAGACACGAAGATAGATTAAAACATTTATTTTAACTAAGGTGCTCTAAAATGCAGTATAAGGGCCACAACAAGCATAAAGATGCATAACATCAATATCATTAGCATTGCAGTAAGGCCATATATCATAAAGGGAGACGTCATTATACAAAGACTATGGAGAAAGGACTACAGTGCCTTTGCTCCCTCCCCTTGTTCAGAAGAAGTATTAATATATAATAGAAGATCTCTGGGCTTTGTCAGCAGACCCCATACCTCAGGCCACAGATCGTATTTCTACATCACAGGTGTGTGTTGCTCTTCTCCCTGGAAAGGCCCCTCTCCAAGTGTGTCTTACCTAAGCATGCATCTTCATAATATCAAGGTGTGAGTCTTCAGCAAAAACTGCTGCATTGGTATGTTTTGTCTAGGCACTAGGGCCTGACCCGAACAGAATAACAAGGGAAATTGTTTATCGACATTGCTCACAATGTTCAGACTAAACTCCAGGAACAGGCAGAGAATGAGCAAAGCAGAGAGTTCTCATGTGAAAGGCAGCAACAGAGTCTTGTAAAAATAAAGCCCCTACTTCCAGCGCCCCTGATTCCTCCATGCACATGGTACCAATACGTCGTGCAATTTCCTTCCATTCCACGAATGACTACAACATGTAATAGTTGCCATTTGTCATGCTGTGAATACTGACTTTTGAGCATCCATTGTACCAATTAGTGACAGAACACAGGCACTGCTAAAAGATCATACATGTTTTATTTCTTCCAAGATCTCTACATATGTACAAGCTGTAAATTAACTTCATGACAAAGTCATACTTTTACAATCTGCAATGTCTGGAAAAAATATGGGAAAAACAAAGGGGAAAAGACACATATGACCATTCCCAAACATTGACATACAAGTCTACTTTGGGCCTGATTAAGATATTGGTGATATACATACTCCGTTGCAACAGTGACAGAGTATGCTTACCTCCAATATGGTGGTCCATTCTCCGAATTTTTATGCAGATGGTCCATAGTTTGGCAGTAGTGGAGACTTCTCGAGCTGTCAGAGAAATGGCTTTAAGTACACACCCCCAGTTTAGAGATGCGGACATGTAGCTGTTTTTACTGTTTGTCACTGCCAAGCAAACATTAGTGGGACAGGGCAGTAAAAAATTAAAAACAGGCGGTGGGGGTGGGGGGAGGAAATGTTATTTCTTTTATTTTCAAAAACAAAAACTCATGTTGGGGTTTTGTTTTTGATAAAAAAAGATATTGAAACTTTACCATATGACTCCATCATGTTTGACGGAGCTGTAAAGCAAAGTTCCAACACAATCACAAAAACTGCCTTGACATGAATTCCTGTGAATGGCAGAAATGTCCGTTAGGCTGATGGACATTTCTAGATTTGGCAGGAGGATCATCGTCAGGGAGCCAAAATAATTTACTCAATCCCCCTGACATAGTACAATCTGTCCACAAATTATAAATCATTCCCTAAATCTCCTTATAGCTGCTAACTATAACAAAGCCTCATCTTGTTCACCCCTTCTCTAAGGAATAAAGAATGATACATTATCTCTTGGAACTAATTTTCTTTAGATGGCATTTTTATTGTGTCAGGGAATATGGAAATTCTTGTTTTATTGGCATTCATCATGTTAAAGGGATATGGGAGGTTTCATGTTCTGTGGGGTTTCATCAGTGTGGATGAGTTTATAGTAAAAACTGGCACATCTAAATATTTACCTGTATAGCCATATGCACCTTCAAAAATAGAATGTGCATGCATCTCAGCAAAAGTAATCTCATTACAAAGTATACATGTTTTTTTTTTTATTTGCAGGTCATTGGCTAGTACACCTGATTTCTTTATATTACTTAAGTGATGGCATCTATCAACACCAACAGCTCCAGTTTTCCATATTTCCTCCTAATGGGATTTTTTGAAGCTGAGGTTACCCACCTATGGATTTCTATTCCTCTGTGTTTTTTGTATCTTCTCTCTGTTCTTGGCAATTGCCTCATCATGTTCATTGTAAAGACAGATAAACATCTCCGTGAGCCCATGTACCTTTTCCTATCGATGCTTTCAGCCACTGATTTGGGCTTAACGCTGTCTACTCTTCCCACAGTGCTCAGTGTTCTCTGTTTTGACATTAGAAATATTAACTTCTTTGGGTGCCTGACACAGCTGTTTCTCATACACTCACTGTCCTCGACCGGATCTGCCATTTTGGTGGCCATGGCCTTTGATCGCTATGTTGCCATATGTAACCCACTGAGGTATGCGTCCATATTACATCCAATCATATCAAAGATAGGATTGGTAGCTATCACGAGAGGGGCTTGCATTCATTTTCCATTACCCTTTTTGCTCAAGAGACTTCCATATTGTGATAACAGCAAGCTCTACCATGCTTTCTGCTTCCACCCAGATGTGATGAAGCTTGCCTGTGCTGACACAACTATAAACAGCACATATGGGTTGGTTCTGGTCCTCTGCACTTTCTTGCTAGATTCACTCTTTATCCTCACCTCATATCTCATGATTCTAAAGACTGCCTTAAAGGTCACATCAAAAGAAGGATGCCTGAAAGCGTTCAGCACCTGTGTGTCCCACATCTGTGTTGTGCTCATATTTTACATCCCTCTGATTGGCTTGACCTTGGCACACAGGTATGGGAAGAATGCTTCTCCTGTTCTGCATGTGGTCATGGGACTTGCCTACTTGTGTGTACCACCAGCACTGAACCCCCTTATTTATAGCATAAAAACCAGGAAAATCAAGAATGCAATCTGGAAATTCTTGAGCATTGAAACAAGAAGAAATGAGCATGCCAGCAACCTTGATGCCAGGACAAAATCCATCTCTACAATACATTCACAAGCATTTAAAAATGAGCATTAATGTAGTGATGGATTTTACTAGGCTGGTAAATGTGTGAGGTATATGGACTGTATCATATTTCAGATGTGGGATGTGTAGGGCAACTGCACTAAGTCCAATTTATTAATGTGTGATATTGTATTGTTTTCATAATGTTACAAGATTTTGTCTTTGGATAGCAAACCTTGGGCCATGTCAATTAAGGTGTTTTTAAGGAAACTACATTTTATTTCTAGCATCCTACGCAACGATCTATTGAAGCCTTTGCAACTTTGCACATCTTGGGACATATTTTGCTTCTGGACGTCTATGAAAAAAACACGCTTTTGTGAAAATTGCTACTAATGTCCTTGTTTCACACATAGATTTGGGCTGTGGGACATAGAAATGGCTCAAAGCTTACTGGTAGTAGTTGACTCCTACATATCTCCTCAGTGTCTTGAAAAATTCTGAAAACTGTAAAAACCATATACATGCTCTAGTCTGGAATTATGGAATGATGCTATACCTTGGATGATGCCTTGCACTAAGTAGGTTCTTTAGAGTGAAAGAGATCTCACATCATAGAGTAAAGCCTCTACATGGGTGAGGGTAAAGAAAAAGTGTTAAACCTTCTCAAAGTGTGAAAATCAGGAACTTTATAAATCTTTGTGGGAGAAAAGCTTCTTTGCGCACTCCAGTGATATGAAACAAGAACAAGATGCACAAGATGATTATGCTGCAGTACAAAATTAGCTAACATTTTTGGTTAAAAGAATAAAAACTGTGATGTTTAAAATGTTCTTAAAATAAGCTTCAACATTTAGCAAATCTCAGTTAGGAATTTCTAATGCCAAATCAAGGATTCAATATCAGTGAATCGCAACAATTTGCAAAAATTGAATGGAATATTGATCTTATCTGATGCTCTCTCATTACTATTGCAGGCACACATACACAAAACAGAGAGAGATTAAAACTGGTTCTGTCTGAAATTCGGTTATTAGTTGCGATGGTGTGAGGCTACGCAAGAAATAGGTCCATAATTTCCACTTACTGGGAACCAATGCACCCCATTGTGACTCCTTCAGGGTAGTGAAGAGGGAGCAGTCAAATGCCTTCTCAGGGGAGGTGGCGTGGGCTAATATCTATCATTCACTGGCACGCAATAATAGCACTAAATAAATGATTGTCCAGCCAGTGCTTTTTCTTGGTAAAAAGGAAAAGTACAATTATTATGCAGACATGAATAACTATCACATATCAATTTACAAATATATATATATTAGGCAGATTAAAAATACCATCAAAGACATTGTGTAATCACATTTGACACCTAAAGGGTCATGAAAACATACGAGGTAAGTATATAGCTTGATCAAATTTCAAGATCAACAAACCACATGTTAAGAAAAACAAATGTTAAAAACACCCTCATTTTGTGTATGAATGCAATAATCATGGCTACGTATATGTAAATGTGCTAAAAAAAGAATGGGCCGACTACGATGTCGGTCAGAAAGGCACCGAACGGCATCCTGTTTGTCTGAATCCAATTCGGAAACTGCATTTCCGACCAACTCGGAAACATTTCCACTAGACCGATTACGATGTTAGGTTATTGGTCGGTCCTTCCAACTCGGTTCCAGTCGGAACAGTCTCGTACGCCTCTATAGACCATGTTTCTGACAGAGCGATTACTGTGTTGGATTGGAACAGCCGTTCCAAATCAGTTTGACTGACACAGATCAGCTGTCGGAATCTGAATTTTGGGGACCGTAGCAGGCCTCCCTTCATCCAGAGACCTCTGATTTGGGCCCGTGGGGTTACCCATGGGTTCCCTCTGTCCAACCATGCACAGTGTGGCAGGCACCATGGGGTGCCCACCACAGGGTGCAAGGTTTTCTGCAACCACCCTGTTTTTCACTGGGAGCTTGTGCTGTCAGTTGGAACACGGGCTCCCATTGAAGTCAATGGGAGTCTGTCTGGAAACATCGTAATCGGTCAGGCAGACTCCCCAAATCCGATTCAGTCGAAAACTATTTCAACACCGAGTGGGAATTCTTTATGACCGACATCGTACTGAGACTCTAAGTTGATAAACTATATTTACCTTGATCAGTAATCACTGTCAATATTATTATGTCAATAAAATATTTTGTAATGAGCATAATATTTGTCTATTTTTTTCATGTATTTTCATGCAATAAATATTCAATCACAAAAATAACCAATTTTTTGATGTAACCATAGATTCGACCCCTAGAGAGTGCTATATTCCATTTATGTTTCTTATACACCGTATGGCCACAATAGATGTATTCAAAGATTCAGCGTTGAAGGAGCCCTACACTTTGAGGTGAGGAGCAAAGGTTTCAGTCTTGGAGTGCTTTAAAAATTCTGTGAAAATTCCTAGAGATTGAATGTTACTAGGAGATTAAGCTCAGTCATGATTGAATCAAAAGGACATGCAATTTGAATTATGAATGTAAAACCCAACTTCTGTCTCATCTGTAGTATGCAAAGATTGCAGGAGTTGTTAACACGTTTTATATGTGTTTACTGTTTAATGTGCCACACAAAAAAAAGAATTGCTGTGGCCAATGCTTGTTTGGGTTTGGTGCTCATTTTCCAACAGAACTGGTTTTCTAGACATTAGGGAAATGAGGAATTATCTGCCTCTGGCGTTTCCTGCATGTGTAAACGGTCTTGGCAAACACACGTGAACTACTTGCGAAAGATCCAGAGCTCAAATTGCCTTTGCAGGCACACGTGAAAAAAGCTGATGCCCAAAGCTATTTAACCACTTGGATGCTATGGCTCCTCTGGATCTTCCATGTAATTTCCATTGAAATCAATGGAAACTCCATGACGAGTTACCCTTGTCATTAGCGGCGAAGAGGTTAAACCCCGACCGCTTGGTTCCCAATGCTTCGCTTTGTGACTAAGACACTCATCTGACTTCGGACTGGGTTGGCGAGTCTACCGAGGCTCTTCAGCGCTCCACCTTGCTTCCTTCCCTGTCTTCACTCAGCGCCTTCGGCTGTGTTCCTGCCCAGAGCATATTTCAGGTGTTCTTTCATGCTTCTGCACTTCCGGATCCAGATTCTCTCCCCGGCACCGTTTCTGATTCCTACAAAGAAAAAACAAAGAGAATCAACAAAGGGTTGCCAAGCAACTCCTCAATCAGAATGGTAAAGCATTTAATTGCTTAAGGACATACCAGTAAGAATTTAAACTCTTATAAAACTCGTGACAGATTTCTTGTCCTCCAATAAATCAAGAGAACGCTTTGGAACTCTCTGTGAAAGACTTTAACCCCTTCTATGCGCACAACGGGTGTGAGCCGTCGTGCGCATCAGTGCTCGTGTGTGCATGACCGCTCCCAGCCGTCATGGCACACAGCACCTGAAATCCCGCTGGTGCGGGCAGCAGGGGGATTTTTTTTTTCACCCCAAAAGCCTTGGGAGCTGGGGAAGAGCTTCCCCAGCTCCCGAGGCCCCACACCCCTCAGTTTCCCTGAAACGACGATCGGCGCGCACGTCACGCTGACGTAATTTCAATGAAACCGAAACAGCTAGTTTCTACGTGCTCACGGGGCTATCTCAGCCCCCTGAGCACGTAGAAACTCAGGAGAGGTATCGTTGGAAAGGGGAATGGTACCCCTCCCTAGTAGATCCCTGCTTGGGGATCGCCCCAGGAGGGCGATCCCCAAGCAGGGATCCATCCACTAGCGCACCAGGGAGGGGAGAGTGGCTCCTTGGGCAAGGGCCTTTGCTCCCCATAAATATTTGGGCATGATTAGTTTTTTTGCCCCAGGGGGGTAGATTGGGGCAGTAGCCCCCAATCTCTCCCTCCCAGGGGGGCAGGAAGCCCAATAGACACCAGGGAATTTTCATGGGCACTTTTATTAGGGAATGGGGGCTGCCCAAAACAGGCATGCCGATGCCCCCACCCGCCAGCCAAATAATTACAGTCTTTCTGCTAATCTGCCCCCCCCCCCCCCGGGGGGGGGCAGAAAACCCGCTCTAGATACCAGTGATTTAAAAAAATTATAATTAGGGGTGGGGGCTTCCCAATATGGGCATGCCATTGCACCCACCCCGCCGCAAAGGTACAGTCTTTCTGCCTCTCGTGGGGGCAGATGGGGCATTAGCCCCCAATCTGCCCTCCTGGGGGGCAAAAAGCCCACTAGACACCAGGGATTTTATGGGGACAAATTTGAATTAGGGTGGGGACATTGGCATGCCCGTTTTAGGCAACCCCCACCCTAATTAAAATGTGCCCAAAACAATCCATGGCATCTAGTGGGTATTTTGCCCCCCTGCGGGGCAGATGGGGGCATTGGCCCCCAATCTTCGCCCCGCTGGGGCAAAAACCAACTAGATGCCCGGGATATTCTTTGGGCAAATTTGAATAAGGGTGGGGGCTGCCCGAAATGGGCATGCCAATGCCCCCATCACTCTCCTGCAAAGATCACAGCCTTTCTGCACCCCCTAGGGGGCAGAATGGGGGCATAAACCCCCAATCTGCCCCCCAGGGGGACAAAAAACCCACTAGACACCAGGGATTTTTGGAGGCAAATTTTAATTAGGGTGGGGGCATTGGCAGCCCCCTCCCTAATTCAAATTTGCCCCAAAACAATCCCTGGCGTCTCGTGGGCTTTTTGCCCCCCCCCCGGGGGCAGATTGGGATTAGCCCCCAACTAGACGCCAGTGATTATTTTGGGCAAAAGTGCAATAGCGTGGGGGCATTGGCAGGCCCATTTTGGGCAGCCCCCACCCTAATTCAATTATGCACCAAAAAATCACTGGCGTCTAGTGGGCTTCCCCCCCCCCAGGAGGCAGATTGGGGACTAATCCCAATCTCTCCCCTGCAAAAATTACAGCCATCCTGCCCCCTGGGAAAAGATGGAGCAGTAGCCCACAATCTAATCCCCCGGGGGGGGCAAAAAGCCCACTAGACGCCAACGATTACGCTGGCTTTTTTAAGCCTGGGGTGGGGGCTGCCCAGAATGGGTATACCAATGCCCCCACACCCCAAATAAAATAGCCACAGTGTTTCTGCCCCCCTTGGAGCATATCGTGGCGACCCCACCCTCCGAATTACCACCCAAGGCAGCAGAAAGCCGTCTAGGCACGGACTTGTTTTTTAGCAATGTGCCTAACTGTGGATTTTATGCCCTAGCGCAGCCGGCACATAGGGAAACCGAGCAAACCTGTACATTTTTTTGAACTAGACACCCAGGGGAATCAAGGATGGGGTGACTTGACTGCCTCTCATCAGGTTCTGTTACCCAGAATCCCTTGCAAATGTAAAAATGTGTCCCATAAAAACTAATTTTCCTCACATTTCTGTGGTGGAAAGTTCTGGAATCTGCGTCGATCCACAGAATTCATCACACAGCCTGCGTTCCTCAAAGTCTTCCGAGAAAAATGGTACCTAACTTGCTCGGTTAGACGTAGTGGCTGCGACAGAAAATGGGCCAAAACGCAACGTGGACACACCACAATTTCACAGTGAAAACTGACCCTTTTTTTGCAAAGTGCCTAGCTGTAGATTTTGAACCCTAGCTCTGCCAGCGCCTAGGGAAACCTAGTAAACCTATATATTTTTAAATACTAGACACCCAGGGAAATCCATGATGGTGTGACTTGACTGGCTCTCACCACGTTGGGTGTTGGAGAGATGGTGCTATGGGGGCGCTAGGTGGTGCACTAGCAAGATGGCCGCACTAGTGTGAGGCTCCTGCAGCCCGGAGCTCTTATCCTACCACTTATCCTACCTCACGACCCATCAGACGTCTGAAATTCGTCTATCTGATAGAGGACCATCTCCACTAAACTCGCTGATAATTTGAAGAGATTTGGCCTTACCCAGCCCAAGTTCAGACGAGCGGAAAAACTGACCAAGGTGTGGCGTGGCTCTGGCGGCGTCGCTGCGGTGGACAAAGGAACTAACAGAGGCCGGGGCTGAGTGGTGGACGTCTGGGCCCTGCGGAGGCGATGTGGGCAGAGGCGGCGGCCCTGGGCACTTCATGCCGCCTGTGTCCGGACTGTGTAAATGTACAAATTGCTCCCCACACATTTGTTTTCTGCTTAATGATTTAAAGCACATAAATCAGGACTACTTCTGAATATGTGGGTTTATTTTAGTTTCACCCTTTGCTTTTCAATATCAAGTACAAAAGTTCAATTTATAGCATGTTTGAAAAAGACAAGCAACATAAAACATTAAATGACAAATATACAAATCAGTGATTACCAACAAATTAAATCCAAAACATCAAATTTTGAACAAACATGAAACATATATGCACATTATTTTCATCTGACAGCAATATCAATTTTAGAATGCCGATGTCAAAAAAAGATACTTGTTTATGTATTCTATACAGTCATTGAAGGACAAACAAGTCTGAGTAGAGGGCCAAATGGATACGAATAAATGAGTCCAAGTCGCAATTAATCCTAATTCGTGGCCTTCTAGATGCCGACGCGTTTCGAACCCGTTAATTAAATAAACGGGATCTCGTCAGGGCCTTGTCACTTAGGTATCTTTTGTTCTGTGCAAAAAGGGAAGAAGAGAACAACACCTTAGTTCTGTTGTTCCCGCCCATTTTTAAACAACTCTCTACACCTCTGCCTGTGAAGAAATCTGTACCTGTAGCGTTGTGGCCGGGTTCATACGGGTTCAACAACCTTCTTGTGTCTGTTATTGTCTTTGGGAACCCTGTAGGGATATTTGTGACTGTTAGAAAGTTCGGGGTTAGTTGGTCATCACCCTGTTTAATTAGCGGTGCATTAAAAAATTCATACCTTCTTTTTAATGCCGCTGCTCTTTAAGAAATGTCCTCTGTTCGTTTGATTGTCTATTATCAGTTCTTTGTCTGCTCTCTCTGGCTTGCGCTCCCTATTTATTAAAAAAGTCAGGGTTATTTTAAAGAGATGATCTCTCTTATTTCTAAAGTATATAAACTCGAAAAGCATCTACCTTGAGGGGGCGTCCCTCGGCGAGCGTAAGTTTTACTCTCCTGTCGATGCGGGGAGGTTTTTCCTCAATCTATTAAAAAGAAGGGGAGTTGCGTTAGTCTAATATGCGCTCGCATGTTTGGGAGCAGCATATGAAAGTGTCACGGCTGGTACGGTCTCCTACCTTTGGTTAGAGGAGCGGGGGTGAGGCATCTGGCAGTCTGCAACGCTTCTATCGCTCTGAGCTTCCGCATTGAAGCCGGCGTTGGATTGGGACAATCATATGGGGGTAAGCGTCATACATTCTGGTTGATGACGCGGTCCGGGCATTCTGGCACATGTAGTTCAGAGTGTCCGTGAGGGATGCTTTCCATTATTGTTAGTCAGACCCTCACTCAATTTTGACTCGCGCGAAGCACTATTTCATTTTTAGGGAGATTAAAGCCTAGAGACTTCTGACAATGTATTTAACCCGCTTTGGGTGCTGTTAAATTTAAGGATTAAGTATGCCTCTTTTGTCAAGAGGACACTTTCAGTGTCAGGGGGACATTTGTTTGGATTGATGCTATACAGTACAGTCCATTTAAATTCGGTTTCTCGATGATTGGCCTCTGTGAAATGCTGTACCATGGGTGCATTCGCTACCTTATTTTTAAGTCTGGATCTATGCTGTGTGATGCGGGTATTCACTTGTTGGTTTGTTTTCCCGATATAAATTTTATCACACGGGCATAGAATTGCGTATACGACATTTCTTGTCCGACAATTAGTGAAACCTACATTTTTCCATTTAGTGTTCTTATGCGTGAATTCAATGCCTTCAATCGTGGTATCGCATGAGACACAGTTCCCACATTTATGATGTCCCAGTATCGGTTTCAAGCCCCATTGGGAGAGCAGGTCACTTTTGGGTTTTTGGATTCGTACATCAGCGCGGACCAGACGCTGGCCTAGACTTTGTTTCTTTTTATATGCAAATATTGGCCTCGGGAAGGGGCATTCCAGATCCTCAAGGAGATGCCAGTTCTTCAAGACCATTTGCCTGACTTTGTGCGTGTCTGGGCCATATGTGGTTACACATACCATCTTTTCAAGCTCTGGTTTGCTCTTGTCCTGTGTTAATAAGCATTCACGGGGAGTATATCGTGCCCGTTTGTATGCGTGCTTAAGTAGCTTTTTGGGGTACCCTCTATTGGTCATCTCTCCACAGAATGTCAGGGCGTGTTGATCATACTCCGCCACTTCTGAACAGTTTCTCCTTATCCTAAGGAGCTGACCGTAGGGTAGGTTTGCTCTAAGGTTTCTGGGATGGTCACTACTGTGGTGTAGGATTGTATTTTTATCGGTCTTTTTCCTATAGAGGGACGCTTTTAGGTGACCCTCATCATCAGAGATTTGTACATCGAGAAACGTCATTTGGTTTTGGCTCTGTTCCATAGAGAATTTATTATCCTGGTGTCTGCTGTTTAGCCATTGGTGGAATGCCATTAATTCCGTGCGGCTCCCCTGCCACAGGAGCCACACGTCATCAATGTATCGCAACCACTGTTTGATGTGGGGCTTGAAAGGGTTGTTATTATCCACAAATTTATGTTCATATTCTGCCATGTACAGAACTGCCATCTCAGGCGCATATGGACAACCCATGGCCGTACCTTTGATCTGCATGAAGAACTGATCATTAAAGCGAAAGTAATTTGTCTTTAATGTCAGTTCTGCTAGTTGGAGGATGAACGATGTGGGGACCCGATGGGGTCTCTCCCTAGTGTCGAGGTACAATTCCATGACCTCCAACGCCTCATCTTGCGGTATCTGTGTATAGAGAGACGTGACGTCCATGGTTACCATAATCTCATCTTTGTTATTGAATTCTGTTCCCTCGACTTTATTCAGAAAGTCGGTGGTATCCTTGAGGTACGACTTTACTGTGCTCACAAAAGGCTTTAGAAAAAAATCTATATATTTAGAGATCGGTTCCAGGCACGAATCGCACCCAGAAACGATGGGCCTGCCTGGTGGATCGTTTAGGCTCTTGTGAATTTTTGGTAAGAAATACAGGATAGGTGTTCGTGGATGTTTCTTAACCAGGAACTCTGCCTCCTTAGTTCCTACAAATCCATTGTCAATCCCTATTTGCACCAGTTATTTTATGATCCCCTGAATTTGTTTAACTGGATCTTCCTGGAGTAGTATATACCACACTTGGTTATTAACCTGTGTGGACCCCTCGGTCAGGTATTTCTCCCGTGGCCAGATCACTACTGCCCCGCCTTTGTTGGCCGGTTTGATGACCACGGTCGAATCCTCCCTCAATGCCTTCAAAGCCACTTGCTGCCCTTTGCTAATATTTTGTGGGACATACTTTTTATTTCTTTCGAGTTTGTTCAAGGAAGATAGCAAAACCTGCTCGAACACAAGAATTTGTTTTGGAATGTTATGGCTTGGGCAGAAGGTGGATTTGTTCCTTAGTCCAGTCGTTTCCAGATCCATACTTGGGGGTTGGTTGGCAAAAAATGCCTTTAGTCGTATTTTGCGGCAAAAGGCAATGATCTCCATTTTTGTTTTTGCAAAGTCTGTGTGTTTTCTAGGGACAAATTTTAATCCCAGGTTTAGCACGGACTCTTCGTCCCGTGTTAAAAAATTTTCAGACAGGTTGACAACAGAGGAGGGTGCCTCTACGATTTGTAAAATTGCTTGCGTGTCCGCATTTCCCATGGTATTTTTTGTCTTTGTTTTGGCTGTTGGCCTTTCTCTAAAAAAGCAACTTGTTTCTTGTTATTTTTGCCTCTAGATTCAGAGATAGAAGAGTCTGATGAGGTTGTCTCTGAGAATGTTTTAAATCTATTGCGAGAGCGTCCCTGATAGTTATATAGTGCTCCGCGCGAGTCCGCCTGTGAGTAATAGTCGTCCTTCAAGAATGGGTATGCCTTCTCTAACGTAAATGACTTAGAGTCTCGATCGTACTGGGCAGTTTTGGCGTTGATTGTGGTATCTTTAAACTGCAGGACTTCCTTCTCTATTTTTTCAATTAGATTCTTTGCATCGGGGATCACGTCACTTTCTGCAATGCTTTTAGTTAATGTCTCAATTTCCTCAAGTTCCTGACGGCAAATTCTTTGTGCAGTCTCAACGGTGTGAACCATTAGGTCCCGGCTACATTTGGTGTTCATCCGGTTAAAGCCTAATTTGTATTCGGCGTCCTCTGTAAAAATTACTGGGACGTTTTTGACCTGAAGACCCCAAGGGATGGTGCCACCCCTTAGGTGCTGCAGGAGAAAATGTCCGTGGAGTTCGGTTCTAATATGTTTTTTGCTTAATCTAATAAGTTTGTCTGTTTCGTTTTGTTGCTGGGCGGAAGTGCTTAAAGTGATATTACCAAATGGGGAAGAGGCTAGTAAATTTTGGGTGTGACTCTCGGAAAAAGATAGGGTGTCTTTCTCAGCCATAGTATTTGAGAAGGACTAGTCCCTCTCTTACAACAAATGAGTCTGATCAGCGGCGTGCTTTTGTCTAGTGCCCTGATGACTCTCGCGGGTGAAAACCCGCCCTTAAATGCCAAAGCTTAAGGAGTTAGGTCCCGGGACGTGAGGGGGGCTGGACCCTATGATAAATTGTAAATGTACAAATTGCTCCCCACACATTTGTTTTCTGCTTAATGATTTAAAGCACATAAATCAGGACTACTTCTGAATATGTGGGTTTATTTTAGTTTCACCCTTTGCTTTTCAATATCAAGTACAAAAGTTCAATTTATAGCATGTTTGAAAAAGACAAGCAACATAAAACATTAAATGACAAATATACAAATCAGTGATTACCAACAAATTAAATCCAAAACATCAAATTTTGAACAAACATGAAACATATATGCACATTATTTTCATCTGACGGCAATATCAATTTGTTGGTAATCACTGATTTGTATATTTGTCATTTAATGTTTTATGTTGCTTGTCTTTTTCAAACATGCTATAAATTGAACTTTTGTACTTGATATTGAAAAGCAAAGGGTGAAACTAAAATAAACCCACATATTCAGAAGTAGTCCTGATTTATGTGCTTTAAATCATTAAGCAGAAAACAAATGTGTGGGGAGCAATTTGTACATTTACAATTTATCATAGGGTCCAGCCCCCCTCACGTCCCGGGACCTAACTCCTTAAGCTTTGGCATTTAAGGGAGGGTTTTCACCCGCGAGAGTCATCAGGGCACTAGACAAAAGCACGCCGCTGATCAGACTCATTTGTTGTAAGAGAGGGACTAGTCCTTCTCAAATACTATGGCTGAGAAAGACACCCTATCTTTTTCCGAGAGTCACACCCAAAATTTACTAGCCTCTTCCCCATTTGGTAATATCACTTTAAGCACTTCCGCCCAGCAACAAAACGAAACAGACAAACTTATTAGATTAAGCAAAAAACATATTAGAACCGAACTCCACGGACATTTTCTCCTGCAGCACCTAAGGGGTGGCACCATCCCTTGGGGTCTTCAGGCCAAAAACGTCCCAGTAATTTTTACAGAGGACGCCGAATACAAATTAGGCTTTAGCCGGATAAACACCAAATGTAGCCGGGACCTAATGGTTCACACCGTTGAGACTGCACAAAGAATTTGCCGTCAGGAACTTGAGGAAATTGAGACATTAACTAAAAGCATTGCAGAAAGTGACGTGATCCCCGATGCAAAGAATCTAATTGAAAAAATAGAGAAGGAAATCCTGCAGTTTAAAGATACCACAATCAACGCCAAAACTGCCCAGTACGATCGAGACTCTAAGTCATTTACGTTAGAGAAGGCATACCCATTCTTGAAGGACGACTATTACTCACAGGCGGACTCGCGCGGAGCACTATATAACTATCAGGGACGCTCTCGCAATAGATTTAAAACATTCTCAGAGACAACCTCATCAGACTCTTCTAGCTCTGAATCTAGAGGCAAAAATAACAAGAAACAATTTGCTTTTTTAGAGAAAGGCCAACAGCCAAAACAAAGACAAAAAATACCATGGGAAATGCGGACACGCAAGCAATTTTACAAACAGTAGAGGCACCCTCCTCTGTTGTCAACCTGTCTGAAAATTTTATAACACGGGACGAAGAGTCCGTGCTAAACCTGGGATTAAAATTTGTCCCTAGAAAACACACAGACTTTGCAAAAACAAAAATGGAGATCATTGCCTTTTGCCGCAAAATACGACTAAAGGCATTTTTTGCCAACCAACCCCCAAGTATGGATCTGGAAACGACTGGACTAAGGAACAAATCCACCTTCTGCCCAAGCCATAACATTCCAAAACAAATTCTTGTGTTCGAGCAGGTTTTGCTATCTTCCTTCAACAAACTCGAAAGAAATAAAAAGTATGTCCCACAAAATATTAGCAAAGGGCAGCAAGTGGCTTTGAAGGCATTGAGGGAGGATTCGACCGTGGTCATCAAACCGGCCGACAAAGGCGGGGCAGTAGTGATCTGGCCACGGGAGAAATACATGACCGAGGGGTCCACACAGGTTAATAACCAAGTGTGGTATAGACTACTCCAGGAAGATCCAGTTAAACAAATTCAGGGGATCATAAAAGAACTGGTGCAAATAGGGATTGACAATGGATTTGTAGGAACTAAGGAGGCAGAGTTCCTGGTTAAGAAACATCCATGAACACCTATCCTGTATTTCTTACCAAAAATTCACAAGAGCCTAAACGATCCACCAGGCAGGCCCATCGTTTCTGGGTACGATTCGTGCCTGGAACCGATCTCTAAATATATAGATTTTTTTCGAAAGCCTTTTGTGAGCACAGTAAAGTCGTACCTCAAGGATACCACCGACTTTCTGAATAAAATCGAGGGAACAGAATTCAATAACAAAGATAAGATTATGGTAACCATGGACGTCACGTCTCTCTATACACAGATACCGCAAGATGAGGCGTTGGAGGTCATGGAATTGTACCTCGACACTAGGGAGAGACCCCATCGGGTCCCCACATCGTTCATCCTCCAACTAGCAGAACTGACATTAAAGAAAAATTACTTTCGCTTTAATGATCAGTTCTTCATGCAGATCAAAGGTACGGCCATGGGTTGTCCATATGCGCCTGAGATGGCAGTTCTGTACATGGCAGAATATGAACATAAATTTGTGGATAATAACAACCCTTTCAAGCCCCACATCAAACAGTGGTTGCGATACATTGATGACGTGTGGCTCCTGTGGCAGGGGAGGCGCACGGAATTAATGGCATTCCACCGATGGCTAAACAGCAGACACCAGGATATTAAATTCTCTATGGAACAGAGCCAAAACCAAATGACGTTTCTCGATGTACAAATCTCTGATGATGAGGGTCACCTAAAAGCGTCCCTCTATAAGAAAAAGACCGATAAAAATACAATCCTACACCACAGTAGTGACCATCCCAGAAACCTTAGAGCAAACCTACCCTACGGTCAGCTCCTTAGGATAAGGAGAAACTGTTCAGAAGTGGCGGAGTATGATCAACACGCCCTGACATTCTGTGGAGAGATGACCAATAGAGGGTACCCTAAAAAGCTACTTAAGCACGCATACAAACGGGCACGATATACTCCCCGTGAATGCTTATTAACACAGGACAAGAGCAAACCAGAGCTTGAAAAGATGGTATGTGTAACCACATATGGCCCAGACACGCACAAAGTCAGGCAAATGGTCTTGAAGAACTGGCATCTCCTTGAGGATCTGGAATGCCCCTTCCCGAGGCCAATATTTGCATATAAAAAGAACCAAAGTCTAGGCCAGCGTCTGGTCCGCGCTGATGTACGAATCCAAAAACCCAAAAGTGACCTGCTCTCCCAATGGGGCTTGAAACCGATACTGGGACATCATAAATGTGGGAACTGTGTCTCATGCGATACCACGATTGAAGGCATTGAATTCACGCATAAGAACACTAAATGGAAAAATGTAGGTTTCACTAATTGTCGGACAAGAAATGTCGTATACGCAATTCTATGCCCGTGTGATAAAATTTATATCGGGAAAACAAACCAACAAGTGAATACCCGCATCACACAGCATAGATCCAGACTTAAAAATAAGGTAGCGAATGCACCCATGGTACAGCATTTCACAGAGGCCAATCATCGAGAAACCGAATTTAAATGGACTGTACTGTATAGCATCAATCCAAACAAATGTCCCCCTGACACTGAAAGTGTCCTCTTGACAAAAGAGGCATACTTAATCCTTAAATTTAACAGCACCCAAAGCGGGTTAAATACATTGTCAGAAGTCTCTAGGCTTTAATCTCCCTAAAAATGAAATAGTGCTTCGCGCGAGTCAAAATTGAGTGAGGGTCTGACTAACAATAATGGAAAGCATCCCTCACGGACACTCTGAACTACATGTCCCAGAATGCCCGGACCGCGTCATCAACGAGAATGTATGACGCTTACCCCCATATGATTGTCCCAATCCAACGCCGGCTTCAATGCGGAAGCTCAGAGCGATAGAAGCGTTGCAGACTGCCAGATGCCTCACCCCCGCTCCTCTAACCAAAGGTAGGAGACCGTACCGGCCGTGACACTTTCATATGCTGCTCCCAAACATGCGAGCGCATATTAGACTAACGCAACTCCCCTTCTTTTTAATAGATTGAGGAAAAACCTCCCCGCATCGACAGGAGAGTAAAACTTACGCTCGCCGAGGGACGCCCCCTCAAGGTAGATGCTTTTCGAGTTTATATACTTTAGAAATAAGAGAGATCATCTCTTTAAAATAACCCTGACTTTTTTAATAAATAGGGAGCGCAAGCCAGAGAGAGCAGACAAAGAACTGATAATAGACAATCAAACGAACAGAGGACATTTCTTAAAGAGCAGCGGCATTAAAAAGAAGGTATGAATTTTTTAATGCACCGCTAATTAAACAGGGTGATCACCAACTAACCCCGAACTTTCTAACAGTCAAAAATATCCCTACAGGGTTCCCAAAGACAATAACAGACACAAGAAGGTTGTTGAACCCGTATGAACCCGGCCACAACGCTACAGGTACAGATTTCTTCACAGGCAGAGGTGTAGAGAGTTGTTTAAAAATGGGCGGGAACAACAGAACTAAGGTGTTGTTCTCTTCTTCCCTTTTTGCACAGAACAAAAGATACTGAAGTGACAAGGCCCTGACGAGATCCCGTTTATTTAATTAACGGGTTCGAAACGCGTCGGCATCTAGAAGGCCACGAATTAGGATTAATTGCGACTTGGACTCATTTATTCGTATCCATTTGGCCCTCTTCTCAGACTTGTTTGTCCTTCAATGACTGTATAGAATACATAAACAAGTATCTTTTTTTGACATCGGCATTCTAAAATTGATATTGCCGTCAGATGAAAATAATGTGCATATATGTTTCATGTTTGTTCAAAATTTGATGTTTTGGATTTAATTTGTTGGTAATCACTGATTTGTATATTTGTCATTTAATGTTTTATGTTGCTTGTCTTTTTCAAACATGCTATAAATTGAACTTTTGTACTTGATATTGAAAAGCAAAGGGTGAAACTAAAATAAACCCACATATTCAGAAGTAGTCCTGATTTATGTGCTTTAAATCATTAAGCAGAAAACAAATGTGTGGGGAGCAATTTGTACATTTACAATTTATCATAGGGTCCAGCCCCCCTCACGTCCCGGGACCTAACTCCTTAAGCTTTGGCCTGTGTCTGGACGGCGCACAGCGGAGGTTGCGGCGGGGAGGCATCGGCAGGTGGCGGCATTGATATTGGCAGACAGGCGTGAGCAAGAGGAGGTCTTGAAGGGGCTGTGGCGGAGCCAGCGGGTAGCGGCAGCAAGACAGCCCTTGCTGCGATACTGCAGATGAGAGGAGCGGGCACTAACAGACGCGCAGAGGGCCCTGCACTGAGGTTGCATCATGGAGAGAGTGGGGCTCTGCGCCGCCCCTGGGTGAATGGCGGCTGCGGAGGTTTGCAGTGTTGGGGCACTGCGGCAGCCCCCCCTACCTGCGGGGAAATTTGGGGAAGGCGGCCGCTGCCTTAGGATCCTAGTGAGGTGAGGCGGGGTGCGGGTGCTGGGGGCCGTGTCCCCCCCTCGCTGTTTACCTGCAGCCGGCCCAGCTTCTACCACAGGCACCACATTTGAATTAAGAAGGTGCAACCAACATCTTGAGGGAAGACGTCTCCCCAGGAATGCATGCTGCCACACGAGACGCCTCGAAGTGGCACCCTCCGCTATAGACTTTAATGTATGTGGATCAAAGGGCTCGATCTGACATCAGGTATGTTGTGAGCTGCTAGAACCACTGCAGTGTTGTTTCACCCTGGCACTGGTGTGAGTGGGACTGCTGAGAGAGGCGCATGGAGGCTGGTGTGCCAGAGGAGTGCTGGACCTGGGGGCACCACATAGGCGGGGGAGAAGCCTTGTGTGACTGAGGGCCCAGACAAAATCACTGCAGGCCTAGTTGACTACGGTGAGATACACTGCCCGAGGCCACTAAGAGTTGCCTTGTGAGTGGGCAAGACACAGCTTTGGTATATTCCTCGCCAGCGTGCCATCATGGGGAAACAGGAGGCAAGGCAGCCTAAATTGACTTTCGAAGCAAAACGCAGTGCACGCGGCGTGCAGGAAGGGAAGATCGTAACCTGGAGTTAGGGGAGGAGACCCAAGGTAGTTCTAAAACGCAAACTACTGACGTGCAGAGCATACTGATGGAAGTCCGGAAGGGCTTCGCTACAGTAGTGGATAAAGTTGATTGCATGTCATCACATTTGTGCACAAACTGTAGGGGCACGAAGATAGAGTCAAGGAAACGGAAAGGAGCATTTCTGATTCGGAAGATGCGACGGTCAGACACACCACGCAAATTGCCCACATGGACAACCTACTAAAAATCATAGCTGCCAAGAATGAGGACTTGGAAGCGCTCAGTAGGCAAAATAATATACGTGTTATTGGAATCCTGGAATCCACAAACGCAGGAAATATGCAGGAGTATGTAGAAAAAATGCTGCTGGCAGCAATAGGGGCTGAGTCCTTCTCAAAACAGTTCATTGTGGAATGGGCCCATAGATTACTCGGTCCGCGACCGCCTCCAGGTACTAACCCAAGGCCTATCATAGCGAGGTTTCTGAACTATAGGGACCGCGACATGGCCTTACGTGCAACAAGAAGCAAGCAGACCCTGTCCTATGACAGAAATACATTCTCTATCTACCCAGACTTCACGCCTATATTGCAAGAGGTGAGGCGCAAGTTTCTGGACGTCAAAAAGAAATTGAGGGCAGCGCAAATCGATTATGCATCACTATACCCGGCGCGTCTCAGGATTACACATCGGTGCAAAGAAAGATTCTTCACAAAGCCGCAACAAGTGGAGGAGTTCTTCAAACATGTGAAGCGCAGACAGCGGCCTGGCAGGGACACGTCGGCCTCACAACAATCGGCATTGACGGGCGCTGAGGAAGACTCACAGTGACATGTATCTTCATCATTATTACTTGAGTGTTAACTGGTTCTGTACGGGGAGTAGGGGTTGGAGAGGAAGACAGGCGCCAAGGACAAAATGGCGTGACATCCTGATGGGGTAATTGAGCTATACCTCTTACACTCCAGGCCCCCCTAACCCCTTAGAGTCCGATGGCTCCATCTCCGATTTGCTCAGCGGGGGAGGGATTTCTGTATTGCCAACTAGAAATGACCCCCATTGGGTATTCCCCCTGGAGTGTACATTGCAAGACGGTAACAGGGTTTGTAGTGTTGCATTTGTTTTTGTTTTTGTTTTCGTTCAGGGTGCTGGAAAGGGTGGGGGGATGGGAGTCTACTTCTGGCAAGTTGGGGTTGCTTCAGTGGGAGGGGAAGGTTGGGGGAAAGTCATGTTTGGCATGTTGCATAAAAATATGGTATACAGGAGGTTCTGCACTCAGTGGGTTGCAGGCGAACAGTTATCAGTTTGGGAAGACAATGGCTGACGCAGAGGTGGAGGCATTAAACGTTATAACATGGAATATCCAGGGATTGGGGGAACCCAGAAAGAGGAGACACATGTTGGCATACTTGGACAGACACAGGGCACACATTGCAATGCTGCAGGAGACACATTTCACTCCCCAAACTACACACAACTTTGCTAGTAAATGGGCGGACCATAGAGTCTTCTCCTCGTGCTCCTCCTATGCGAGGGGGACGGCAATCCTTATAAAAAAGCGGGTACCTTTCCACCTAGCGGGGGCAGCATGGGACCCACAAGGTCGCTATTGTTTGGCATGGGGGAGATTGGGGACTGTGTCTGTGACCTTGGCCTATTGTTACGGACCTAATGTGGATGCTCCAGATTTCCACACATCCCTGTGGGCAAAAATGTTTGAGGTGGGGTCTAGTCACATCATATGGGGCGGTGATTTTAATGTAACATACAACCTAAGCTTGGACAGATCGCACCCGGCTCCGCACCATTACACCAGGGCATGCGGGGTAATACAGGATACAATAACCACATATCAGCTGATAGATGAGTGGCTGCATATGCACCCGCAAGCACAGGAGGGAGCACACTACAGGGCACAAGCAGGTTTGTGGGCAAGACTAGACTATTGGCTTTTGTCCCGGGGGCTGGGCCCTGCAGTGACCCAAGTGCAGCACTTAGCCAGGACGTATTCAGATCACGCCCTGGTAGTCCTTGCTCTCTCTTGGGTCAAATTTGAGGCACCACATAGGATCCGGCGAATGTATGGCCCTAGCTTGTTAGACACGGTATTTCAGGAAGAACTGAGAGAAGAGGTTCAAGATTTTTTGGTACGCAATAGGGGAACAGTGGACACGGTAGAAACCATATGGGAAGCATTCAAGGTCACACTACTCGGGTTCTGCATATCAAAGGGGGCAGGGGTGCTCAAGGACATTACTAATGCACTGCACAGACTAGAGGCCAAGCTTAAAGCACTGGAAGCGGAGATGGCGGCGTGGGCCGAATAACACTGCTCAGGCTCAGTTTCGGGAAACACTCACGGAATACAGAGACACAGCACAGAGGGAAACTCGATTCAGAGGGAAATACTGGACGGTCAGGTGTTACGGAGAGGGGTAGAGGCCGGGCAAGGCCTTAGCACAGATAGTCAGGCAGCCTCGCTACTCGGACTATGTCTAGAAGTTGCAGACCTGGATGAGATGGTATGTCGCGACACAGCTAATATTTTAAGTGCTTTCACGCAACTTTATTCATGTCTCTACTCCACTCAACGCAGAGACGTTTTGGATTTAGAAAGTTACCTAGTGGACGTTTCACTGGGTTGGCTGAGTGACGTGCAGTGTACCTTTCTGTGTGCATCATTTGCATTAGTTGAAATTCGCGAGACCATCATGGGGATGCAGTCGGGAAAGACCACTGGGACGGATGGAATTCCGGTGGAATTCTACAAAACATACATAGATCTGATGGCCCCTATCCAGCGGGAGGTGTATGAAGAGTCACTTGAGGTAGGAGTTCTTCCCGCATCCATGCGGGAGGCGCTGATCATTTCACTACTCAAACCGGGAAAGACGTCCCAGCACTGTGACTCATATAGGACATTGTCTCTCCTCAATTGTGATGCCAAGATTCTAGCTAAGGTAATTGCGAACCGAGTAAGCCACGTGATGGACCATTTGATCCTGCCAGACCAATCAGGTTTTGTCCCCGGGAGGGCCACTTCCCACAACTTGAGAACCCTCTTTGCCATACTCAACAATGTCTCACCTGACCTACCACTAGCGTGTTTTTTTCAGATGCCACTAAGACGTTTCACTCAATTGAATGGGATTCAATCTTCGGGAGGATATCGCGTATGGGGATTCCTCCTCTCTTTCTGCCATGGATCAGGCTACTGTATCAGGCACCGGTAGCCAAGGTGCTCATAAATGGGCGCACGTAACAGCCGTTTTCTAATTACTTGTGGAACCTGGCAGGGATGACCACTTTGCCCCCTGCTGTTCACCATAGCGGTAGAGCCATTGGCGGCAAAACTGAAACATCATCACTAGGATAGGGCACTACGTTGTAACTTGCGACAGATTCTTATATCGTTATATGCCGATGACATTACACTGTACATACACGATCCACAGCAGTATTTAAACCCTATCCTTACAGAATTCATAGTTTTTGGGATGTTATCGGGAATCCAGATAAACTGGGGAAAGTCAAGTATATTTCCACTGATGGCAGCCACGACTCGCTTTTCGCTTGATTACCCATTAGAGTGGTGTGATGACGAATTGCGTTCTTTGGGAATTCGGATAACCAGAGACAGAGAGGAACTTATGAGGATAAACTATGGCCTTGCAATGACCCGCATAACAGAGAGTGTGACCTGCTGGATTGCATCACCCCTCTATATGGCAGGAAGGGCATCACTAATCAAAATGGGGGTGCTCCCCCAGCTGCTCTACCTTTTTTTAAATATTCCATATTTCCCGGGAACTTTCTTCTTTAAAACACTGCGAGCGGAGATGACGCGCTTGGTGTGGGGCGGTAAACAGTCGAAACTGCAATGGAATGTCCTTATACTACCGTATTCTGGGGGGGTTTAGTATCCCGAATTTTGAGCTTTATTATCTTTAATCGCAGGCTTGATATGCATGGTTTTGGATGGCGCAGCCTAGGTACATGCCGCAATTAGCGGCGGAGCACTGGCTGGCGCACCCAGTCCCTATTGATGTTGAGCTACAAAAGGTGACTAGCCCCAGAGAGAGTACGCCTAACACTGTCACATGTACGATTACAGCATGGTGGCGGATCGGGCGTATGCTAAATACCACCTTGCTATACTCCCCTTATTATCTCTTACCTATCACCCAAACATGCCCTTCTTCAAGAAACAATCTTTCACAAATTCAGAGAACGCACCAAGATTCGCACTTTGGGGGATCTGTATCAGGACAGGATCTTTCGCACGGCAGAGCAGCTTCTGCAGGGAAAACAGAACACCCCACTTGACTTGACTCAGCTGGGAAGTCCGGGGTGAGAGATCGCATCCCCTGAGGCAGGGGATGCGATCTCTCACCCCGGACTTCCCAGCTGAACCGCAGGCATTGGCGCCACTGCAAACAATGCTGCAGAGTGTAACGGCCGAGCGCCTTGTCTCGCTGATTTATAACGTAGTCCACACACAGAGAGATCTGCCTGCCACAAGTTTCCATGCCTGTTGGAGTGAGGAACTAGGGATCGTGATGACGGATGACCACTGGGAGTTTTGTTGTTTACAGACAGAAAGGATAATGGCCAGCAGCTGGCTCCGGATTATCCACTATAAATTCCTTCATAGAATATATTATACCCCAGTTAGACTACATAAGTACCCCCTAAGAGACTCAGACAGATGTGATATATGTCGCACCCCAGGCGCGGGTTTTTTGCACCTAGCGTGGGAGTGTCCAGGGGTGAATGCATATTGGATGCAAGTATTTGACGCTTTGACATTGATGATCAATGAACAGGTAGGGCCCACCCCATTGATGGCTCTGCTGGGCTATGTAAAACCACTGCAGGCGGCGCACCGTAAATATGTTGCCCTTGCACTGCTAATGGCCAAGAGACAGGTGGCCTGCCGCTTGGGGAGGGGGCGGGCACCCAAATTTAAGGATTGGATAGCCGACTTAGTGACCTGCCAGGAGCGCCTCACTGCATATCCTGAACTGCTGCCATGTGTATCTCCTCCCAGCGATGTCTGGGCCCCCCTGACGTGCTACTTACTAGCACACCCACAAAACCCAGAGCGGACAAGCGGGATCACACCTCCTTACTGTTAAGACGGAGGCATAAGTAGTGTGACTGTAGTTAAGTGGAGAGGGGACACCAAATGAGAAATGTGAGTATTGAGTGTTGATAGGAGATATGCACTCAGACCCGTGGGGGAGACCATGTTAATGTTGAATTATTTATAAACATTCATGCTAAAATACCGTAATTTGTATTATGAAGAGCCCCTCTACCTCTGAAAAGCTGTACGAACTAAAGGCAGGATCTGATATAACGTATATAACGTATACAAAACTAATGGACCCGGACATGTCATGAGTGCAAATGTGAACACAATGTACCAATGAATGTATGCAATGATGCTGTTGATGTAATCTGTTTGAGTAGTAAACTCAATAAACTCAATAAACAGACGAGGGTGCTATGTTTCACCTTCACAGTAATACTAGAATACTAAGAAGTATAGACAGTGGATCACCATCAAAGGGCAGAGGGTTAGGGCTCTGGGAGACACTGGAGACAGAATAACAACTGTCAGATGTCATCTGGTGACCACAGAACAGGTGGTCCCCAATGCATTCCGTCCGGTCATTGAAGCTGACAACATTGAGAGTCACTAACCAGTGGCTCTGGTTTCCTTTCAGTGGGGGGGGGGCTCTTCACGAACTCAGGCTCCTTAAGGTTTCTCAAGGATAGCTGCAAGTCCATCCATTTCTATGGATTGTCTACTTGACAATTACCTAGAGCACACCAGGTAGAAAGAGGTGGAGTTCAGGTATTGCATAGAAATGGCAGGCACCTGACTACAGAGTCAATGGCCACCTGAGAGGGTAGTTAGGAGGACCTGGATTATGGAAGAATGGCCAGGGTGCCTGCCAAAAAAAGGGAACATCAAGGGGCATAGGAAACCTGCTCCTCAAATTCCCATGGTCTGGGAGAAGGCTGAACTTGAGGGTGATTCCCAGAAACCTTTTTTTTTTAAAACAATTTTTATTGCACATAATTTTTCAAAATATTAAGGAGCCCCGCCCTCCACCCACTCAAATACAGGCATGGTTGCACGATATTATTGATCATATCGTCTAACATCGAATAACTGAACATGACGAGTAACTATACCCTTACGACAAGACTATAAACATTTGCATATAAGTAGTGAATAAAAAAATGGAGTTAAATTACTGTCGTAGACCTTAGATCCATTGTGGAAGTGGGTACCAAATTTCTAAACCCTTCTTTTTCTTTTTGACACCCTTCCTGCTGTATATTGCTTTTTCCAAGCTATAGGCTGAGAGTAATCTGGCCTGCCATTGTTGGAAAGATGGGGGGACATTATCCAGCCAAGAAGAGGCAAGACAGATTCGAAACACCGCCATGGAGACAAATAGAAGTCCCTTCATGGTATCTGGGTGGTTTGCACAATCAAACCCCAATAATATTTCCGGTGTTGTAATGACAATTTCTGTTTTAAATATTTCAGAGAAAAAGGTGGATATCTCACGTCTGATGGTACATAGTGCCCCGCAAGTAGCAAACATATGTATTAGATCTACTTCAGACATCATGCATCTGGGACAAAATGTCCCTTTACCTGTACTCCATTTAGCTAGCATATAGGGGGTTTAATATAGAAGAAAGAAAGTTTTGTTGAATTGTGCTTGCAGTTTTGAGGACATTAGTATCGATTGGGATAGCTGGAATGCGTTCTGGATGGGTATAATTGAGATTCTGAGTTTATTCTGCCAATTGTCTATGTGTTTATCCATATCATCTGGGAATCCAGTGGTTAACTTGGTGTATATTGCCCCAATTTTTACTTTGCTACAATGAACAATAGATTCTATTAGCTCATTTTTCTGAAGAGCTACCCTACCCCCCCCTTTTTCATGATATAGTCCCTGACCTGTAAATATTTGAAGAAGTCCCTATTTTCTAGGCCATATTTGTGTTTTAGAGACTCGAATGAGGTCAGACCAGCTGACTCATAAAGAGAATCAGATCCCTGTACCTGGGGCGCTAATAACTTAGCAAAGACATGAGTACACATTACTCGAATTGCGTTCATTTTTTTGCATAACGAGCTAAACCCCTGCTATCTATCGCAGTGTGGTATTGCTCCTCTAATGTCTAGTAGTCCCCACTCATTCTATGGTTCCAAAAAAATTAAATACTGTGGTCTCAATTCAAAAAATGTCCAGCGTGATGTCCCATAGATGTCTGCTGTATAAACTAACAGTGCATCTATCCACACTTCACCATATGTGTCCACACCTTAAGAAGAAAAAATGTGTGGTGGAGAGGAAGACACCTCACGGGCGAACACCCTCGGGGATGTTGGCAGATGTTACCAACTCAATGCCCCTTTCTCATCATCGGTTGTCTTCCAATCCGAACAGAAAACAGAAAAAATTACAACACACAAAAAGAAATGCGTGTAGAGGTGCAACATAAAGAGTCCAACAACATTAACTCATAACAGACAGAGTGACATAAAATCAACAGCCACACCCACTCAATTACTTTATTCTTCGTATTAGTGTGAGCTGAAGAATTAAAAATAAGGTTGGTAGCTTAATATCGCCTACCAGTACCTGATACCGACATGTTTCACTGCCCTGTAAATTTCGGCAGATTCATCAGGGTATAGAACACTCGGTCAATGCACCAATCTGTTGAACATCCGTTTTGGACACTATTGAATTGAGACACAAATAAAAACCAGAGACATGCCATATAGTCAAAATAGGTTCGTAGGTTTCCACATCAGTGTAATGGTGTATAGGCATATATTTAATTCTCATAATAGTTACCCCTAGTCAGCATGTGTAACTCATACCGGCTGACTGAATCACGATTTGACTCGATTAAAAACGATTGAGGTAGCAATCTAAAGAGGGTACAAAAGGAGGAAGGCGGATGAGCCCCAACATTTTCCAAGCTCAAAACGTTATCAAGTATGCCTAACCTAGTATAGCACATTGATGCCCTGCTTCCACCTGTAAAATGACAAATAGGGCGCGTTCCAGCACCCGTAATGTCAAGTTTCACCGTGTCAATACCCGGGGCGTCCGGCACCCACTCTGTTCTATGCCTCAATGTTTCACATTTCAAGTGGCCCCCAGCTATGTATCAGCGCGTAGTCAAAAAAGGGAACTGCTCGTTGTTAATTATAGCTCAATGCCGCTATCTGCTCGCCCCCACTCCTCACCGTACGGTATGGAAACCGGGACCGTCTCTCATCCCAGGAACACCGCGCACCCGCCGGCGTTTGTTTTTAAACACCCCGGCAGGGTCCGGTCACCAGATAACCCGCGCATGCGCATACGCCGACGCTCCAGTAGGAAACGTAGGCGCCATCTTAGAGTGGCAACAACCTGGTGTTTGAGTTCTATTGCCATGTTGTTGGCGGCTTCATCAGAAGGTTGAAGGCCGCGAGGACAATGTCCTATCGCGAACTCTTTTTATATATGTGCGCAGAGAATATTATTACATCTTTTAATCTTTTTCAATTTTGTGTTTGTTTGCCATAGGTGATATGGGGCAAAGCCGTAGAGTCAATGCAGGTGTAATAATGCATTCTATGTGTATCCTAACCCATAGATACAACTATTCAGATGTGAGGTATAGATGCCAAACGAGGGTAAGTCTAGATGGTGTTTAATTCTCTCCCCGTCTCCGACCTCATAGTCTAGTCTGATCAGATACCATTGGAGTACATCCATGACAGAGCACAATCAGCATAATTCTAGGGCAACAACAACGCCCTCACGGGTGGCACATGATCAGCAAGGAGCACCAAGCAAAAAATGGGGATCAAATAACAGCTAACCCACCCTAAAGAGGTTATTTCACTCGGTTCCACTCCAGGATTTCATTAAGGCCTACAATGTCGCTGCGTTCACTGTGTATCCATCTGGCTTCTTTACTGAGCAGTACTGTTTCTATATTCTGTGGATTTCCTTTCAGTACTTCCAACACAGTCCATGTAAAGTCATGCTTTTCTTTGTGACAGTGTTGTACCAACCTTGTAGTCAGCTTGCCCGCCTTAATGGTACTGAGGTGTTCTTGAATGCGTACCTTGATTTTCCTTGTGGTCAAACCAAAGTATTGGAGACCACAGCAGCATAGCAGTCTATATACCACATGAGTAGTATTGCAATTAGTAAAGTGGTTTAGAAACCATACTCGCCCTGTACTTAAGGTCACACTATTGCTTTTTTTGGTAAGGGGGCAAACCGAACATGTCCCACAGGGATAATGTCCCTTGGGCAAAGTGGACAGACCTCTTTTGTTTTGTACTGGGGGTCGGGTATGGACTAGTTTGTCTTTGAGGTTACTTGCTCTCTTAAAGGTAAACCTAGGTGGAGGCATCTGGAAATCTTTAGTAGAAAGTAAGTCCCAGTGTTTCCTGATAGATTGCCTAATTTTTGACGCCATGGGGTCAAATGTCATCACCACCGGGACACAGTCTCTTTTTTCTTGCGTTGAATGTTCCAGGAGGGCACACCTGGGTGTATTCAGTGCACGTTTTCTGGCATTCTTCACAACTTTACTAGGATAGCTGCGTTGCACGAGTTTCTTAGACAGATCCTGTGATTGCTCCAAAAAACTGCTCGTGCTAGAGCAGTTCCTTCTGTACCTCAAGAACTGGCCCACCGGGAGGTTATCACGGAGGGCTCTGGGGTGATACGAATTGTACAGGAGGAGTGAGTTCCTATCAGTAGGCTTTTGGTGTACCTTGGTGTTCAGGCCACCCTCCTGTCCTGTCTCAATGTCAAGGTCCAAATAGACCGCATTGGTGCGGCTGTAGGTCCATGTGAATTTTAGGCTCTCGTCTTGCAGATTGAGCCAACTCAGGAAATCTCCTAAGGATTCTTCCGAGCCCGCCCAGATGCAGAGCACATCGTCTATATATCGCTTCCAGAGGCAAATGTGCCGCTGGAAGGGGTTGGTATCAGAATAGACGATGTGCTCTTCGAATCTACCCACGTAGATGCATGCCAGACTGGGGGCCATTGTGGCCCCCATGGATGTACCAGAGGTTTGAAGGTAGATCTGGTCCTTATATGCAAAATAATTCCTTGTGAGCGCAAGCTCGACGCATTCCATGACAAATGATTGGGGTGCATCATATGGCCACTCGAGGTCCCCCAGTGCGCGTGCTGCTGCCACCAGCGTTGCGTCCTGGGGGATACTCGTGTACAAAGATTCAATATCGATAGTGACAAGGAACTGGGTACTTGAGTCATAGGGGGTATTCTCCAGAATATTCAACACGTCGGTTGTGTCCTTAACGAAGGACCGTTGATTAATCACCGACTCCCGTAGGAAATAGTCCGCAAATTGTGATAGCGGCTCCAACACAGATTGAATCCCCGACACGATAGGCCTACCGGGCGGGGGACGGGTTGGCTTGTGAATCTTAGGTAAAATATAGAAGGCTGGATTCCTGGGGGTGTTGTTCACCAGGAACTCCAGCCTTCTATATTTTACCTAAGATTCACAAGCCAACCCGTCCCCCGCCCGGTAGGCCTATCGTGTCGGGGATTCAATCTGTGTTGGAGCCGCTATCACAATTTGCGGACTATTTCCTACGGGAGTCGGTGATTAATCAACGGTCCTTCGTTAAGGACACAACCGACGTGTTGAATATTCTGGAGAATACCCCCTATGACTCAAGTACCCAGTTCCTTGTCACTATCGATATTGAATCTTTGTACACGAGTATCCCCCAGGACGCAACGCTGGTGGCAGCAGCACGCGCACTGGGGGACCTCGAGTGGCCATATGATGCACCCCAATCATTTGTCATGGAATGCGTCGAGCTTGCGCTCACAAGGAATTATTTTGCATATAAGGACCAGATCTACCTTCAAACCTCTGGTACATCCATGGGGGCCACAATGGCCCCCAGTCTGGCATGCATCTACGTGGGTAGATTCGAAGAGCACATCGTCTATTCTGATACCAACCCCTTCCAGCGGCACATTTGCCTCTGGAAGCGATATATAGACGATGTGCTCTGCATCTGGGCGGGCTCGGAAGAATCCTTAGGAGATTTCCTGAGTTGGCTCAATCTGCAAGACGAGAGCCTAAAATTCACATGGACCTACAGCCGCACCAATGCGGTCTATTTGGACCTTGACATTGAGACAGGACAGGAGGGTGGCCTGAACACCAAGGTACACCAAAAGCCTACTGATAGGAACTCACTCCTCCTGTACAATTCGTATCACCCCAGAGCCCTCCGTGATAACCTCCCGGTGGGCCAGTTCTTGAGGTACAGAAGGAACTGCTCTAGCACGAGCAGTTTTTTGGAGCAATCACAGGATCTGTCTAAGAAACTCGTGCAACGCAGCTATCCTAGTAAAGTTGTGAAGAATGCCAGAAAACGTGCACTGAATACACCCAGGTGTGCCCTCCTGGAACATTCAACGCAAGAAAAAAGAGACTGTGTCCCGGTGGTGATGACATTTGACCCCATGGCGTCAAAAATTAGGCAATCTATCAGGAAACACTGGGACTTACTTTCTACTAAAGATTTCCAGATGCCTCCACCTAGGTTTACCTTTAAGAGAGCAAGTAACCTCAAAGACAAACTAGTCCATACCCGACCCCCAGTACAAAACAAAAGAGGTCTGTCCACTTTGCCCAAGGGACATTATCCCTGTGGGACATGTTCGGTTTGCCCCCTTACCAAAAAAAGCAATAGTGTGACCTTAAGTACAGGGCGAGTATGGTTTCTAAACCACTTTACTAATTGCAATACTACTCATGTGGTATATAGACTGCTATGCTGCTGTGGTCTCCAATACTTTGGTTTGACCACAAGGAAAATCAAGGTACGCATTCAAGAACACCTCAGTACCATTAAGGCGGGCAAGCTGACTACAAGGTTGGTACAACACTGTCACAAAGAAAAGCATGACTTTACATGGACTGTGTTGGAAGTACTGAAAGGAAATCCACAGAATATAGAAACAGTACTGCTCAGTAAAGAAGCCAGATGGATACACAGTGAACGCAGCGACATTGTAGGCCTTAATGAAATCCTGGAGTGGAACCGAGTGAAATAACCTCTTTAGGGTGGGTTAGCTGTTATTTGATCCCCATTTTTTGCTTGGTGCTCCTTGCTGATCATGTGCCACCCGTGAGGGCGTTGTTGTTGCCCTAGAATTATGCTGATTGTGCTCTGTCATGGATGTACTCCAATGGTATCTGATCAGACTAGACTATGAGGTCGGAGACGGGGAGAGAATTAAACACCATCTAGACTTACCCTCGTTTGGCATCTATACCTCACATCTGAATAGTTGTATCTATGGGTTAGGATACACATAGAATGCATTATTACACCTGCATTGACTCTACGGCTTTGCCCCATATCACCTATGGCAAACAAACACAAAATTGAAAAAGATTAAAAGATGTAATAATATTCTCTGCGCACATATATAAAAAGAGTTCGCGATAGGACATTGTCCTCGCGGCCTTCAACCTTCTGATGAAGCCGCCAACAACATGGCAATAGAACTCAAACACCAGGTTGTTGCCACTCTAAGATGGCGCCTACGTTTCCTACTGGAGCGTCGGCGTATGCGCATGCGCGGGTTATCTGGTGACCGGACCCTGCCGGGGTGTTTAAAAACAAACGCCGGCGGGTGCGCGGTGTTCCTGGGATGAGAGACGGTCCCGGTTTCCATACCGTACGGTGAGGAGTGGGGGCGAGCAGATAGCGGCATTGAGCTATAATTAACAACGAGCAGTTCCCTTTTTTGACTACGCGCTGATACATAGCTGGGGGCCACTTGAAATGTGAAACATTGAGGCATAGAACAGAGTGGGTGCCGGACGCCCCGGGTATTGACACGGTGAAACTTGACATTACGGGTGCTGGAACGCGCCCTATTTGTCATTTTACAGGTGGAAGCAGGGCATCAATGTGCTATACTAGGTTAGGCATACTTGATAACGTTTTGAGCTTGGAAAATGTTGGGGCTCATCCGCCTTCCTCCTTTTGTACCCTCTTTAGATTGCTACCTCAATCGTTTTTAATCGAGTCAAATCGTGATTCAGTCAGCCGGTATGAGTTACACATGCTGACTAGGGGTAACTATTATGAGAATTAAATATATGCCTATACACCATTACACTGATGTGGAAACCTACGAACCTATTTTGACTATATGGCATGTCTCTGGTTTTTATTTGTGTCTCAATTCAATAGTGTCCAAAACGGATGTTCAACAGATTGGTGCATTGACCGAGTGTTCTATACCCTGATGAATCTGCCGAAATTTACAGGGCAGTGAAACATGTCGGTATCAGGTACTGGTAGGCAATATTAAGCTACCAACCTTATTTTTAATTCTTCAGCTCACACTAATACGAAGAATAAAGTAATTGAGTGTGTGTGGCTGTTGATTTTATGTCACTCTGTCTGTTATGAGTTAATGTTGTTGGACTCTTTATGTTGCACCTCTACACGCATTTCTTTTTGTGTGTTGTAATTTTTTCTGTTTTCTGTTCGGATTGGAAGACAACCGATGATGAGAAAGGGGCATTGAGTTGGTAACATCTGCCAACATCCCCGAGGGTGTTCGCCCGTGAGGTGTCTTCCTCTCCACCACACATTTTTTCTTCTTAAGGTGTGGACACATATGGTGAAGTGTGGATAGATGCACTGTTAGTTTATACAGCAGACATCTATGGGACATCACGCTGGACATTTTTTGAATTGAGACCACAGTATTTAATTTTTTTGGAACCATAGAATGAGTGGGGACTACTAGACATTAGAGGAGCAATACCACACTGCGATAGATAGCAGGGGTTTAGCTCGTTATGCAAAAAAATGAACGCAATTCGAGTAATGTGTACTCATGTCTTTGCTAAGTTATTAGCGCCCCAGGTACAGGGATCTTGTTGTTGATTGACTGGTTAGAGTGGAGGGCGATCCCCTATACCGTTCCATATCCCTCTTGACTCCTTTTTGCTATTGCTCATAAAGAGAATCGACTTGGATTATACCAAGTCTGGTCCACCGTGTCATACACATGTCAGAAGAGATATCCGGGAGGTTGTTGTTGCCTATAAAAGTAGTATAGTACGAGTACCGGCCTAGCCCTAGATGTTTACGGATGTCATTCCAGGCAGCGTAGATACCCTTTAAAGTTCTGAAGCGTACTTTCTTAAAATGGCAGTCATAAGTCAGTCGCCACAAGTGTGCGCTTGCTTGATTGCCAAGAATAAGTTCCTGAGGGTTAGGGACAGATCTTTCTAAGTGATCCTCCTGATTATTCCTTAGCAGCTGGCTACTATACTTAAGTATTGTCACCCACCAGTAGGTTTTAAGGTTTGGGAGTGCCAGACCTCCTCGTTCTTTTGGTAGGGTAATAAATCTATTGGATCTTCGTATTCTCCCATAACTCCATATGAAGCGAGAAAAAAATGCTATCAATTTCCTTAAATAAAAGTGGTTCAAAATTCAAGCAAATGGTTCTAAAAAAATATAAAAATCTAGGAAGATATACCATTTTGATTAGATTGCATCTTCCTATAATTGTAAGGTGTAGATTATGCATTTTTTTTAGGCATTTTTCCATTTGTTTCATTAGAGGAACCATGTTTAACCAGATTGTTTAAATTAGCAGTAAGATTGGCACCGAGATACATTGCCTTATCCGTTACCCTTTCATCCACAATATTGCTATTGCTGTTAATTAAGATTTGAGTTTTGGTCTGGTTCAGTTTATACCCCGAGATTTCGCCAAAATTGTTTGCCTCTAGTTCCATTGCCTCTACTGATTTTTTAGGATCAGCTGTAACTATGGCAATGGCATCTGCATATGCTAAGGACTTTGTTTCGCCATTAATAGTCCTTATTGGCATTATCGAAGTATTCATTTCCAATCTGTGGATGAACGGGTCGATGAATATGGCAAATAGGAGAGGTGAACAAGGGCACCTCATAACGTATACAAAACTAATGGACCCGGACATGTCATGAGTGCAAATGTGAACACAATGTACCAATGAATGTATGCAATGATGCTGTTGATGTAATCTGTTTGAATAGTAAACTCAATAAACTCAATAAACAGACGAGGGTGCTATGTTTCACCTTCACGGTAATACTAGAATACTAAGAAGTATAGACAGTGGATCACCATCAAAGGGCAGAGGGTTAGGGCTCTGGGAGACACTGGAGACAGAATAACAACTGTCAGACAACTGTCAGATGCCATCTGGTGACCACAGAACAGGTAGTCCTCAATGCATTCCGTCCGGTCATTGAAGCTGACAACTATGAGAGTCAAGTTTTCAAGTTTCAAAGCTTTATTCGACAGCATTGTCATAAAACGCATTTTCTCCCTACTCTATACATAATAAATACTATATCTAATTGACAACAATTAAAATACACATTAAACATGAAGTGCTGTCAGAAGCAATTTTAAAACATACAACCTTTTAAAAACTAGAGAACTGATGCAAAAGTGAGTAAAATAACATCAAAAGACATTTTGCAATTATTGAACACAATTCATTGAGATAAAGTGCGGGTGCGTATAATCCATGCCCAGCCCAAATATTTGGCTAGTGCAATGGCGAGACAAGGCGAGCAATTTGTTCTTAAGATTCTAAGCGCTTCTTGATGTAATCTAGTCCCTAGATTTCTACATGCGGGTTTTAACCATCTTTGCCTTGGAGCCGCATAAAGGGGGCAAGCGAACAGGAAATGCGGTATATCCTCGAAAAGGACCTTACAGTAAGCACAGTTGTTAACGTTATCAGGGGACCATTTTAATGTAAATGCATTAAGCGGTAAACAGCCCACCCTAAACTGAAAGTACAGCTTTCTGTCCAATGGTTTTGAAATCAAGTCCCAATAATGTTCACAGGTTGGGACTAATTTGTGTTCCAAATACTGGGTTGTTAGCACCGGAGGCTGATTAGATGACAAAACCAAGCCATGTATCATGTCCCAGTACATTTTCTTTAACAAATCCTTGGAGGGAAAGGCTGCAGGATCAGTAATTGTCCATAGGTGGTCAAGATGCAGCTTATTAAGTAAGTTCCTGATTTCTTTTAGCCACGTTATTTTATGGAACCGATCAGAGTTGACGATGTCCATGAGGGCAGCAGCGTAGTGGGCCAGTTCAGGCGTGGTCTTTATGCGCCTCCAAAATAGTAGTGGGCGCAGCCTTGCCTGGTCCCCGATTTTTTTTCTCCCTAGATCATAAAGGAGAGGAATGGATGGGGTACTCTGCGGGACTCCAATCAGCTTACGTAGAAATTTATTCTCCGCAACCGTCAACCCACTGATGTTGGCAAACCCCCATAGCTCTGCTCCATAAAGGCATGCACCAAGAACTTTCATGCTGTAAATCTCCATAACAGGTTGGATAGGTTTTGTCAATGAAGATTTATGATCAAAGCTATAGCCCCTGACAGCTGATGAAACTTTACAACCGCGGAAACAATATGTGCTTTCCATTGCATATTCCCCTGCAAATTAATACCCAAGTATGTAAATGCATCCACCTCTTCCAGAACGGCCCCGTTAAAGTTCATTGTCCCCTTAAACGACTTAGCAGGGTTCATGTTCATAAACTTGGTTTTTGCAGTATTTAATTCCAAGCCCCGAGCCTTGCAAAAGTCCCCAAAGGCATTAATTGTCTTTTGTAGCCCACTAGGCGTTCGCGATATCAACAGAGTGTCGTCCGCGAACATAAGTACCGGGACCCGCACCCCATCTAAGATAGGGGCATCAGTAGGTGATTTCCTGAGATGGTCGTCTACTCCATTGATATAGAGAGAAAATAAGGTGGGGGCCAGGACGGCTTCCCTGCCTCACCCCACGCTCTACGGGGAAAGAATCAGTGACTTCGCCCTGTATCCCCCATCTAATCTTGGCGTAGTTGCCCTCATGCATACGCACTAGTAATGGCAATAATTCGGGGCACATTCCAAGTTCGCCTAACACGCTCCATAATTTTTGTCGCAGAACCAAGTCAAATGCCTGTTTTAGGTCTACAAAGACAGCATACTATGGACCATCTGCCAGAGTAACATTTTTCCAATATAGAGTTAAAAAGTGGAAAACCTGGTCAATGGAGCTGGTTAGGGGACGGAATCCAGCTTGGTATGGCGAGAGAACTCCTTTTTCGTCTATCCAGTCTTGTATTTTATTTTGGATCATTCTACCCATCAATTTTTGCGCTGAATCGATAAGGCTGATGGGTCTATAATTAGATGGTAAGGCCTTATCTCCTTTTTTAAAGACCGGAATGATCTCTGCGCCTTTCCAAGAGGCAGGTATTGCTGCACCTTGTGCTATAGAATTTCCAAGCCAAGCAAAATACAGGCACCAATTATCCCGGTCCGATACAAATACATCGGCCGGTATGCCATCAATGCCCGGTGCCCTCCCCCTAGTCACCCCGTCCATTGCAACACTTACATATTTTTTAGTGAATACTTCCTCTTTGTATAGTACTATGGGCGGTGGGGGTTGGCACTCAAGGGGCGTTGGGCAGGAGTATTGTGGCTTAAAGAAGTCAACCCAACATTCTTTCGCCACATGATTTTTTGGGCATTCATCTATTCCGCCCCTATCCCATTTTATAATTGACCAAAATTCTTTTTGTTGTTTAGCTGCACAAGCATTTTTTAGTTCCTACCACTGGCTTTCGTCCCATGATCGTTTCGTCCTAGTCTGGGCTTTTCTATACTCGTCCCTAGTTTTCAGGACTTCTTCTCTATTTTTACTTTTTAATACTACGCTTAGATTCTGTCTCGCCCTTCTACAGGTTTGATCATACCATCCTGCCGTTTTCAAAGGATACGCACCCTTTTTCTGCCTAACTTCTTTTAAAAAGAACCCCTGTATTTTTTAAAAGAGTTTGGGATGTGTCTCTTCAATTAGTTTAGCAAAATCAATGTTCTGTAAACCTCACACTTCAATTGCCACCACCACTTTTAGGTCTTGTAATTTTTCAGGTCTATCTAACAATACCGCCCACTTCATATGACGTTGATTGTTAGTGGGAATTATATCCAAGGGCTGGAATCCCATGCCCAAGCCTGGCACTGCTACCCCATGATTTATTTGGAAGAGCAAACACAACGGGTTATGGTCACTCTCCACTCTAGGGGTGACCCTCATATCCCTAACCCTATGCCAGTCTCTGACATCTACAAGGATATAATCAATCCTACTACTTGCCCTGAGATTGTCAAAAGTAGCAGCACCATGTAGGTCTGAGAGAGTGCGTCCATTTGCAGCCCTCAACCCCCATGCTAAGCACAAGCTCTTCAATTGAACAGCTGCCTCAGACCACTTTTTTATCGGGGGTAAGTCTAGCTGCGGTATTCCCCATTTGACACCCTCTTCTTGGGAAAGTTCGCTATCTTCGGGACCCAGGGGTTCAAAAGTGGTATTCACATCACCCCCCACCATGATTGTAGTATGCTGTGGGAGGGCTTCCATGTTGTTCTCTAGTACTGTTATCACATCTGAGCCTTTACCCCCAGGAACTCCCCTGGCATAAATGTTAAAAAGGGCCATCTCAGAGCTATCCCCCCAGGGTAATCACAACTGATAATATATCACAGTTATTCACGGGCCTCACTCTTACGGTACATTGTAGAGATTGACGTACCCATATAATTAATCCCCCTGATGGGCGCCCCTTGGGGTTCTTTTTTGCAGGAATAAAGAAATTTAGGAACCCTTGCTGGTGAACAGGAAGCACTGCCCAGGTTTCCTGTAGCATATTTACATCATGGAGCTGGATAAACTCCCCCCATTCTGGGGACTCAATTTTGCTTGAGATTCCCGCTAAGTTCCATGATAAAAGCTGGAGGTCCTCTTTAGCTACACCAACCCTCTTTTCTGGTGACAACAAATGTTGCCTACTTAGAGGATTTTGTGGGTTAAGTGGAGGGCTACATGCCCTACGGTCAATTGGACCTATAGCGGCAGAGGCTAAGTACCTAGGTGAGTCATGCACCACCTTCCCCCTAAAGTATTTACTCCCTTCTACTGATTTAATAGCAAGAAGGGGAGTAGGTTTAGGTACGCACCTCTCTACGATGAAAACCTATTCAAATAGAATGGTGGCAGCACAATCCATCAATTCACTCTCCCTCTCAAGCAGTCAGTCACAGTCATTGAGGCCCGATAGGGCTGAGAATCTATTCTCCAAGGGCATGCTCCAACTACTTTTAGCATCAAAAGGCTTTCCTCTCCGTACCACCTTGTTCCATTTTGTTCTCAGCACAGTGGGATTAAGTTTATCACCTCTCCTTGCATAAAAAAAGTCCAGAGTTAGAGGGACTATCTCTGTTGATCTACGCTGTGTGGGATATACATTGGCCAGGACATTTGGCAACACCTCTGGGTCTGAGAAGTGTAGTACCACACTGTCCCCTCTAAATTTTTTCTTGCTACCCCAATCCACTCTACCCTTCTAGCTTTTACTACCTCTTGGGCCAGTTGATCCATACCCCCCGGAGAAAAAAGCCATATTTCGCGAAAGCCAGTGCAGTGATTTATTTATCGGAGATGATGAATTCTCTATGTGCCCCGGTTCCAAATGAGGGACATTGGCAAGGACCAATACTAATGGTGAGGCCTCGACAAACAATTCTACTGGGCCTTTTTCAACATTACACTCTTCGGGTCTATCCCTTCTCCCCATCCCATCTGGAGCCCCACTTACACCCTGCTCTCCCTGATCTCCCCCTCCAAGAGTATCACCCAGCGTAGAGATAAGAGGGATATTAACCAGGGGCTCTAGCCTGTGGGATGTCTGGGTTTCTTTAGTCTCCACTCTCAGGATCTCCTGTCTTAACTATGAGAGTCACTAACCAGTGGCTCTGGTTTCCTTTCAGTGGGGGGGGGCCTCCTCCAGATCTCAGGTTTCTCAAGGATAGCTGCAAGTCCATCCATTTCTATGGATTGTCTACTTGACAATGACCTAGAGCACACCAGGTAGAAAGAGGTGGAGTTCAGGTATTGCATAGAGATGGCAGGCACCTGACCACAGAGTCAATGGCCGCCTGAGAGGGTAGTTAGGAGGACCTGGATTATGGAAGAATGGCCACGGTGCCTGCCAAAAAAAGGGAACATCAAGGGGCATAGGAAACCCGCTCCTCAAATTCCCATGGTCTGGGAGAAGGCTGAACTTGAGGGCGATTCCCAGAAACCTACAGGGGAGGATGTTGCTGGTCTGGGAAACCTACCTGAATTTACCAACTGCCAGAAAGAAGGGCGTTCCTCCAGGGAGGACTTCTGCATGTTGCAAAAGGATTGCCCTACTCTGGGAGGCCTACGGTGGCAGGTCAAAGCCCAGGCAGCTGGCGACACCTCTGGTGACCGGATCTATTGGGAGAATGGTCTCCTATATAGCAAGCCTAAGTTCCTGAGCCTGGCACAATCTGTGTGTTGGTGATCCCCCAGTGCTCATGATGTTCCCCTGATGGTCATTGATGGCAGGACAAGACCTTTGAAAGTCTTGTCAGACACTTTTGACCCCAAATAAGGACAGCTTCAGATGCATTCTGTTGGTCATGCCATACCTGTCAGGCCAGTGGTAAGTCAGGAGGGAAGTGCAAGGCTACCCTCCAGCTATTTCTTTTGGAAGGGTTGGATTCAACTTTGTTGCGCCTCTGAACTCCAAGAAAGCCCTGGGCAATAGATTCGTCCTAGTCTTGGTGGACCATACTGTCTGTTACCGAAGGCTATTCCTATGAGGACAATGAATTTACCCACAATGGCTAGGGACCTGTTAGGGATTGTTACCCATTTGGGATTCCCCAACAATGCCTGTGTGCCATTCCCACAGGAACTGAATGAGAGATAGGTAAGCCTTCCCTATGGCGGGCCCTTCAGCCCTAAGGCAGGGTGCAGTATATCCCATGTGTGGACATATCTGCCTGAGTGGATTTGACCCTACAATCTCCAAGCCCATTCTTGTAAATTGTAAGTACACAGGGAAGCCATAAAGGGATCATGGGATTGGTACTTGTCAGTATGTGTTCCCCAGCTCCATGATAGCTTCACTGTACGTACAGATGTTTGGTACCAAACATTTTGTCTTAATAAATTCTCACTGATGCCAGTGTTGGATTGATTGATAAATGCAGAAAGAGGACACCTTAGGGGTCCGCTAACAACCTACTTACTACTAGTGGGGTTACTGACTGGTCTGAACCAGCCTGCTACCACTAGACATGTTTATGGGCTCCTGGGGTGTGAGCCTTCGCTCTCAGAGGCCAGGAACAAAGCCTCCTCTGGAAGGGGTGCTTCACACCTCCTCCAGGCAAGATGTGCTGTCCAAGCAGGAAGCTTCCAAAAACATGCCACCTTTGAAATGAGCAAAAGGAACAATTGATGGACGGAACGCTGAACAATGCAAACATTCATCCCCAGTCACATGGATCTCCGTTTAATCATCATTTTTTTTATCACCATGCCACCCCAGTTTGGATCCATCCATATGCAAATCAGCCTTGACCCTGCTCCTCATGGGAACAGTCCAGCCGAAACTGACAATAAAGTTCCTCCCTGGACCGGAAACAAGAATCCTGGGACCAGTTTCGGGGCATCACCCCTCATCAACCAAGCTAGCTTGAATCCAGTTGCACAGTGAGCACAGAACCCACGTCTGGGCATATCCTTCCCAGTTAGGGTGACAAAAGCAAAAGCAATAATTGATGACGTAATGCTGAACAATGCAAACATTCACCCACAGTCAAAAGAATCTAGGTTTAATCCATCAGCCGTTTGCTCACCACACCACCCCAGTTTAGATGCAGCCATATGCAAATCAGTCTTGACCCTGTTCCTCAAGTGACGAGTCCAGCCCGTACTGCCAAACCAGGCCCTCGCTGGACCAGAAACAAGCATCCAGGGACCGGTTTCAGGGCATCACCCCTCATCAGCCAGGGGAGCTTGAATCTAGTTGTGCAGTGAGCTCAGGACCCACGTCTGGGCCTACACTCACCACTTAGGGCGACAAAAGCAAAAGGAACAAATAGAGCATTAGTATTATATACTTTGGCCTCTGTATACCAATCTGTGACCCACTGGACTTCCTGTCTGTGTACTTTGTTTTAGTGCACTATATAGAGAGCCAGCCACCTACAACCATCATCTCCTACACTGATGACACCCAATTCATCCTCTCTCTGACGGACAAGATAACCACCAGCAGAACCAACTTCACCAACAGCATGACCATGGTAGCAGAGTGGATAAGAACCAACTGCTTAAAGCCTAATTCCAATAAGACTGAAGTACTGGTCTACGGAAAGAAGACCTCACGGAATGCAACCTGGTGGCCTGCAGATCTAGGATTATCATCAACAAGATAAGAAATCTGGGGATCCTCCTAAGCAGCTAGCTCACAAGATGGAAAAAGTCAATGTACTGAGCACCTCATGCTTCCACATCCCAGGCATTTTTCAAAAGATATTCAAATGGCTGCCACAAAACACCAGACAGACCATCACGCAATCACTCTTCACAAGCAAGCTCAACTACGGCAACCCACTCCAAGCAATCCTAAACAGACTTCAGACCTTCCAGAACTCCACCGTAAGACTCATGCTTGATCTTCCACACAGCAACTCAAGGAGCTTCACTGTCTCTCAATTCATTAGGGCAGCCAATTCTCATGCACACCAACAAAGCCTTACACAACAGTGGACCCGCATATCTGAACAGCTGCATATACTTTCACCAGACTGCCTGATACTGTCATGGAGATAGGCTTTGCCTTCACACTGTGCTAAGTTAGCATGAGCTTATTAGAAGTTTAAACGCCATCTTTCCTTTCTGCTGCTTCTGCACACAGCACCTATTGTTTTTACTGCTTTGAGCCTAGTAGACTATTTTGCTGCATACGAGAATATTATGTTTTTTCTATAGTATCAGCTTTGCTTGGTAAGCTATGTCTGTACAGTGAGTGCTGAGGCCTTCAAGGTTATTTCAACACAGTGGTTGTTGTTCGGGCTGATCAGCGCACATCTTAGCTGTGGCCAACTCTGGCTTTTGGCACGTTTAATAATGCACTGCGCAGAGCATGCAGACACACTTGATGAACATTCGCATGCAGAGAGTTGGTGTAGAAGATGATGTGTTCCCTTTATACTCAAACCAGAGGTATGGGGTCGCCCTGCTAAAACCCAAAGAGACCTTTAGATATAATATAATATACTAGCAAGGGAGGGTAAGACTTAGGTGTAATTTAGCCTTCTTCCCTGAAGCATTTTACCATGCTTTCTCCCTTTCTATGTCATGGAATAGTAACTATGCTGATAACCTTGTTGCTTATAATATGTTTGCTTGTATTAGCTAAGATCCTGCGCCTAAGAACACGGCATTAGAAATAAATATTTCAAACTTGAACGTGTCCTCATTTACTCCTCGTTCTGGACTGGTATGTTAGTATAACGAAAGAGTGTTCATGTGTTCCACTTGACCTGAGATGTTCTAAGTTCATGTTCTGGGTTGTCTAATCATTGGGGGTGCGTAATAAGCCAGTTAGACACTGATTGCTAGTCTGGTAGGGGATTTTGGATACTAAGGTGAGTTTTGGCACACCCTAATTCACTGAGGTTCCAAGTCTCTATGCACAGTTCTGTATAGGAGCAGAATCCCTGCGACAATACCTACGCTCTGCCTCAAACTCACTCCAACACCCCCACACATTCACTGAAGCAGGAGGCCTCTCATTCTCCTACATCGCACCCAAAATGTGGAAAGACCTCCATAACACATCGGAGACTTCTCCTCCCTCCTTGAGTGCCATATGAGGTTGAAGACCTGGCCCTTGGAGTATCTCAGCCGGGACTACACTCCTGCAAACCTGCACAAGCACCGGGATACCCATCAAATCATCATCACATAACATGCTAGGCGGTTTAGAAACAATGCACAATTTGCTCTTTTTCGAATTTTTTTTTTTAGGATACAGCATTTTTACTTTTTCATTCATTAATTTGGTAGTCAGCAATTTTACATACTTAATTAGAAAATAAATATTGCATGTTGAGACGTACTGAAAGGGCCACCTAGCGGTATGGGTTGGGCTGTCTGTGAAGATCCCCCCTTTTACTGATACCAAATGGCCAGTGCTGGAGCGTAAATTAGTGCAGGACGAAATGCACTGTCTGCCAAACTCTTTATCTCTATATCTTATGTTCGTCTCTGCTGATGTGCAGCCGCTTGCGCATAAGGTGCCAACTAGGTTGAGAAAATTGAGGGAAGGAGGTATCAGAACTTACACGTGCCTCCTGTTGTACAGGCACACCCATGCTGCAACTTGAGAGAGAGGGAAAGGGAGAAATGGGGAGAGAGGGGCGGAGGGGGTGAAGAGAGAGAGATGAGAGAGAACGAGAGAGGGAGGAGAGAGAGAGAAAGGTAAGAGAGAGACGGAGGTAGCGAGAGAGAGAGAGAAAGAGAGAGAGAGAGAGAGAGAGAGATGGTGAAGAGAGAGAAAAATGAGAGAACGAGAGAAAGGGAGGCAAGGTAAAGAGAGAGAGAGAGGGAAGGAACGGAGGGGAGAGAGAGAGATAGAGAGAGAGAGAGAGAGAGAGAGAGAGAGAGAGAGAGAGAGAGAGAGAGCGAGAGAGAGAGAAAATGTGTGCCTACATGCTAATATAAAAGCAAATAACTGGGCACTTGACAAAGGTTGCTGTTAATGGCTCTATCATGGTGTATGTTTCTGACAGCAGTGCATGGCATTCCTAATCTTGCTATAAATGGCCGAACAGATGCATTGTTGGCCCTTTAATGGACCCACAATGTACCACCTGTATCTAAATATATACTTCACATTCTTGCAGCCTTATCATGATCATTCAACAAAGTTGCACATATATGAATTTTCATGAAGTAAGAAAATGCATGTTTAACATGTTATCTGCAGCACTGAAACTCTCTAAAATAAGCAGTTCATGCTTCCTTAAATGAAAGGTTACAGTTCAAGACTTACCTTAAGTATTTGAAATTCTATGAACATGTGCATTTGTGCGGCATTTACTGCCATTGCCTCATTTTCACCATTCTAGCGCTACCCTAAAATAGCATCACTTTCACCCTTCTATTGCTACCCTATCGTACAGTCATGTTCACCCTTCTAGTGCTACCCTAGCAAGGGTAGCAGCTACAACTGAACTATGGTCTGGCTTACATGTCGACAAATGGAGGCAGGGCCAACATTTCAAACAATGGGTTGGAGCTATGCTTACAGCCAAAACAGGACAATAGAGTGATACATTATCATTTTAAACATATTTGTCGAATCTGAGAGGTTTAACTTTCAGTGCATTTGACAATGTTTTTTTTCGTAGTTTTTTTTTAAACCATTTTTATTATTTTCTCAAAATAACCATAGGGCATACCGTAATCTTACAATGTATAGGCACTGATCAGCATTAGAGACATGTGAGTTGAGAATAAAGCTGATAAGTATACATACTGCATTAGACAATGTTTAAAGCTGCTGATGGATCTTTAAAAGGGGATTTAGTGATTTGAACACTAAAAAGCAGCTTCTTCAGCTTTCAATACAAAACACTTTAGAATCAGTTCTCTCTTATCTATGACAAAATTATGTCCATTTTAGTGTCATTTCCACGAAAATGCCTTATGTGAAATGAAAATGAGCTCATCATATATGCTAATTTTACCTCCAGAAATACTCCCCTGCCTGGCGGTTGACCAAAAGGTATGTTTTCAGTCTGGTCATGGACACATTGCAACATATGCATGTTTGTGACTGCACGCATGTACATGTCTCGGAATATTGATCTGGGTGGATTAATGCACCTGATTACATGATATGTGACTGGCAAGCTTCAGGTTTGATTCCTAATGCATCTTTCACTCCTCCTGAGATTGAATAAGTGTGTGCCAAGCTGTTGGCAGTATTACCACCTACCAGAATCTGCTCTATTCAAAATCAAAACAAAACAAATGTTGTTCAGAGCCCTACTTTTAGCAGTTCCCATGTGATTGCCTTGAAATACCTTTGCAACAAATGTTGTTCCAGCGTGCAAAGATTGCAAGTATTCCTTCAACCTCCAGAACACATTGGCGGCTGAAGGGTAATGACCTCATAGAAGTTTCTCCAACAGAATGAGAAATAGTGCATCTTAATAGAATACTTTTTTATAACAACAACCATACTTTCTAATCTTTTTTTCTGGACGCCACACCATATTTTCTATCCTACAGAAGCAATTTGCAACACTTATTACCTATTTCTACAAAATTATGTCATGAAGACTTACCATATTGTCCTAAATGTCTTCATTATTTATAGCAACTTACCTGGCCCTTGTGGAGAAAGGGACAACCTTGCATGGGACACAAGAGAGACACTGTGCAGAGAACCTTTTTACCAGTATTTCATTGTAACACTGAAACAAGTAGTGCACAAAGTAGTGGTATCAGTTTGCAATGCTAACGCATTTCTTCGCTATTTTACACACTATCAGAGTGATGCTGCTTTTGACAGAAACAGGCTTAGTTTGATGGCTCAATAAGGATTCAAAAGAAAGTTGTTGCATCAAGAAAGAGACATACGGACATCGGTCTGCCACAACGAACGTGAATGAAAATAGGAGACCCGCGAGTAAAGCAGTACGCCATAGCGGAAGAGTCTGGGAATTAATAGACGCCTATGGAACGCGCTGTTTCCCTCAAGATCAGTGTCTCTCCAGAGCACTCTGTGCTAAATTCAATGGTTTATTCATGAAATGTGGACAAAGTTCTGTTGTATAATTAAACTCGTTCTTTTTATTTGTTCATTTTAAATTCATCACATGATTATTCTCATGGTGTTTAAACAAGTGGCCCGTTGGCCCAATGCATTTCGGGTTTTGCCCTTCCTCAGGGGCCGTGTAATACTCTGTTTCAGACTAAGTGTCGACGTACATTCGCGAGTGTTGATGAGCCGGATGGTAGTTGTCTCAGGGTCTTCCGCGCTCGTCCGTCCGAAAACGTTTTCGGACGGACGAGCGCGGAACACCCTGAGACAACTACCATCCGGCTCGTCAACACTCGCGAATGTACGTCGACACTTAGTCTGAAACAAAGTATTACACCATGAGACCATGAGAATAATCATGTGATGAATTTAAAATGAACAAATAAAAAGAACGAGTTTAATCATACAACAGAACTTTGTCCACATTTCATGAATAAACCATTGAATTTAGCACAGAGTGCTCTGGAGAGACACTAATCTCGAGGGTAACAGTGCGTTCCACAGTTTTGTTCAACCCCAAGTACAGGGTGTGTTACTCCACGGGCACCACCTACCTATATTGACTTTGACTACACCCAAACACCAATAGGAGTGCGTACCCTACTAACCGCATTGGTCCAAATTAATAGACGCCGCCATTGGATGCTTTTTCAAGCTCCAAAAAAATCCCAATGATCTTCGGAAAAACCTACACTGATGATAAAAACTAGAATCTAAGAGCCACATTGTCCTGCTACGGATTCACTCAGATCACCTTCAAGTATAGACAGCTTGTCTATTCTGGTCCTGATGAGAACTCAAGAAACAACCCTGAGTCAAAAACGCGTAGACCCGTTTGTCTAGCCATAAGAGTGCAGTAACAGCCACACTGGAAAATAATTAAAAACATTTAAAGTGGTGAAACATAATGTTCTATGGCTTTGAAAAAAGATACTATTGAAAAATGGAATTATTGTAAATATATTGTTTGTTTTGTATGGTGAGTGTGCAGAGAGGGTGTGAGTGAAGGTTTTAAATCCGGAAAGTAGTTTGTGTGAGAGTGTCGTATATGCTATTTGAAATTTGTACATTACATGTGTTTTTAATGTTGCAATAAGATGAAAAATATAAAAAGCAAAAAATTGCAGGCAAAGATGTGTTATTTTGAATAAATACTAATTTCAATTTGATTAATTCAGACAAAAAAATTCGTCTATGTCACTTTTTGTTTTCTGTCAATTAGTGAATGGTTAGTTAGAAAGAAAAAGACTTCTACTGGCAATTATTTTAGTTATTTAGCCTTGCAAAGAGGGCAGTATCCTCTGCCCCTTATTAAGAATGTGGACTCCCATCTTGTCATCTACCTCTCTCTGCCATCTCTCTGAGGCTAAAGGGAAGTGTTAAAAGTGACGCAAACGTGGCGCAAGGGACTTATAAATAAGTCCCACCTGTGTTTTTTTCTGTGGCCCTGCTTAAAGCTTAATGGTGAAAAAAACTTGTTTTTATGAAACTATGGCGCAGCGGAGCACAGCAAGTCATCTTGGTGCGCTGTGCTACGCCATAAGGAAAGGACAGGAATGTGTTGTATTCCACTTACACGACAGAGGTCTAAAAAGAGGAGGAGGTATAGCGATAATATATCGAGATAATTATATTCTGCGAATGGAGCCCCCTAACCATTAGCACATGTGAAGAAATTAATTTTACGTTTTTCACCCCTTATTCCAGCTCATTTTGAGGTGTTTTGCTCTATCGCCCTCCTGGCTCCCGCTCAGCATTCCTATCGTCTCTGAGCCACCTTTTAGAGCCTATAGCAGGAGAAAACAACTTCACCATTATAGGGGATTTTAATTTTCATCTGGACTTGGATCAAGACCCAGATACTATTACTCTCCTAACTGAGATGGAAGCAGTAGGACTGACTCAACTGGTCCATTCCCCTACGCATTCTGCAGGGCATACGTTAGACTGAATCTTTTCTACCTTAAATCTCTTTTCATAAATAAAACACTCCCTCTTACGTGGACTGACCACACAGCCGTATGTTTCAATATTTGCCCTCCCATCATACTCCCTAATACTAACACTTTTAAATCTTGGAAAAGTATCAATCTTGATGACTTTACCCACAAACTGCACTCGATGCAGGACATTAATATCTCCAACCCTGAATAAGCTGCCACCACCTACACCCACTGCCTTCAGAGCGCACTTGAATCTACAGAAAAAGATGACCAACAGAACATCCAATTCAGCCCCTTGGTTCAATGAGACCCTTAGGCTGGAAAAACAAAACTGCAGACGACAAGAGCGTAAGTGGCGTAGAAATTACGACCCGATGGAAAAAATCTGCTATAAAGAGAAACTGAATAAATACAAACAAATAATCATCTGTCAAAAAAGTTTATATTATAATAATCAAATTGAGTCAGCACAAGACTCGGCCAGACAACTTTTCCAGGTTGTCTCACATCTTACAGGACAGGACAAAACTACTAACAAATAGGCATCCCAAACTATGTGTGATGCCCTATCCAACTATTTCCAAGATAAAGTATGCAACATTTATTCAGAATTCAATAAGCATGCCAATGACATCACAAATTCCAAGACTCCTTCAGATTCCATCACGAACAACGTACCAATATTTTCTTTTGATCGTGTGTAACCTGAATTAGTTCACAAACTCATGATGACCATCAATTCAGGCTCACCCGATGACCCTTGCCCTCCCGCTATACTTAAAATGGCCCTGGATATCATCTGCCACACTCTTACTGACATTTACAATGCTATGTTCACTTCAGGTATCTTTCCATCCATATGGAAGAAAACAGTAGTCAAACCACCTCTTAAAAAAACCACTCTTGATCTTTCCAATGTCACCAGCTACAGGCCAATAGCCGGTCTTCCGTTTCCAGCAAAGATCATTGAAAAAATCATGAACATCCAATTCTCCGAATTCATAGACCACAACAACTGTCTAGATGAGTCACAATTCGGGTTCAGAAAGGCTCATGGCACGGACACTGCTTTAATAAAAGCATCTGATGAAATCAGAATGATCTTGGACAGAGGAGGTACGGCGTTGCTCATAATGCTCGACCTCTCCACGGCTTTTGACACGGTCGATCATACCATCCTGATCGACCGTGTCAGAGGAACCGGAATTTCCAGGACCGCGATCACCCTTCTCTTCTCCTTCCTGGCCAATCGGGAACAAACTGTGACCATGGGTGATTTCTCATCCTCCCCTTTTTCTTCTTCCATGCGGCGTTCCCCAGGGATCCTCGCTAAGTCCAACACTTTTTAACATCTATGTGGCGGACTTGGCGAGGATCATTAAATATCATCGTCTTGCAGTTACATCCTATGCTGACGATACTCAGATTGTCCTGGCCATCAACAACAATGGTCTGGAAGTAGCTAACAACTTCAAACTGGGAATGCATGCCATCAGCAATTGGATGAGTAAAAATTGCCTAAAGCTTAACTCAGACAAAACCGAGTTCATGGTGTTTGGCAAACTCACCCCCACTTGGTCCCCCATTTGGTGGCCTCAAGAGCTTGGACTTCCACCTGTTCCATTTAATAAAGTTAGGAACTTGGGAGTGATTTTTGATGAAAAACTCTCCTATATACACCATGCTGACGCTATATGTTTCCGCTTCCTTTTTTACGTTAAAAATGATTAGGAAATTGCTCCCTTATCTTGCTCTAAATACCATAAAAACCTTGGTTTCCACTCTGCTCATGTCCTGAGTCGACTATCGCAATGCTCTACTGCTCAACGTACAAGAACAGGTCTTAAACAAACTCCAGCTGGTACAGAATGCAGCTGCCAGACTTGTCACCTCAACACCTAAATTCCAACCCATTTCAAATGTCATTTGTAAATTCCAATGGCTTCCTGTGAGGCAGAGAATTAAATTTAAAGCCTTGTGCTTAGCCTTCAAGACCCTCCATGAAAAAGGCCAGCTTTTCCTTAAACATTCTCTCTGTCCTTATAGGCCAGCCCGCACTCTCAGATCCTCTAAGGCATATCTCCTGGAGATGGCCAAAACAAAGAAAGCAACATGGGAAGACAGATCTTTTTTGATTGCCACTTCCAAGTTGTGGAACACTCTTCCTAATCACCTTAAAACTAGTCCAACTTTAACTCTTTTCTGAAAACAGCTAAAAACCTGGCTATTCAATCAATAGACATGCATGTTACCCACAAATACAGCTACACTGTGATCTTCTGTCAAGCGGAGAGACACCTCCGGGTATTCGTGCGCTCAACAGGTTTTATAAATAATAATAATAATAATGATACATCCTGGTGCGGCATGCTGTGGGTGGTTTCACACTACTAGGAAAATCAAACAAGCTGCTTTTATTCTTTTCATGTCCTGCGCAGTTATACTTATTCTTCGTAAGGCAGATTCTGTTACAGTGTCAATGGAGCACATTCTCAAGAATGTGTGATAACCATCTCAAAAGAAACTTAATGCAACTACCAACATCGCAGTCTATTGCAGGAAAATAACGCTGTGTTAACGAAGCATTCTCAACACTGTGGTACCATGCGATAGCCTCCAGATAACGTGTCAAATGGCAGCATTAAAATCAACGCCATGCTGTAAAACGCGAATGCAAAAAATCTTGAGATGAGGCCAATCGCGGTACAAAAAGCAGCGAAAACCAGCAAAAAGGTCTGCAAATCCCACTCATCTGGCGGGAAAATGCACTATAGAAAATACAGAAACAACACACCAGAAACAATTCAAAGTGCCTAGCAACATGGATGCACCCTGACCAAGCGCAGTGTCCAACGCGAATTCCACAACCCCCACAGACCACCACTATTGAACAACGGGAACGGGCCCGGCCACGGAGAAGAGGGAGAGCAAGACGGGGTGCAGCCTTCAGCAAAACGAGATCTGCGTCACGGAGGTGACAGAACACTACCATCAATTGACCCACAAGTAGATCACCGGGAATGCAGTCGGTGTGTCGAGGAGGCCAATGAAGGATGCCAAGAGGCGCTGGCATAATGTGATAATCTAAACCAGGCACAAACCCGCTGGCACCATGAAGGCAGCAACGGTGACAGGAGGTGGGAATCCTGCGCCACAGGAGGATCCGGAGGAAATGGGGGCCACAGTCATCAGTTGGAGAAGATGCAAGGAGTAGGGAGTGTGGGCACAGCTCGAGAAGACCTGACATCAACAGGGTGCGTAACAACTAGGCACTGGAGGGACGGCGGAGATGGGCACAATGGCACACATGCACAACGAGGTGTAGCACACTGCACCACACCCACAATGATCCTGGATCATGTCCTTGATCCCCGTGGCACACTCCTGCACACGCATATAGCAAGAATAGCACACCCATATTGACGACAATGTGGTACAACGCGCAAACCCAACACTGCATAACAGAGGACACAACTGGCTCTGCACATGCGCAGAAACAGGACTACTACATCTGACAGAGCTGGAAACTGTGAAATGGAAATGTTCGTGTACAACCTCACATCCATCATGTAGTCCAAATGTACACGGCCCGCATCCAAATCCTGCACCTCCCAAACAGTCACAATGTACATTGTCTTACAGTCTGCATGTAAATAAGAACAATGCCGCAACATACATGTCAACACAATGTCAACATGCATCTCCCCTTTACATTGCAGAGGGACACACAACACCTCCAGCAGAGCACAGAAGACCACACATCAGTGAAGCCGGAGAGGACCACCACACCTTCAACACTGATGCCCTACACCAGCCCATGGACATCCAACGCAACCCACCACCAGGACCAGGGTTCACAATACTTCACCGACCCAAAAAGGGCAACCCAATGCCCGGTGTCAGAACGCAAATGGAGGTGGCCGAACAGGTGCGGGTGGAGTCCGAACCCAGGCAAGGTGAACTAGATCACATACGTGGGTGTCTTATATACTCATACCACTTACACTTCACAAAGGAGACCAACACTGCCCTAGAGAATCATGCAGATGCACATTACCAGTACAGAACCAGGACCAGGGGCACACAAATATCAGTCACACACCAATGTTGGCTCTGCATAAGACGGCCCAGTCCACCCCCTTATGAAATGAGAGGGTGACGACAAAGCTACATGTCCAAGCTCCAACCCACTGCCTGCGGTGACATGTCTGCGTCCGCTGTACACAGCACAATGTAATGTCGTAGGGCCCAGGGCCCTCATGCATACAACAAGACCACAGGCACACCTGCAGATATTATGTTGAACTGGCTATGGGCACATGCGCCTGGCCCCTTTATTGGCTGGGCCACATGTACAGTGACGCCTGTGATGGATGTGTGTGAGGTGAGTGTAAGCCAGCACACACGGAGTGCTTGGTGCTGTAACAACTTGATCAGTGGATACAAGTGCAATGGAATCTGAAAACACCTACATTACAGAGTCAACTGCTGAGCAACATGGAGGGAGGCAGAGCAAGTACAGAGGTCACTAAACAATTAGTGGTGTTCGTGAGTTGCAGTGCACTGAGGTTGGGGCACTAGAGCTGAGTGTGCTCATGTAATGAAAATGACTAGGATTGTGTCCATTCGGGATATTCCTGATGCAGATGCAGTGGGGTGTGTTAGACCTGCATCATCTTCCTCATCAATGTCTGAGGTCTCCCACACTTCCTGCGCAACCTCTCAACAGCACGAAACTCAATCAGCAATGATCCATGGGCTGTGGTGCACTAAGTCAGTGGCACTAGGAGTGCTGAGTAGGGAATCAGGCAGATGATGGCATCAGGTGTGAGCAACTCTGTTTTGTCTGCCTGTACCACTGTTTCGGCTCTGGCAGATGGTGGTTGGAGTTGGCCCTGGCGCTGGTGGCGTGTGCCTCCTGTGGTGATGCAATTTCGGGCTGGTAAGGACTCGTTTGATGTGTGAGCCCTGGTGGACCGCAGTTGAGGCCAGAGGTAGGGGACAGCGCAGGGCCACATACACATGTTGTTTATGGCCCCAAGACCACTATCACAGAGGTCATCCAATATTCATTCAAACAGTGTCTTTGACTTGAGCAGCACAGAGTTAGTGGCCCCGGATGCACAGCGGTCGGCACAGGCACACCGCCACAGGATGGTGCCTTGCTGTCCACTGATGTAGGGCCACACAGACTGAGCGGGTCCTCGTCGATGTCGAAGGTGAATGTGGCAGAAGGTTGCAGGGGACAGTGGAAGGTGTCCTCCAGGGCATGATGCAGAGGCCAGAAGCTATCCAGAAGCAGCAAATGGAGGAGTGGAGTGCCACAGCATTGTTGCCGCCACCAATTCGGTATCAGCTACATGTGGATGAAAACTACCCCCTAGTACATTGACTCAGATGTCACCAATGTTCCACCAGAGAATGTCCATGAATGTCGGGGACCTGACTTAGTGGCACCGTGGCTGAGAGGGCATGCAGTCTGCGATGATGCTGGTACACCGAAATGAACTCCCTCATTGCTAAATCAAGACTATGTGACCTACTGTACCACAGTGTAGGCTGGAGGCAGTGGTCAGCAGTGGCCCAAAGCCACGTGTCGTAGGCTCGCGACACACAGAGTTAGTGACACCAGGGCAGTTTTCGGGAGTGTTTAATCACCTCCGTAACGATGATCCTTTTTGTCAGGAACAGAACTCAGGTTCTGGCAACAGTCCACTCAAATATGATTAAAACGAGCGGAGCCCTGCCAGGAAAACAGTCCTGGACCAATCTCGTTCGAAATCGGCGTTTCAAGATGGCCGCCGATTTCGAGATTCAAGTCGCGGTCTAGTCTTTAGACCGCAGCTGCTTGGTAATCTGTGTGAAGCGCGAGCGTGAGGAAAATTGCTCACTTCACTAGAGTTTCTACCGAGACAAGCAGCCATTTCGTGACGTCCCCAGTTTTTGGTTAGAATTTCTCTTGCAGAACCTAGGATAGAGCCAAGTGAGAACCGCAGAGGTTATTAAGAGCATTATTTAGAGAAAACGAGTTATTCGTTTATTTTTTTGGAGAACTTACCTAATACGAATCCTGAAACATTGCCAATCCTGCAAACCGCAATTCCATTCACCGACCAGCTTCAGCGCGAGCTTGTAGCAAGAGCAGAGTCCTGAGGGAGAGAAACGCAGAAGGAGAAAATAAGCTAAGTGACTTGAGAGATAAGTTATGAGTAAAACGAACTACGCTGTTAATGTATAAGCACTTAAATACTTACCAGCTATATAGAAGGAGAGGTTTTCATCTTGTTTCTTTAGACAGTACAATAAGAGGAGACCTGTAAAACAAGAGCAGAAGGTTAACCACAATAAGACAGAAAGAATAGACACCCAATAGAGGAGAAGAAATAAAAATACATCAAAAAACTCATGAGAATAGGAGTGAAAAGATACAGAAATAGTAAGAGAATATCTAGAACCGACAAGAAAAGAATAATAATAAGAGAAACAGCAATTTAGTGAAATACAACTAATTTGGCATAAATCTGATAACTAGATATAAACAGAAAAGAAACAGAAGAGAAGCTTAGATCTTGGAAAAGACAGGGTAGGTAAAAAGTAAGACATTTCAAGAGCAGAGTTGGAGGAGGAAAAGAATAGAATTGGTAGTTAATTGCTTATTCATTTCACAGGTTCCATCGAAGTAAGAAGTCTGCTGGACAGACTTGGAGCTAGCGGAATAACCAGGACCAGTCTCTTCTTTGTTTGTTATTTTATCCAATTCCCACTTCCCCCAAAGGAATAGTTCTGAGGCTCAGTATAAGTTGACCTCTGAATATTCCTGAGAGGGTTTGGGACCAAGCATCTCTGCTCCCGTGCAAGTAAAAGGTAAGAATTGGAACAGCAGTTCTGATAAAAATTGTACGGTCTGACAGAGTAAAGTGCCCGCGTTGCACTTGGCACCTGAACAGAGATGGCGGAGGGAATAAATTTACAAACGTTAGGAACGGTCTTAGATACTATACAGAAAGAATTGGTCGCGGTTAGAGAAGAGAACCAAAATCTTAGGCAGGAAGTAGTGAACTCTCGAAAAGAGACAGCAGAACTAGCGCAGAGGTTGAGACAACCATTTAGTTCTGGACGAGATACCTTAGACCCTACATTGGAAGGCACTAATAGGATGAGTGTTCCCCTTAGCTCCCCCAGAACGTTTTAGTGGAAATCCGCAAAAGGCACAAATATTCATTTCGCAATGTTCTTTACATTATGTGTGTCGCCCTTTGATTTTCCCTGACGCGCAATCAAGAGTGGCATTTGTGTTGTCTTATTTGAGTGGGGACGCAGCTTCGTGGGCTATGCCCTTGATTGCCAGAGATGACACTTTGTTGCGAAATTATGAAGAGTTTAAACAAGAATTTCTTTGGATATTTGACCGGCGAAGAATCTCTCAAGCAGTTGACAATGAACTGCTTGATCTACGAGAAGGAAACCGAGATTTAGTGGCCTACTTAGCGCAGTTTAATAAACTAGTGGTGGAGACAGACTGGCCAGAGAGTAATAGAGCAGCAGTCTTTTACCGTGGATTGAAAGATGAGCTCAAGGACGTGTTGGCTCAGATATCGAACAGACCTACGGAAATTTCTGCATTGGTGGATCTAGTACTAAAGATCGACTTTCGCCAAGGACAAAGGATGGGGGAGAAGAGAAAAGAATTCAGACCAGTGGTACCAAGATTTGATAGAGCTCGACCGGACAGTAGTAGGAGTACTGATGGACAACCAGGTGTAGAGCCCATGCAAATTGGGACGATAGGAGACCCTTTGTCAAAAGAAGAGAAGGAGAAAAGTTGAACATGCAATTTAAGCATGTACTGCGGATGTATGACATTACAACGCATACTATTACAACTACCTACCGTTACAACGCGACCATTACAACGCATACCATTACAACGCATAGCGCTTTGAGGTGCTGGATAGTGGTAAGTATAATTTACTATTCTAACTCCAGTCCCCGTGGACCCTAGGGAAGGTGTTGGATAGTAAATTATACTTATTCCCTATCCTAGAGCGCCCCCCAGCGCAATGCGTTGTAATGGTATGCGTTGTAAAAGTCGCGTTGTAATGGTAGTGCAGAGTAAAAGATGCGTTGTAACGGGTGTATACCATGTACTGCGGTTCCGGAGGGCATTTTGTTAGGAATTGTCACAAAAAGCCAAAGACGAATTTCAAGCCGAAGAAAACTAATGGCACCACCTGTGGAAGGAGTTGAACAGGTGGGTGCAAATCAAAAGACAACTCGAGGAGAGCATCAAATTGCCAACACCTTGCAATCTTCTGCCCCACGTCTAATCTTGTCCATGCAAGTTAAATTCTGACATATAACCCTAACAGAAGTTTCATTAATGATTGACTCAGGAGCCACCGGAAATTTCTGTGACCTGAAATTTGCGGATAAGGTAGGAATACAAGTAATAAACGAATTTAGGAGCGAACCAGTCCGAGCCGTGGATTGCACCAACCTATCATCTGGGCCTATTGTGCGTCATACGGAACAAATACAATTGATTTCAAATGATGGGCATGAAGAAAGAATTCAATTTACTTTAATTGTTGTACCTCAGTTTCAGCTGATACTGGGGCTTCCATGGCTTACAGAACACAACCCAACTATCAATTGGAGTACTAGAACGATCGCAATGGATTTAAATTACAGCCAATAAAACAGTTTCGGAGAAAAAGAAAAGAGTCAAGAGGGCAATCCAGCTCATTCCTTGTGTCTGGCTGAAGCTTCAGTATGTATCATCAATGCACAAACAATACCCGAGGATTACAAGAATTTTGAAGATGTATTCAATGAGATGGAAGCTGAACAACTTCCCCCTCGTCGGGTATATGACTGTATGATCCATATAGAGTCTGGTTCAAATTTGCTGTGCAGTCATGTGTTCGCATTGATGGAAAAGGAACACCATCCTTTAAAGGAGTATTTGGATAAATACTTGGCCAATGGGTTTATTCGACCCTCACAGTCCCCTGTATCCTCGCCCTTGTTCTTCGTGCCAAAGAAAGAAGGGGACTTGAGAACTTGTATCGATTATCGAGCGATCAACAAAATCACAAAGAAGAATGAATATCCGCTGCCCCTTATTTCTTTCTTATTGGATCAAGTAAAAGGGGCCCAAATTTACACCAAGTTAGACTTGAGAGGGGCGTATCACCTAGTGCAGATGCGTGAAAGTGATCAGTGGAAAACGGCCTTCAGGACAAGATTTGAGTTATTTGAGTATCAAGTCATGCCTTACGGTCTATGTAACACCCCAGCTGCCTTCCAGCACTTTATCAACGACATTCTGAAGGAATACATAGATCAGTGTGCAATTGTGAACATCAATGATATCTTGATTTATTCCTCAGATAAGAGCAATTACCAAGGACAAGTCAGAATGTTCTTGCAGAAGCTAAGAGAGAATCAGTTATTTGTGAAATTGGAGAAGTGTGCTTTCAACGTTCAACAAGTAGAATTCTTAGGATTTGTACTTTCTCCAACTGGAATACACATGGATAAGTGGACGATTGAAGCAGTTCTTGATTGGAAATACCCTGCAAGTGTGAAAGAGGTCCAAAGTTTCATTGGAAGATTCATTAGCAAATTCTCCCAAAAAATCATTCCTCTCACAAGATGTTAAGGAAAGGAATAAAATGCAAATGGACAGAATAATCAGAAGTGGCTTTTAAATCTCTAAAGAAGGACTTCACCACAACACCAATCCTCCAACATGCTGACCCTTCGGAACCATTTTATGTGGAGACTGATGCCTCAGACCAAGCTGTCGGGGGGATATTGTCCCAACGGCATAAGGTGACCGGCCAGTTACATCCAGTAGCTTACCGATCAAGGAAACTGACCCCGCCGAAGTGAATTACACCATCACAGGAAAAGAATTGTTGGCGATAAAAGACGCCTTCAAAGAGTGGCAGTATCATCTACTGGGAGCTCAAAACCAAGTATCAGTGTTCACGAATCATCGCAATTTGAAGTTTTTGAAGACAGCTAGAACACTTACACCAAGACAGTTGAGGTGGTCATTATACTTTGCAGACTACGATTTTGTGATCACTTATCAACGGGGAGCACAAAACAGGAAGGCTGATGCGCTATCCAGAATTGGCACAGAAAAGCAAAAGACATACACCAAGAATCAGACTATTATTCCCAGTGCAAGAATTATTGGTGTTACAACCTCAATCAATCCGGAGGAACACATTTCTGAAGCCATGAGTCCAGAGGCTATGCAAGATTGGGTCAAGGAAGAGGCAGGAAGGAAGATCATTTATCAGCTACCATACTTTAAAGAGGCCTTGTACCTACCTACCAAAGAGTTGCAACAGCAAATAATGCACAAATGTCATGACGAGGTATTGGCAGGACATAAGGGAGAACTTAAAACAGAAGAAATAATCAAGAGATATTATTGGTGGCTACACATGACCAAGGACATAGTAAAGTACGTAAAGTCGTGTGAGATTTCCACTCAGGGAAAATCTGAACGGCAGGCTCAAAAAGGGCAACTCCAACCTTCACCAATGCCACCCTACCCTTGGCACACGACTACACTACACCTCATTGTAGACAGATCACTTAGTCAGGGATTTAACACTATATTAGTGGTTGTAGACACTTTTTCAAAAATGGCGCACTTCACAGCATTGAAACGAGTGCCCACTGCGAAGCAACTAGCCACTATTTTTAGCACACAAATAATGAAGATACACGGAATCCCTAAGATCGTTATCTCAGCTAAAGGACCCCAGTTCATATCCCATTTCTGGAAGGCCTTCATGGAAGGGTTAGGTACGGAGGTTAGATTCTCTACTAGTTATCATCCAGAAACAGATGGGCAGACGGAAATGGTCAATCAGGAGTTAGAACAGTATTTGAGGCTCTTCCTTTTGAAGCAAGATGGGGGTTGGTCAGATTATTTGTGGGCAGCTGAGTTTTTTTACAATAATGCGAGAAATTTCTCCACTGGTTATTCTCCATTTTACATGAACTATGGTAGACACCCGAATTCGACAATTAAACAAACTGATCTTACGGTCCCAGTAGTCAAGGAGGTAGTCTCCCATTTAGAACAAGTTCATCAAAGTGCAATAAAGAATCTAGAACACGCAAAAAATATAAACACTACGCAGATAAAAAGAGATGTGAGGGTCCTCCCTTAGAAAAAGTAGATCATGTTTGGTTAAATACAAAGAACCTTAGGTTAAAAGGAAATAGGAAATTCCAACCCAGGTTTATCGGACTATATCCAATCGAAGATAAAATGTCTCAAGTCACTTATCAGTTAAAGCTGCCTGCCGAGTTGAGAATTCATCCAGTTTTCCATGTTTCATTGTTAAAAAAGGCATCAGCGGAATTGCGAAGAAACTTGCCTCCAAAACCAATCTACCTAGAAACTGGAATGGAATTTGAGGTTAAGAGATTCTAGATTCCAAAAGATCAAAAGGAAAACTCTACTACTTACGACCAGAAGAGCGATCTTGGGAATTGGACACTGTTGTGCATGCTCCCAGGTTGGTAAGGTCCTTTCATCAGCGATTCCCTGCAAAACCAAGAGTGACAGGACCTCCTTTGTTGAGGGGTACTGTCAGGACCCCAACTCAGGTTCTGGCAACAGTTCATTCCAATATGATTAAAACGAGCGGAGCCCTGCCAGGAAAACAGTCCTGGACCAATCTCGTTCGAAATCGCATTCCAAGATGGCCACTGATTTCGACATTCAAGTCGCTGTCTAGTCTTTAGACCGCAGCTGCTTGGTAATCTATGTGAAGCGCGAGCGTGAGGAAAATTGCGTACATCACTAGAGTTTCTACCGAGTCAAGCAGCCATTCCGTTACGTCCCCAGTTTTTGGTTAGAATTACTCTTGAAGAACCTAGGATAGAGCCAAGTGAGAACCGCGGAGGTTATTAAGAGCATTATTGAGAGAAAACAAGTTATTCGTTTATTTTTTGGGAGAACTTACCTAATACGAATCCTGAAACATCGCCAATCCTGCAAACCGCAATTCCATTCACCGACCAGCTTCAGCGCGAACTTGTAGCGAGAGCGGAGTCCTGAGGGAGAGAAACGCCAAAGGAGAAAATAAACTAAGTGACTTGAGATATAAGATATGCGTAAAACGAACTACGCTGCTAATGTATAAGTACCTAAATATTTACCAGCTATATAGAAGGAGAGGTTTTCATCTTGTTTCTTTAGACAGTACAATAAGAGGAGACCTGTAAAACAAGAGCAGAAGGTTAAGCACAATAAGACAGAAAGAATAGACATCCAATAGAGGAGAAGAAGTGAAGATACCTCAAAAACCCCATGAGAATAGGAGTGAAAAGATACAGAAATAGTAAGAGAATATCTAGAACCGACAAGAAAAGAATAATAATAAGAGAAACAGCCAATTAGTGAATTACAACTAATTTGGCATGAATCTAATAAATAGATATAAACAGAAAAGAAACAGAAGAGAAGCTTAGATCTTGGAAAAGACAGGGTAGGTAAAAAGTAAGACATTTCAAGAGCAGAGTTGGAGGAGGAAAAGAATAGAATTTGTAGTTAATTGCTTATTCATTTCACAGGTTCCATCGAAGTAAGAAGTCTGCGGGACAGACTTGGAGCTAGAGGAACCACCAGGGCCAGTCTCTTCTTTGTTTTTTATTTTATCTAATTCCCCCTTCCCCCAAATGAATAGTTCTGAGGCTCAGTATAAGTTGACCTCTGAATATTCCTGAGAGGGTTTTGGGACCAAGCATCTCTTTTCCCGTGCAAGTAAAAGGAAAGAATTGGAACAGTAGTTCTGATAGGAATTGTACAGTCTGACACTTTTTCCCTCCCAAATGCAATGCATCATCCTTTTACGCCTTTTCTTGCGTGCAATGATATGTACTCTGCCTTTGTATAATCGATGTTCAGTTCCAATTGTGTGAACTACTCAAGAGCAGCGCAGGCATAGAGCAGTAGTCCGCTTTGGCCCACAGAATCTTGCGGTTGTGATGCACTATTAAGACCTGGTGGCAGTACATCGAAGGGAGTATAGTGACATAAACACAGCCATAATTAATGTGCTCTGCCATGGAATAATCAAGACTCAGTTCCAAATGTGTGACCTACTAGTCCACTGTGTCAGTCAGTAGAGTACATAAACAAGAAAGGAGTACTACGGGCCTTGATTGCGGAGGCCTTGATGATCATAGCTGGTTGCCAGGGTCTCAGACTCAGGCTTGGAGCATGCACCGGCACATGGTGGGCTTTCTTGAACACACGCCGGTGTTAGCAGGTGGGTATTGAGGCTTGGTTGCACAGGAGTGGGTAAGACAGGTACGGGGACCAGTGTCTAGGGGTGCAGAAGGTGCAGAGGATCACATGCAACCCAGCTCACAGCAACAGAGTCGGCCTCGTGGTGAGGTTAGAGGCGCTGCCTGGCAGACACCTTGGGCATTCTGGAAAAGGACCACACCCAGAGTTACGCGCCTTTTATTCACAACCCTACGCTGGCCTGGCTTAGGCTGGGCCAGACCACACCGCTTACGCGGGGGAACGTAACAAGCTACATTTCCACGATCTTCCCCACTGGCTGGGGTGACATGGTTGTGTCCACTAGCCACTACACTTCAAACACCAGCGGTGTGTGTTGACATGGATATGTGTGTGGTCTGCATACTGCAGTCTGGCCAGATCAGATCAGTTCACACTTGGCCTTTCGTACATTCTCATTCATCGGTCACTTGCCTCCTTCACACATGCCTGGTCCCCACCTCTTCTGACATTCTGCTATTGCGTGGCTAAGTTGACATGCCGTTGATGGCTCATGTATATGGCTGGGCCAGGTTCCCACAGTGAGTTGTGCTGCCGTGTCTCTGGTGGGTGTGCATGTTATTTTGCATGATGTATGTGAGCTTGTGACGTGTGCATTTCCTGTGTTGTTAGTTGCATGGTTGTGGAGTTGAGGTGTGTGGTGTGTGCATTTGGTATTGGCCAACAAGCAGTGAATTTCCGTGGGTGCCATCCTGGTAGCGCAGGTTGATGATGGAATGTCGTAGGTGTATGAATCATGCACACTGCCTGTGTGGTTGGCGCAATGTTGGCAGAGAGTCCACTAGTGCCTGCACATTGGTGGGATATATGCGCTTTTTGTTGCGCTTATTGTGTGCAGTGTTGCCAGGTGCCACTAGTAGGACATGTGTGCAGTCAATTGCCCCCTGACATGCGGGAAGCCAGCTCTGCCGTAGACGCCTTGCTTGGTCTCTGGCTGTTCCTTCGCAGTGTGTGGGAAGTATAGATAGTGGGGTACCAAGCTGATGGTGTCATCCATGCCCGTTGTGAGGGACTTGGATTGGCCTGTCTGTGTGACTCCTTCGACTCAGGCGGTTGTTGGTTGGAGGGTACCAGAGGCCAACGGGTGCATCACAGCCAGCAGCTTTGTCTGAGGTGGGTTGTTGGTTGTCTGCTGTGTTGGTACCGTCAGCCTGTGGCCAATGGTGGTCAGGATGCAGAGGGCAGGTTATCCCTTTGAGCATGTAGTGGGCAATGACATTCTCTGGTGTTGGGTCTGTGAGGTTGGTGCATTTTCTGGGGTCGCTGTCTTAGTCTGCACTGCCTCAGTGTTGTTCCGGGTGGGGGCCGTGGGTGTCCGGGGTTGAGAGGGGTCCTGGGGGTGGTGGCAGTGGGTGTTGTGGCCCTCTTGGGTGTCCGGCCAGCATGTTTAGAGGCTCCATGTCATCTGTTGTTCTTCAGGTGTGGCTCTGGGCTGGGCTCTATTTTGTGGTGCAGGCTGCCGTCGGACTTTACACCAGGTCAGCGCTTGTGTTAATTTCCTGCTGCTAACGCGCCTTATTGCATGTTTCGTGGTCTTTTAGACGATCTGGCTGATCATTCAGAATGTTGCTTAGGGGTGTTGTCGTGGCTTTCTGGCACGGGAACTAAGCATGGGCGAATTTTGCGGATCTCGCGTTCGCGAATTTTGCGGATTTGCGGATTCGCAATCCGCAAAATCCGCGAATTCCCGCGAATTTGCGGATTTTTTTTTTTTGTGTTCGCCCGTGTTTCTGCCAGTTCGCGAGGGTTTTTACAATTTTGCAATTTGCGAACTTACCTGTCGGGTCGCAAGTTTTGCGAACTTGTTGTTTCTACATGTCCAGCCTGTTTGGGACACTCTTCTTCATCACTGCCACTCTCTGTCACCACTGCCACTCTCTGACTACTCATGCCACCCTCTGGCCCACCCATGCCACCCTCTGTTTCATCACCACACCCTCTGGTTGTCCAGTGTACATTATTTTCGGCAAAGCAAAGCACACCTTCCCTGCCTCAAGTGACCTGAATTAATTTGGGGCTGATTAATGTGTCACAGAATATTTTTTTAGCTGGCACCTGCTTCCTTAGTGCGCCCTGATTAGTGATCTTTTGCACTTGCTAAGTGCTTTCATTGTTGCAAAATTAGTTACAACACCTGCCCTGCCCCAACTGACAATAATGAATTAGGGGCTAATTAATGTGTCACTGAAAGAATTTAAAGTTCCAGCCTGGCACCTGCTTGTCTGCTCCTTTAGCTGTAAATCAGGACCTTTGTGGCATACAGTTAAGGTCAGAGCAGGGTCACACAAAATAGTTGCAAGCAGGCAACCGAATTCTGGAGGGCCCCCTCAGGAAGCACTACAAAGAATCGTTACAAATCATGAGGTTGACCTTTTGCACCTGCTCATTGCTTTTGCTTTTGCTGAAATCGTTTTTCGTTTTTTTTCGCGCTATTCGCGGGGCGCGGCGTCGTGCGAAACCGACCGCGGAAGCCGCCAATTCGTGCGAATGAGCATTTTATTTTTTTTGCGGCTTGTTGTTTCGTGAGTTTTTTTGCAGTATTCGCGAGCCGCTTGCAGCGCAACACGCGAATTTACCCCAAGGTCGAGTACGGGCGCGGCCATTTTGTTTCCGTGACGTATTTCCGTTTCCGCCCGCTATGTATAATCTCGCGCAGTAAGCGCATTGCGAGTAGAGGTTCGCACGAGATCGCGCAGGAAATCTACAGGTTTGCACGAGATCGCGAGGAAAATCTCGCGCGAACTTTCTTTCGCGCTCGTGAACGGGCGCCGGCCATCTTGTTTTTCATTCATTTCCTGTGTCTGGGCATGGTGTTTAATCCTCTTGGTATCTTTGCCATCCTTTGCTTGTTTTCAGTTTTTTTTTTACGATTTTGCTTCTTATCTATCCCTCTCTTTTCCTAGCTGTATATTTTTGTCTTTTCTGCTATTTTTCTTTACTTTTAAACTACTTTTTTAAACTCTTTTCTTTTCTTCTTCCCTATCCTATTCTTTCTTAATTTTCTACTTCTTCCTACCTTACCTGCCCAGACCATGGTCAAGCCAGGCGCCGTGAAGCTGCCCAGGCACTTGAGGGCCGCAGCGGCGGCGGGGAGTAGTGCTGGACCCAGTGGCAGGACAGCATGCGGGAGATTGCGGGGGGAGCAGGTGACGCGACGGGAGATATTCAGCCCGGAGGAAGTGGGCGCGCTGGTCTACTTCGTCCAGCGCCGCCTGCCCAGGACCATCGCGGGAGGCGGCAGGATCGCGGCCGGCGGCTACAACATGCGGGAGCGCCGGAAGCGGTGGGAGAAGGTGTGCTGGGCCATATCCCACCTCTACGGGGTCCAGCGCACCTACAGCCAGGTCACCCATCGCTGGACGGACCTCCTGGACCGCGAGCGCGACCTGCTGGACCAGCTCGGCTTGGAGATCCCCGGGCTTGGTGAGTAGTAGTAGCCATTTAATCACTCACTACTATGATGTTTTCTCCTGCTCTGTGTTGTTGTATTGCAAATATTTGTTTTTTACATGGAGCAAGCCAATAATGCCGCTGATGACGATTACATTGTAGTTAAATTATATTTCAAAATCTTCTGTGCATTTCAGGTGCACTGCTCTCCTTCTCAGTGGCGTTGCTACTATGCTTATTTGTTTTCTATTTCATGGTCTCATTGGCCTGAGTAACTATTATGTATGAGTGTACTTTACAGAACTGCGTAATGCTAGACAGTAGGGGGCAGATTACATTTACAAGCCCCTTGCGCCACGTTTACGTTGCCTTGCGTGACGCAACAGCGGCGTAAACGTGCCGCATCCCTGCGAGTCATTTACAGAATGACGCATCTAGGGAGATGCGTCACGTTATAAAGCCATGGGCCTGCACCACAATGGGTGCGTTCCTAGTACGCAGGGTGGGCGGTCCAGCGGCTGTGCGCCTCGCAAAATTGCCTGCGTGAAATGTACAAGATTTAACGCAGGCATTTCTGCGACGCTGCTACGTCAATTCAATTCCTTATGTCTGCTCGAAGCAGGCGAAAGGACTGACACAGCATGTTAAGTATTGGGTGGCCCTGAGCATTACTGGAGTTGCATTGCGTTGGCGACGTGACTCCAGCGATGCGCCGCTCTTACGTGACGAGATGCGTCACGCAAGTGCCTACCCTTGCGCCAGGGCGCGCCGCATTGTAAATGAGGCACATCTGCCGTGTCGCAAGGGTAGTTTTGCGTGACGCATTTGATCTGGCGCATCTCTGGAGATGCGCCAGAACGCGTAAGTAAGTATGCCCCTAAGGGGCAGAATTGCAATTACCGTCGCATCCCTGCAAAGTAGCAGGGATGCGCCATTAATTGTGCGGCCCGCTACCACCACCAAACATGGTGCGCCGTATTTGCAATGCGGCGCACCATGGGCCCAAAACGTCACCGAAGCTTTACTGCTGGAGTTGCGTCGCAACGATGGCGCAGCTCCATCAATGCTCTGGGGTACCCTATCTCCCCAATGCTGGGTCAAGCCGTACGTCTGCTTCAAGCAGGTGCAGGGTTTGTGTGACGCATCATTGTCCTAAAGGTGACTGATTGATATTTTGTAGATTTCCCTCAGCCACTATTAGGATGTGTTCCAGCGCAGGAATGCCCTCCCTTGCGCCGGAACGCCCCCTGATGGCGCAGGGCTTTAAAACGGGATGCATCTCCCAAATGCGTCACGTTGTTATAATATTATACGCCGCACCATGGCGCCCTTTTTTGTTTAGCTGCTGCGTCACAAAAGTCACGCAAGAACGGCGCAAAAGAGCCGCAAGGGCTTAAATCTGCCCCTTCCTTTGTAACCCTGACAATAAGAAAAATAGTGGCGGTGGATTGATAGTTTGACTATTTAAATGACTGGTAATGTAGCAGGCAACTGTTAGTGTTGTCACTGATCTGACTGAAATCACAATGGAGTTTGTCTGTCACTTTGCGTCTTGCCTGCGGACTGCTGCCTGCCAGTCCTAGGTGAACGTTTCAGTACTTTGTTTAGTGAGTTACGTGACTTTCGAAGTCACAGGTCCGCAAATAAATGAAAAGTAACCATATTCAATATAATTTCGCGGAAATATTTTGTTATTGTTCTTTTGAAATGTTTGATTTGGTTGACATTGACAAGCAACAATCATCCATGTTTTCTGTTCTTTCTTTCATGTTGTACGTCAGCTCCCCCCAGGGGCGAGAGGAGGACACAGGAGCAGCAGGCGGCGGATGCTGTTCAACAGGGCCAGGATCGGGCAGGCGAGGGCTCCTCTGCTGGCCCCAGTAAGTTTTCATTTTAGACTAGTACCTATTTTTCCTAGCGTTCCTCATTTGACTTTTTTCAAAATTGTCTTTGCTCTTCTTGTAGACTGTATCTAAATTCTTATCCTGCCTCTACTATGACTCCCTGTGGTATTACTAGATTATTCTTATTAGTCTGTCTGTGTAGCTAACTAAGATTGCACGGTTGGCGAAACTCCCATGATTCTAGTCAGCAATAGCTCTATCAACTTAGTGCAGTCCTCTGGGATTGTCCATAATGTTTTTTGAAGTGTTCTATCTGGACTCATGCTTGCAAAAATTGCAAAACCTTTCGCTCAGTCACTCTAGTCTGGACCAAAAAACACAGATTGTATTTAAGTTTAAAAGCTTTATTAAAAGTAAACACATTTATTAAAATCAAGTCTTAATAAAACTAAACGTTTAACTGATAATGGAAAAGTGGTTAGTGCTGACGATTAATTGAAGACATTTCTTGTGGTCGAGCCGAGCTCTCACCTGGTTTCAACTTGATCTTGTTGTTAGAAGTCCATCTTCTGTCTGTGTGGAGAAAAATGGTGCGTGTTAAAAAAACAGCCTTCATCAGTTGTGCCAAAAAGTGCAGCAAGACAACCTTCCCTGGAAAAAGGGACATTTTTTTTTTAACTTTAACGTAGACAGTCACAAATTACATTGTTTTCACATGTCTTCATTCCTAGACCAAATACTAGTGACTAGTGAGTGCTTTATTCTAACATTCTTAAATGTACTTTGTAGGTGGAACATCTGGTGGCGGGGCCAGTGTGGAGGTGGTGGTGCTCGACACGGAGGCGGAGGGCGATTCTTCAGGGGAGGAGGCGGCGGCTGTGAGAGTTGAGACGGTGGTGGTGGCGGCCAGATGTAAGCTCTTATATATTCCTTACTTATTGAGATTGAAGACTAGCTGGGAAGGCAAGAATATGAGATGCATGGCTGGGTGAATGATGAAGCAATGATGGGTGGAAGGACAACAGCCTGGGTGGGTGACACAGAAACTGTATGTGTCCATATACCTGGATCATGCTACTATCTGACTCTTAGATAGCATATGTGTATCTAGAGCAGGGGTACTCCTAGTACGGCCCGCGGGCCGGTGGTGGCCCGGCAAGCCTTCCTTGGCGGTGCGCAGACCTTGCAGACAATCACTGCTCCCCCGGCCCCCACAGAGCAGAGGCTTTTTTGTATTTCACCTGTTAGCGCCCCTGCATCTCCACTCTGACAATCACTGCTCCCCCGGCCCCCACAGAGCAGAGTGGAGATGCAAGGCCACAAAGAGGTGAAATAGAACAAAGCCTCTGCTCTGTGGGGCCGGGCAAGCAGTCATTGTCAGGGTGGAGAAGCAGGGGCGCTAAAACAAACAAAGCCTCAATAATATGTTAATGGTCTTTTAAAGACCTGTTAAGTACTTTGGTGTTGTTGTCTGTGTGTGCGCGTTGAGGAAGCGGTCTCAACCCGGGCTGAAGGCTGACACAGATAGACACACACACAGTGAGATGACAGAGGGGGAGGGAGAATGAGGGCAGGAGGGAGAGAGAGATGGAGGGAGGGCAGGAGGGAGAGCAGGAGGGAGAGAGATGTATGTAAATGCTGGGTCTGGTGGCTCAGTGGATGAGGGCATCTGCTGCAGGGACCTGTGTGCAACCTCATGGTCACAAGTTATCGTTTTGCTTTAGCCCCGCCCCCACCAGTGCAGCCCTCGGCCCCAAACTACACTGTAAATGTAGCCCCTGAGAGAAAGTTTGTGAGTACCCATGATCTAGAGAGAGTAGACGGTCAGTGGATGAACTAAGTGTAACTTTGAAGAGCATGTAACACTGCACCCGCACGTCCGTTCCAGTGTAGGAAAGGCAAGGAAAAGAACTTTTAATTTTGTCCAAATACTACCATAAATAGTAGCAGTAGTTTGTATTGCAAGCACTGCATAGATCCGGTTATTATGGTGGCCACTCCCTACCTCTCTTAATAAGTTTAGTAGTACTCAGTCATTCATGTGTGGATGTATCACTGGTCACTCAATAAAAAGCAAAGCACCTAAAGTCATCCCATATATAAGCAAAAACATCCCATGTGAAGTGATAGATAATCAGATTATTTATCTTCTTCAATTTTCCATTTCTAGTACTCATTTCCACTGTAGGGTGAAAGTTAAATTAATTAAGCAGTAGCCCTTGAGTTGTAACAGAGTATTCTCAGTGCCACCCGTAATAGAAAAGTAAGAGCTTCACCACCTGCATGTACTGGACGGGTACAGTAACGCAACGGCAACGCAAGTCTAGGTCACTCCTCATGGCGTGCGTCTCTTTTTCTCGGGTGCAAGTTTACTGCGCTGGCATTATGCCGGCTTGCAGAAAATAACGTACCAATTTTCCAAAACAAGAGATAAGAAGAAGAAGAAGACTGGTGTACTTTCATAGTCGACTCCAATGGAAGTCCACAGTGCTCGTAGAATTTGTTCCTTAAACTCCCACTAATGTTAGAGCAAGGATGAAGAAGTGTGAGGTTAGATAGATACTGGCCTCAATAGTTATGTAATGCGCTTGCAAGTTGCTAGTTGTACTGCAACACAAATTTCTGCTGAATGATTGAGTTAATCTTAAAGAGCATTGGTTACAGACTATGTCTTTCTTTCTTCATATAGGTTCTCCTTCCAAACGAACAAGGAGGAAGGAGCTGGCTAGAGCGGCCCGGCAACGGAGGATCGAGGCCACTGTTGCGGAATATCGGCGGCTGGTGGCCCTGGAGGACGTGGAAAGTGTGCAGTCGACAACTACAACAACGTCGTCTGCATCGGCCTCCGTGGCCCCACGGGCTGCCACCAAGCACAGTGGTCCACCCAGACTGAGCCGGGCTGCCAAAGGCAAACGCCACCGCCGAGCAGCAAGGCCAACAGCTGCCTCTCACAGGCATTGCACCTGCAAGGCAGTGAAGGCACGCCTGCGCCGCACTACCCTGATGGTGTCCCGCCTTCAGCAGGAGCTCGCCTTGCTCCGCGAGGAGCATGATGCCCTGGCCCAAAAAGTTAACAGCATCCACCCATAGTGTCCCTTGCCCCTTTTTTAGAGACTTTTGGGGGGTGGGAATTGGGAGTTGGGTTTTTGGGGACTTTTGAAGGACAATCGTTGGGGTTAGGGAGGGTCTTGCGGGAGATTATTTTGTTAGGGATATAAATATACTTTTTCAAACTTTATCTGAGCATACCTGTTTTTTACTGCTTGCCTGGTGGGTGGGGGTTTAACGTTGACTGTTTTCCTGAAAGTTTAGTTCCATTTTCTTCCTTTAAGTGTAAATGCCCAAATGTTTTCAACACTAAGTGCCTCTCACAGACTAAGTGAAGTGAATCCAAGAGTCCTAGGACTTTAGTAGTACTACCTTCAGTCTCTCGTCTCTCGTACTAATACTCCATTATACCCCCAAACCACCAAACGCTTATCTTACCTGTAATTTGTGTTTGAAAGTAGGGCTAGACCCAGGGCTGGCTCCACGGGAAACACCGAATAACGTTGGCAATCTTGGTCGGATAAAATTTCCTCATAGCGGTGGTACTAGTGGTGTGACACAGTGGCAGTTGCATGCCTATGAAAAAAAAGAAAATGAAATCTGGTTTGTCCTCCTGAGCAATTCAACGGTACAACTGAGAATATAGCAGGTGACAGAAGTACAGTAGAGCAGTGCCACATTGTAGCCTAACAAATGGTAAAGTATAACTACTAATTCGGTTGAAGTTCTTTCACATTAGCAATGGTTCTTTGTCAAGCAGAGTAAGAATATATCCTCGGATTTCTTCACCAGCCTGTTGCTATCACCTTATCCTCCCCACCCAGCAAGTGTGTGGATTTATTGCTGTAATAATAATTTAGTCACACATCAATCAAAACCACACAGCCCGGGGGAAGAGGGTTAGGGTTTGAAAAATGGATGGGTACGGGGGTTTTTGGGAAAGGTTTTGGGAGACAAGAAAAAATAGCACAGCATAGACAAACTATTGTGAACATAAACAAATCTTTGGGTACAAACCTATCCATCAATCTTTGAAAGTGCATGCACTACTGCATGCATGTCAGTGAAAAGTAAGTAGTACATTCGACAACTGTGGAAAGAAAGAATGCGACAGTACAGGGCCTGTGTGGAATTATTGATAACGATATTCAACATAAGGTCTCTGTAGCCAGATACCCGAGAGCCTTGCTGGTCACTATAAATCCATTCACAACAACACTCAATGGGGTTGGTCTGGAAGGTGTCAGGTTTACTCCCCGTGATCCAGTCGATGCAAATATGGTTCCACCTCCAAATGTCACCAACACCCAGAAGTGTAAACACAGGGTGTTCGAGCCATTAGGCGGGGAGAAAAATAACAAACTAAAATAAAAAATGTGGGATGGGTAAAGGTAGGGTCAGCAGGGAAAGGATACCTGTAACAGAAGACAAGACAGGCATCAGTGAAGTGCTGTCCTAACATACAAGGGTACTCTCATATAGTCTCACTAAATAACCAAGGAAGTAGACAAGTACCTGAGCACCAAGAAAACATGACCTTGGATAGGAAATACTATAGCCCTTCTGCCACAATCTGTGAGGAAGGCCTAAGAAACACATAAACATATAGTTAACGAACACACTCCTGTCGCACCAAACACACTCGCGTTATACTAAGACATCAAACCCACTACTCACAACATACCACAAACATGGTAGAGGACTCAATGTACAAAGGGGGTTCCAAATAGTCAAAGCAAAGATGTATGGTCCAACAAAAAGGAAGAGGGAAACGGTAGTGTGTAGGAAGCAAGAACTACAACACTGCGCTCTCTAAGTAATGACCCAGTAGAGAATCTTTGGTGAAGGTCAAACAGAAAAACGTAGTTGCTGTTGCGACCACCACTGAATTCTGCCAACAACACACCCCACGGTGCACTACACAAAGAGAACTGGGGTAGCCTGTAGTTACCTCACTACATGCCCAGTTATGGAGGTCCTTTGAAATACACAGTTATACAACGGAGACGCGTAGTTGTCCTTACTACCGCGCTCCGTTTTAATAGTACAAAAACGATCCCCGATGTGAACGCTAACACGTGGTATAGACCGCCACTGTGCTCCGCCACACACAATTCAACCAAACAGGAATTCATCAAAGCTAGAATTCTGTTAGAAAACAGTCACAGAACCTCCCTTAACAATCCGTTCAGGCAGTAATCAGCTGACCGCACGGGCGGCCGAAGAGTTTAGAGCGGCTTTACCTGAAGACGCGTGAAGTCCGTCTACCGCCAAGGACAGAACACGGAAGCGCTCCCCACTGAGCCTCAGGGGGGGGGGGGAAGGTGATAGTCCACAGGAGACACGATAGAAAAGCATGCAGAGCGTCCGCTCTCATGCCGGTGCAGAACAGAAACCAGAATAACGCGCAACAGGAAGCGCGTCTGTTCCCCAGATAAACTTCCTGCAAGTCTCCCGCCTACTCATGGGAAATGTAGTTTCATAGTACGGTAGGCGCTTAGGGGCTGCGTAACCTGACAGAAGGTATAGTAGATAGAAAAGGAGAAATTGCTTTTTTTCTAGGTGTCCCCTCACTCACCAGGGTTGCCCCTTGGTGACATGCTTCATCATTGGGGCCATCCCAGTCCTCTACGGCCTGGGGCGTGCTGCGACTTGCGAATTACGTAGGAGCACTTACAAATGACTATGTGTGGTGCAGATGTGATAGTGGAGTGGACTAAGTGATGTGTTAAGGGATCAATTTAGAAGCCTAGAGAGAGCCAAGAAATGCAGTCACAGTCAGAGAAAAAGGCAAGGGATACTGTATCTATGTGGTTGTAGTGGTCCTGTTGGAAGTGGTAAGTAAGTTGCCTGCAGAAAAAAAATCCTCCTATTAGCGGCACTCCTCCATTGCAGCCGACGCCTCGTCCATCGATGTTGGTCACCAGAAGACACCCTGTCCACTGCCTGCCTGATGCTGAATTGTGGCTCGCTACTGTGAAGCCTGACTCCATCCTTTTTTCCCCATTGCAGAGACTGAAACCCGGCCTGTAATTATTCAACGAAAAACAGGAAGTGATATAATATTACAACACCACTGATAAATAAATATAAGGTATGTAGGCTGTGGAGTGCAAAAAGTCACAATTTGATTTTCCTAGTAGACAGTACAATATTTTTGAAAGTGCGTACTCTGAGTCACCTTTTGAAGGAGAAATAAGTATGGGCAAATTAATGTAGCGGATCTTGCCCCTCAAGCTAGGTGTACTGTAAACTGTGTTTTAGAACAAAATTAGATCTTCCTAGCAGTGCTCCCACCCAGACCCTTACTAAAGCCAGTCGCAAAAATGTAGAAGACCCCCAATCAAATCTAAAAAAACAAGGCCTAGCAGAAAACTGGTGACAAAACTTACTTTGAAAGTAAAAGTAGGCCGAAGTACCCCCTTCCTAATTACCCATTACCCACCGTGGATTGCATTCAAACCACTTGCAAGCAACCAAGCAAAAGTAGCCATAGCCAGCCTCGCTCCAAGACTCGAAATCCCCCCCACTCAAACACATGCAATAGAAATACTGCTAACCCTAACGAACCCTAAGTTAAGAATAGTGGCAAAGGCTTTCTTTAACTATGCCAAATCCCCCCTTTCCCACCATGGATTTTCTTCAAATGACTTGCAACCAAAATTACACATTCTCACGAGTGCTCTAAGACCCCAGAACTCAGTTGGAAAAATCTAGAACACCCCGAAACACATGCAATCCTGCTGCTAGGGCTAACCCTAACGAACCCTAAGTTACAAAAAGTGCCAAAACTAAAGGCTTTTCCGCACGGATTTTGTCCCAACCACTTCTACCCGGTATTAGACCTTCCCAGGAATGCCCCAAGACCCGGCAACCCACCCGCCAAGAAGCATAACACCCCCAAACAGGCCAAAAGCAAAATCTCATACTTGCACTATTTCTGGGCCTTCGGTCCAAACGCGCTGCGTAGCTAGGCCATAAGTCGGGGTTGGCACGACGGATTTCCTGAAAAGCAAATGCAATCAAGATTAGAGTGTCCCAGCAGTGCTCCCAGACCACGAAACTCACCCACAAACACCAGGAAGCCCCCCAAACAGGCCCCCGAAAACGCTACGTAGAGCAAAATGTCAGAAATAGCCAAAAAAAAAATCGGCCTGGATTTTGTCCCAACCACTTCTACCCGGTATTAGACCTTCCCAGGAATGCCCCAAGACCCGGCAACCCACCCGCCAAGAAGCATAACACCCCCAAACAGGCCAAAAGCAAAATCTCATACTTGCAATATTTCTGGGCCTTCGGTCCAAACGCGCTGCGTAGCTAGGCCATAAGTCGGGGTTGGCACGACGGATTTCCTGAAAAGCAAATGCAATCAAGATTAGAGTGTCCCAGCAATGCTCCCAGACCACGAAACTCACCCACAAACAGACGGAACCCCCCCTAAGAGCACCTCAAAGGCAAGCAAGTCATCAAAAACACACAAAAAATTCCGCCTGGGATTTGGTCCAAAACACTTTTATCCGGTATTAGAGCTTCCCAGCAATGGCCCCAGAGCCGTCAACCCAGGAGAAAACGAGTAGAAGACCCCCAAACAGCCAAAGAGCAAAAGTACAAAAATGGGGACTTAGTCAATTTTTCACAAATTTCCCAAATCACTCCGCGCGCGCTCTGCAGCTAGGCCCTAAGTCCCCTCTGCCACCATGGATTTGCTTCAAACCTCTTGCAAAGTAAAGTATATATAGCCAGCAGTGCTCCCAGACCACGAAACTCACCCACAAACACCAGGAAGCCCCCCAAACAGGCCCCCGAAAACGCTACATAGAGCAAAATGTCAGAAATAGCCCAAAAAAAGATCGGCCTGGATTTTGTCCCAACCACTTCTACCCGGTATTAGACCTTCCCAGGAATGCCCCAAGACCCGGCAACCCACCCGCCAAGAAGCATAACACCCCCAAACAGGCCAAAAGCAAATTCTCATACTTGCAATATTTCAGGGCCTTCGGTCCAAACGCGCTGCGTAGCTAGGCCATAAGTCGGGGTTGGCACGACGGATTTCCTGAAAAGCAAATGCAATCAAGATTAGAGTGTCCCAGCAGTGCTCCCAGACCACGAAACTCACCCACAAACACCAGGAAGCCCCCCAAACAGGCCCCCGAAAACGCTACATAGAGCAAAATGTCAGAAATAGCCCAAAAAAAAATCGGCCTGGATTTTGTCCCAACCACTTCTACCCGGTATTAGACCTTCCCAGGAATGCCCCAAGACCCGGCAACCCACCCGCCAAGAAGCATAACACCCCCAAACAGGCCAAAAGCAAAATCTCATACTTGCAATATTTCAGGGCCTTCGGTCCAAACGCGATGCGTAGCTAGGCCATAAGTCGGGGTTGGCACGACGGATTTCCTGAAAAGCAAATGCAATCAAGATTAGAGTGTCCCAGCAGTGCTCCCAGACCACGAAACTCACCCACAAACACCAGGAAGCCCCCCAAACAGGCCCCCGAAAACGCTACATAGAGCAAAATGTCAGAAATAGCCCAAAAAAAAATCGGCCTGGATTTTGTCCCAACCACTTCTACCCGGTATAAGACCTTCCCAGGAATGCCCCAAGACCTGGCAACCCACCCGCCAAGAAGCATAACACCCCCAAACAGGCCAAAAGCAAAATCTCATACTTGCAATATTTCAGGGCCTTCGGTCCAAACGCGCTGCGTAGCTAGGCCATAAGTCGGGGTTGGCACAACGGATTTCCTGAAAAGCAAATGCAATCAAGATTAGAGTGTCCCAGCAGTGCTCCCAGACCACGAAACTCACCCACAAACACCAGGAAGCCCCCCAAACAGGCCCCCGAAAACGCTACATAGAGCAAAATGTCAGAAATAGCCCCAAAAAAAATCGGCCTGGATTTTGTCCCAACCACTTCTACCCGGTATTAGACCTTCCCAGGAATGCCCCAAGACCTGGCAACCCACCCGCCAAGAAGCATAACACCCCCAAACAGGCCAAAAGCAAAATCTCATACTTGCAATATTTCAGGGCCTTCGGTCCAAACGCGCTGCGTAGCTAGGCCATAAGTCGGGGTTGTGAAGGACTGGGTTCTTTAAGACCCAGCGGTGCCAGGGCACAACACCTGAAACCTTCGTGGGTAACCTGCTCCGGCGTACAAGTCACAGAGACACGGGACACTTCCTTCGGCGTCAAAGATTCAAGGTTTATTTGCTGCAGGGAACACAGAAGTCACGACAAGTACAACACGTGCAACTTGGGGAGACTGCTTCAAATTGGTTCTGTGGATCGCTCCTTTTATACAGTTTTTACCCATAGGATAACATTGAACACAAAAGTTTACAACCCGGTTCCCACAATTATCCCCCAGAGGGGTCACTTTGGTCACTTTGAAACACACGAGGTCCGGAACATAAGTGCGGAAACATTTGGCGGTTCCCAACTGTAAAAACCATCTTCCCACCATTAGCAAATTCCAATCAGCAGTAAAACAGATCGAAATAGGAACAAAGACAGGTGCAGAGGAAGACGGAGACAGTGGGGAGAACGGAAAGGGTGTAAAAGGGGAGGTATCGGGAAAACACGAGATACAGGCATCAAAGGGACGTGCCTAATGAGATGCACGGCTGAGACAATAAGTCCGTGCGGCAAGATGAGCCTCGAGCGGCGCCATCTGCCTTACAGTAGCAACCCCCTCGTCATAAAGACACTCACAAAGAACATGTGTCTTCCACAAATATCTTGGGAGTCCCAGGGTCGCGAAGCGGACAACGTCCGTTCGCTGGCTACTTGAGGGCAAGAGACAAAATGGATGCCGTATCTAAGATGGAACCCGTGGGTACAGATGAAAAACCCACATAACAAACGAACGGTTTAAGTTAGCACAGCGAAACTGCGCACACTTACTAAACTCGTCATTTGCGGTTCATAGATACCAGACTCGACTATATTCGTGCGAGTCGAAAACACCACTTACAATTGTCACGGAACCTCAGACGCTCCTTTTGCCCTCATGTAGGCAAGCACTAGTCGGAATCATATTCGATATTCATCAGACCATCGAGATGTTGCTGTAGCATAGCTCTGTCCAACCGAGTCCCCTTGGTAACAAAGGGTTGTCTCATACACGTTGTAGCACAGAGGCCACATAAGGCAGGACCACACTGTACACAAAGGCAACACGTGAACAGGAACACTACCACAACTCCAATGATCATCAGAATTTTCCAACCCCAAGTCGACATCAGGCCCCAAAACCATCCAAGCAGCGTCCAATCCCCTACATCCACGTGTATGGATTCGGAGATCTTATGCAACCTCGAGATGGCTTGATAGACAGTAGGAGCATTATCTGGAATGAAAATGCAGCAGCTCGAATGGATCACCTTACATACCCCACCTCGATCTGCTAAGATGACATCTAAAACCATACGGTTTTGTAACGTCATAAGTCTCTCCGCCTGAAGTTCTGTGGTGATATTACCAAGGGCACTGGCGGTAATATTAGCCGTCGATTCTACCACTCGAGTCAACTGTCTCAGGTTCCTACTATTGACCATAGGTCCCCAAAACGGGAGGAAACCCTTGAAAAAGTCTCCTGCCTCTTGACCGGCAGTATCCTCTTCGCTAATTACGCCTCGCACAACTCTAGTCTTATGATAATCGGCATCTACAGTGAACGTCGGAGGCAACAGATTTGCAATAAAACATGAGCCCATGAAGTCTGCGGGCAACCATGTGTATGCACGATCATAACAGATAAAGTATGTACCCTTGGCAGCCAGGAACACAGGGGACGAGGACATCGGCAGAATGTAATTTTCAGTACAAGCACTTGCTCCAAGTCGGGCTTGTGATCTTCGGCCACGACCCATAAGACAAAAATTACCAGTGTGGGGTACGACCCATATTGGAGGCGAGCTTTTAAGCTGCTTTTCGCTAGTGAACACACTATATTCACCTCTACTTAGGACCCTATAGGCCTGTACCTCTTCTTCGGGAATAAGCGAAGGATCATAGATCTCACTATCTAAATCCTCTATTGCTATCGATAAAGGTTTTTGGTACGAGGTAGGACCAGAGTAGGGGGAACGTGGTTCTCGAATGGGGTGGAAACCCAGTGCGCTTCGAAACATCGTTTGGAATGCTCGAGCCGACCCTTGGGAACTATATGGTAACACCAGATATGGAATTCCCTTATCCGTAGTATGTGGCATCAACCCACACACCCAACAATTAGTAGTGTTAACCACTAACTGATGCTGATGGAGGAGCTGAATAAAGGAATTGTTGCGGAATTCTACACGTCTAGCCTGCTCGTGTTCCGGTAACATGTGAAAGGAATGGGGAGAAGCAGTAGAGGTAAGGTTAGGGTAAGGAGTAGGAGTAGGTGTAGCAGGTAAGAAATAAGACATCGTGTAATACACCCCACCCGCCAATAATGCAGAAGCAGTCAAAAACAATACAAACAGTTGGAATATGAAGCATTTGGTACGACTGAGTTGCTGCAGCTTGAATCTATGGACTTGAGCTCCCTCCAAATCATTCAACTTTGAGAATGCCATTCCCTACGACCGTCCGCAACGTTTCTTGACGCACTTCGTTCTGTGCAGCAATAGTCAATCCCTAGGAGTTCCTAGGAACCGACGGCCTTTAACCTAGCGTCAAGACCTACTATCCAGAAGGAAGTACGCGCGCGGCCCTACGGCCTTCAATACACAATATGTATATACAAGCACAAAGTCTCTCGGCTGTGGAAGTAAAAAGATACAAGGGAGGAAGCTCAATATCTATATGTACACAAATAATTACAGTGATACGAAAGTTCAAAACTGATCACGGGAAATGGGGATAATGCAGTTGTCAATTTCAGCAAAGCAAGAAAAATTTTATTTGTCCTTAGTGCGAGATCGCAAAGAATATCGGTGTTTCCCGGGACGTGTCTGCTCGTCGAACAGAGGGTCCGTCGAAGGGACAGCGTCCTGCTGATCAGTTGATTGTTCTGGTCTTGAGTCTTTTGCTAACAATTTGTCAACAGTGGCTTTCTGCTGCGCTGAGGATTCTTCAACAGGCTGTGCGTCGCTGAAAGGCACAAACGCCGGCGATGTTTCTGTTTCTGTTGACGCAATGCCTTTCCTTACCCACGGGTCTGCCGGCAAAGGGATAGGGACTCGCTTAGTATGGGTGGCATGCACCCAGTTTTTACGCCCCTCAAGACGAACGGCAGTCCTCGTGGCCAGGAGCACCTGGTAAGGTCCGGTGAACCTCGGGTCCAGATTATTCTTGCGTGAAAAGTTTCGTGTTACCACCCAGTCTCCGGGCTGGAGCTGGTGGCCTGGACCCTCCGTCTGCGTCGGCAATGCGTCGTAAACCTGTTGGTGAATTAACCTCAGTTTAGCAGTCAAGTCATGTAAATAGTCAATCAACATTGGATACTCAAGATCAGAAAACATTCCTGGCCTAGGAACCCCCCACACATTCGCAGGACGGCCGAACACTATTTCATAGGGGCTAAGCCCTACTCGGGAGTGTACAGTCGCCCTAGTTGACAGTAATGCTAAAGGCAAAGCGTCAGGCCACGAAAGACCAGTCGTAGCCTGAATCTTCGCTAACTTTAGTTTAAGGGTGCCGTTGTACCCCTCAACTAATCCAGCTGACTGGGGATGATTGGCGCTGTGGAATTTTTGATTTATTCCAAGGCCCTTACACACACTCTTCATCACACTTCCAACAAACTCACTTCCGTTATCTGACCACACGACTCTAGGCATTCCATACCGAGGAAAGTATTCCTTCAGTAGGATTTTTGCAGTAGACAAAGCAGTATTGTCTTTGAGGGGATAGGCCTCGATCCATCGGGAGAATGCGCAAACCACAACTAAAACGTATTTCAGGTTATTGCATCGCTCCATATGGATGAAGTCCAATTGAATCACCTCAAAGGGATACGAAGGAGGAGCAAAACTGCCAGGGGGAGTTGGGGTTCCTTTGCCAGGATTGTACATTATACACACCATACAATTCTTCACCAAACGTTCAGCACATTTCGTAATGCCATCATTCTTCCACACCGCAGCCAGCAACTTGCAAATACCTTTCGCGCTAATATGTGCTAACCCATGTGCCATTGTCACAACGGCCAGCACATACGCATCAGGCAACATCCATCTTTTCTGATCCGACAAATCAATCCAACAACCATTCGCATCCAACTTTCCCGTACTTTCTCTCCACTTCGTCTTTTCAGTCTCAGTGGCCTCATTCTGAATTGCTTTCACGCTCTCGATAGTATCTTCACACATACTCGATTCTGTGGGCCACCTAACCGAACTCGTCACATACATTCGAGTGCTAAGGTTCCGGGCAGTCTCCTTAGCAGTCTCGTCCGCAAACGCATTACCACGACCAACATCATCCGTCACTTTACGATGCGCACTACACTTAACAATCGCAACTTGCGTAGGCAAAGTCAATGCATCCAAAAGATCGTTCACAAGCTGGCCATGCTGTATCTTCGTACCGTGCGACGTCAAGAAACCTCTCTCTCTCCACAATCGTCCAAAACTGTGAGCAACACCAAACGCGTATTGACTGTCGGTAAAAACATTCACACGTTTCCCTTTCGCCAACACACACGCTCTAGTAAGAGTAATCAGCTCCGCAGCTTGGGCAGAATTCTGATTCAACCTTGCAGTCTCAACAACAGTATTCAATGTTACAACAGCATAAGCAGTAGTCACATCGCCATTCGGCAACTTAAAACATGACCCATCCACATACAGAGTGCCATCCGGATCTTCCAATGGGGTGTTTTTAAGGTCCACTCGACCTTTCGTTTCCTCTTCAGTCCTCAAGTAGCAGTCATGTTCTGCTACTTCATCTGACTCTGTGCTAATTGGTAACAAAGTTGCCGGGTTCAAAACGTTACAACGTTTTATCTGAATGTGGCTTGCCAAGAGCGTCAATTCGTACCCAGACAACCTCGCACTCGTCAAGTGCTGAGTTTTCGTTCGATTCAAAAGAGTATCGACTGCATGCGGAACCATCACCGTAAGCATATTATCCATGACCAATCCTGCTGATTGTCGGATGGAGACCGCAGCTGCCGCTGTTGCTCGTAAACAACTCGGCAATGCTCTAGCTACTGGGTCCAAGGTCGAGGAAAAATATGCACATGGACGTTGCTTACCACCAAAAGGTTGCGTTAAAACACTCAAAGCACAACCTTCCCTCTCGTGAACATATAACGTGAACGGCTTGCCGTAGTCAGGAGTACCTAACACAGGAGCCGAACACAATGAATCACGCAGTTCAGAAAAACTTTTCTGACATTCTTCCGTCCATGGTAAAGGAGTTGGAACATCCTTGCACGTAAGAGCCACCAATGGTTTCGCTAGCAATGAAAAATTAGGAATCCATTGCCTGCAGTACGACGTGATACCTAGGAAGGCACGCACATCTCTTTGGGTTTTTGGCACAGCCATTCGCGCAATCGCTGCAATTCTCTCTGGGGTCAATCTCCTTCCCTCCTTTGACAATAAGTGACCTAGATAGGTTACTTCTTGACAACAATATTGGAGTTTAGAAGGTGACACCTTGTGATTTAACTCACAGAGATGTTGCAGCAACGACACCGTAGCAATTTTGCAAATGTCCTGAGTATCAGCAGCCACCAATAAGTCATCGACGTATTGGATCAAAGCCGCGCCAACCGGCAACCTAAATGCATCCAGTTGACCCTTCAAGGCTTGACTGTAAATAGATGGACTTTCACAGTAGCCCTGAGGAGCGCGTTTGAACCGGAAGCTGCGTCCACCGAGAGAGAAACCGAAAAGGTCCCTGCTCTCTTCGGCAATCGGGATGCTGAAAAACGCATTGTTCAAGTCAATCACCGAAAACCATGATGCAGTAGCTGGAATCAGAGTCAGTAGCGCCGTGATGTCAGGCACAACAGGAAATTGAGGAACCACAATTTTATTTACCTCCCGTAAATCGATAACAAAACGATAAACAGGCGGTTTTGAAGGATCAGTACGTTTAAGAATGGGCAGTACAGGGCTGTTGCACACGTTTCCCCGAGTCTCTTCAATAACATCTTTCTCGATCAAATCATAGATGATCGCCAACAATGCTCGTTCACCATCAAGGGAGATACGATATTGGGGAATACGTGGCAGCCGCACATTAGATTTCAACTGAACAACATAAGGGGAGATGTCAAGCAGGCCCACGTCATTTGGACCTGTTGCCCACAAAGACGCAGGAAGAGAACTCAATTCCGGTGGGAGCTTATCGAGGGACAAATACATGGGAGAGACTACCCTCTCTCCTAACGTAAGCTTTACACCCGCAGGAGAACAATACAAAGTTGCGTACAAACGTTTAAGCAAATCCAGGCCCAAAAGATTTTCGCCACAACCTGTGGTTAAAATCAACGGAGCTTCTAGCTCACGTGGCCCAATTTGAAGGGGCAAAGGGCGCGAAACTGGATTGCTAACAGGGGCGCCAGAGAATCCAACGGAAACATTTGTTAAGCCAGACAAAGGTGCGCCAGGGAGTTTCGAATACATGATAGAACTTTTCGCTGCACCAGTGTCCAACAGAAAAGGCTCAACGACGCCCGATGTAGCAACTGCGACGTAAGGCCCTCTCTGATCAACCGGAACTGATACCACTCCCTCTCCTTGTCTTTGGCTGTCCTAGTAATTACTGTCGTCAGTTCCCTGATCGACGTAATAATCGTCTACATTATACTGCGCAGATCGTCCTTGCGATGATCCACGTTGATCGAAACAATTATTAGAATTGGATGAATTATCTGAGCGATCGTTCTGAGCACCACGGCCTCTACCTCGTGACGTTTGCTGCGAACCACCACGACCTCCTCTAGTCGAGTTACCACTATTACGTTCGTTTAAAACAGGGCAATTGAATTTAATGTGTCCCTCCTGTCTACAATAAGCACATTGATTGTACCCTAACGAGGATCTTTGGGAGGAGGAGTCATTACGAGTTTGGGATCTGTTCGATTGCGGCTGCGATCTATTCTGTTGTGAATTATTCTGATTCGAACGCGGAGGATACGCTTGTTGCAACAACACTTTAGTTTTGAGCTCTTTCGTCTTTTTATCAGCACGGTCGTTCTCTTCTTTCTCCCTATTCTCATAGTATTGCGCCGTAGCCAATATCTGAGCCGAAGTAGAAACGGCCCATGCACTTTCCGAATTCTTTAATTTATTGCTCAAATCGGGCAATAAGTTCGACACAAATTTATCCACAAACAACCTTTGTCCACCCTCAGTACCCATATCCTGTCCACTGTGGTCAATGAATGCTTCCTCAAACCTCGTAAAGAAGTCGGAAACACTCTCATCTTTCTTCTGCTTACAGGCTGACAATTTGTCCCAATTTACCCTCATAGCTGGCATAAGAGTCTTCATTAATGTTATTATTCGCTGAGGAAGAGCAGTAATCAATTGGTCGGGTTTAGTAGCAGCCACTTGTCCAGCATCTGCCGCTATAATGGCAGCCCAATCACCGCCTAATTCATTTGCGTGATCTTGCTGGCGAATCTTAGCCCATACCGGTTGCGGTACGACGTTGCCAAACAACATGTCGATATCGGCAAGATTCATTACCGTAGCATCTACGAGCTGCGATAATTCCTTGTAATACCCAGTAGGATTTTTGCGAGGATCGGGCAAAGATTGTTTCACCTGTAGCACTTCCGAACGTTTCCATGGGAGATGTATCCACACTCTCTGGAAATGCGCCGCTGTCGCAGGATTTAGCATTAGGATCAGCCGGTACCCAAACCGGCGGAACTTCACGCATAGGGTATTGGCCAGACTCGTCTGATTGTTTTTCAATATCCTCAACAAACAATGCATGAGGGATGGGAGCAGGACGAAGAGATAGCAATCGCTCAACAGCACGTCGAACGTTGGTATCCACTATCAACCCATTCGCGAACTGAAGCTGAAGATCAGACAGAGCGGCGAGCACCTCGTCAGGCGCATCGGCCACTATTTGATCATAAAGGAACTTACACATTTCATTAAACACATATCTTTGGGTTGGTATATTGAATTGACAGAATGTGTCGAGGACAACACGGGGTGGACTTCTCTGAGGATTTACCATCCAACCCATCGCCATATTATATAACGCAACGCGTTCTCTGTTCCCAGGGAGCTGACTACGTCTCTGGGGACCATCAGAACCAGCGGACCCATGAACAGGTCCAAGGGAATGAAAGAAACTAGCCGCAAGAGGAGAATTGCGACTACGAGTAGAAGGGGAAGCATACGACACAAGACTAACAAGAGAAGGAGTAGAAACAGTAGCAACAGCAGGGGTTAACAAAACAGGAGCAGTAGCAAGAGTAGTAGAGGGAACAGGAGTATATGGAAGCGGAGGAGCAGTAGGAATAGAAACAGACAAAGGAACAGGAACAGTCGGAAGAACGGGTGCAGGTTGAGGAACAGGCGGAGAAGGAATAGGTGGAAGAACAGGTACGGCAGGGACCACAGGAGCTGCGGTACCCTGTACGTACGGAGGTGGCGACTTCATAAGATAAGACATTAAGGGATCCTCAACTGGCTCTTCCTTCTTTTCCGACTCCGTTGGTAAAGCGGGGTAACATTTATCTACAGTCATACGCTGTAATCGGTCAAACACTTCCTTATCCTTAACCTCCTTATCTCGCTGAAATTGCTCTGCTTTCTTCACTATGGTAGCAACATTATCTCGCTGACTACGTTTATTCTGTCTGATTTCTTTCTGCCGGGCTTCTTTGCGCCACAACCGAAAGGCATCAAACATGGCCGGCCTTGATTTACGTTCGAACAACTTCATTTCTAGATTATCTAAGATCGACGCCTCGAAGCTACCGTGAGGTGGCCAACGAAGGTCGCCGTCTTTCTTTGTATATTTAATCCAATAATCATTAAAGGTAATCGGGCCTAGCCCATGTTTGCTATACAAGTCATAAGTAGGAGTCCCAACCGGAGGTATCGGACACGAGTCCTCCAGTCGGGAATCCGCACCACAAGGTCTAAAACAACTGAACAAAGTACTGCGACCAGGCATCTTGCACACTAGCCGAGTTTCACAAACTTCAAGGGTTACGGGATTTACCAAGTCCCAGCAAAGAACAAAACCCTCGGTTTTTGGCGGCTGCAGTCGTCAAACAACACAACAAAGTACGCTAGCAAAGTGTCACCGACAAAAACACTCACACAGCGTTAACAACAAAGACACTCGCTAAAGTGTCAACAACCAAGAACTATGGGAGCGACCCACAAATACTTAACTCAAAAATCAATGGCGTCTCCAGGAAGGCCCGTCAATCGTCTCGCTATACCAAGGTCTACGCCAGGCGCCAAAACAGGTCTACAGTCAGGGCAGCAGTCCGTCGCAGCCGTCCGGAGGCGGGAATCTTCGCGGGAAAAGTCTTCGGGCCACTTATTTCGACAACAGGATCGATGAAGCGGAGTGCACCTTCCCTCGGAGATTTCACACGAAGTTCCTCACGATCGTCGGGCTTGGACCGGTACCACTGATGCAGCCCCACGTTGGGCGCCAACTGAAGGACTGGGTTCTTTAAGACCCAGCGGTGCCAGGGCACAACACCTGAAACCTTCGTGGGTAACCTGCTCCGGCGTACAAGTCACAGAGACACGGGACACTTCCTTCGGCGTCAAAGATTCAAGGTTTATTTGCTGCAGGGAACACAGAAGTCACGACAAGTACAACACGTGCAACTTGGGGAGACTGCTTCAAATTGGTTCTGTGGATCGCTCCTTTTATACAGTTTTTACCCATAGGATAACATTGAACACAAAAGTTTACAACCCGGTTCCCACAATTATCCCCCAGAGGGGTCACTTTGGTCACTTTGAAACACACGAGGTCCGGAACATAAGTGCGGAAACATTTGGCGGTTCCCAACTGTAAAAACCATCTTCCCACCATTAGCAAATTCCAATCAGCAGTAAAACAGATCGAAATAGGAACAAAGACAGGTGCAGAGGAAGACGGAGACAGTGGGGAGAACGGAAAGGGTGTAAAAGGGGAGGTATCGGGAAAACACGAGATACAGGCATCAAAGGGACGTGCCTAATGAGATGCACGGCTGAGACAATAAGTCCGTGCGGCAAGATGAGCCTCGAGCGGCGCCATCTGCCTTACAGTAGCAACCCCCTCGTCATAAAGACACTCACAAAGAACATGTGTCTTCCACAAATATCTTGGGAGTCCCAGGGTCGCGAAGCGGACAACGTCCGTTCGCTGGCTACTTGAGGGCAAGAGACAAAATGGATGCCGTATCTAAGATGGAACCCGTGGGTACAGATGAAAAACCCACATAACAAACGAACGGTTTAAGTTAGCACAGCGAAACTGCGCACACTTACTAAACTCGTCATTTGCGGTTCATAGATACCAGACTCGACTATATTCGTGCGAGTCGAAAACACCACTTACAATTGTCACGGAACCTCAGACGCTCCTTTTGCCCTCATGTAGGCAAGCACTAGTCGGAATCATATTCGATATTCATCAGACCATCGAGATGTTGCTGTAGCATAGCTCTGTCCAACCGAGTCCCCTTGGTAACAAAGGGTTGTCTCATACACGTTGTAGCACAGAGGCCACATAAGGCAGGACCACACTGTACACAAAGGCAACACGTGAACAGGAACACTACCACAACTCCAATGATCATCAGAATTTTCCAACCCCAAGTCGACATCAGGCCCCAAAACCATCCAAGCAGCGTCCAATCCCCTACATCCACGTGTATGGATTCGGAGATCTTATGCAACCTCGAGATGGCTTGATAGACAGTAGGAGCATTATCTGGAATGAAAATGCAGCAGCTCGAATGGATCACCTTACATACCCCACCTCGATCTGCTAAGATGACATCTAAAACCATACGGTTTTGTAACGTCATAAGTCTCTCCGCCTGAAGTTCTGTGGTGATATTACCAAGGGCACTGGCGGTAATATTAGCCGTCGATTCTACCACTCGAGTCAACTGTCTCAGGTTCCTACTATTGACCATAGGTCCCCAAAACGGGAGGAAACCCTTGAAAAAGTCTCCTGCCTCTTGACCGGCAGTATCCTCTTCGCTAATTACGCCTCGCACAACTCTAGTCTTATGATAATCGGCATCTACAGTGAACGTCGGAGGCAACAGATTTGCAATAAAACATGAGCCCATGAAGTCTGCGGGCAACCATGTGTATGCACGATCATAACAGATAAAGTATGTACCCTTGGCAGCCAGGAACACAGGGGACGAGGACATCGGCAGAATGTAATTTTCAGTACAAGCACTTGCTCCAAGTCGGGCTTGTGATCTTCGGCCACGACCCATAAGACAAAAATTACCAGTGTGGGGTACGACCCATATTGGAGGCGAGCTTTTAAGCTGCTTTTCGCTAGTGAACACACTATATTCACCTCTACTTAGGACCCTATAGGCCTGTACCTCTTCTTCGGGAATAAGCGAAGGATCATAGATCTCACTATCTAAATCCTCTATTGCTATCGATAAAGGTTTTTGGTACGAGGTAGGACCAGAGTAGGGGGAACGTGGTTCTCGAATGGGGTGGAAACCCAGTGCGCTTCGAAACATCGTTTGGAATGCTCGAGCCGACCCTTGGGAACTATATGGTAACACCAGATATGGAATTCCCTTATCCGTAGTATGTGGCATCAACCCACACACCCAACAATTAGTAGTGTTAACCACTAACTGATGCTGATGGAGGAGCTGAATAAAGGAATTGTTGCGGAATTCTACACGTCTAGCCTGCTCGTGTTCCGGTAACATGTGAAAGGAATGGGGAGAAGCAGTAGAGGTAAGGTTAGGGTAAGGAGTAGGAGTAGGTGTAGCAGGTAAGAAATAAGACATCGTGTAATACACCCCACCCGCCAATAATGCAGAAGCAGTCAAAAACAATACAAACAGTTGGAATATGAAGCATTTGGTACGACTGAGTTGCTGCAGCTTGAATCTATGGACTTGAGCTCCCTCCAAATCATTCAACTTTGAGAATGCCATTCCCTACGACCGTCCGCAACGTTTCTTGACGCACTTCGTTCTGTGCAGCAATAGTCAATCCCTAGGAGTTCCTAGGAACCGACGGCCTTTAACCTAGCGTCAAGACCTACTATCCAGAAGGAAGTACGCGCGCGGCCCTACGGCCTTCAATACACAATATGTATATACAAGCACAAAGTCTCTCGGCTGTGGAAGTAAAAAGATACAAGGGAGGAAGCTCAATATCTATATGTACACAAATAATTACAGTGATACGAAAGTTCAAAACTGATCACGGGAAATGGGGATAATGCAGTTGTCAATTTCAGCAAAGCAAGAAAAATTTTATTTGTCCTTAGTGCGAGATCGCAAAGAATATCGGTGTTTCCCGGGACGTGTCTGCTCGTCGAACAGAGGGTCCGTCGAAGGGACAGCGTCCTGCTGATCAGTTGATTGTTCTGGTCTTGAGTCTTTTGCTAACAATTTGTCAACAGTGGCTTTCTGCTGCGCTGAGGATTCTTCAACAGGCTGTGCGTCGCTGAAAGGCACAAACGCCGGCGATGTTTCTGTTTCTGTTGACGCAATGCCTTTCCTTACCCACGGGTCTGCCGGCAAAGGGATAGGGACTCGCTTAGTATGGGTGGCATGCACCCAGTTTTTACGCCCCTCAAGACGAACGGCAGTCCTCGTGGCCAGGAGCACCTGGTAAGGTCCGGTGAACCTCGGGTCCAGATTATTCTTGCGTGAAAAGTTTCGTGTTACCACCCAGTCTCCGGGCTGGAGCTGGTGGCCTGGACCCTCCGTCTGCGTCGGCAATGCGTCGTAAACCTGTTGGTGAATTAACCTCAGTTTAGCAGTCAAGTCATGTAAATAGTCAATCAACATTGGATACTCAAGATCAGAAAACATTCCTGGCCTAGGAACCCCCCACACATTCGCAGGACGGCCGAACACTATTTCATAGGGGCTAAGCCCTACTCGGGAGTGTACAGTCGCCCTAGTTGACAGTAATGCTAAAGGCAAAGCGTCAGGCCACGAAAGACCAGTCGTAGCCTGAATCTTCGCTAACTTTAGTTTAAGGGTGCCGTTGTACCCCTCAACTAATCCAGCTGACTGGGGATGATTGGCGCTGTGGAATTTTTGATTTATTCCAAGGCCCTTACACACACTCTTCATCACACTTCCAACAAACTCACTTCCGTTATCTGACCACACGACTCTAGGCATTCCATACCGAGGAAAGTATTCCTTCAGTAGGATTTTTGCAGTAGACAAAGCAGTATTGTCTTTGAGGGGATAGGCCTCGATCCATCGGGAGAATGCGCAAACCACAACTAAAACGTATTTCAGGTTATTGCATCGCTCCATATGGATGAAGTCCAATTGAATCACCTCAAAGGGATACGAAGGAGGAGCAAAACTGCCAGGGGGAGTTGGGGTTCCTTTGCCAGGATTGTACATTATACACACCATACAATTCTTCACCAAACGTTCAGCACATTTCGTAATGCCATCATTCTTCCACACCGCAGCCAGCAACTTGCAAATACCTTTCGCGCTAATATGTGCTAACCCATGTGCCATTGTCACAACGGCCAGCACATACGCATCAGGCAACATCCATCTTTTCTGATCCGACAAATCAATCCAACAACCATTCGCATCCAACTTTCCCGTACTTTCTCTCCACTTCGTCTTTTCAGTCTCAGTGGCCTCATTCTGAATTGCTTTCACGCTCTCGATAGTATCTTCACACATACTCGATTCTGTGGGCCACCTAACCGAACTCGTCACATACATTCGAGTGCTAAGGTTCCGGGCAGTCTCCTTAGCAGTCTCGTCCGCAAACGCATTACCACGACCAACATCATCCGTCACTTTACGATGCGCACTACACTTAACAATCGCAACTTGCGTAGGCAAAGTCAATGCATCCAAAAGATCGTTCACAAGCTGGCCATGCTGTATCTTCGTACCGTGCGACGTCAAGAAACCTCTCTCTCTCCACAATCGTCCAAAACTGTGAGCAACACCAAACGCGTATTGACTGTCGGTAAAAACATTCACACGTTTCCCTTTCGCCAACACACACGCTCTAGTAAGAGTAATCAGCTCCGCAGCTTGGGCAGAATTCTGATTCAACCTTGCAGTCTCAACAACAGTATTCAATGTTACAACAGCATAAGCAGTAGTCACATCGCCATTCGGCAACTTAAAACATGACCCATCCACATACAGAGTGCCATCCGGATCTTCCAATGGGGTGTTTTTAAGGTCCACTCGACCTTTCGTTTCCTCTTCAGTCCTCAAGTAGCAGTCATGTTCTGCTACTTCATCTGACTCTGTGCTAATTGGTAACAAAGTTGCCGGGTTCAAAACGTTACAACGTTTTATCTGAATGTGGCTTGCCAAGAGCGTCAATTCGTACCCAGACAACCTCGCACTCGTCAAGTGCTGAGTTTTCGTTCGATTCAAAAGAGTATCGACTGCATGCGGAACCATCACCGTAAGCATATTATCCATGACCAATCCTGCTGATTGTCGGATGGAGACCGCAGCTGCCGCTGTTGCTCGTAAACAACTCGGCAATGCTCTAGCTACTGGGTCCAAGGTCGAGGAAAAATATGCACATGGACGTTGCTTACCACCAAAAGGTTGCGTTAAAACACTCAAAGCACAACCTTCCCTCTCGTGAACATATAACGTGAACGGCTTGCCGTAGTCAGGAGTACCTAACACAGGAGCCGAACACAATGAATCACGCAGTTCAGAAAAACTTTTCTGACATTCTTCCGTCCATGGTAAAGGAGTTGGAACATCCTTGCACGTAAGAGCCACCAATGGTTTCGCTAGCAATGAAAAATTAGGAATCCATTGCCTGCAGTACGACGTGATACCTAGGAAGGCACGCACATCTCTTTGGGTTTTTGGCACAGCCATTCGCGCAATCGCTGCAATTCTCTCTGGGGTCAATCTCCTTCCCTCCTTTGACAATAAGTGACCTAGATAGGTTACTTCTTGACAACAATATTGGAGTTTAGAAGGTGACACCTTGTGATTTAACTCACAGAGATGTTGCAGCAACGACACCGTAGCAATTTTGCAAATGTCCTGAGTATCAGCAGCCACCAATAAGTCATCGACGTATTGGATCAAAGCCGCGCCAACCGGCAACCTAAATGCATCCAGTTGACCCTTCAAGGCTTGACTGTAAATAGATGGACTTTCACAGTAGCCCTGAGGAGCGCGTTTGAACCGGAAGCTGCGTCCACCGAGAGAGAAACCGAAAAGGTCCCTGCTCTCTTCGGCAATCGGGATGCTGAAAAACGCATTGTTCAAGTCAATCACCGAAAACCATGATGCAGTAGCTGGAATCAGAGTCAGTAGCGCCGTGATGTCAGGCACAACAGGAAATTGAGGAACCACAATTTTATTTACCTCCCGTAAATCGATAACAAAACGATAAACAGGCGGTTTTGAAGGATCAGTACGTTTAAGAATGGGCAGTACAGGGCTGTTGCACACGTTTCCCCGAGTCTCTTCAATAACATCTTTCTCGATCAAATCATAGATGATCGCCAACAATGCTCGTTCACCATCAAGGGAGATACGATATTGGGGAATACGTGGCAGCCGCACATTAGATTTCAACTGAACAACATAAGGGGAGATGTCAAGCAGGCCCACGTCATTTGGACCTGTTGCCCACAAAGACGCAGGAAGAGAACTCAATTCCGGTGGGAGCTTATCGAGGGACAAATACATGGGAGAGACTACCCTCTCTCCTAACGTAAGCTTTACACCCGCAGGAGAACAATACAAAGTTGCGTACAAACGTTTAAGCAAATCCAGGCCCAAAAGATTTTCGCCACAACCTGTGGTTAAAATCAACGGAGCTTCTAGCTCACGTGGCCCAATTTGAAGGGGCAAAGGGCGCGAAACTGGATTGCTAACAGGGGCGCCAGAGAATCCAACGGAAACATTTGTTAAGCCAGACAAAGGTGCGCCAGGGAGTTTCGAATACATGATAGAACTTTTCGCTGCACCAGTGTCCAACAGAAAAGGCTCAACGACGCCCGATGTAGCAACTGCGACGTAAGGCCCTCTCTGATCAACCGGAACTGATACCACTCCCTCTCCTTGTCTTTGGCTGTCCTAGTAATTACTGTCGTCAGTTCCCTGATCGACGTAATAATCGTCTACATTATACTGCGCAGATCGTCCTTGCGATGATCCACGTTGATCGAAACAATTATTAGAATTGGATGAATTATCTGAGCGATCGTTCTGAGCACCACGGCCTCTACCTCGTGACGTTTGCTGCGAACCACCACGACCTCCTCTAGTCGAGTTACCACTATTACGTTCGTTTAAAACAGGGCAATTGAATTTAATGTGTCCCTCCTGTCTACAATAAGCACATTGATTGTACCCTAACGAGGATCTTTGGGAGGAGGAGTCATTACGAGTTTGGGATCTGTTCGATTGCGGCTGCGATCTATTCTGTTGTGAATTATTCTGATTCGAACGCGGAGGATACGCTTGTTGCAACAACACTTTAGTTTTGAGCTCTTTCGTCTTTTTATCAGCACGGTCGTTCTCTTCTTTCTCCCTATTCTCATAGTATTGCGCCGTAGCCAATATCTGAGCCGAAGTAGAAACGGCCCATGCACTTTCCGAATTCTTTAATTTATTGCTCAAATCGGGCAATAAGTTCGACACAAATTTATCCACAAACAACCTTTGTCCACCCTCAGTACCCATATCCTGTCCACTGTGGTCAATGAATGCTTCCTCAAACCTCGTAAAGAAGTCGGAAACACTCTCATCTTTCTTCTGCTTACAGGCTGACAATTTGTCCCAATTTACCCTCATAGCTGGCATAAGAGTCTTCATTAATGTTATTATTCGCTGAGGAAGAGCAGTAATCAATTGGTCGGGTTTAGTAGCAGCCACTTGTCCAGCATCTGCCGCTATAATGGCAGCCCAATCACCGCCTAATTCATTTGCGTGATCTTGCTGGCGAATCTTAGCCCATACCGGTTGCGGTACGACGTTGCCAAACAACATGTCGATATCGGCAAGATTCATTACCGTAGCATCTACGAGCTGCGATAATTCCTTGTAATACCCAGTAGGATTTTTGCGAGGATCGGGCAAAGATTGTTTCACCTGTAGCACTTCCGAACGTTTCCATGGGAGATGTATCCACACTCTCTGGAAATGCGCCGCTGTCGCAGGATTTAGCATTAGGATCAGCCGGTACCCAAACCGGCGGAACTTCACGCATAGGGTATTGGCCAGACTCGTCTGATTGTTTTTCAATATCCTCAACAAACAATGCATGAGGGATGGGAGCAGGACGAAGAGATAGCAATCGCTCAACAGCACGTCGAACGTTGGTATCCACTATCAACCCATTCGCGAACTGAAGCTGAAGATCAGACAGAGCGGCGAGCACCTCGTCAGGCGCATCGGCCACTATTTGATCATAAAGGAACTTACACATTTCATTAAACACATATCTTTGGGTTGGTATATTGAATTGACAGAATGTGTCGAGGACAACACGGGGTGGACTTCTCTGAGGATTTACCATCCAACCCATCGCCATATTATATAACGCAACGCGTTCTCTGTTCCCAGGGAGCTGACTACGTCTCTGGGGACCATCAGAACCAGCGGACCCATGAACAGGTCCAAGGGAATGAAAGAAACTAGCCGCAAGAGGAGAATTGCGACTACGAGTAGAAGGGGAAGCATACGACACAAGACTAACAAGAGAAGGAGTAGAAACAGTAGCAACAGCAGGGGTTAACAAAACAGGAGCAGTAGCAAGAGTAGTAGAGGGAACAGGAGTATATGGAAGCGGAGGAGCAGTAGGAATAGAAACAGACAAAGGAACAGGAACAGTCGGAAGAACGGGTGCAGGTTGAGGAACAGGCGGAGAAGGAATAGGTGGAAGAACAGGTACGGCAGGGACCACAGGAGCTGCGGTACCCTGTACGTACGGAGGTGGCGACTTCATAAGATAAGACATTAAGGGATCCTCAACTGGCTCTTCCTTCTTTTCCGACTCCGTTGGTAAAGCGGGGTAACATTTATCTACAGTCATACGCTGTAATCGGTCAAACACTTCCTTATCCTTAACCTCCTTATCTCGCTGAAATTGCTCTGCTTTCTTCACTATGGTAGCAACATTATCTCGCTGACTACGTTTATTCTGTCTGATTTCTTTCTGCCGGGCTTCTTTGCGCCACAACCGAAAGGCATCAAACATGGCCGGCCTTGATTTACGTTCGAACAACTTCATTTCTAGATTATCTAAGATCGACGCCTCGAAGCTACCGTGAGGTGGCCAACGAAGGTCGCCGTCTTTCTTTGTATATTTAATCCAATAATCATTAAAGGTAATCGGGCCTAGCCCATGTTTGCTATACAAGTCATAAGTAGGAGTCCCAACCGGAGGTATCGGACACGAGTCCTCCAGTCGGGAATCCGCACCACAAGGTCTAAAACAACTGAACAAAGTACTGCGACCAGGCATCTTGCACACTAGCCGAGTTTCACAAACTTCAAGGGTTACGGGATTTACCAAGTCCCAGCAAAGAACAAAACCCTCGGTTTTTGGCGGCTGCAGTCGTCAAACAACACAACAAAGTACGCTAGCAAAGTGTCACCGACAAAAACACTCACACAGCGTTAACAACAAAGACACTCGCTAAAGTGTCAACAACCAAGAACTATGGGAGCGACCCACAAATACTTAACTCAAAAATCAATGGCGTCTCCAGGAAGGCCCGTCAATCGTCTCGCTATACCAAGGTCTACGCCAGGCGCCAAAACAGGTCTACAGTCAGGGCAGCAGTCCGTCGCAGCCGTCCGGAGGCGGGAATCTTCGCGGGAAAAGTCTTCGGGCCACTTATTTCGACAACAGGATCGATGAAGCGGAGTGCACCTTCCCTCGGAGATTTCACACGAAGTTCCTCACGATCGTCGGGCTTGGACCGGTACCACTGATGCAGCCCCACGTTGGGCGCCAACTGAAGGACTGGGTTCTTTAAGACCCAGCGGTGCCAGGGCACAACACCTGAAACCTTCGTGGGTAACCTGCTCCGGCGTACAAGTCACAGAGACACGGGACACTTCCTTCGGCGTCAAAGATTCAAGGTTTATTTGCTGCAGGGAACACAGAAGTCACGACAAGTACAACACGTGCAACTTGGGGAGACTGCTTCAAATTGGTTCTGTGGATCGCTCCTTTTATACAGTTTTTACCCATAGGATAACATTGAACACAAAAGTTTACAACCCGGTTCCCACAATTATCCCCCAGAGGGGTCACTTTGGTCACTTTGAAACACACGAGGTCCGGAACATAAGTGCGGAAACATTTGGCGGTTCCCAACTGTAAAAACCATCTTCCCACCATTAGCAAATTCCAATCAGCAGTAAAACAGATCGAAATAGGAACAAAGACAGGTGCAGAGGAAGACGGAGACAGTGGGGAGAACGGAAAGGGTGTAAAAGGGGAGGTATCGGGAAAACACGAGATACAGGCATCAAAGGGACGTGCCTAATGAGATGCACGGCTGAGACAATAAGTCCGTGCGGCAAGATGAGCCTCGAGCGGCGCCATCTGCCTTACAGTAGCAACCCCCTCGTCATAAAGACACTCACAAAGAACATGTGTCTTCCACAAATATCTTGGGAGTCCCAGGGTCGCGAAGCGGACAACGTCCGTTCGCTGGCTACTTGAGGGCAAGAGACAAAATGGATGCCGTATCTAAGATGGAACCCGTGGGTACAGATGAAAAACCCACATAACAAACGAACGGTTTAAGTTAGCACAGCGAAACTGCGCACACTTACTAAACTCGTCATTTGCGGTTCATAGATACCAGACTCGACTATATTCGTGCGAGTCGAAAACACCACTTACAATTGTCACGGAACCTCAGTTGGCACGACGGATTTCCTGAAAAGCAAATGCAATCAAGATTAGAGTGTCCCAGCAATGCTCCCAGACCACGAAACTCACCCACAAACAGACGGAACCCCCCTAAGAGCACCTCAAAGGCAAGCAAGTCATCAAAAACACAAAAAATTTTCCGCCTCGGATTTGGTCCAAACCACTTTTAGTGCTTCCCAGCAATGGCCCCAGACCCGTCAACTCACCTGCAAAGAGGTAGAACAACACCCCCACAAGTGCTGAGTCTTTCTTCATTGGGCGTAAACCAGCCCTCTGCTTTGATGGAAATAGGAGTCTGGAGGAGGAGGATAGAGGAGCATGTTCTTCTGAACTTGTGAACCTGAGGAATGCAGACTGCGGCACCTTCAAATAAATTAGCAAACAAGTGAAGACAGTTCTGCTGATGGGCTTGTTTTTGTGATTATCTGATTAAAGTTTGAATTATATTAACTGTGCACAACAAAGAAAGACAGACACACAGGAATAAAAGTGAATAAGGATGAAAAAGAAAGTTATTGATTCGTTGTCTCATTTTCAGGGCTCGAAGTCGGAATCACGGTCCAGGAATAAGAATAAGGCTTCGTCATCATACTCTGCGAATTCAGGCAGGGTGAGGTCAGTGTCACCTGACAGAGTAGAAATTCCCTCATCTATGTTGCTGGCCACCTCCTCTTCATCCGGCACGCTCTCTCGTACTCTGAAATCTGGTGGTATGAGGTGCTGATTCATCTTGATCATTGTTAACCTCTCCACATTTTTGGGCGAGAGGCGGCTCCGTTTGGGAGTTACAATCCCACCAGCCGCACTGAAAACCCGTTCAGAAGACACACTTGCGAGTGGGCAAGACAAGTAGTTTAAAGCCAGGTTGGTGAGCTGTGGCCACAATTCTTTTTTCCCATGCCAATACGCCAATGGGTCAGAATTAACATAGACCTCTGTTGAGTCATTCAGATAGTCCTTCACCATCGACTCAAGGTCCTCATCCAAGGTTCCTCCACTTTGCTTAGCTCTTGCTGTGCCTCTGACCTTTTGAGAACCAAACCCACGCAGAGCTAGCCAATCCTCTTCAGCCTCCAATGTTTCTGTTGTCTTTCGTGCAGATGATCCGGTTGCCGGTGTCTTTAACGGCTGAGAGGTCACTTGTGCCACAGCCACAGGTGCAGAAGTGGATTGTTTTGACTGGGGATGGCCTGCTGATGTACTGCCATTTCCTTCAATTTCCAGCCGTTCTGTTTCAAACTTCTTGGCTGACAAGGCTAGCCAACGTTTGTACTTTGGAACATGTTCATCATTAAAAGGAAAGAATGCTTGGCCTGCCAGCGCCTTTTTGTAGCGTGGATCCAGAATAGTAGCACAAATGTAATGCTGTTCTGAGTGGATCTTTTTAAGACGTTCATCACCTTGTAGGAGCTCTAATAATTGCTCAGCCAGAAGCAAAGAGTCTTGCTTTTTGTCATCTTTTCCAAACACAGAACACACCTCCTTCAGTTGGTCCTCCAGCATGTACAACAATGGGATAGCTTTTCCCAAATTAGAGTCCTCCTTGCTGACTGCACGCGTGAAGACCTCAAAAGGACGAAGCATGCGTGTCAGGCTTTCAACTATGTTCCATTGCGGCCCACCCATCCTCAGCTCCTCTATACCCTCTTTCAAGAAATATTGATCGAGTTCCGTATACTGCTCATACAGACGCTCAAGCATGTAGAAGGTTGAGTTCCAACGTGTTACCACCTCCTGGATGAGTGCTTTCACTGGCATTTGACATTGATATAGCATGCTCCTCAGCTGCTTCCGGGCCTTAAAAGAATGCCTGAAATGCTTGCAAATTTTTCGGCAGGTCTCCAATACACCGTACGCTGCACTGCGTTTATTACCCAAGAATTTGTGGACAACCAGGTTTATACAGTGCGCCAAACACGGCACTCTGAAATAGTAACCGTCCCTCATGGCCTTAACTATATTGGCGCCATTGTCCGTGGAAACATAACCAACCTTGCGTTTTAGTGGGGACAGACAGTTAAGGACCTTTGTGTTAAAGACATCCAAAATGTTTTCTGCTGTGTGACGTTTCTCCAAACCAAACATGGCTAGTGTTGCATGTTTCCGAGCACCTTTAAAAACAATGTTAGTGTCAACACCTGAGTTTAGCTTTGCTTTAGCCCCTGAAAAAGAGACCCAGTGTGCAGTGATGCACATGTAATCAGCGCCTGCGCCACTGGTCCACATGTCTGTTGTCAGATGTATAGTGTGAACAGCACTCTTCTGCAAAGCTGCCCCAATCACCTTCAGAACATCTTCATGTAGTGCTGGAACCGCAACTCGGGCAAAATAGAACCGGCTAGGAACCTTCCATTTAGGGCAGAGCGCTGTCACTAATTCTAGAAAACCAACCCCTTCTACAAAAGAAAAAGGGAGAAGGTCCAGAGCTAGCATTTTAGCCAGCTTAGTGTTATACAGACGGGTCATTGGGTGGTTGCGTTCATATTGCGCTTCTGTAAACAACATCTTTTTAATGTTGCCCTGGACCAATGATTTACGGGATGATGATGATCTCTTCGACCCAGTTACGCTCGCTGATGAACTTTTCCGCATTGATGTCTCACTCTCTCCCACACTCTTAGTGTGGCTCCCATGGGGTGTGCTGCTGACATGGGAACTGGGTGTAAGTGAAGTGTTTGAATCGTCTTCTTCTACCTCCTCGTCATCAGCAGATGAAAAATCAACGTTTTCATTACGTGCAATTCCGGCTTTCTTGACCGCCTCTAGGTGCGGAAACCATTGGACAGCGTGCCTTCTCTCAAGATGACCTCTCTGGCCTCCGGTACCATAGTTAGAACCAAGCTTACCACGACCAACTCGAAGCTTACAAAGGCTACAAATGGCTACGTTTTCCTTTTTTGGGCAAACACTAAAGAAGTCCCAAACTGGAGACTTGAAATGTCTTTGGGGGCCGGAGGAGGCGGCGATACTGGTGGTGGTGGTCCTGCTGCTAATGCCAGATGAAGTGGAGGATGTGGATTGCCGAACTTCAGTACGTTTTGCACTTTCACCACCACAAATTGAGGTCGAGGACGAGGTGGGTACCTTCTTGCGAAGAAATATGGAAGCGGTAGGTTTTGGTGTACTACTTAACTCCAAATCTAATGATTCCATTTCCATTGCCTCCTCGCCGACATCATCATCACGCTCAGCAGCTTCTCGGGATAGGGTCAAAATGTCTCTTTGCTGCATGCCCGGTGGGGCTGCAGTGACCTTTGTGATGACTGGCTCGTCGTCATCGTGAGAGGCTTCATCACCAGCAGTATCTGTCACTTCTTGTTGAGCCTCATCACACTCCATAGGTTTGAGTTTTTGGACGACCTTCCTTTTACGCTTAGGTACCGGTGTCAGATCATGGTGTGCCTCACTGTCAGACCGCAGTTGTGGTTCCCAAGACAGATCACTTGCATCAGAAGGAGGTGGGCTTGAAGAAGATGTAGATACCCCCCTTGATCTTTTCCTTGCTAGGGATGTGGAAGACAATGAATGATCATCAGGAGGAGTGGCTTCCAATGATACCTCGGCTTCATTGTCGATTTCCTGATGTGCCCCTACTTCGGGAGGAACAACTATTGTGGGCACTTGTGAACCTCCATGCACCTTTGCTTGCGCATCTCCTTTTGCTGCCTCTCCTTCCACATGTACTTGGGCGTGTACTTGCACATGGTGTTGTTGTTGCGGCTGTGTTGATTCAGGGACATTGCTGCTACTTTCTTGCGATGAGCCAACATCACTGGTCGATGGTGATTGGAGAAGTACACTGACTGCCTCTGAAGCACTCAAGGGCTTTGACTTAAGTTGGCGTGGTGGTGGAGGCACTGAACCCAATGGAGCAGGGGTGCTGCTCCCAGCTTGGTCCCCAGCAGAACCTGCTGCAGCAGGCGTACTTTTTTTTTTGCTCCCAAAAAACGTGGCGGGTGGCACACCAGCCTCCTTGGTAACTTGCTTCTTCTGCTCCTTACTAGCAACTTTCTTGCTAGAGGAGCTACGGAAAACTTTCTTTGGGGGCGGGGCCATCTTCTTCAGAGCAGGTCAGACAGCAGGCCGCAGTTGCACGAATTGTAGAGTTGTCTGAGGCCAGACGTGACGTCGCGTGACGTTATGCTGCACACACACACCGCTGCAGGACTTCTTCCTGGCACTGGTGGTTCTCTTGAGTCTTGTGCACCTAAAAAAAATGGAAGACAGAGGAACATCAGTTCAGTTATAGAGCACAAAAAAAATCGAAAAACACTGCAAAATCAGCACAATCCCAATCCATCCATGCCCTCCATAATGTTTAAATTCAAGACAACCCACAGAAAGACTAGGCCCATGCAAGACTCACTAGTACCCCTGGGCATAAATAAAGGTTGAAAAGTAGGCAAAATGGTTGGAGGCCTAACAACAAAGCCTGCATTCAAAATGGCCACTTGCCTCCTAGCACATGGCCAGGGCCTGCCTGTACCAGCACTCAAAATGGCCCCCACCCACATGGCCTGTCCCCATGAACACCCCCAAAAATCGAAAAACACTGCAAAATCAGCACAATCCCATTCCATCCATGCCCTCCATGATGTTTAAATTCAAGACACCCCACAGAAAGACTAGGCCCATGCACCACTCACTACCCCTGGTCAAGGCCCCAACAACAGGTCAAAAATCGAAAAACACAGAAAAATCAGCACAATCCCATTCAATCCATGCCCTCCATGATGTTTAAGTTGAAGACAGCCCACAGAAAGACTAGGCCCATGCTAGACTCAAATACCCCTGGTGAAAAGGCCACAAGTACAGGCCCAAAAAACGAAAATCACTGAAAAATCTGCACAATCCCATTCCATCCATGGCCTCCATGATGTTTAAATTCAAGACAACCCACAGAAAGACTAGGCCCATGCAAGACTCACTACCCCTGGGCATAAATAAAGGTTGAAAAGTAGGCAAAATGGTTGGAGGCCTAACAACAAAGCCTGCATTCAAAATGGCCACTTGCCTCCTAGCACATGGCCAGGGCCTGCCTGTACCAGCACTCAAAATGGCCCCCACCCACATGGCCTGTCCCCATGAACACCCCCAAAAATCGAAAAACACTGCAAAATCAGCACAATCCCATTCCATCCATGCCCTATATGATGTTTAAATTCAAGACACCCCACAGAAAGACTAGGCCCATGCACCACTCACTACCCCTGGTCAAGGCCCCAACAACAGGTCAAAAATCGAAAAACACAGAAAAATCAGCACAATCCCATTACATCCATGGCCTCCATGATGTTTAAATTCAAGACAACCCACAGAAAGACTAGGCCCATGCAAGACTCACTACCCCTGGGCATAAATAAAGGTTGAAAAGTAGGCAAAATGGTTGGAGGCCTAACAACAAAGCCTGCATTCAAAATGGCCACTTGCCTGCCAGCACATGGCCAGTGCCTGTAGCTGCACTCAAAATGGCCACCAGCCACATGGCATGTCCCTCCCCATGAACACCCCCAAAAATCGAAAAACACTGCAAAATCAGCACAATCCCATTCCATCCATGGCCTCCATGATGTTTAAATTCAAGACAACCCACAGAAAGACTAGGCCCATGCAAGACTCACTACCCATGGGCATAAATAAAGGTTGAAAAGTAGGCAAAATGGTTGGAGGCCTAACAACAAAGCCTGCATTCAAAATGGCCACTTGCCTGCCAGCACATGGCCAGTGCCTGTAGCTGCACTCAAAATGGCCACCAGCCACATGGCATGTCCCTCCCCATGAACACCCCCAAAAATCGAAAAACACTGCAAAATCAGCACAATCCCATTCCATCCATGCCCTCCATGATGTTTAAATTCAAGACACCCCACAGAAAGACTAGGCCCATGCACCACTCACTACCCCTGGTCAAGGCCCCAACAACAGGTCAAAAATCGAAAAACACAGAAAAATCAGCACAATCCCATTCAATCCATGCCCTCCATGATGTTTAAGTTGAAGACAGCCCACAGAAAGACTAGGCCCATGCTAGACTCAAATACCCCTGGTGAAAAGGCCACAAGTACAGGCCCAAAAAACGAAAATCACTGAAAAATCTGCACAATCCCATTCCATCCATGGCCTCCATGATGTTTAAATTCAAGACAACCCACAGAAAGACTAGGCCCATGCAAGACTCACTACCCCTGGGCATAAATAAAGGTTGAAAAGTAGGCAAAATGGTTGGAGGCCTAACAACAAAGCCTGCATTCAAAATGGCCACTTGCCTGCCAGCACATGGCCAGTGCCTGTAGCTGCACTCAAAATGGCCACCAGCCACATGGCATGTCCCTCCCCATGAACACCTCCAAAAATCGAAAAACACTGCAAAATCAGCACAATCCCATTCCATCCATGGCCTACATGATGTTTAAATTCAAGACAGCCCACAGAAAGACTAGGCCCATGCACCACTCACTACCCCTGGTCAAGGCCCCAACAACAGGTCAAAAATCGAAAAACACAGAAAAATCAGCACAATCCCATTCCATCCATGCCCTCCATGATGTTTAAATTCAAGACACCCCACAGAAAGACTAGGCCCATGCAACACTCACTACCCCTGGTGAAAAGGCCACAAGTACAGCCCAAAAAAACGAAAATCACTGAAAAATAAGCACAATCCCAAGCCATCCAGCCCCTCCATGATGTTTAAATTCAAGACACCCCACAGAAAGACTCAGTCCACCCACCACTGAGTACCCCTGGGCAAAAGGCCCCAAAACAGCCCAAAAATCGAAAATTCCAAAATTTTAATTGCAGCAACTGTATTGCCCCAAACAAACTTACTTGTAAAATTTCTAATCCAACAGTGATCCAAAGAAAGTCAAAAAGGCCTCAAATCCAAAGATCCAGCAGCATCCACAAAAAGTAATCCTTCCAGCTGCACATCCAAATGAAAAGTGACCAGGAGATGGACAAAGCACTGGGAGGAGCCTGCTGAACAGGAACAGGAAGTTGAAGACTATGGGGCACTTCCTTCCTCCCACCCCCCTGCCCCCCTCCCCAAAATGGACTCCTCGCTAAAAAAGTGCAGGCAAATGTCAAACTAAGGAGTTATTCACATAAAAATCATCATTTCTAGAAGGTTTATGCTGCTTGCTGGTGGATTTCTTGTGCAGAATTGCAAATTTATATTTTCGCTCGCCGCATCTCAAATCTCGCAATTGCGAAGTACCGCGAGACGAGATCTCGCCGTACTCGCGTTGACAAACTATCGCTGGCAAGCCGCGATGACGTAATCGCGCTCGCCAATTCCCGCGGGATCACACAGCAAGATCCAAAATGGCTCAGCACTCGCAAACTATCGAAAAAAACAACTCGGCAAACGATGATAAACGCCGCGCGCCGCAAAAATTGTATCACCAACGCCGCGCGCCGCCCAAAAAATCCGCTGCGTGCGAATTTGCGGATTTTGCGGGAAATCCGCAAATCTCGCGGATTGCGGATTTCCCGAAAATCCGCAAAATCCGCGAGCGTAACGGATTTTCCGCCCATGCTTAACGGGTACGCCTACTCTGCATCTCATTAGCGATAGTTGCCGGGGTCGTCTGTGGCAATGTATTTTCCCGGCTGCTATCGCGGGTAAACTGGTGCTATGGGCTGTTAGCACCAGCTTGTGAATGGGGTGATGAATTTATTGTGACTTTGGATGCGATAAAGTGCCGTTAACTCGGCGATAACTTTGAGAATATGCCCCACTGTGTCTAAATTGCTCTGTAACTTTGGCACATTGCCTGGATGTTATTGCAGCGGGCACGCTGCATGGTGTCCCTGTGTCTATTTTGTAATAGAAGCATTTTTCAGTTCTCCACAACTCATTATCATCCTTGCAGGTGGCAGGGGGTCCTGAGTTAGAGAAAAAAAACGAACAAAGCCTAGCTTGCTCCAATTTCTCCCTCCGGGTGCACCCCATTCATCGTTTATCTTCTGAGAAAATGCACCACTGTCCTGAAAAGCCTTTTACTGGAAAGGGGCGACCACTCGGTCCCCCCGAACGTATGGCGGAGTGCCTCGATCCCCCCGGGAAGCCATTTTGGGGCGGGAAGCGCGTCTCGGCTGGTATGCCCGAAGCGGCGTAGCCGGGGCGCGCTTTTTCCCGCCCTAGAGTGGGCTGGCCTAGACACCGACGTAGCCAGCCCCGCCCTAGGGGCAGGCAGGGGCGGGTTTTCGCCCGCCCTGAAGACGGATAAAAAGGGACGCAAGACCAGAAGACGTCCTCTTGTTCTTGTGCTCCGAAGCTGCACCTCCTCGCTACACGTGAGCTCGGGACGGAACGAAGAGCCAATTTTGAGTGTTTTGATCTTTTTCTTTGTCTTCTAGATACTTCCTCGGAGAGATGCCCAAGAAAGGCGCAAAGAGAATGACGACCGACCAGATGGTGCGGGCCCTTTGCAAAGAGGTGTCCGACATAAAGAAACGGTTGGCGGAGCGAGATGGGGAGGAGGGTTCGGGCCCTGCGCCGGCTGGAGGGAGACCTAAGAGGCCGAGAAAGCTTCCGGCCGGTGGGGACGTCCCGGTTCCCTCTGCCCCGCTCGAGGCGCCGACCCCAGTACCGATGGAGGGGAATCCAATCCCCGTTGTCGTCACCCCGACATCCAAGGAAGACATGCCCCCCGAGCTGGCAGCACAGCTAGCAGCATGGTTGGGGGATAGTAGTGATGGCGCCACGGCTGCCGAGGCACAGGCGCTGATAAAAGGGCTTCGTGAGAAGAGAGAGGCAGCTAGAGTGGCTGCGCCGTTGGCGGGGATAGACAAGCCGCAAGCGGCAGAAGCTGCGTCCGGTTCAGGTAAGCGGCCATTGCCGATTGCAAGGGACGAGTCAGCACCCTCTCGTAGAGAGAGATTGGGACAACATGTGCCTTTAGCTATAAAGGAAAAGATCTGGGCAGGGGAGTACGTGAATATTTTTTCCTTGCTTGTTGATCATTATGATGTGGAGCATGTGAAAAGTCAGAAGGACCTAATGCATCCGAGTGTTTGGCGCGCAAAAATGGCCGCCTTTAAGGTAAATGAGAACATTGGCAACTGGGGCAATGCATGGGGTATTTTCACATCGATTTTGGGGGAACGTAGGCCCGAGTTGCTTCCTGAGTTTCCCGTTTATCAATCACGAATTATGGGTTACTCGACAGCGTATCAAGGTAACCATTGGTTTTGTTATGACAATCTGTTCAGGAAAGAAAAGGAACATAACAAGAGTTTGACTTGGGATTGTTACGATTCTTTAACATGGGATAAAATGAAAGAATCGGGAATGTTAAGAATGCCATTGGTCGGGAGCAATGTTGTTGATTACTCCCGCCAAAATGTGGGGACGCCCTTTAGACAAAGTACGAGCACCGACGACCAGTCGAGGCCCGCAGGCAATACAGGGAGAAAGGGTTTCTGTTTTAATTTCAACAAGGGGAAATGTACCAGGCCTCCGGGATCGTGTAAATTCAAGCACGAATGTAGTACGTGTGGGTCATCCCATCCTGAGTCATCGTGCAGAGCCAGAACGAGTGAGAATGGGGGTAAGGGAGGCGCCAAACAGGTCTAAGCTAGGCCGAGGGGCGCCTTTACCAACCCCGATTGATACCTTGGCAATGATTCCCTGGCTCAGCGAATACCCGGATCGTGCTTCTGCCGGGGTGCTGCGGAACGGTTTTACACATGGTTTCCGCATCCCGGTAGGGGACTTTCAGGGTGTAGGGATGTGCAAAAATCAACTTTCCGTTTTACAACATACATCTGTAGTTCAAGAGAAAATTCAGAAAGAGGTTAGCCGGGGACGGGTCGCTGGCCCGTTTAGTGTACCCCCGGTACCGGATTTCGTTTGTTCTCCGTTAGGGGTGGTCCCCAAGAAGGACCCGGGTGAGTTTCGTTTGATCCATAATCTGTCTGCTCCACATGGTCTTTCGGTGAACGACGCAATTGATCCAGAAGTTTGTTCGGTGCGATACGCATCTTTTGATGAGGCAGTAGCCATCTTGAATCGCCTGGGGCACGGGACGTTGATGGCGAAATCTGATATCGAGTCAGCGTTCCGGTTGCTCCCGGTACACCCAGACGATCAGCGTCTTCTGGGATTCGGGTTCCAGGGGTCATTTTACATGGATAGGTGTATGCCAATGGGATGCTCTATATCATGTGCCTACTTTGAGCAATTCAGTACTTTCCTGCAATGGGTGTTCACTAAGAGAACGGGTTTCCGAAATGTAATGCACTACCTTGACGACTTTTTGTTCCTTGGCCCCGCCGGTAATCTCGAATGTGCCCAGGCCTTAGCTGAATTCTGTGTGTTGATGGGTCATCTTGGCGTGCCATTGGCACCGGGTAAAACTATGGGTCCCACGACTTGCCTCGAGTTTTTGGGGATCGAGTTGGACTCAAGGGAGGGGTGTTTCCGTTTACCAGCTAGTAAAGTGTCGAAATTCAGGGCAGCCCTCCAAGTATGTTTAAATGCATCCAAAGTTACACTGCATCAGTTGCAACAATTAGTGGGAAAGTTGAACTTTGCCTTGAGGGTGATACCAATGGCTCGCCCTTTTTCCCGCTCAATTGCCCAAGCGATGGTTGGCCTAAAGGAGGGTCATCATCGCACAAGGTTATCGGCTGAGGTCCGCCAGGACATGCGGATTTGGTTAGCTTTCTTGGCGGACTTCAATGGCCGAGTCGTCTGGAACAAGCCAGCCGTGTCCTCCGAAGAGCTTGGGCTATGGACAGATTCAGCAGGAAGCGTAGGTTTTGGCGCCATCTTCGGCACAAAATGGTCGGCAAAAAAGTGGCCCCTATGGTGGCACGAGAAGGGGCTGACGAGTAACATCGCTTTCCTTGAGCTATTTCCCATTCTGGTGGCCCTGAGAACCTGGCCAGAAGGGTTCAGAGATCATTCTGTTGTGTTCTGGTCCGACAATATGACCGTGGTAGAATGCATCAATAGTCAGGCAGCTCGTTGTAAATTGATTTTGAGGCTGCTCAAAGAAATTGTCTTACTGTGTATGCAACTGAACGTGGTATTCAGAGCAAAACATGTCCCAGGGGTGATGAATCAGGCTGCTGATGCACTGTCTCGTTTTCACATGCAGGCTTTCTCGGGTTTCCTCCCTTCAGCGGACCCGGAGCCGGCACCCTTCCCCGAAGCTCTCTGGTCTCTCGGTGCCCCGAACTTCGTCACCTCGTGGGAGAGAGTCTAGCACCCAGGACAAGGAAGGCATATGAAGGGGCGTTCCAGGCCTATTTAGCCTTTTTGGGGGCAGAGAGAGGGGGACTTTGGGGTCAGGAAGAGTGGGTGGTACTTTTTCTGATGTCCTTACGTAGGGCTGGGAAATCGGTGGCTACGGCCCAAAGGCATCGTGCCGCCATTTCCTTTGTTGCCAGGGCCCATGGCATCCTGGACCCAACAGCGTCTTTTACAGTACAGAAAGCGCTGCGTGGGTGGCAACGCCTAGAGGGTCGCAGAGTAGACGTAAGACGACCGATAGGTCTAGACAGGTTGTCCCAGTTACTGGCCACACTCCCTAACACATGCTCGTCCCCTTTCGAGACCTGTTTGTTCCGGACTGCATTTACGCTGGCGTTTCACGGGGCTATGAGAGTTAGCGAGCTAGTTGCAAGGAACAAACAGGATGTGTCGGGGGGCTTGTGCAGGGAACATGTTCAGATCAGGGGTGATGCGATGATTGTCTCCTTTCTCAGGTCCAAGACTGACCAAGATGGGAGAGGGGACTGCACGATCATTCGCAGGAACCCCGAGTCATCCATGTGTCCGGTACGGTGCTTAGAAGATTACCTAGCACGAAGGGTGGCATCATGGGGGGGGACATTGTTGAGGCATGCAGACGCCACCCCGCTGACGAGGTTTCAGTTTCAGCGGGTGCTTGCAATGGCCATTGCCGCAGCGGGCTTGGACCCGGGCGAATTTGGGACCCATTCCTTTCGAATAGGGGCTGCCACTGAAGCTACAGCCAGGGGTCTTAATGTGGAACAAGTGAAACGTGTGGGGCGCTGGTCCTCCAATTGTTATAAGAGGTACGTGCGATTGCACATGTTGTGAAGCTGTAATCATGTTCTCACGCTTCTTGTCTTTTGTTTGTTTTCAGTTGCGCAAGCCTACGCGGCAGGGCGGACTGTGCAGTCGACCCAACACCAGGCCAGCGGTCGCACGTCACCGGCTGTGAGGAAGGAGGTGTGGGTCGTGGGCCACTCATACGTGAGACGGGCCGCAGATGTATTCAAAGCAGGTGACATGATTCACGTACCTGGGGAATACGGGTACAGAGTGTCCTTCTACGGAAGGGGCGGTCTCTGTATTGACCAGTTTCAGAAGTTTTTTGAGGGTTTGTTAGAGCGGATGAGGTCACCGCCGTCCATAGTCATAGTGCATTTGGGGGGCAATGATTTGGTCACCACCGGTAGACGACTTCTCCTGGAGGCTATGCTTTCCACGGTAAGTTGGTTAGCAAGGAGAGTTCCGGGGTGCATAATTGCGTGGTCTCATATGATCCCACGAAAAGTGTGGCGGGGGGCTATCTCGATCCCTGCTTTGAATCATTCCGTTAGAAAATTGAATAACAAAGTGAGTAGGTTGTTCCGTTCCAAGACATTGCATTCGATCTCGCATAGTTGCATTAATGATGACAGTATGTATTTGGGGGATGGTGTGCATTTGTCGAGGGTGGGGAATGAGTTACTCATAGGAGACTTCCTAGCTTGGTTAAAATCGTTAAATCATGACCTTTAGGTAGGAGTTTTGTGGGGGGTCCGGATAGCCGGTCAACTATCCGGACCTGTGGTGGTAAGGTCATGATCGGTGAGCACTAATTGGTAGATCCCTATGAGTGGGCGTCACCCAACACGGATGGGAGCGCTCGGGAGAGGTGGCCATTGGCCCCTCAGTGGGGAGGCGGTCCCGTCTAAGGGCGGGTCGCCGGAAGTAAAGGAAAGGCGGTCAAGGCCCCTTCCTTTGTAGGAGGGGTTACAGCCCCCTCCTGGGGAATTTCCCGGGGCCAGTGTCATCTGCGACGGCAGATGCGGTAAGTTGTGTGGGGTGGGGGGAGGTCCACGATACCTTCTAGATACCACACACAAGTCTTCGAACGACCTTTAAATGGCGTCGAGTCTTAAGTGCCCCCGTCAAGTCAAGGGAAATTGTTAGTAGTTGCACTTGAGGTAAGCCTCTGTGCTGTCGCCCCTCCCAAGTGGGAGGGGTAAGTCTGGTTAGGGATCTTGACACCGGTTATGACCTTGCCGTTGGCCCTTAAACGTTAGGATGTACAATTTCAGTGTTTCTAGAGAATGTTTTGTAGGATGCTAGTTCGGCTAGGAGAACCTCTGTATTAGAGAATATGTTAAGGTTAGCCAAACATCGCAATGTGATAATGAAATTGTACATAACATGAAACGTTTAATGTTTTAATTTTTTGTTTTAATAAATACGGCCGGGATGGTTACTCCATCCCACATCCAAAAACTTTAAGAACTGTTTCCGGTTTTCCTCCTTTCGGGGATTGTGTTGAGAGGGGGTGGCGGGTATCTCAGCCATATGGAAAGGGGCGACCACTCGGTCCCCCCGAACGTATGGCGGAGTGCCTCGATCCCCCCGGGAAGCCATTTTGGGGCGGGAAGCGCGTCTCGGCTGGTATGCCCGAAGCGGCGTAGCCGGGGCGCGCTTTTTCCCGCCCTAGAGTGGGCTGGCCTAGACACCGACGTAGCCAGCCCCGCCCTAGGGGCAGGCAGGGGCGGGTTTTCGCCCGCCCTGAAGACGGATAAAAAGGGACGCAAGACCAGAAGACGTCCTCTTGTTCTTGTGCTCCGAAGCTGCACCTCCTCGCTACACGTGAGCTCGGGACGGAACGAAGAGCCAATTTTGACCCACCCACCAGCCCCTGAGGACAGCAAGTTGTTGTGCAATAAAGTGAATTTATAAGTTTGTTCTTTCCATTTCGTTTACAGGCTGTGAGAGTATCAGTTTGTTGTTGATCATAATAAAGTATGGTGAATATCGTGTAGGTTGTTATGCTAAAATGATTTGATGTAGTGTTGCATTTTATGCATGTTCTTTCGGTCGTAGCGACCAATGTTTTCATAAGTTCGAGTAAGAATTGTCGTATTTATTTTTTGGTAGGCGGTAAGGTCATGATCGGTGAGCACTAATTGGTAGATCCCTATGAGTGGGCGTCACCCAACACGGATGGGAGCGCTCGGGAGAGGTGGCCATTGGCCCCTCAGTGGGGAGGCGGTCCCGTCTAAGGGCGGGTCGCCGGAAGTAAAGGAAAGGCGGTCAAGGCCCCTTCCTTTGTAGGAGGGGTTACAGCCCCCTCCTGGGGAATTTCCCGGGGCCAGTGTCATCTGCGACGGCAGATGCGGTAAGTTGTGTGGGGTGGGGGGAGGTCCACGATACCTTCTAGATACCACACACAAGTCTTCGAACGACCTTTAAATGGCGTCGAGTCTTAAGTGCCCCCGTCAAGTCAAGGGAAATTGTTAGTAGTTGCACTTGAGGTAAGCCTCTGTGCTGTCGCCCCTCCCAAGTGGGAGGGGTAAGTCTGGTTAGGGATCTTGACACCGGTTATGACCTTGCCGTTGGCCCTTAAACGTTAGGATGTACAATTTCAGTGTTTCTAGAGAATGTTTTGTAGGATGCTAGTTCGGCTAGGAGAACCTCTGTATTAGAGAATATGTTAAGGTTAGCCAAACATCGCAATGTGATAATGAAATTGTACATAACATGAAACGTTTAATGTTTTAATTTTTTGTTTTAATAAATACGGCCGGGATGGTTACTCCATCCCACATCCAAAAACTTTAAGAACTGTTTCCGGTTTTCCTCCTTTCGGGGATTGTGTTGAGAGGGGGTGGCGGGTATCTCAGCCATAAAAGAACTTGGACAATTTTTTCGGCATGGGCTGCATTTGAAGCAGCAATCACACGCTTTGCATGCATCACTGGAGAAACTACTGATATTCCTCTAAATATTTTCAAAAACGTGCCCATGGAGTATGAGAGACTGTGCTCTCGTCGGAATTAATAAACGAAAGAAAGTGTTCTGTTCAGACCCAGAGAAAAAAATAATTACGAACACAAATATGCCTCTCCTACTTATTCTTCTGTTAAAGCAGTCGACAATGCATACTACTGGATCACAGCACCATCTAGTGGACTTATGTAATTCATGCAACGAACAGCTACTGTAGTGGAAAATAAGAAACAAGCATTGGCCAGGCCACCTTTTGCGAGGTGCTTCCCAACCATTATTAGTACAGCCTGGCGTACTGACGTTCCGGGTGTAATAAAAGGTTGCGTGTGACCAGTTCATGAAATACCAAGCTAGCCGTGTACGTGCTTTTATTTTTAACTTCACTTACACCAATCGCCACATTGGAGACAGTAGCGGCCGGTGGTGGGAGTGCTGCAAGGTGGTGACGTGGGGCGTAGTACACAACAGAATATGGCCAAATCAGGTAAGTAAACATATAAATAAATAAAATGAATTTCGTTGCATGCACTGCATTGCAGGAGAGATGATCGATGCTACTCCTTGAATGCGTTGAGAAACCCAGCGCATCGCACTTAGAACTAATGCATATTGAAACCAACGCTACGTCTTTGGAACTAGCATGTCACCATTATTGCCTGGCGAAAGTTAATGCATCTCCTCGACTGCTGGTTCGACACTAACGCATTGCTCGGCTGCACCCCGCATCTCATATTTTCGACTGGGATTTAGGGTTTTTTGCTCAGAGAGGCCTGAGTGGGTCTGGCCTGAACTCTTGACATTGTCCCTGTAAAGAATGACTGGATAACCCCTTATAGGTGCCTAGAGATTCTAAGCACTGCTTTCACTGTTATTCTTTAAAAATCAAATCATGACCTTTACTTATTGAATTTTTGTTATTTTAGTCTTGCTTTTTAATACACCATTTAAACTGGTCTGGAGTATTTCAGTACTGTTTTCACTGTTACTGTTTGAAAAATTGTACAAATACTTTACATACTGCCTGCTAAGTGAAGCTTTCCTGTTTGGGCCAGGCTACCTGAGGGTGAGCACAGGCTAATCTATTGTGTGTATCTGACTTACTCTGACTGGTATTGTTGTTTCTGCTTGGAAAATATGGATACTCCCACCAACCAGAAACCCGTAGCCTCATATACAAATGGCTTTTTTTTTTATGCTCCGGCAGCACATACCTCTCAATCATATCTATGAGGCAACACAAAGCCACTCCGAATGGCTGTGCAAAGATCAAAGGAATCCCCCATATAGGCCAATTGTTTCGACTATAGACACAGCAACAGAACCTCTGTCAAAAAATGTTGACAACTATTTACGTCCCTATATCCCTAAGATTAGGTCCTATGTCAGAGACACTGGTCATATGATTTCTAAAATTGAAGACATTCCTTTTAATCCCCTGACTGATTTGTTAGTTACATTGGACGTGGAGTCCTTATACAGTAACATCCCTCTTCAAGCAGCAATGGAAACCACCAAGTGGTTCATTGAAGAACAAGAGATACCATGTCCAAAAGCCTTTGTTCTAAACTGTTTGAGGATTGTTCTTACTGAGAACATTTTTCAATTTGGGACTCAATTTTATCATCAAACAAAGGGGGTAAGTATGGAGGCTTCAGTAGCCCCCTCAGTGGCAAATATCTATATGGCCTCATTTGAAAACAGACTTTTCTACAACGAAATTGCCCCTTTTTCTGAGTCTGTCTCCCATTGGTCCAGATATATTGACGATATTTTCTTTGTCTGGACCAATGGGAGAGAGACCTTGTCTGAATTCCTGTGTTGGATCAATGCTGCTGACACCAACTTGAAATTCACAGCGCATGTCAGTGTAGATAGGGTGGAATTTTTGGATATTATCATTCTAAACGATCATAATTGATTGAGAGTTGACCTGTTTGTAAAACCAATGGCAAGAAACACCCTTCTACACTATAAGAGTTCCCACCCTCGCAACCAAAAGGATAGCATCCCCTTTTCCCAATTTTTACGCGTTAGACGCAATTGCTCTACTCTTGCAGATTTCGATAAACAAGCGATTGTGATGTGATCGAAAGTTATGGAAAGAGGATATCCTCACCGGCTGGTGAGGGACTCTTTCAAAAGAGCTCGATATTATGATCGAGGTTGCCTATTGAAAGTAAAACCAGCCAAAGAGAACAAACAAATAGTTTGTGTCACTAAACATTCTACAGTTAATGCCAAAATAAAACAGATAATTAATTCAAATTGGCATATTCTTAACAGTAATTGTTCTAATGACCAAAAACTAGCCAAACCTCTTTATGCGCATCGCCGCAACAGGAACATCAAAGACTGTATTGTACACTCACGGTTCTGTAATCCACCCAACCAACAGAGATTTGTTCAGAAATCTATCCTTTCGAGTCATCCTATTAAAGGTACAATACCATGCTCTATGTGTAAATCTTGCACCAATATAATTGCTGGTGAACAGTTTAGCCATAATGGACACACAACCAAGGCTAAAGAATTGTGGAATTGCAAGACTTCTAATGTAGTGTATTTTATCCAATGCCCATGTTTGCTTGGATACATAGGAGAAACTTCAAGATCAATCCAAGTTTGCCTAACAGAGCACCGTTCAGCAATAAATACTAAAAAAATGATTGCCCCTATGGTAAAACATTTTGTGGAATACAACTATAGCCCAGAGGAATTTAAAGGGAGAATATTGAAAAAAATACACACACCAGATACTAAAGGCGGCCTGCAAATCAGAAAAAAACGTGAAGTTTTCTGGATGTTTCTTTTTGATACTTTCAAAAATGGGCTAAATAGCGACATACCTTGGGAGAATGCTATTTTCTAACCCATTCAGACTTAGACATGAGGGTTTTCATCGACGGACCAATTAAAATTACAATGGTTTGTCGAAAACCCTCGAAATATACCGATACATTGGAACCTCATAGTCTGTTGTTTATGTCCATCTCTTTAGGATCCAAAATCGTAAATTGTCTTTTTGAAATAATCTCAAATTAGGGAGTCAAATTTATATTGATAAATTAGCCCTAAACAAATACCGTGAGCCCAAATAATTAAGATAACCTGCTTCTTATAATATTATGAATTGCAATCAAAACCTTGAGTTCGTGACCCACAGCCCGCATTTCCGGGTTCGATGTAGCTATCTACATCGTTTTCGAAACAATTGTGTGTATATTTCTTACTGTTTAAATAGCCCGCGAGAGCCGAGTTCTCGTTGGCTTCACAGAATCACTGCAACGAGAAGGTTCGAGTTTATGCTACTCCTAGTCTGCTTTGGTTTATCCAAATAATCAGTAAGCGCCCGCAGGCTCCAATAACTAGACGTTTGATTTGCCATAAGCCCCAAACGCCTGATATTAATACGCGGTCTTTATTATTTCTCCCGAGCGTGAATGCGGACCATTAACCTCATATTCGGAAGATTGCCCCTGTCACAACGTTTTCTGATAATTTTAAACACAGGTACAGCATAATATAAGATTGAATACATGCTTGCATTATGAAGAAAAACCTCAAAAGCTCTACAAATCTGATTCTGTTTATCTCTTTTGTAGCACATCATTTAATCCTGTTTTGTGGCCAGGATGTTTAATACTACAAATTTTAAACTAAGGTAAACTCCCAACGCCATACATCTTTCTGCATATCTCTTTTAAAGTTTACATTTGGAAGTGGTTTATCGGACTCTATTAGACTGTGTCCCTCTAAAACTTATACCCCTTAGATCCATACAAGTTTCGTTTTTTCATCGCGCCACAATCTACATCGTGAATATAGGCAGCGATTCTTTCACATATTAGCGGAAGGTAAATATGCAACCTCAAAGATAAATTGATAAGAATCCATCTTTAACTATTGTATGCTCTATAGAACTGTAGGTTTATCTGAACTCTTAAAATAATTAACTGTCCTTAAAAAGTGAATTCGCCTACAAGTCACATGTCCATCAACATGTCTGTTAGGAAAAGTTTGTCGATCATGAGAACTACTAAAGGTTACCAAACGTTGTGATTTAGTGCTGATTAATAAGAAGTAAAATAATGGGATGCACGACTTCTCTACATATTTTAATACTCGCAGAGCATATTTTTGTCATATACACTTATAATATTGAGGTTTTGTTTTAACATAGTAAACAATGAGCAATACTTGATCGGTCTCAATATGCAACATATATGACTTCAATTTATAGATTCAACTTTGAAGAAAGTACCCTTCATTGAAAAGGCATCCCCTATACGAATTTATATCTTTTTGAATTTCAACTAATTTGAAGTACACCTAGATTATTCGGAATTGTAAGTTCCCTGAAAATTCTTTTTAGGAATTAATTTACCCATGTTGATCCATGTGATAAACATCCATAAAGAACAAAACCCAGTATACTTAAAAATGTGTTATCCTCCTTCTTTTAGTTTAATCATCTTTGTCTCAAGGACCACATCTTCAAACTTTCATCCTTGATAAACTGCTAGAGCAGTAAGTATATCAGAGCGTGATAAATGTATATTAGTCATCATCATATAGCATTTATCTTTAATGTATAACATAAACATAAAAAGAAGTTCATCGATAGTAGACAAAATAAGTGAACTTATCAACACCTGTTTCATACTATGTCTGAATTAGTCGGCCCCACCCCACATTAGTATATATTAAATATGTTTCGAATATTAATGAGCAATGAAATATGAATTTTGAGTGTCATGATAATTTGTTTCTGAGAATCATATGCTACATGTTAATTAACAATAGGGAGGCCTGTTGTAATTTCGTTGATCACAGTTAGTGTTTTTTTAGGATTCTCTCTAATCTAGGAGGATGTATAATTAACTAATAAATTGACAAAACATTTGCTTATGTCACTTTTAAAATTTTTTGTTATCAGATAATTCGTGGCTACTCCAGAAGAAGGCGCTGTTCGCCGAAACGCACGTCGAGGAACATTTCATGCCGCTTTACCTTCTTTTTTCTTTATCATTTTTTTTTTAAAACTGTAATTGTTAACTGTATTGTGATATTATGTAATGTTGATTTGACTATTTCTATAAGTGATTCACTACATTTGAGAATCAATTTTTTATCAGTGTTTTTTATCTTTTCCTGTCAATAAAACTAAAGTCACCGATTTTATGCCTTATAGTTATGTTCTCTCCTTTGTCACTCTATTCATGAGCATTAAGTACTGAATTGCCTAGGTTGTTACATTTCATGTGTTCCAATCATTATTAGTCAAGCCTGGCGTCCTGAAGTTCGGGGTGTAATAAAAGGTTGGGTGTGACCAGTTTGTGAAATACCAAGCTAGCTGTGTATGTGCTTTTATTTTTAACTTCACTTACACCAATCGCCACATTGGAGACAGTAGCCGTCGGTGGTGGGAGTGCTGCCAGGCGGTGACGTGGGGGCCGGCGTAGTAAAATACAGAATATGGCCAAATGCAGGTAAGTAAACATATAAATAAATAAAATGAATTTTGTTGCACGCACTGCGTTGCAGGAGAGATGATCGATGCTTCTCCTCGACTGCGTTGAGAAACCCGGCACATCGCACTTAGAACTAATGCATATTGGAACCAACGCTACGTCTTTGGAACTAGCATATCACCATTATTGCCTGGCGAAAGTTAATGCATCTCCTCGACTGCTGGATCGACACTAACACATTGCTCGGCTGCACCCCGCATCTCATATTTTCGACTAGGATTTAGGGTTTTTTGCTCAGAGAGGCCTGAGTGGGTATGGCCTGAGCTCTTGACATTGTCCCTGTAGAGATTGACTGGATAACCCCTTATAGGTGCCTAGAGCTTCTAAGCACTGCTTTCACTTTTATTCTTTAAAAATCAAATCATGACCTTTTCTTATTGGATTTTTGTCATTTTAGTCTTGCTTTTTAATACACCATTTAAACTGGTCTGGAGTATTTCAGTGATGTTTTCACTGTTACTGTTTGAAAAATTGTACAAATACTTTACATACTGCCTGCTAAGTGAAGCTTTCCTGTTCTGGACCAAGCTACCTGAGGGTGAGCACAGGCTAATCTATTGTGTGTATCTGACTTACTCTGACTGGTATTGTTGTTTCTGCTTGGAAAATGTGGATACTCCCACCAACCAGAAACCCGTAGCCTCATATACAAATGGCTTTTTTTTATGCTCTGGCAGCACATACCTCTCAATCATATCTATGAGGCAACACAAAGCCACTCCGCATGGCTGTGCATGGCCTTATAGATATGGAGAAGACAAACCAGTGCAAGTCTCTACCTTGCCTTACTCTGCATCAGGGAGGCATTCCATGGGCATATTGGTGGGTTTTCCTACGCAACACCCATGGATTTTGACGCTACCCCAGATTTACTTAATCACATAAACCTGGGACAGAACCAAAGCATAGAAAAAAGAAAATGCTTTGGATTGTTTATATGCAGGAAGGTGTTTCTTGTCTGCCTGATATGGAGGCACACTTGCACCATGGTGCAAGTGTGCCTATGTTGGTGTTAGAGAGTAAATGGTGTGCCAGCGTAAGGGGAAAGGGCAGAAATGCACTGTATTTCATAAATACTGCCCTTTCCTTACCTTTCACATTGGAGAAGGCTAGCGTAGCAACAAGGCTAGCAGCACTGCCCTATGCCAACTCATTATAAATGTGGCCGCCAGTTTCTACCAGACATCCACCCCAAGACAGCAGAAGGGAGTTATATGGATTATGATGAACAGGAAACCATAAAGTGGTACATGCAACACTAGCCACAGGGCTTCTTTTCCCACGCTTCCCCCAGATGTGACGTCAAAATACAGAATCACTCCATCATGGTGCTAATCGACACAGGAGCTTCTATCAATCACATGGTTGTTGACCTGTACCGGGAACTGCTGACCCCACCCAAGTTAGGCTCCACCAAAGTCAAGGTCAATGCTTTTGGCAACTGATCACCCCTAAAACTCGCAGGAGTTTTCATACTAAAATAAATCACAGAGGGCCCGATTCACAGAACTAACTTAAGACAAAATCCTAAACTTACTACTTTTGGTATTCACAGAAGTTAGGATTTTGTCTTAAGTTTGTCTTAAAACAGACTTAAGACCGACTTAAGTTAGGATTTTGTCTTAAGTCTGTCTTAAGTCTGTCTTAAGACAAACTTAAGACAAAATCCTAACTTCTGTGAATACAAAAAGTAGTAAGTTTAGGATTTTGTCTTAAGTTAGTTCTGTGAATCGGGCCCCATGACTCCACCATGAAAGCCAAGATCAATGTGTCCCATGAAGTCCAGCGGTTTCTGGTAAGTTGCCAGAAAGACCAGGAACTTGGATGGGTATGTTTTGCTTTCAGCATCCATGCCAACGAGATCAACACTTTCACGCAAGAGTTTGTCTCATTGTTCGAGGGCATAGGCAGCCCGAAGGACCAAGCGATCCAACTCCACATCTCCATATTGATCGAGCCTGTGGCCCTATGCCACAGATGCTGGTCTTTTTACCTCTGACCCAAGGTGGAACAAGAATTGCGGAACCCTGAAGAAGTTGTCATCATTGAAAAAATTGTTGGCCCCACCCAGGGGTCTCCCCCTTTGTTGTTGCCAAGAAGCCTTAACAGCCAGACGCAGTGTGAATCTGCATAGACATGAGGGTGCCAAATGTGGCCATCAAGCAAGAATGTCACATGATGCCAATTATAAATGACATAATTGGGAAACTTGCAGGTTCGCACTGGTTTTCCAAGATGGATCTTAGGTTGGGGTACCACCAGATTCCCCTCCATCCAGACTCTCGACCCATAACTACCTTTTAGACACATGTTGACCTCTGGAGGTATACCAGACCAAATTTTGGGAACATAATAAAAGACATACTGGCTGGCCTCCCAGGTTTCCTCAATGTGAGTGATGATATATTGGTCCATGCACCAACCCTCGACAGCCACCTCACGCACCTCCGCACAGTGTTCATGAGACTCATGCACAAAGGCCTGCCTTTCTATCAGAAAAAGGGTGAGATTCTACAAAAGAGAATCAGCTTTTTCAGCTACCAATTTTCAGGGAAAGGCATTGTTCCGGACCCGTTGAGTGTACTTGATATTCAAGAAGCACCCACCCTCACTTATGTGTCTGGAGCCCAAAGTTTCTCTGGCATGGCGACTTCTTGTGGCTGATTTATGCATCTAGCCTCGTGGTATTGGGCATTGAGCAAGAACTAGCATTCAAGAACACCAAAGATGCACTGTCGGCCAAGACTACCCTGGTGTATTTCGACCCGCAAAAGGAGTCTGAACTAGAGATGGACGCAAGCCATACTGGATTGCGAGCAGTGCCATCACAACATTAGAACTGGGAATATTGGGCCCCTAGTGACCTATGCAAGCAGAACCCTGATGCCCATGCAGAAGAAATACTCACAAATAGAGAAGAAACCCATTGCAATCCACTGTGGGTGTTGCCCTTTCTATTGGCCAAAATTCCCACTTTGCGCGGCACAAGCCTAGGAGGGAAAAGTATCTCATGGGGAGAGAAGTAATATCACCCAGCCTCCCTCTGATAGCCCCAATCTAGGATGTATTGGACAGCCCGAGTATCCCTAAAATTGATCACTATGCAGTCTCCAGCTATATCCTTTGGCCTTCACCCCAGCCAGCTTACCCTGCGTGTGAATATCATTTTATTTACATCTTTATAGGGGAAATGTCTATATTTGGTTAACCAGTAAGTGCATGTATTTTTAAGTTCAGAATAGGATTACCCAGACCTTCTTTCCAGCTCAGGTACTCCTGATAACACAATAACATTCGGAGGAAAGGCTGGGGGTAGATTGATACATGGTAGTGCAGACTGTGTTTCCCTGGATTTCATATAAGGTGGGATCTTATCATGGGCCTCTTTAGTTTTACCGACATGCTGTGGATTGGATGATCCTGTTGTAGACGGAGGTAACCTAATAACAGGTTCAGGGGGTAGACAGTGAGGGAGCCTCTGGGGGGGTTGGCTGGATCGGATCCAGGCTCTGTGGCGGGGGCGGTCTCAGAGTGGGAGCTACGTCCCTCTGGTTGGTTGTATTGAGCCTAGCAGGGACGGGCGGTGTATAGTGCTGATATAGCTACCTAGTTTGTGTGAGAAGCCAGCTCTTTAAAAAGGGATTTAGTTGTTTCAGCTACATTAAGGGTTGAGTCTGCTTTTCCCACTCAGTGCTCGCCAATGACAATAGTTTATCTATTCGATCCATTAAAATATCAAGGTAATCTTTTACAACAGTTCTAAAATGCACTTTAAGGTCCATCACCAAATTTGACCTCCACAATGGGTGCTCTTGGATCATCTGTAGCAGGTCCTCCGTTCCTGGTTCCCCCAAAATTCTGTTTGGTAACATACCAGAAGTTTGATTATTCCGATTGGCTCCGTTGTTTGAAGTAGATTTGTGTTTCCCCTCTTTTTTTTCCACCGCTCCCCAAAAGGGTCTTGGGAGCATCACCTGCTCCTATTTGTGCTTGTGTCCTTAGGGGCTCTGAGTCTAGACCGTGGTTTGCGTTAGGGATGGCGGCAGGGTGCCAGATTCAGAAGGAGTGGGGCTCGGAGCTATGATCGGTGTTAATGAGAGACACCTCTCTGTACAATCGATTTCATTTGAGACAGCTCCAATTGCCCTCTGGAGCATTTTTTCAATTGCAGTGGGTTGTGACAAAGTAGCACTTTTCCGGGTAGTGAAGTCTTTCACTAAAGGGGTGCCATTTCCCCATTACTGCTTATAAGGAGCAACATAACAGTACAATAGATCCTTTGTAGATTTTAGCGGGGAAAACGACACAAGTCATTTATGAGGGCACTAACCTTGGGTTAAGTTGATGATTACTTAATCTTCCAACAGGCCGTCATCCATGTTCAAAACCAAGGGGGGTGGCCCAGCCCAGTCTCTTCCGGTCCTAGACGGACGCAGACCTGCCCGCCCTTGGCCCTGGCTTGGCCGGGGCACAACCGCGCTCATCCCACGCAGTAAATGTACATGTATTTATATAGCGCAAATCACCGACCCGGTATCTAAGCGCTTGCTTAGGGAACCTGTCCTGGTATTCCCCTGTAAGATAACCCCAGCAGGGTATCCACAAGGTGAAAGTCAGGCATCCCCCGCGAGGGGCCGTTGTGGAGATTAAGCAAGCTATTGCCCGGAGTCGCAGAGTGTGAACCCGTGAATCGAGTAGGCACCGGAGCGAGAATTGTCGAGTTTGTGGAATTTTGAGCCCAAGACCCGCCGAGGCGGGGAATTGAACCCTGGTCCCGGGTTGACCTCTGCTTCCAGGTCTGCCTCATCTAACCAGTGAGCCACACTTCTCCACAGTGCGAGTGCAGCAGCCCTTTTGTGCGCCTCCAGGTGTGAACACAGATCATGGGTGGCCCTCCTACTGGGGGGGTGCTGGGAGTTGTAGGTGCTTGGTCCCCGTCGATACTGGTGCAAGGCTGGCATTCCATGCTGATGGATTGCGGTACAAAAGGGGGTGGTGATGGACGTAGCATCTGAATCAATCAAACACTCACACCCAGTCAAAAGATCTGGGTTTAATCCATCACCGTTCTTTAGCCCACTCTGCCACCCCAGTTCAGAATGATTGCTGCAGCACTTTTGTGTGCCTCCAGGCACAAAGACAGATTGTGGGTGGCCCTCCTGCTGTGGGTGATGCTAGGTGTTGTAGGCGCTTGATCCCCATGGATGCTGGTGCGAGGCTGGCATCCCGAGTCTCGGGACAATCCCTCGTTCTCAAATTCGTTATGGTATTGTGCATTTGTGGCTTGCGCATTTAACAGAGCTTACTCAAATGAATCTGAAGAGGACACTGTTTTCTCGATTTTGTTGTCATGGAAAGAGTTTAAAAGATTGCAAGAAGATCTTTCAGAATTTGAACAGCAAGGTTGGATCAGAGCACGATTTGAGAAAAATTTAATTGATATTTGAACGTTAGCAAATGATACACCAGTGTTGCCAGAGAGTTTATTGTTTCCAATGACATGATACTTCCATTGTTCAACATATTTACGAAGAGATGCAGTGGTGAGAATATTCAGATAAAAATGGATTAATCCTAGATTTAAGATGTTTACAGAAGAATTGCGCCATTGCTGTATGGCATGTCAACAGATGAATATAGGGAAAAGGACTGTAAATAACAAGGACCCCCTGTTCAGAAACTTAATTCACAGTACAGGGAAATAAACAGTGTAAACAAATTGGCTAATAGTCAACATAAATCAGGGAAGAAAAGTAAAAAAGACACCAAACTAGTAATTAAAAAAGTGTGAAATTTCATTTAATTAATCCACCAAAAATCCATGTTTAAAAGCAATTAATAAAATACAGAAATAATACACAATAAATTTGTTAAAAAGACAACTAACTAATGCAGTATTCAATATATCCCATACAAATTGTTTTATAACATAACATATATTTTGTGGCAAACAGGTAGTATTGTTCGACGCGCGTTTCGGCGTTGTTTAGAACGCCTTCTTCAGGAACCACAATGTTATCAACAAAATAGGAAGTAGTGAATGCAGTGGATATAGCCCATATCGATCAAAGTCTTGAAGAAACAGTATAAGTTTCAAGGACGGTCAGAGAATGACTTTTGTAATGTGGATGGCTTCTTATGTAGATAGCCTGGATAGATGATGTGTCTATCTAGCATGTAATGCCTCCATTTTCAGTTTCGGAAAAAACTGCTAACTGTATTCTCGTAGCGTGAGTGATAAGGCCGGTAAATTAGGTGTTCATAGATAAAATGGTGTATCCGTCAGGCGAAATTAAAAATGCAGGCTTCCTTCAGAACGGTTCGTAATTTTCTCACGGAAAAAGGAATGCCGCTTTCGGTATGTCAGAGGTGCCGTTAGCACTCGGGATAGGAAGGGTCCCGCAGCCGTTGTGTAAAATGAGACTCATTTTACACAACGGCTGCGGGACGCCAGCAGTCTGTTTCAGCGCGGGTCACGCAGGTTGCAGTTAACGGACATAACAATACCGTTAAGAGAGAACAGGAATTACCCTTCCTATCCCGAGTGCTAACGGCACCTCTGACATACCGAAAGCGGCATTCCTTTTTCCGTGAGAAAATTACGAACCGTTCTGAAGGAAGCCTGCATTTTTAATTTCGCCTGACGGATACACCATTTTATCTATGAACACCTAATTTACCGGCCTTATCACTCACGCTACGAGAATACAGTTAGCAGTTTTTTCCGAAACTGAAAATGGAGGCATTACATGCTAGATAGACACATCATCTATCCAGGCTATCTACATAAGAAGCCATCCACATTACAAAAGTCATTCTCTGACCGTCCTTGAAACTTATACTGTTTCTTCAAGACTTTGATCGATATGGGCTATATCCACTGCATTCACTACTTCCTATTTTGTTGATAACATTGTGGATCCTGAAGAAGGCGTTCTAAACAACGCCGAAACGCGCGTCGAACAATACTACCTGTTTGCCACAAAATATATGTTATGTTATAAAAAAATTTGTATGGGATATATTGAATACTGCATTAGTTAGTTGTCTTTTTAACAAATTTATTGTGTATTATTTCTGTATTTTATTAATTGCTTTTAAACATGGATTTTTGGTGGATTAATTAAATGAAATTTCACACTTTTTTAATTACTAGTTTGGTGTCTTTTTTACTTTTCTTCCCTGATTTATGTTGACTATTAGCCAATTTGTTTACACTGTATAGGGAAAAGGACACCAGTAACATTAAGTCACATAGGGAGGTCAGGTGGACCCTTCAACAGACTGCTGTTTTTAACAGAAAGAGGTACGTCCTGGTTATAGTATGCATTTTTTCTTGATGGGTGGAAGCCTATCCAACACAGAGAAATGACAGTCTCTATGCAGCTAAACTGTTCTTGTGGGGGTTAACACCAAGGTTCGGATTACCAGTTTCCCTGGTATCAGATTGTGTCATTCATTTTAATGATGAGGTCCTGAGAATGATTTGTGCTGCACTACAAATTGAGCGGAGATTATATTGTAGTCATCAACCAGATGCCTCTGGAATAGTTGAACAGCTCAATAGAACCATTACGTCTTGATTGGCAAAGGTTTGTTCCTCCACATCAATGGAATGGCCAGATGGTTTACCTTTGGTGTTGATGAGTCTCCAAAATATTCCTGACAGGAATACTGGGTTATCCCCAAATTAGATTTTTATGGGCATGTGATGAGACTGCCTGCTTTACCCACAAATACACTTTTGAATATCACAGATGATATGATACTTCACTGCTGCAATGGATTGACTGATGTGGTGTTTTCTGTCTCACACCAGGTTGAAGCTGTCACCTTAAATCTTCATCCAAAACATTGCCCCAACCTCAGTTCTGGTGAATAGGTGTTTGTCAAGAAGCATGTTCGGAAGTCTTACATGGAACCAAGATAGAAAGGCCTCTGCCAGGTGATCCTCATCACAAACACTTCTCTTAAGTGTGCCACAATACAAAACTCGTAACGTGTGTCACATACACAGAGAGTAAGAAATCCCTACAAAGAAATATTGTTCTATGACCCAGAAAGAAGAACACTAGTGACAGAGCTGTCACAAGTTGGACGATTGCAAGGAGCAATACAGCAGGAGGCACAACAGCAAGGAAAAGAGAGAGGTAAGAACAACAAATAGTTGTATAAAACCAGGTTCCTATGATTTCTCTAAGTGGTATTGAAATCTTTAAAGAAGAATAAAAGAAAAGATTTCAACCTGAGAGAGCAATTGAGATAACAATACAAGCAGACAATCCGGGTGAAGGAACGCGTACTGGAACAAGAAGAACCACCCATACTGATGAATGCCACAGCATTATGGTCACAGGAAATTAAGATTGAGTGTGTCAGGTGATCGCATACCTCCAACAACTGCAGAAGAGATAGAGTCAAGCGGTATAAGCAATACAGAAGAAGATCAGCAAAAAGTAAGAAGGTCGAAAACAGCAAGAGTTCCTCGTCAGAGGTATCCTGCACCTGGGTTGACATACTACACTAATTACACTAAGAACTGTTTGAACCCCAAAAAAGCTGTTTAAAATACTTCTGAAAGACTTTGTTAAATCATAAAGTGCCAAAGACTGAGATAATTGTTTTTTAAAGAAGATTCCCCAGGCCCAATTCTAAAGAGGATCAGGGAGAACATATTTAGAGGAAGACAGTGTAGGATTAGAGATGACTGTATGAAGATTGTTGTAAATAATAAAGGCTGAGAGAACGAGTTGCTTAAAAGAAAAAAGACTTCAAAGAAAATAACTGAAAATGAATTCTTTAAGTAACTGCTTTAAAACAATCTGAATAAGAACCGTGATATAGTTGCGGTTATATTTTGGTATATGATCTTATTGCAGACAAACATGTTTTGTAAATAGAGGTAGTTGCAGGATTATTATGGGTATTACATTTTTAGTAACAGTGTTATTGATTATAACAACATTAATAGGATTTTATTTGACATTAGAAACAGAGACGTCTTTATCTACACCCGAGTCTACAACATCCACAAGCACAGAAGAGGAGAAAAAATGAATGGCATAATTCATGAATTACAAACAAGAAGATAACTCTACTAATGTTTATTCTAGATTAGTAAAATAATACACAATTCACTAAACACAAAGAATTGCTACGTCTGTGCCCATATACCTTCATCAGATGCAGAAGACATGACTTATCACCAAATAGGTTTGTCATATACAATAACATGACATATTTTGCATAGGAGTTTATGTTATTGGAAATTGCTTCACAAAAGCAGGAAATGGGATTATTAGGTCATTGAGCCAATGCTGACAATCCAGAAAGCAAAGTTGATAACGGCCATCAACAACAGTCATCTGGCCTTTCCTGGAGAGCTTGTTAGGTTTATAATTGCTGCACAGTCCAAGGCATACAAATTAGTGCTGCTAGTTCCGGGGAATGCCAGAAAAGCAATGTTACGGCTGGAGCATGGATTTAGCAGGCCAGATTTGGCGAGTCAGGGGTACCGAATCAAGTCCTTCGCTAGGGTCTTGAGAGCCCCAGAAGAATCACTTAAATACCAAGTGAGGAACATTTGTAAGGAGGAGGGCTCCCCCTGGTACCCTGTGCTTGTTCAGGCAACTGGAAGCTTGATGATTGAAGCAGAAAGCCTGCACTTACCCAACATTACGTTGTCTGCCTGGACAAAAACTGTGAATAGGCAGGTATTGGTAACCTTGTTTGGAAAATACCCTGCAATCTCTCACCCCAGTTCCATTACAGTGCCACTGGATACGACATACATCTTGGGGAAAGCTCAATCTTATCATCGCAATGCACTAACAGCTCAGGCCCGCAGGAAAATACTCGGGATGAGACTCTCCACGCTACGAATCACAGATTTCAATCCAACCGGGGCCCGAAAGGCAGAAGCTGTCACGTGCAGGCTTTGCTCAGACCGCAAAGAAGGCTAGCTGTATCTGCTGTTCTACTGTCCCTAACTGGCCAACAGTGACTGTCGCTTGCTTCGCCCTATTTTCAGGGCAAATGGTAGTAGGACTTGCAGGGAAGGTTCGGACCTGCGCTTCACTGAAATCACAGCATGCAATCTAGCCAGATTGCACTCTGACTTGCCACAGATTAACTCAAGTCCTTCGACATTCTAATATATTGCACTAACTTGCTCTGTGCACTTTAATTTCTATCACCTGGTAGTATTATATTTTCTCACCATGTGTAGGAGGAGAGTACAGCAAGTCTCTAACCTTACTGGTTCGCACTTGCTGAGCGGCAGGCATTATAGCATAGCACATTGCTCTTTAAATAAGCATTTTGCACTTTATCCTTGTGTTTGTATTTATATAGTGTTTGTATTTATATAGCACCTTCTACCCAGAGGTCTCGTAGTGCTGTATTCATACCGCTGTGGAACCCTTCCTGGCTCTCCTGTGAGATGTCCACTCCTGGGCATCCCCAAGATGAAGCCAGGCATCCAAGCGCTGCTGGGGCCGTTTTGGAGATTAAGCAAGCTATTGCCCAGAGTCACAGAGTGGGACCCATGTTTAGACTAGGCACCGAGGCGAGAATTATCAGGTCCGGGGAGATTGAGTCCAAGAGCCACCGAAATGGGAATTGAACCCTGGTCCCGGGCCAGACCTCTGCATCAGGGTCTGCCGCTCTAACCATTGAGCCACGCTTCTCCACTTTGGAATTTAAAATCTTAATCTATTTATGGGTCTTAAGACGAGACATTTCTCATGTGGGTTGCACAGTATAGGTCTAACTTGACGTGTCAGAACCTATTTTAGGATATTACACCAATCGTACAGGAGCCTATGTCCTTATCAACAAATGGTCTGGTATTTCTGTCTGTTGCTCTTCTTCATCTGTAAGCGCCATTTACATTTAATTAGGAGTACTCGTGTGCCGGAATCCATGTAGTTTTGTGATCCACGAGGCCGGCGGATGGAGGTGAAGGCAAACAGCAGCGTATATTTTACAGTAATGATTTTAATTATTCAAAGGGATAATAAAGAAATGAAAGATTATTAGGCAAATATCTCTATTAATATTATTAAAAGGAATTTGCATATTGACTTTGTTTGCAGGTTACAACATTTGTTGATTTTGTATTAAAAGAAGAAAGATTAGAGAACGAGACAGACAAATGGAGACAGAATTATCATTAAAGGATTGTATCTGTGATAAATATCGAAAAGCAAAATAGTATGAGAGTTTGAAAAGAAAGAGAGAAGATTCAGTATTCAGTATTCAAATCTTTATTCGGTCTCGCGGGAAAAGACCATAAAAGTACATAAAAAGTACTGCACATAACTGTGAACACATATTAAAAATTGGATTAAACAAATGTAAAAAACATTTAAAATACTGGTAAAAGACATACAGTGTGCAAATCAAGCTGCGAGATCAGTCTATCAAGTGTCCAGGAAGACATTAAATTGTGACCATGCAATTACATAAAAATATTGTACACGAAAAACATCAGGCATCAGAAATTTAAAACAACCTAGGGTATAAAAAACATATTGTGAGTAAAGTTCACTGTTAACATTTAAGAGAAGACTCAACTAAGAGTAAATTAATGTATTACATTAAAATAACCATCAAATTGTGGATTCAGAAAGTAATTATAAATTAACAGGTAAATAGTGCAGGTTAATAATAAAATATGCATAATTAACATTTAAGCTTTGATGAAAATAATGTGTTTAGAATGCACAAACCTATAAGTTATCCGATTTACTAGAACTAGGCTGCAAATCACTAAATCAATACTGCTTGACAAAGAAGGCTTAGAAGGAAAATGTTAAATACGCATAAAAACATTGATTTCTGAACTCTCCATGAACATGTTTTTTAATAAATAAGAAGTTACTTATATAGTTTCAGGTATTTGTTTTTATATACACAATGACCACTGTTGATACATGATTATTTTTTTGTTGTTATAATGAACATGTCATACATTGAAATGCAGAGTTTAAAATGTGAACTTGACTTTCTAACCTACTTGTTTTTCCCTCAGCAGTGGTGATCCTGAATTTTTCTTTTCTTTTTCATTAATACAGATGTTTTGAGTCCTACATAGACCATTGTTTAGAAACTTGATATTAGAAGGTTAAAGATTAATTTTATATGTGAGAAAATAAGCCTGAATGATGTAAACTGCAGAGGAATATGTAATTGTTAAACTTTTGCTGCAAACATATGTTGCTGTCGATGGAATATTGCATTCATATATTTTTAAATGTTTTTATTAATTTTCCACTATAAAAGCAAAACCAAAATATAACAAAGTGAATGGAGACAGCATCATCAAATCAGAATTTGGACAATACAGGAAATCTTGAGATGCCTGTTCCCATACCCAACCCCCCCCCTCCCCCCGCCACCGGTGCGCCTTAGTTGTTAGCAGCATAAACCTTAATGGAACATCTTAGTCTCTTGAGACAGTAAATGCAACAACAGTAGTGTAGTACAGGTAGCATATTTTCTTTGAAACTCAACACTTGCTCCGCAGTGCGTGCCCAAGTCATTCTCCTTACGCTATGGCCTCAGGTGCGCCCTGCTGACCCTCCAAGGTTGAACCCTCTTCGGAACCCATCTCTGGGACCTGCAGCAGTACAACCAACACCTTCCACGCCCTCGCTATTTCCAGTGCCTTTTTATTATTAGACCGTAGGGCCTGTTGTAGCCCAAGTGTACCTTCGCTCAGGGCCCATTTGAGGAATCCCACCCTCCATCTCCCCAAACTGGGCCCACTCGCTGATTTTCAAAGTAATGTAATCTCCCTCTTAGCTAATAAGAGGCCCAAGTCAATACATTTTCTCGTCACTTTAGTTTTCGAGGTATGCAGGAACCAGTGCAATAAACAAACACACTGAGTCAGTTCTATGTTTCGATCAGTTATTCCACACAGCAAGTCTAGCACCTCCTCCCAATACGTTCACAAATTGGTACATCCCCACATCATATGCTGGAAGTTGGCCCCATCCAACCTACACCTCGGGCACTGAGCTGCTGTCGCAGTAAAGAATTGGTTAATCTTAGCCGGTGTTAAATACGCTCTATGCAGTATATAAAATAGCACCAATCGAAATCTGGTGTTCCTCGTACTTTTCCAGGCCCTTTTAACCAGCTGAGACCATGTCTTCTCAGAGATTTTCCCACCTAAGTCAGCTTTCCATTTCCCCTGTAACTCCTGCAACGGGCCCTGCGCTTCAGTCAGCATGCGCCTATAAAGGCATGTGATAGCCTTAAAGGTTCCTGCGGCCATTCCCACATATTGGCAAGCCATTGAGGTCTGCGGTTCCGACAAACCCGCCTTCCAATAGCGCTGCATTGCCGAGACCATAGACTATTGTATTCATGTAAGAAGATGAGGAGCAATCCTGTTTCCAGGAGAGCATCAGACACTGATTGGCTGATGGGAGATGAGAAGAGAAAAGTGTTGTAAAGCTTTGCAAAATATGTAGTTTATAAAAGTGCATCTTCCTAGAGTAGACCACCACATTTTCCCCACTTTTCAGACCCAGATTTAATTTCACATTGCTTTGAGACTTTACTGCATTTCTCAAGCCTCTATTTATGGGAAGTTCTGTTTTGATATCTTGCTCTTTTTGAGGTGATTTAAATGATGATGTTTTCTGCTTTTTCTCAGTCTCTCGAACTAGAACTCGTTATGAGTTCCGACTGAATCCTTTTTCTCTCATATTTTTAGAAAAAGGATTCTTTCTCTTATGGGACATGCTTTAATGCATTTATGATATGATTTGATTAACTAATATTGATCTTAAATTTCTGTCATATATTGGCTATTAAGTTCAATCTGGATTTATAATAAGGATGATCTACTAAAAATAGTTTGATAAAAAAACCTTTAAACTTAAAATAGCTCTCTTTGTTAACTAAAAACAAAGTAATGAATGTGATGACAAATTATTTTATGCATTGCTTTCTTTGTCTCGAAAACAATAGCACAGATCAATACAACCAGAGGCCATTTTTAACAGAATGAGAATTTGCCCTATTGATGGTAAACTGAGATTTTTTAGAATTTGTGAACTGATTCCTTCTCCAGCAGTGATATAGTGTCCAGTAGCAGTCTCAAATGGTGCAAACTCTACCCACAAATAAAATATTTCAAAATGATTAGCAGGACTTTCTGTAGCAACCCTTGACATCAAGTAATTCATTACTGGACCTCGAATATTCACCCTTATTTGTTAGGTCCCAATTAACTTAAATAGAAACTGTGATTTAAAACTCAAATCCCATATTATTTCATCAATACATTTTCCTGATCATAGCCCATTAAATATACCTATCCCTTCATCCAAGCACAACAATATCAGGTAACAAAATGTACCAAAGACAGTCGGGCAATTGATTTATGTGTTGTGAGCTTCTGCAACCCTCCACTCCGCTCTCAAGTGTACACACATAGGAAATCCACACAGTTTTTTTTAATGCTGTGTTTAAAGCCAATTTTAGTGCACAATAAATGTGCAACTATTATTGCAGACACAACAAAACAAGTAGCAATCGTAAATGAGCGGAATGTAAACACTATGAAAGCAGGCAACATAAAACACTGTGAGGGATTCCTTTGCATTTAGAACTGGATTGTAAATATATGAACATTAAATGTCTGACACTCCATTAAGGTTAGTATTTAGATGTTTTTTTTTGCATACCTGAACTTCATTAAATTTCTCAGACCATATGCATGACCAGACTTGATTGTGTTGATGTGGTTGTGTACGCTATTCTCAGGTATTAGCAGGAGCCGTACTCCTGACATTTGCCTTCTTTTCTTGCCCGACTCTTGAACTTAAATTTGGCTTAGTCCTATTATTGTGTTTCTCTTTCTCCTCTTCCCTTTCCCTTTCAGTGATTCATTGGCTTGACAATAAGGTGTTTTCTGGGTTTCTTCCAGTTAGACCTGGCATCCTTGGCATAGTTTTCCCCTGTATTTTTGCCTCTGTCTCCTGTGTTTTACTGTGTGCTGGACTTAATTTTTGCTGGTCTAGATGCTTTGGGCAATTTTGCCACTGCTGATCAGTGCCAACGTGCAAGTGCTCTGTCTATAAATTGTGAATATGGATTGTTGTTTCCATGATTGGTTTGTTTTACTTGCTACTAAGTCCCTAGTACAGTGCACTGTATGTGCTCAGGGCCTGTAAGTCAAATGCTGTTAGTGGTCCTGCAGCACTGTTTGTGACACCCACACAAGCAGTCTTGCAAAAGGTTCTCAGACCTGCCATTGCAGTGTCTGTGTGCAGTCTGGTACTGCCATGTGGACCTAGCAAGGTCACCCACTTGCCAGTCCCTAACCTTTCATTTTCTTACATGTGAGCCATCCCTAAGGTAGGCCCAAGGTACTCCGTGTGGGCAGGGTGTAGTGTATGTGAAAGGTAGGACATGTCCTGATGTGAGTAACATGACCTGATAGTGAACTACAATGCATTTTGTTTTTCACTATTGAAAGGCTATCTGTCCCATAGGATACAATTGGAGTTTATTTATAACATCTTATAAATATAACTTCCCATTGAGACAAGATGGGAAGGTGGAGTTTAGTATGTCTGAACTAAGAATATAAAGATGAGTCTTTTAGTAAGTGTTAGACCTGGCATCTTTTGGCGTGATTACCCCTATCTTTTTGCCTCTGCCTCCTGTATTTTTCGATGCTGTGCTGGATTCGTTTTTGCTGGTTTAGATGCTTTGGACACTCTGCCACTGCTGACCAGTGCCAGAGTGTAAGTGCTCCTTATGTAAATTGTTATTCTGATTGGATATACATGTTTGGCATATTTGTATTACCATGAAGTCCCTCGTAAAGTGCACTGGGTGTGCCAGGGCCGGTGATGACAAATGCTGCTCGTGGGCCTGCAGCACTGATTGTGCCACCCACAGGAGTAGCTCTAAAATGGTGTCTCGGGCCTGCCACTGCAGCGCCTATGGGCAGTTTAGAACTGCCATGTCCTCCTGGTCCGCGTCCCCGCTGACCAGGCCTAACCCTTCCCTTTTCGTGCACATCAGTCACTCCTATGGAAGGCCCAAGGTACCCCCCTGGGCAGGGTGCAGTGTATGTGAAAGGTAGAGCATGTACTAGTGCAGGTGACATGCTCTGGTAGTGAATTACAGCCATTTTCGTTTTTCACTATTGTAAGGCTATCTTGCTCCATAGGTTAACATGGGGGATGCTGGCTACAGTGGTTAACGGCATTTCTTCTCATAGGAACAAGATAGGACATAAGTATCTAGTATCCCTGAACTCAGAATTTAATAACGCATCTTTTAGGAAAGGTGGTTTTTAGATCCTGTGTTTGAGGACAGCACTTTTAGAAAGTTGCTGTTCTCTTGTCTGACCCTTCTGTGTGCCTGAGACTGTTTGTGTATTGACTGTCTGGTTTGTGAGTGACAGGGGCTGGGGAATGCCCCAGAGGCTGGATAAGTCAGCACTAGGCTGAGTGGAGCAATTGCTACCTGAGTGGTGGGCGGAGTTAGCACCTGGGCTGAATAGGGCTGTGCCTGCCTGCCACAATGCTGGCTCCACCTCCTGCTGGGCGGCTGAGGACCCTGCCCCTCACTCTGAAAGGAAAGATGCAGCCAGCAAAACAAAGTGCTCAGGATCCACCCAGAACTGGTTCAGACCGGGCTCAGGGCCCACATGCACTGAGAGAACAAAGACTTTAGGGGTATAAGTACAGGACCCCTGACAACAGAAAATTAGATCATCCTGGAAATCAAGAAGGAACCTCTGCCAAGGAGAAAGCTGACGTTGAAGAAGGAAGACTGTCCCGCTGTTGCTCTGCTGGACTGACCTGCTGTTGCTTTGCTGCCAAGGAGAGGGGAAGGACTTTGCTGTGAGCTGTGTCCCCTGTCTTGTAAGGAATCTCCAAGGGCCTGAGAAGAGCTGGCTCCCTGTTTCCGAAGTCCCAGGAACAAAAGGACTTCACCCCCAGTCTCCCTGAACTCTGCTGAGAGAGTTCTGTCCTTCGTAGCGTGCTTGATCCAGTTGTGGGGCCTCTAGAAGTTGAACCTGAGCTGGGAAGCTTGAGACTAAGCTGAGAAACTAGTGAAGCTGAAAAGTGTCGCATCGCTCGACAGTGCGAGAAGTTTCCCGCCGCTACGAAGGTCGAGATCGGCGCAGCGCCTGACATCGCTGCCGGAGCCGTCGCACCCTTCGTTTGCGGGAAGCACCAGACCGGTGCGGGAGAATCGAACATCGCTGCGAGTGTCGTCGCAGAGCCTGTCGTCTGGGTGAGAACGCCGCGCCGCTTGCTTGCGGACCGCATCACGTCGCTGCAGACATCGCTGCAGAAGCATCTCACCGAGGAGCTGCGAGAGAGAGGATCACCGCTGGACCGCGCATCGTCGCCCCGGAGATCGTCGCAGCCCCTACGAGATCATCGCATCGTGCCTTTGCGAGAACAGACTTCCCACGGAACCTACGCACCGAAATCTACGCAAGCTGCCTTCCTCCCCTTACAGACCGGATTCGTCGCCGCACGCCCGCTGCTGCAGCGGGGCTGTCGCATCGCCTCCCCAGGGGCTCAGGAGTAGCGCATCGCTTGTTTCCACCGCACCAGCTTCCTGCTTGTGGAACTTTGTTGCATCTAAAAAGTACTGTGAGTCAGCGTGACGCAACTGTGAACTTTTCACGCATCTGTGGATCATTTGATCACAACTTAAAGAACTTTGATTACAACCTGAAGAACTCATTTGAAACCGTAACCTTGCATTGTGTATGTTGGATTTTTGACATTTTTGGTCTTGTGTAGTTTAGAATAAATATCTTTATTTTCCTAAACTGTTGTGGAATCAGTTTGTGGTGTTTTCACTGTGTTACTGTGAGTGTTGGTACAAATACTTAACGCATTATCTCTGGTTAGCCTAGACTGCTCAGGCCAAGCTACCTTGAGGGCGAGCAGGGGTTATCTAAGAGGGTTATCTCCTCGTCCTGACTAGAAGCAAGGGTCCCTATTTGGACATTGGTACCTACCTCTGCCAATTAGAGACCCCCAGTTCTAACAGTAAGGATGTTTTTTACATTCTGTGTTTAAAAATAGTACTTTGGGAAAATAGGTATATCCTTGCTTAGTCACCCTGTGTGCCTCTGCCGGTTTGTGAATTGACTGTCTGGCTTTGGAGTGACAGGGGCTGGGGATGTGCATTCACTGTAGACAGCCACTGGGGGAGGTTGAGATGTGTGTGCCTTTCCTGGATGAGTCAGGGCTGGGCTAAATAGACCTGAGCTGCATTTAGAGAAGGGGGAGGATATTTCCTTTCACCTAAAAGGGCCTGGTCTGCCTTACACAATGCTGTCTCCAACTCCTACCGGGAAGATGGACCATAGAGGACAGAGCTGGTTTTGACTGAGCCCAGAGCCTCTCTGCCCCAAGGGAACAAAGTAAAAATACTGTATAAATATTGGGTCCCAGGCCCCAGAGCTTTAGAATATTTCTGGACTCAAGAGGAACCTCTGCCAAGGAGAAAAGCTGGGAAAGCTGAAGGAGAAGTACCGCCCCTTTGCTGTGTGCTGTTTGGCATTGGCCTGCAGTGGCTATTTCTGCCAAGGAGAGGATACAGTCTTTGCTGTGTACTGTGTATCCTGCTTGAAAAACATCTCCAGTAGAAGTAGAGCTTGCCTCCTGTTCTGAAGTCTCAGGGACACAAAGACTTCACCACCAGCTTCCCTTGCCGGGAGTTCTGACTTGCCAAGAGGTGTCTGTAACTGAGTTGGTCCTCTGGATTAGTTCCTGATGTTGGGTGCTGTTGGCACCATTTCTGACGCATCGCCACTGTGCCGCTGAAAAAACCTACGCAGCGCCTGCAGGAGAAATTGCTGCATGCTGAATTCCGTGCACTGATTTCTGAGATCACCACACCGATTATGATGCAGGCCGTGCTGTGCGGCTGCAAGGACCAACGCATCATGGGACCGTGGCTTAAGAGACCAACGCAGTGCAGGTGCTACAGCTGCTGCATTGAGAAACGACGCATCCCTGATCCCCACGCATCGCACTGGGATGTCAAGTCGACGAGAACGCCAGTGTGCAATAAGAATCCAATACATTACCTCCCCACACAGTAGGAAACCAACACATCACCTCCCCTTCAGTAAGGAACCAATGCATCACCTTCCCTGGGTGTAAGGAACCAACACATCACCTTCCCTGCAGCTGTTTTTGTTTATGATTGTGACACATCCAAGGTACTTAGTATTGAATATGTTGCATCTATAGTGTGCTATGGACAGGACTGTTTTTACCTTTTAAGGATTACATTTTATTACTGTATTGTGGATTTTTGTTCTTTTAGTCTTGTTTAGTTTAAATAACGATTACTTATTTTTCTAAACTGGTGTGGTGTCCTTTTGTAGTGTTTTCACTGTATTACTGTATGTGTGCACAAATGCTTTACACACTGCCTCTGAGATAAGCCTGTCATGCCACTTCTAAAGTGTTGAGCAGGGGTTATTTTAGAAGTGTAACCCCCTTGCCTGACTAGGAAGAAGGGTCCCTGCTTGGACAAAGGTGTAAACCATTGCCAACAAGAGATACCCATTTCTTACACTTCCAGTTTGGCTTAGGTACACCATGGCGCGGATGTATGATGATACCACGCATACCATCACAACGCGGTATTTTACATTGTGATTTTGGCAACGCAAGTTGTTACATCGACTTGCGTTGGAGTGCGCTGGACTTAGGAATAGCGTGAATTACTATTCCAACTCCAGTCTACGTACAGTAGGGAAGGTCTTGGAATAGTTATTCACACTATTTCTTGGTCTAGAACGCCCTCCAGTGCAAGTCAACCTAATGACTTGCGTTGTTAAAACCACTGTGTAACCATTACGCGTTGTAATGGTTGCGTGGTAAAGGATGTTTCCCCCATGGCTCACCATTTGAAGATAGTGAGTGACTGTGGTGGTTCTATCAGAACTGCAAGTTCCCTATGTTAACTATTGTTGCAACAGACTTATATGCTCTTTCCCTAGATATAAAGAGTATCCCATAGTAAAGTATATTGGTCAACAATATCACTGTGACCCCCCGATGTGAGTTGAGAGAGTGGTGCCACAGAAGGCATTGGTGTGTTATTTGTTTCTCTCGCTTTCTCTCTCTCAGCATTCCATTGCACTTTTCCTTCAGTGTTTTGTTCTGCCTGGAATATTTCCTTTGGTTCGAGCAGTCCTATAAACTAGGGAGTGGATTTGTCATCAGAATCTGTTGGACTTCAGCCGGAAATCCAGGCTGGGATATAATGATGGATTCACAAAATTACACATCTCTGCTCATTCTTGGGATTCAAAGTTCCTCAATCTCTAGTTAAGATTGTTGAGAAAATAATTTTAAAATAATGAGATGTAGCTCCTTAGTCCATGGTGAGCAAGGGCTCCATATCAGGATCTCCTTATATACATGTAAGGAAAAACACACAACAGCGCTTCTTGTCATTGATAACCTGGTGGGAACTTAGGAGACCAGCTTCGCTTGTGCTTCTAGAGCCACTTCCAGAGCAAGCTAAAGAGATGCCCCTATTCACATCCACTGGTAACACTGGCCACTATTAGTATTCCAGAGTTTAATGCTGGTCATCTACTGACTCACCGAAGACAAGGGGGCATATGTAGGAAATTTCTATTTTGCGATTCCCAAATAGCGATTTTTAAGGAACCGCTATTTGAGAATAGCAAAATGGAATGTAGGTAATAATTTGCGAATCTCTAACATTCATTAATTGTGATTAGCAAATTGCGAATCGCAATTAAGGAATTAGTGTCCCATTCTTTCCTATGGGCTAAGAGGCCCATAGGAATGAATGGGGATACATTCTCAAATTGTGATTTTCTATGAGAAAATCGCAATTTGAGAATCGCAATTCCAAGAATGCCAGGGTGTCCAAAGGACACCTGTTGCACCCCTGGAATGTGCCTTGAAGTACATGTGGCGCAAATACATACCCTAAGGGCATGTCTGTGCGTCAAATGGCACTTTCAATTGTTTTTTTTTTTTTTTTTTAAAGGAAATCGCAAAATACCATCTACTTGGAGTAGGTGGTGTTTTGCGATTCCTTAAGCCACAATCGCATTTTAAAATTCACTCCTACATTGCCATTCCTTAAATGCTTGAGCAAAATAAGGATTCGCGATTCCTTATTTTGCTGATATGCACCTACATACCAAAGCACCGTTTGCGATTCGCAAACACCGAAATTCTGCGAATTCCGGCATTTGCGAATCGCAAACGCCTACCTACATATGCTCCAATGTCATTATCCCAGTAACTGGTCCTACAATTCAGAAAGAGTAGAAAGTGCACGTCTTCAAAGAGCACCACCCATAGCCACAGAGACCACCTTTAACCTTCCCTAAATGATTGTATCCTTGCCAGGGCCATGATTACCGATCCGTTGCTCTGAAGCTTGGTTCGCGCTCTAGAAAATCTGAGACATACACTTACATGCAGGTTTATCTTGGTCCTTTGACTTTAAGTGGCTCTCTCTGCTGGGGTGGGGTCTGGAATTGCTTGTAAATCATTGATATCAGTGTATTTATCAAGATCTAATGTGGGAGCTTCTCAAGATCCAGTGACTTCACTAACACAACCGTGGACCTGGAATCTACACAGGTTTCCCCCTAAGTGCTTATAAGATTGAACTCCCCTTCAGATGCATGGGTGCTTTCAATCCTAGTGTAGTGTATACCAGGAGACTGTTAGTGACTGTGCATAGAAGCAGACCTTTTGGAAATGGAAGGGAAGCCTTCAAGTTGAGGTTCCGTGACAATTGTAAGTGGTGTTTTCGACTCGCACGAATATGGTCGAGTCTGGTATCTATGAACCGCAAATGACGAGTTTAGTAAGTGTGCGCAGTTTCGCTGTGCTAACTTAGACCGTTCGTTTGTTATGTGGGTTTTTCATGTGTACCCACGGGTTCCATCTTAGATACGGCATCCATTTTGTCTCTTGCCCTCAAGTAGCCAGCGAACGGACGCTGTCCGCTTCGCGACCCTGGGACTCCCAAGAGATTGGCGGAAGACATGTGTTCTTTGAAAGTGTCTTTATGACGAGGGGGTTGCTGCTGTAAGGCAGATGGCGCCGCTCGAGGCTCATCTTGCCGCACGGGCTTATTGTCTCAGCCGTGCATCTCATTAGGCACATCCCTTTGATGCCTGTATCTCGTGTTTCTCGATACCTCCCCTTTTACACCCTTTCCGATCTCCCCACTGTCTCCGTCTTCCTCTGCACCTGTCTTTGTTCCTATTCTCGATCTACTTTACTGCTGATTGGAATTTGCTAATGATGGGAAGATGGGTTTTTACAGTTGGGAACCGCCAAATGTTTCCGCACTTATGTTCCGGACCTTGTGTGTTTCAAAGTGACCAAAGCGACCCCTCTGGGAGCTAAATGTGGGAACCGGGTTGTAAACTTTTGTGTTCAATGTTATCCTATGGGTAAAAACTGTATAAAAGGAGCGATCCACAGAACCAATTTGAAGCAGTCTCCCCGAACTACACTCGATGTACTTCCTGTGACTTCTGTGTTCCCTGCAGCAAATAAACCTTGAATCTTTGACGCCGAAGGAAGTGTCCCGTGTCTCTGTGACTTGTACGCCGGAGCAGGTTACCCACGAAGGTTTCAGGTGTTGTGCCCTGGCACCGCTGGGTCCAAAAGAACCCAGTCCTTCAGTTGGCGCCCAACGTGGGGCTGCATCAGTGGTACCGGTCCAAGCCCGACGATCGTGAGGAACTTCGTGTGAAATCTCCGAGGGAAGGTGCACCCCGCTTCATCGATCCTGTTGTCGAAATAAGTGGCCCGAAGACTTTTCCCGCGAAGATTCCCGCCTCCTGACGGCTGCGACGGACTGCTGCCCTGACTGTAGACCTGTTTTGGCGCCTGGCGTAGACCTTGGTATAGCGAGACGATTGACGGGCCTTCCTGAGGACGCCATCGATCTTTGAGTTAAGTATTTTGTGGGTCGCTCCCAGAGTTCTTGGTTGTTGACACTTTAGCGAGTGTCTTTGTTGTTCACGCTGTGTGAGTGTTTTTGTCGGTGACACTTTGCTAGCGTACTTTGTTGTGGTATTGTTTGACGACTGCAGCCGCCAAAGACCGAGGGTTTTGTTCTTTGCTGGGACTTGGTAAATCCCGTAACCCTTGAAGTTTGTGAAACTCGGCTAGTGTGCAAGATGCCTGGTCGCAGTACTTTGTTCAGTTGTTTTAGACCTTGTGGTGCGGATTCCCTGCTGGAGGACTCATGTCCGATACCTCCGGTTGGAACTCCTACTTATGATTTATATAGCAAACATGGGCTAGGCCCGATTGCTTTTAACGATTATTGGATTAAATATACAAAGAAAGACGGCGATCTTCGTTGGCCACCTCACGGTAGCCTCGAGGCGTCGATCTTAGATAATTTAGAAATAAAGTTGTTCGAACGTAAATCTAGGCCGGCCATGTTTGATGCCTTTCGGTTGTGGCGCAAAGAAGCCCGACAGAAAGAAATCAGACAGAATAAACGTAGTCAGCGAGATACTGTTGCTACTATAGTGAAGAAAGCTGAGCAGTTTCAGCGTGATAAGGAGGATAAGGATAAGGAAGTGTTTGAGAGATTACAGCGTATGTCCATAGATAAATGCTATCCTACTTTGCCTACGGAGTCGGATAAGAAGGAAGAGGCAGTTGAGGATCCTTTAATGTCCTATCTTATGAAGTCGCCACCTCCGTACGTACAGGGTACCGCAGCTCCTGTGGTCCCTGCCGTACCTGTTCTTCCACCTATTATTCCTCCACCAGTTCCTCAACCTGCACCCGCTCTTCCGACTGTTCCTGCTCCTTTGTCTGTTTCTATTCCTACTGCTCCTCCGCTTCCACATACTCCTGCTCCCGCTACTGCTCCTGTGTTGTTAACCCCTGCTGTTGCTACTGTCTCTACTCCTTCTCTTGTTAGTCCTGTGTCTTACTCTTCTCCCTCTACTCGTAATCGTAATTCTCCCCTTGCGACAAACTTCTTTCAGTCGCTCGGACCTGTTTTTGGGTCTGCTGGATCTGATGGTCCTCAGAGACGTTTTCAGCTTCCTGGTAACAGAGAACGTGTTGCGCTATATAATATGGCGATGGGTTGGATGGTAAACCCTCTTAGAAATCCACCCCGTGTTGTCCTCGAAACGTTTAATCAATTCAACATACCAACTCAGAGATATGTGTTTGACGAAATGTGCAAGTTCCTTCATGATCAGATAGTGGCCAATGCGCCTGACGAGGTGCTGACCGCCCTGTCCGAACTTCGGCTTCAGTTCGCAACTGGACTGATAGTAGACACTAATGTCCGACGTGCTATTGAGCGGTTGCTATCTCTTCGTCCCGCTCCTATTCCTCATGCATTGTTCGTTGAGGATATTGAAAAACAAGACGAGTCTGGCCAATATCCTATGCGTGAAGTTCCGCCGGTTTGGATACCAGCTGATCCTAATGCTCAACCTCATGCGATAGTGGCACATTTTGAGAGAGTGTGGATACACCTCCCATGGAAACGATCGGAAGTGCTTCAGGTGAAACAATCTTTGCCCGATCCTCGTAAAAATCCTACTGGGTATTATAAGGAATTATCGCAGCTCGTAGATGCTACGGTGATGAACCTTGCTGATATCGATATGTTGTTTGGCAACGTCGTACCGCAACCGGTATGGGCTAAGATTCGTCACCAAGATCACGCAAATGAATTAGGTGGTGATTGGGCTGCCATTACAGCGGCAGACGCTGGACAAGTGGCTGCTACTAAACCCGATCAGTTGATTGCTGCTCTCCCCCAGCGAATCATTGCATTAATGAAAACGCTTATGCCAGCTATGAGGGTAAATTGGGACAAGTTGTCAGCCTGTAAGCAGAAGAAAGATGAGAGTGTTTCCGATTTCTTTACGAGGTTCGAGGAAGCATTCATTGATCATAGTGGACAGGATATGGGTACTGAGGGTGGACAGAGGTTGTTTGTGGATAAATTCGTGTCGAACTTGTTGCCCGATCTAAGCAATAAATTAAAGAATTCAGAAAGTGCGTGGGCCGTTTCTACCTCAGCTCAGATATTGGCTACGGCACAATATTACGAGAATAGAGAGAAAGAAGAAAATGACCGTGCTGATAAAAAGACGAAAGAACTAAAAACTAAAGTGTTGTTACAACAAGCGTATCCGCCGCGTTCTAATCAGAATGCGCCTCAGCAGAATAGATCACAGTCGCAATCGAATCGATCGCAGCCGCGCACTGATTCCTCTTTCCAAAGATCTTCATTAGGGTACAATCAATGTGCTTATTGTAGACAGGAGGGACACATTAAATTCAATTGTCCTGCTTTAAACGAACGTAATAGTGGTAATTCATCCAAAGGAGGCCGTGGTGGTTCACAGCACGCATCACGTGGTAGAGGTCGTGGTGCTCAGAATGATCGCTCTGACCATTCATCAAATTCTAATAACTGTTTCGATCAACGTGGATCATCGCAAGGACGATCTGCGCAGTACAATGTAGACGATTATTACGTCGATCAGGGAACTGACGATAGTAATTACTAGGACAGCCAAAGACAAGGAGAGGGAGTGGTATCAGTTCCGGTTGATCAGAGAGGGCCTTACGTCGCAGTTGCTACATCGGGCGTCGTTGAGCCTTTTCTGTTGGACACTGGTGCAGCGAAAAGTTCTATCATGCATTCGAAACTCCCTGGCGCACCTTTGTCTGGCTTAACAAATGTTTCCGTTGGATTCTCTGGCGCCCCCGTTAGCAATCCAGTTTCGCGCCCTTTGCCCCTTAAAATTGGGCCTCGTGAGCTCGAAGCTCCGTTGATCTTGACTACTGGTTGTGGCGAAAATCTTTTGGGTCTGGATTTGCTTAAACGTTTGTATGCAACTTTGTATTGTTCTCCTGCGGGTGTAAAGCTTACGTTAGGAGAGAGGGTAGTCTCTCCCATGTATTTGTCCCTCGATAAGCTTCCACCGGAATTGAGTTCTCTTCCTGCGTCTTTGTGGGCGACGGGTCCAAATGATGTGGGCCTACTTGATATCTCCCCTTATGTTGTTCAGTTGAAATCGAATGTGCGATTGCCACGTATTCCCCAATACCGTATCTCCCTTGATGGTGAACGAGCTTTGTTAGCGATCATCTATGACTTGATCGAGAAAGATGTTATTGAAGAAACTCGGGGAAACGTGTGCAATAGCCCTGTACTGCCCATTCTTAAACGTACTGATCCTACCAAACCGCCTGTTTATCGTTTTGTTATCGATTTACGGGAGGTAAATAAAATTGTGGTTCCTCAATTCCCTGTTGTGCCTGACATCACGGCGCTACTGACTCTGATTCCAGCTACTGCTTCATGGTTTTCGGTGATTGATTTGAAAAATGCATTTTTCAGCATCCCGATTGCCGAAGAGAGCAGGGACCTTTTCGGTTTCTCTCTTGGTGGACGTAGCTTCCGGTTTAAACGCGCTCCTCAGGGCTACTGTGAAAGTCCATCGATTTACAGTCAAGCCTTGAAGGGTCAACTGGATGCGTTTAGGTTGCCGGTTGGTGCGGCTTTAATCCAATACGTCGACGACTTATTGGTGGCTGCTGATACTCAGGACATTTGCAAAATTGCTACAGTGTCGTTGCTGCAACATCTCTGTGAGTTAAATCACAAGGTGTCACCTTCTAAACTCCAATATTGTTGTCAAGAAGTAACCTATCTAGGTCACTTATTGTCAAAGGAGGGAAGGAGATTGACCCCAGAGAGAATTGCAGCGATTGCGCGCATGGCTGTGCCACAAACCCAAAGAGATGTGCGTGCTTTTCTAGGTATCACGTCGTACTGCAGGCAGTGGATTCCTAATTTTTCATTGCTAGCGAAACCATTGGTGGCTCTTACGTGCAAGGATGTTTCAACTCCTTTACCATGGACGGAAGAATGTCAGAAAAGTTTTTCTGAATTACGTGATTCATTGTGTTCGGCTCCTGTGTTAGGTACCCCTGATTACAGCAAACCGTTCACGTTATATGTTCACGAGAGGGAAGGTTGTGCTTTGAGTGTCTTAACGCAACCTTTTGGTGGTAAGCAACGTCCATGTGCATATTTTTCCTCGACCTTAGACCCAGTAGCTAGAGCATTGCCGAGTTGTTTGAGAGCAACTGCGGCAGCTGCGGTCTCCATCCGACAATCAGCAGGATTGGTCATGGATAATATGCTTACGGTGATGGTTCCGCATGCAGTCGATACTCTTTTGAATCGAACGAAAACTCAGCACTTGACGAGTGCGAGGTTGTCTGGGTACGAATTGACGCTCTTGGCAAGCCACATTCAGATAAAACGTTGTAATGTCCTAAATCCGGCAACGTTGTTACCAATTAGTGCAGAGTCAGATGAAGTAGCAGAACATGACTGTTACTTGCGGACAGAAGAGGAAACGAAAGGTCGTGTGGACCTTAAAAACACCCCATTGGAGGACCCGGATGGCACTCTGTATGTGGATGGGTCATGTTTTAAGTTGCCGAATGGCGATGTGACTACTGCTTATGCTGTTGTAACATTGAATACTGTTGTTGAGACTGCAAGATTGAATCAGAATTCTGCCCAAGCTGCAGAGCTGATTGCTCTCACTAGAGCATGTGTATTAGCAAAAGGGAAACGTGTGAATGTGTACACCGATAGCCAGTACGCTTTCGGTGTAGCGCATAGTTTTGGACGATTGTGGCGAGAGCGTGGTTTCTTGACGTCGCATGGCACGAAAATACAGCATGGCCAGCTTGTGAACGATCTTTTGGATGCATTGACTTTGCCTGCACAAGTTGCAATTGTTAAGTGTAGTGCGCATCGTAAAGTGACGGATGATGTTGGTCGTGGTAATGCGTTTGCAGATGAGATTGCTAAGGAGACTGCCCGGAACCTTAGCACTCGAATGTATGTGACGAGTTTGGTTAGGTGGCCTGCAGAATCAAGTATGTGTGAAAATACCATAGAGAGCGTGAAAGCAATTCAGAATGAGGCCACCGACACTGAAAAGACGAAGTGGAAAGAAAGTACGGGAAAGTTGGATGTGAATGGTTGCTGGATTGATTTGTCGGATCAGAAAAGATGGATGTTGCCTGATGCGTATGTGCTGGCCGTTGTGACAATGGCACATGGGTTAGCACATATTAGCGCGAAAGGCATTTGCAAGTTGCTGGCTGATGTGTGGAAGAATGATGGCATTACAAAGTGTGCTGAACGTCTGGTGAAGAATTGTATGGTGTGTATAATGTACAATCCTGGCAAAGGAACCCCAACTCCCCCTGGCAGTTTTGCTCCTCCTTCGTATCCCTTTGAGGTGATCCAATTGGACTTCATCCATATGGAGCGATGCAATAACCTGAAATACGTTTTGGTTGTGGTTTACGCATTCTCCCGATGGATCGAGGCCTATCCCCTCAAAGACAATACTGCTTTGTCTACTGCGAAAATCCTACTGAAGGAATACTTTCCTCGGTATGGAATGCCTAGAGTCGTGTGGTCAGATAATGGAAGTGAGTTTGTTGGAAGTTTGATGAAGAGTGTTTCAGGCTACGACTGGACTTTCGTGGCCTGATGCTTTGCCTCTAGCATTACTGTCAACTAGGGCGACTGTACACTCCCGAATAGGGCTTAGTCCCTATGAGATAGTGTTCGGCCGTCCTGCGAATGTGTGGGGGGTTCCTAGGCCAGGAATATTCTCTGATCTTGAGTATCCGATGTTGATTGACTACTTACATGACTTGACTGCTAAACTGAGGTTAATTCACCAACAGGTTTACGACGCCTTGCCGACGCAGACGGAGGGTCCAGGCCACCAGCTCCAGCCCGGGGACTGGGTGGTTACTCGTAACTTCTCACGCAAGAACAATCTGGACCCCCGATTTACCGGACCTTACCAGGTACTCCTGGCCACGAGGACTGCCGTTCGTCTTGAGGGGCGGAAAAATTGGGTACATGCTACCCATTGTAAGCGAGTCCCTATTCCCTTGCCGGCAGACCCGTGGGTAAGGAAAGGCATTGCGTCAACAGAAACAGAAACATTGCCGGCGTTTGTACCTTTTAGCGACGCACAGCTTGTTGGAGAACCCTCAGCGCAGCAGAAAGCCACTGTTGAACACTTGTCAGCAAAAGACTCAAGACCAGATCAACCAACTGATCAGCAGGACGCTGTCTCTTCAACGGATCCTTTGTTCGACGAGCAGACACGTCCCGGGAAACATCGATATTCTTTGCGATCTCACACTAAGGACAAATAAAATTCTCTTGCTTTGCTGAAATTGACAACTGCAATATCCTCGTTTCCCATGATCAATTTTGAACATTCGTATCATTGAAAATTTTTTGTACATATATCGAGCTTCTTCCTTGTATCTTTTTCCTTCCACAGCTGAGAGACATTGTGCTAATATATATACATATTGTGTATTGAGGGCCGTAGGGCCGCGCGCGTACTTCCTTCTGGACAGTAGGTCTTGACGCTAGGTTAAAGGCCGTCGGTTCCTAGGAACTCCTGGGGATTGACTATTGCTGCACAGAACGAAGTGCGTCAAGAAACGTTGCGGACGGTCGTAGGGAATGGCATTTTCGAAGCTGAATGATTTGGAAGGAGCTCAGGCGTACAGAGTCAAGCTGCAGCAACTCAGTCGTACCAAATGTTTTATATTTCAATTGTTTGTGTTGTTTCTGACTGCTTCTGCATTTTTGACGGGTGGGGTGTATTACACTATGTCTTACTTCTTACTTGCTACCCCTACTCCTACTCCTTACCCTAACCTTACTTCGACTGCTTCTCCTCATTCCTTTCATATGTTACCGGAACACGAGCAGGCTAGACGTGTAGAATTCCGCAACAATTCCTTTATTCAGCTCCTCCATCAGCATCAGTTAGTGGTTAACACTACTAATTGTTGGGTGTGTGGGTTGATGCCACATACTACGGGTAAGGGAATTCCATATCTGGTATTACCGTATAGTTCCCAAGGGTCAGCTCGAGCATTCCAAACAATGTTTCGAAGCGCACTGGGTTTCCACCCCACTCAAGAACAACGTTCCCCCTACTCTGGTCCTACCTCGTATCAGAGGCTACTATCGATGGCAATAGAGGATATGGAAGATGAGATCCATGATCCTTTTCTTATCCCTGAAGAGGAGGTACAAGCCTATAGGGTCCTAAGTAGAGGGGAATATAGTATGTTCACTAGTGAAAAGCAGCTTAAAAGCTCGCCTCCAATATGGGTCGTACCCCACACTGGTAATCTTTGTCTTATGGGTCGTGGTTCGCACGCCCCACTTGGAGCAAGTGCTTGCACTGAAAGTTACGTTCTGCCAATGTTCTCGTCCCCTGTGTTTCTGGCTGCCAAGGGTACCTACTTTATCTGTTATGATCGTGCATACACATGGTTGCCCGCAGACTTCATGGGCTCATGTTTCATTGCAAATCTGTTGCCTCCGACGTTCACTGTAGATGCCGATTATCATAAGACTAGAGTTGTACGAGGCGTAATTAGCGAAGAGGATACTGCCGGTCAAGAGGCAGGAGACTTTTTCAAGGGTTTCCTCCCGTTTTGGGGACCTATGGTTAATAGTAGGAACCTGAGACAGTTGACTCGAGTGGTAGAATCGACAGCTAATATTACTGCCAGTGCCCTTGGTAATATCACCACAGAACTTCAGGCGGAGAGACTTATGACGTTACAAAACCGTATGGTTTTAGATGTCGTCTTAGCAGATCGCGGTGGGGTATGTAAGGTGATCCATTCGAGCTGCTGCATTTTCATTCCAGATAATGCTCCTACTGTCTATCAAGCCATCTCGAAGTTGCATAAGATCTCCGAATCCATACACGTGGATGTAGGGGATTGGACGCTACTTGGGTGGTTTTGGGGCCTGATGTCGACTTGGGGTTGGAAGATTCTGATGATCATCGGGGTTGTGGTAGTGTTCCTGTTCACGTGTTGCCTTTGCGTGCAGTGTGGTCCTGCCTTATGTGGCCTCTGTGCTACAACGTGTATGAGACAACCATCTGTTACCAAGGGGACTCGATTGGACAGGGCTATGCTACAACAACATCTCGATGGTCTGATGAATATCGAATATGATTCCGACTAGTGCTTGCCTACATGAGGGCAAAAGGAGCGTCTGAGGTTCCGTGACAATTGTAAGTGGTGTTTTCGACTCGCACGAATATGGTCGAGTCTGGTATCTATGAACCGCAAATGACGAGTTTAGTAAGTGTGCGCAGTTTCGCTGTGCTAACTTAGACCGTTCGTTTGTTATGTGGGTTTTTCATGTGTACCCACGGGTTCCATCTTAGATACGGCATCCATTTTGTCTCTTGCCCTCAAGTAGCCAGCGAACGGACGCTGTCCGCTTCGCGACCCTGGGACTCCCAAGAGATTGGCGGAAGACATGTGTTCTTTGAAAGTGTCTTTATGACGAGGGGGTTGCTGCTGTAAGGCAGATGGCGCCGCTCGAGGCTCATCTTGCCGCACGGGCTTATTGTCTCAGCCGTGCATCTCATTAGGCACATCCCTTTGATGCCTGTATCTCGTGTTTCTCGATACCTCCCCTTTTACACCCTTTCCGATCTCCCCACTGTCTCCGTCTTCCTCTGCACCTGTCTTTGTTCCTATTCTCGATCTACTTTACTGCTGATTGGAATTTGCTAATGATGGGAAGATGGGTTTTTACAGTTGGGAACCGCCAAATGTTTCCGCACTTATGTTCCGGACCTTGTGTGTTTCAAAGTGACCAAAGCGACCCCTCTGGGAGCTAAATGTGGGAACCGGGTTGTAAACTTTTGTGTTCAATGTTATCCTATGGGTAAAAACTGTATAAAAGGAGCGATCCACAGAACCAATTTGAAGCAGTCTCCCCGAACTACACTCGATGTACTTCCTGTGACTTCTGTGTTCCCTGCAGCAAATAAACCTTGAATCTTTGACGCCGAAGGAAGTGTCCCGTGTCTCTGTGACTTGTACGCCGGAGCAGGTTACCCACGAAGGTTTCAGGTGTTGTGCCCTGGCACCGCTGGGTCCAAAAGAACCCAGTCCTTCAGAGTCATACTTTGTCCCAAAGAGGACCGACCGGTTTAATAAGTCCAGGAAAGAAAGGCTTTGATACAAAAACAATACAAGACAATAATGAATCATGACACATAGAAAGAAACTGGAGAAACTGAGTCGCAGAACATTGAACTCCTACCAAAGGTATAGATGTTTCCTATAAAAAGAACCTCCTTTTGGACCTGTTTGTAAGCAGCAGGAACCTTCACTTTTGCTTGTATTGCAAAGCATGAATGAATTGGTTATTTTCTTAAAACTAATTTTTTAAAAAAGGAATGAAATTGGAATAGACTCTGTGAATTATCTTCACATGGCTTGTTGGATAAACATAGAAAAGTAGAACAATAATTGGTAGTGTATCAGATGGATTTATAACTTCCAAAGATGCTTTACATGATGTTGTATGTGTTCTGTAGTGGGTTACAGGGCTGAATGCCTTCGGGGGATCTCTTCTTCCAAGTTCAGTCACACCCATAGTCTGTATTAGTTTCCAATTTGTTTGACAAGACAGAAGTAGGGATCTCTGGCAAGAACACCTCCCCATGGAACTCAAACTGGTGGCCGGTCAAAATCAGCCCCACACCCAGAACCCAAACCAGGAATTTAAGAATAACCATCAACAACAACCTGGACATGACCGAACAAGTCAACACCATAACTGCATCCTGCTTCCACAGCCTGAAGAGGCTGAAGAATATCTTCAAATACCTCCCAAGCAGCACTGGAAGGACAGCCACTCACGGCCTAGACACCAGCAAGTTGGATTATGGGAGAACCCACTATGCTGGGATTACCAAGCAACTCACTAGAAGACTACAAACCATCCAGAACTTTGCAGCCAGACACATCCTCATCCTCCCACACAGAACTCACATCACACCTCAAGCAAATATACTGGCTCCTGATACACAAACCTTCTCAATTCAAACTCCTCACACATATAAATTAAAAGCAATACACAACTCAGGCCCCATCCACCTGAACAGTCACTTCTCCTTCCACGAACCACACAGACACCTCGGTTCCACAAGATTCTGACGCACAGATCTCAGGCATACTCAGAACCAGATCAGGAGGATAGGCGTTCCCTTTCATTGTCCTAAAGCGTGGAACAACCTTCCAATACACACCAAAGCCTCCTCCGCTGTTCTTGAATTCCATCAGAACCTGATGTCCTGGCTTTTCAAGTGATCAACCTACCATAGGCAGGACTAGTCACACACTCACCTGCTCAGTGACAGGATACCCTTGAGAATGATAGTGTGCTTCACAAATACATATAACATAAAAATCATTACATCATTTACATCATCCCATTACTCTTAGAGTCAATGCCCTTCCTTTGTATTGGAGTTTCACGGTTGCATTTGCCCCACCAGTTGCAGTCTTGTAGGAAACCATTAACAAATTATTTCGGCACAGCAACTGACTAACAGCTGTATATTAACCCCTTCACTGCGGCGGCTATTCCGCCGCAGTGCTAAGTGGGCAGGGCGGAAGAGCGGCGGACGCATGCTAGTGACGGAACCGCTCCGTCACCAGCGTCAGTTGCGCTGTGCTTATGACGGAGCGGTTCCGTCATGGCCTGCCCGCTCAATAGAACGCTCGGCGCAGGCGCGGAATTCGCGCAGCGCATGAGCGGCGGGCGGGCCTTGGCGGAACCGCTCCGTTATCAGCACAGCGCCACCGCAGCTGATGACGGAGCAGTTCCGTTATCAGCATACAAGGGGTTAAAATATCAGGACCAAACCTACTCAGAGTAAAGTGCAAGGAGCAAGGAAACTCCAAAATGACCTTTCAAGCTTAGGACTGGTCTCACTTTTAGAAGTAGGGTGAAGAAAAAAAAGAACTTTCACATAAGTCGTTACATATCCTTGCACTGATTATTGCAGATGGAGGAATTAGAATAGAGTAGAAACTGTTAATGTAGAGGCTTGTGAAATAAATATTTATATTAAAGATGCAAACAGGCAGTGGCCAAGAGAAAGAAATATAATTCACAGTGAATGATACAAATATGCACAATGCAGGGACACAACCAGCAGATATCTCTTTGTGAAACCTGTCCATGATTTCTCTAGGGGGGCTGTACTCCAAGCACATCACCTGCGTCCAGCACGAGCCTGGGGCCTCTGCTGAGGGCAGAGCTGAGGTCTGTCATCATCGAAATAAAAGTGTCTGCTGAGGTTTAGGCCTTGGCCTGCTCTCTAAGTGAGTCCAGAGGGGCTCGAAGAGCTCTATAAGTACCCAGCCCTCTCAGCACGCGTTCCTCTTCGGTCCTTACTTGGTAAAGGCTGCCACAGTCTTCACTACCACCTGATTTTGGTAAGTTACAGATGATGAAAGGAGGAGCCGAGTTATCCCATTCGAATACTCTGTTAGTGGAAATGCTCTCACTTTCTACCGGAGCCCTGACTTTATCCTTTCATAATATGTTTGACCTTTTTTGAAGTTATGTCTGACTACTGTTTAATTTGACTCTTTTCATTGAGTACTCGAGATAATGGGAAAGATGAGAGGGCGTGGCCTTATTATAGTCAGTATCGAGGAATGTGTCGTGATCACGTGGTGGTAAGAGGGTATCACACTGCCTTTCACTCCAAAGCCATGCTTTCAAATGTAAAACACGAGTGCCCACCATGTGCTATGACTTTACCTGCCGCATCGGACAGATGCTTCAAAAAGATGATTGTTTTGTGAATAAAACAGTAAGTAATTTTCCTTACATCGTGACGTGTTTCTTTAATAGTGAACTGCATTTGATTGCACAGGGGGAACAAACAAAAGGTGCTGTCTACCGTTTTAATAAGGTTCGATATTTCTAAACCATTGTCATTTTAAACCACGTCTTCTTCCAATTATATCTAGATCAATAATAGTGCTGTTTTTCAGCTGTCAGAACACGAGTTTGTCTGTTTTCCCTGATAGTGCATTACCTCTTCTGTTTCACAGCGTGTTTCATAGTGTGCGTGTGCATCTACCGAATACACCGCCAAAGCACACACGTGTAATTATGTCATGTGACCAGTGAGGCAAACATCCACACATGTTTTTAGACGTTGACGAAGTGACACAAGAGCACAACAATAAATGGTGGCTAAGAGTGTGCTTCTGTTTGCGAGCACCTGCCATCAAATGCACGCATTGAAGCCTAGGCTACTGTTGTCTCTGCCCCTATTCCATTATTTGGTAATACTGCGTGGGGAATTGCTGCAAGGTTTCGCCTTTCGTGTGTGAAGTGTTACCCCGTCATTGCAAGCCCTACAGTCAGAATGAGGGAATAGGTGGTACTGCCACATGATACTTCCTCCTTATAAATTCCATTTTCTTCTATTTTGTATCTCGAGATGTATTTCCCTTTCTTCATTTTGTACCCTGAGATGTATTTCCCTTTCTTTATTTTATACCCTGAGATGTCTTTCCCTTTCTTCATTTTATACCCTGAGATGTCTTTCCCTTTCTTCATTTTGTACCCTGAGATGTCTTTCCCTTTCTTCATTTTATACCCTGAGATGTATTTCCTTTTCTTCATTTTGTGCCCTGAGATGTCTTTCCCTTTCTGCATTTTGTACCCTGATATGTCTTTCCCTTTCTTCATTTTTTACCCTGAGATGTATTTCCCTTTCTTCATTTTATACCCTGAGATGTATTTCCCTTTCTTCATGTTATACCCTGAGATGTATTTCCCTTTCTTCATTTTGTACCCTGAGATGTCTTTCCCTTTCTTCATTTTATACCCTGAGATGTATTTCCCTTTCTTTATTTTATACCCTGAGATGTATTTCCCTTTCTTCATTTTGTACCCTGAGATGTCTTTCCCTTCTAATATTGAACGCTGAAGTTCTCTGTAAGGAAACTCGAGAGTGCCCGAGGATGCCTCCTCGTGTAAACTGGATAGGGCAAAGTACTGGCCTTGCATGGAAGGGTGAGACCAAAAGAATAACAAGGGGAAGGTAGATTTAAACTTGCTGTGAGGGCTGCAACCCACTAAGGGTCTTATTTATGGGTGGCTCACGTTGCCGGAGCCTCACTTTTTTGATACTCCGGCTGGCAAGCCTCTGAATCATATCTATAAGTGACCCTTAATGCAGGACATGTATGAGATGCGAAACAAGCACACCGGCGCTGATTGGCTTGCATTACAACATGGGATCTGTGCACACGTCAATTATTACACTGTACAGTATTGACAGTCAAATCATGCACAATATAACACAAAGACAAAACGTTGATATGGTCTTGATTGATGTGATCTTCAATTCAGATTTTATTTGCAACGCCCAGCCAACACGTGTTTCGTCAGGGTGGTACACCCACAACTTCGTCAGGGCTCTAAAAAATGTACAATGGCTGCATGTTACATACATGTACCAGCACCATACACGTTATGGACTCATTTTTATCACAATAAGATGTTTAGGGGTTAGTGTGAGTCTACAGTTCAGACTTGAGGAGAGGGTATTACAAAAAAGCTCATTTGGCCTGGCCCATAGATAAGCCATTCCGTCACACCAAAAGTGACGTGCATTCACTGTATGTTAATGTCGCCAGCATGCACGTTGATAATTATCATCATAAAACTCATCTAATTAGACAGATGTGCACTTCACACAGTCACCAAATCTAGAAAACTCAAGCGGGACGAAATAGACTACAGGGAGGGAAGGGTATTTACCTTCGCCCGCAAATACGATGAGTTAGCCAAAGGAGATAAGAATGCCAATAAATTTGCTACACAATGCCCCAATTCAGTTTCATCCAGCTCTACATCGATCAGCACCCCCTTGTCTAGTGATGGGGAAGCAGACAGTGGAGAAAGCACCAGCCATCCCACCATGGCAGATAATTCGATCTCAAAAGAGATGCAGAGAATTAAAAAAGGCAATAGAATACAGCCTAAAGCAGGAGTACAAACGGCAAAAAAGTTAGGAGAGGCAAAAGAGCCGGCGCCAAACGAATACAAACGCAATCTGAGATCAGGAGACAAGAGGGTGTGATAACAGAACCAACACAAGGTGTAGAGATTATTAACCTGTCCTCTTTGATTCTGACAGATGACATGACCTCGTTATTAAAAAAGGGCTTGGGATTCTGTCCAAAATAAATTGGTGATGTGTGTAAATAAAAAATAGATGTGTTCAAATTTGTAAAAAATCTCAAATTGAAGAAAACATTTCTAAATAAGACAACAAGTAATAAAAATGCAAAGTCAAATCCTGTGCGTAATGTGTTAGATGAGTTAACAATACAAGATGTCATTGATACCCAATTGTTATTGTCGATCACAGAGCAAGAAATATCACCTAATGAGCTTAGTACTCTATTAGCAGACTTAGAGGTAGACTGTAATGTGAACATCTCCCATGTTGTATTGTATCTAGGGACCTAGGTCCAAGTTGGGGGTTTCAGGCTATTCCTCCTTTCTGGGGCACCGTCATGAATTGAGTGTTAACCGCATCGCTTCTGCGGCGATTTTTGCGCTGTGCGGCTTTTTTCATTTTACCGCGTTACATGACGAGCTCAGCTCGTCATCAGCACACGCCACCCGTGGCTGATGATGAGCTAAGCTCGTCATCAGCAGCGAAGGGGTTAAAGACTAAAATACGTGACACACGGCAGGCGCCACAGCTGGTCGTTCTCTTCAATTAGCCTTGTCGTTTTTTGCAGCTGATTGGCTTGCAGTTTACCAATCAAACATGTATTGATCAGTGGAGTCATTGATTGACTTGGCGTCACTATGCACAGTAATAGTGATCCTCTATCATTCAAAATTAAAAAATCCCATAAAAATGCTGCACCGGGTGTCAGTCTATTTTTGGTGCTTAACCCGGGTGTATCTTTATTGGTTTTTCTTTTCCAGGGGAGTATCTGATGAGGTGCTCTCTTCTGGAGACGACTGGCTTCCTTTTTCATAAGTATATTTCTCTGTTCATCTGCAACTTCTATTCATTCTTCAGTATTATTACCCCTGCAGCATATTACTGCTCCTTCCTCACAGGTGTGCAGAGGGCAGACTTTCAATGTAGAAGCCATGCCACTCAAGAAGTGAGATATGGCAAGTAAAAGTTCCCCGAAACTTTTCAAATGTTATATTTGCTATCGGAATCCCACTTGTTTTATGAAGCTTTCGTTAACTTCTCCAGTCCTGCTAACCTTCTCTGGTTCTTCGAGGACCTCCGGGCGACTTCCAGGTTGCAGAAAGGCCAATCTCAACTCCATATTCCTGGCAAAATAGAAACTTCATCCTTTCATGAAGTTGCAAAAATCGTGCCTGCGGCAAACTGCCTGCAGGTGAATATATAAAGTCAAAAAGAGTTGCCAGATGTTTCCCGGAAAGAAGGTAAGTGTCACCAAGTTTCTTCCTCGTACTATCTACAGTGGCTGCGATTTAACCAACCATTGGGTGAAAAGTGAATTTCTGTGCTATTTTCCCAGATACTGACTAAACAGTAGATATTATTTACTGTCTGGCCGGCGGTCATGCATATAGCAAGGAAACTTTGCTATTTACCCTGGTGTTAGCTGAATAGTAGAGATTCTGCACTGTTTGACCGACGACTGTGTAGATAGCAAGGAAACTTCACTATTTACCTGACTTGGCTACATAGCAGTGATTGTGAAACTGTTTGGCTGGTGGTAAAGCAGACAGCAGAGTAACTTTACAATGTTCCTGGCCTGTGGCTAAAGGGCAAACATTAAGTGCTTTTATGATGGCTGGCAGTCGAGCAAATAGTACAGGAACTTCCAGTTCACCCACTAAATAGCTGAATAGCAAACTCTATGCACTATTTGTCCATCTGTCATGCAAATTGTCAAGAAACATCACTCTCTGCAAGGCTGCTGGCTAAGCACCAGACATCAAGTGCTCTATGGATGGAAGCCTTGTCATTGACAACAAACTTCTGGAAAGGGGCGACCACTCGGTCCCCCCGAACGTATGGCGGAGTGCCTCGATCCCCCCGGGAAGCCATTTTTGGGCGGGAGGCGCGTCTCGGCTGGTATGCCCGAAGCGGCGTAGCCGGGGCGCGCCTTTTCCCGCCCTAGAGTGGGCTGGCCTAGACACCGACGTAGCCAGCCCCGCCCTAGGGGCAGGCAGGGGCGGGTTCTCGCCCGCCCTGAAGACGGATAAAAAGAGACGCAAGACCAGAAGACGTCCTCTTGTTCTTGTGCTCCGAAGCTGCACCTCCTCGCTACCCGTGAGCTCGGGACAGAACGAAGAGCCAATTTTGAGCGTTTTGATCTTTTTCTTTGTCTTCTAGATACTTCGTCGGAGAAATGCCAAAGAAAGTCGCAAAGAGAATGACGACCGACCAGATGGTGCGGGCCCTTTGCAAAGAGGTGTCCGACATAAAGAAACGGTTGGCGAAACGGGACGGGGAGGAGGGTTCGGGCCCTGCGCCGGCTGGAGGGAGACCTAAGAGGCCGAGAAGGGTTCCAGCCGGTGGAGACGTCCCGGTCCCCTCTGTACCGCTCGAGGCGCCGACCCCAGTACCAATGGAGGGGAATCCAATCCCCGTTGTCGTCACCCCGACATCCAAAGAAGACATGCCCCCCGAGCTGGCAGCACAGCTAGCAGCTTGGTTGGGGGATAGTAGTGATGGCGCCACGGCTGCCGAGGCACAGGCGCTGATAAAAGGGCTTCGTGAGAAGAGAGATGCAGCTAAAGTGACTGCGCCGTTGGCGGGAATAGACAAGCCGCAAGCGGCCGAAGCTGCGTCCGGTGCAGGTAAGCGGCCATTGCCGATTGCAAGGGACGAGTCAGCACCCTCTCGTAGAGAGAGATTGGGACAACATGTGCCTTTAGCTATAAAAGAAAAGATCTGGGCTGGGGAGTACGTGAATATTTTCTCCTTGCTTGTTGATCATTATGAGGTGGAGCATGTTAAAAGTCAGAAGGACCTAATGCATCCGAGTGTTTGGCGCGCAAAAATGGCCGCCTTTAAGGTAAATGAGAATATTGGCAACTGGGGCAATGCGTGGGGTATTTTTACATCGATTTTGGGGGAACGTAGGCCCGAGTTGCTTTCTGAATTTCCCATTTATCAATCACGAATTATGGGTTACTCGACAGCGTATCAAGGTAACCATTGGTTTTGTTATGACAATCTGTTCAGGAAAGAAAAGGAACATAACAAGGGTTTGACTTGGGATTGTTACGATTCTGTAACATGGGATAAAATGAAAGAATCAGGAATGTTAAAGATGCCATTGGTTGGGAGCAATACTGTAGATTACTCCCGCCAAAATGTGGGGACGCCCTTTCGACCAAGTACGAGCACCGACGATCAGTCGAGGCCCGCAGGCAATACAGGGAGGAAGGGTTTCTGCTTTAATTTCAACAAAGGGAAATGTACCAGACCTCCGGGATCGTGTAAATTCAAACATGAGTGTAGTACGTGTGGGTCGTCCCATCCTGAGTCATCGTGCAGAGCCAGAACGGGTGAGAATGGGGGTAAGGGAGGCGCCAAACAGGTCTAAACTAGTCCGAGGGGCGCCTTTACCAACCCCGATTGATACCTTGGCAATGATTCCCTGGCTCAGTGAATACCCGGATCGTACTTCTGCTGGGGTGCTGCGGAACGGTTTTTCACATGGTTTCCGCATCCCGGTAGGGGACTTTCAGGGTGTAGGGATTTGCAAAAATCAACTTTCTGTTTTACAACATACATCTGTGGTGCAAGAAAAAATTCAGAAAGAGGTTAGCCGGGGACGGGTCGCTGGCCCGTTTAGTGTACTCCCGGTACCGGATTTTGTTTGTTCTCCGTTAGGGGTGGTCCCCAAGAAGGACCCAGGTGAGTTTCGTTTGATCCATAATTTGTCTGCTCCACACGGCCTTTCGGTGAACGACGCAATTGATCCAGAAGTTTGTTCGGTGCGATACGCATCGTTTGATGAGGCAGTAGCCATCTTGAATCGCCTGGGGCCCGGGACGTTGATGGCGAAATCAGATATCGAGTCAGCGTTCCGGTTGCTCCCGGTACACCCAGACGATCAGCGTCTTTTGGGATTCGGGTTCCAGGGGTCATTTTACATGGATAGGTGTATGCCAATGGGATGCTCTATATCATGTGCTTATTTTGAGCAATTCAGTACTTTCCTGCAATGGGTGTTCACGAAGAAAACGGGTTTCCGAAATGTAATGCACTACCTTGACGATTTTTTGTTCCTTGGTCCCGCCGGAAATCCCGAATGTGCTCAGGCCTTAGCTGAATTCTGTGTGTTGATGGGTCATTTTGGCGTGCCATTGGCACCGGGTAAAACTATGGGTCCCACGACTTGCCTCGAGTTTTTGGGGATCGAGTTGGACTCAAGGGAGGGGTGTTTCCGTTTACCAGCTAGCAAAGTGTTAAAATTCAGGGCAGCCCTCCAAGTATGTTTGAATGCATCTAAGGTTACACTGCATCAGTTGCAACAATTAGTGGGAAAGTTGAACTTTGCCTTGAGGGTGATCCCAATGGCTCGCCCTTTTTCCCGCTCAATTGCCCAAGCGATGGTTGGCCTAAAGGAGGGTCATCATCGCACGAGGTTATCGGCTGAGGTCCGCCAGGACATGCGGATTTGGTTAGCATTTTTGGCGGACTTCAATGGCCGAGTCGTCTGGAACAAGCCAGCCGTGTCCTCAGAAGAGCTTGGGCTATGGACAGATTCAGCAGGAAGCATAGGCTTTGGCGCTGTCTTCTTTGGATGTCGGGGTGACGACAACGGGGATTGGATTCCCCTCCATTGGTACTGGGGTCGGCGCCTCGAGCGGTACAGAGGGGACCGGGACGTCTCCACCGGCTGGAACCCTTCTCGGCCTCTTAGGTCTCCCTCCAGCCGGCGCAGGGCCCGAACCCTCCTCCCCGTCCCGTTTCGCCAACCGTTTCTTTATGTCGGACACCTCTTTGCAAAGGGCCCGCACCATCTGGTCGGTCGTCATTCTCTTTGCGACTTTCTTTGGCATTTCTCCGACGAAGTATCTAGAAGACAAAGAAAAAGATCAAAACGCTCAAAATTGGCTCTTCGTTCTGTCCCGAGCTCACGGGTAGCGAGGAGGTGCAGCTTCGGAGCACAAGAACAAGAGGACGTCTTCTGGTCTTGCGTCTCTTTTTATCCGTCTTCAGGGCGGGCGAGAACCCGCCCCTGCCTGCCCCTAGGGCGGGGCTGGCTACGTTTTGTTGTTGATCATAATAAAGTATGGTGAATATCGTGTAAGTTGTTACGATTAAAATGATTTGATGTAATGTTGCATTTTAAGCATATTCTTTCGGTCGTAGCGACCAATGTTTTCTTAGGTTTGAGTAAGAATTGTCGTATTTATTTTTTGGTAGGCGGTAAGGTCATGATCGGTGAGCACTAATTGGTAGATCCCTATGAGTGGGCGTCACCCAACACGGATGGGAGCGCTCGGGAGAGGTGGCCATTGGCCCCTCAATGGGGAGGCGGTCCCGTCTAAGGGCGGGTCGCCGGAAGTAAAGGAAAGGCGGTCAAGGCCCCTTCCTTTGTAGGAGGGGTTACAGCCCCCTCCTGGGGGAATTTCCCGGGGCCAGTGTCATCTGCGACGGCAGATGCGGTAAGTTGTGTGGGGTGGGGGGAGGTCCACGATACCTTCTAGATACCACACACAAGTCTTCGAACGACCTTTAAATGGCGTCGAGTCTTAAGTGCCCCCGTCAAGTCAAGGGAAATTGTTAGTAGTTGCACTTGAGGTAAGCCTCTGTGCTGTCGCCCCTCCCAAGTGGGAGGGGTAAGTCTGGTTAGGGATCTTGACACCGGTTATGACCTTGCTGTTGGCCCTTAAACGTTAGGATGTACAATTTCAGTGTTTCTAGAGAATGTTTTTGTAGGATGCTAGTTCGGCTAGGAGAACCTCTGTATTAGAGAATATGTTAAGGTTAGCCAAACATCGCAATGTGATAATGAAATTGTACATAACATGAAACGTTTAATGTTTTAATTTTTTGTTTTAATAAATACGGCCGGGAGGGTCACTCCCTCCCACATCCAAAAACTTTAAGAACTGTTTCCGGTTTCCCTCCTTTTGGGGATTGTGTTGAGAGGGGGTGGCGGGTATCTCAGCCATAATCATTTACCTGACTGCTAACTAAATAGAAGGAATAATGTCCTGTTAGACACGCAGCTGTGCAACAATTCTTCATTATTTACTTGACAGGTGACTAAATAGAAGACACTATGCACAATGCCATCAGCAGCCATGCAAATAGCAGAGAAACTCCCCTGTTTGCCTGTCTGCTGTCTACACAGATGCACATATGTATTAGTATGCCTAGCACAGAGTTTAGCAGGCACTTAACCACTGGGTAGAATGCAAATAAGGAGTGAACACAAGTGGCACCCATCTCCTTATACAAATTAGTGCTCAATCTGTTTTAAATGCAATTTACACTCAACGGCTTTGATGATTTACTAGTCGCACCCCAGGATGTCTAAACCAATATCACTGATACCCTGAATGTCAACAGACTGTCCCACTATATCAAATAGATACAGGTTGCAGGTGGGCATCACTGGTGTCATTCTCTGTAGCATAGTTACCACAACATTACTTGTAATAACAAGTGTAATCCAGAATTTAGGGTTATTATTTCATGGTGCAAAATTCACTCCCACATTCAAAATGTGCCCAAAGATACATGAGCTAAGGAAATAGCACTAAATGCTACAGTTCACAAACAGCACAAGCCAGAAGATGCTCACTTTAGTTTGAGGTTCCTGCCCCAACAGTATCTAAATTGATCGGATTCTTTCGTTTTTCAGCAAATCCTTACCATTTGTTTTATAAGTGAGCTAAAAAGGTAGAGGGTTCTAGGACTCGACAGCATAACAATAAAAATGGGCCAGCTGAGGGAGCGGACTAACAGATGTGCTGCTGGTTGGGACCCTTGTGACAACAGGGCCGACCCCCATCGCCCCCTGATAAGTATTTCTTGTTTACAGCTGGGGGAAATTCCTCAAACACAGCAAGTACTTTCTTCTTTTTGCTTGCATGCTGAAGTAATTCTTTAGCACCACAGTTTCACGTTTGTAACCACTGCAAGGTGATGTTACTAGAGGATTTCCTCTCTAATATAGCCCTGACGAATACCTTTGATCTACATCTTATTGTTTTCATCGTGGGGTCATTGGACCACAATATTCTTATTGCCCCTTCCCATAGTATTTAACCTTCCCCTTCACCCCACTAATAAAGGGATACCCTGCAGTGAGTTCGGGATTTTTATTAAATGTACAAAATCCCAAACAATAAAATCAAGTCTTTTCAAAAGTGCTCCCTGGAACATGATTGAGCCCACCCTGACCTTTAGGAATCAGGGTGAACCCAGTGAAGAAGCATGCCGCTATTAGAGTGGGTGAGGGTTGTATTAAAAAACAGGTGTATCCTCTTCCTGCAGTATATGTTTTTTACCTTTTTCCCTCTGATCATCAACTTCTGATAGGTAGGATACTATTTTTGAGTTAAGATTGTTTCAGTGGGAGTACGTATGCCCTTCCGCTTAGAAGGGATCTCTCAACCCTTTATAGGTCTCTGAGTCATCCTGACAGACCCAACTTGGTATAAGTTGTGTCGGAAAACCCAACTCAACACCCATGGAACCCCTCCTGGCTGCCGAGTAAGGTGACGCAGCAATTTTCTCTGTGTCGCCTTACTCATGATTTATGAGGCCACTCAAAGATAAGCACAGTAGCTTTGCCTGGCTTCATACATCAAAATTAAAGTCCTTCGTCACGCATGTACCACTTTATGTGTTGCAAAAGTGAGGCAGGGCTCTCATAAATAAGCCCCCAAGTGCAGTGAGACTCAGAATCAAGGCCTTAATGGTTCTCGATAAACCAACCTAAAAAGGATGTAAGGAGTTCTTCTTTTGGGATTTGAAGTTGTGACCTACAACTGCAAGGCTTTTCAATGCCAAGCATTCAAATCAGGGTCTCATTCTGCCATTTTGTTAAAAACATTTGCATAAATCAATGCATGGAGTGACTCCAGTCCTTGACATTATTAGAGCTGTCCAGGATAAGAGCAGTTTTGCTGGAACTCAGGGATGCAGTGTCCCCTTTAATCATGGAGGAACATTAGACCAATGGAACATTTATTTCAACAACACATCTTGGGCTGTCAGTTGTCAGGACATTTTAAACAATAAACTTGAAACAACTTCTTCTAAAAAACATTAACAATTATTTTATGATGAAAATGTATGTTTATGGTTGTGTAACAGCAAGAGTGAGAATTGTGTAACCTGATCATAATGACACTGACATATAATTGAAAGCACACAAATAAAAATTAATTGATCTCCTTTTTAGGCCATTTACAATTATATTTTCAAAGAATGGTTTTGCTTTACGCTATCCTATTTTTTCAGGAGAAATTAACAAGGCTGCAGATCAATAAATCTGAGTGTTTTGTATTGTCACATTTTCTTTCATCAAGACCAGCCTCATGGGATATTGAGCACATTTTGTGTTAGTGCTGTTTTATGTAATGTAAACCATGCAATGTTCTCATATCCGCCTATTACAAGTGGTATAGATCGTCTTTTTCTCTTTCTAATACATACTTGGATTTCTCCAGCAGGCACATATCCCAATGATCTACCCGAACATTTAAACTTTTAATCGCTTCTCGCTGGTTAGACTGAGACACCCGGAGCACTCCGTTGTGCATAGGGTCAAAAACAATTTGTGTCTCAAGCACAGCCCTCATTTAGGTGCTACAAAGTTACTTGACTACAATCAAACGACAAAGGAAAACATTAGGGAAAACTTTCTTAAAAGTAAGTCTTGAACAGTAACCACAGGCACACAAATATTTAGTAAAGTCAAGTGCAGTACAACTGAACCCTTGATAGTTTAAGTTAATTAGCATACATTAACCACCCATAAGTAACAATATGGCTCAGGAAGATACGGCCAGATTCATGAAAGACCCGTTTTGCGAGTCTGAAATAGCGATTCATAAGGATTCATGATTCATAAGGAATCGCTATTACAGACTCGCAAAACGGGATTCATGTAGGAATCGCAAAATTAAATGCGATTCCTACCTATTCCTTATTTGCGATTAGCAACAAGCCCATAGGAATGAATGGGGAGTATTCCTTATTTGCGATTAGCAATTTGCTAATCGCAAATAAGATAGCGATTTGAAGAGTGCCAGGGGTGTCCAAAGGACACCCTGTAGCACCCCTTAAATGCACATTTCAACAGGTGTTGCGCACACACATGTCCTAAGGACATGTGTCTGTGTAACACGCAACTTAGAAAAATGCTTTTAAAAGCATTTTTCTAAGTTTTTGCTATTTACCACGAGGTTTGACCTCGCGGTAAATAGCGGCCAAAATTTGCGATTTCGCAATTTTAAAATCTTTCAAGAATAGCATTTAAGGAATCTCTAATAGAGATTCCTTAAATGCTATTCCTCGCAAATTTGCGAGTTTCTAAATAGCGATTTTTGCATTTGGGATGATGAATCCCAAATGCAAAAATCGCACTCGCAAAGGGCCAGATTCTGAGAATCCTGCCCTTTGCGAGACGATTTCGGCTTGATGAATCAGGCGGATAATCCCTTACCACTGACTTGTGTGTGATTTGCAGATTATGATGGCTTTAAATACCAATAAGGCCCATTCACCCTTTCAGCTTTCAGAGAAAAATCAACTGAGACCCAATAAACTGGGCAATGGTCGCACCTTCTATGTATTATGCTAAGGAGCAACAAAGGAGCAACAAAATCATAGCATTTAAAGCGATATAAAAGGTTATAAATGACTCCTATTTTTAGGTGCTAGTGAGTGGTGAAGAAGGAAGTTTCGGGTCAGGTCTAGTTCTGCTTCTCAGCACTTGGAGTCTACCACTGGCCTGTCACGTGACTCGATGTCAGCTGCAAAGATGCAAGACTGATGAAGTCTCTGCTTGGTGAAGATATTGTGGGACTGCCGCTGCTACAAACAGCACCAAAACAGTGAGGGACAGCATAAGCAAATAAATAAAAGAAGTCAAAAAGTCTCAAATACTTCTCATCACATACACAAGATATTCCATAACCTTTCGTCACACCAAGGGTTCACGATACTTGACTACTATTCCTGCACTTCTGAGGTGACTTCTTATTTTTTCGAAAAGTAGAACTATTCTGGAAACTACATTTCCCATGAAGCCACTGAAATCTCACGATGTTTGGAAATGGTGCCACCCATCTTCAATTTATTGAGAAGTACTTTCAACAATTTAATTGGATTTCCTGGATAGGAACTTCAATTGCTAAATGTATTACTTCAGAAATATTCAGTAAAGAGTATAAATGTATAATTTCTTGTGAACATTTAACTACTAAACTAAGACTGGAAAGGTGAAAAATTCTCACATCCTTAAAGACTGTTGATATTTTTCATATTGCATATATTCTGTTAAAGGAAGTATCATGCACTTGGGAAAAATGATTACATTGTATCTGTGCAATTTAAATAATGCAGTGAATGTTGGGCTATATTACAGTTTCAGAAATAACCTTAAATATGTCAGAACCACAAAGCATGCACTCACAAAATACAGAACGATTGTACCATAACCCAAATACCATTTATCTAACAGATATTGTTTGTGTTTCAGCTTCAGCTTCAGGAATCTGACAATTCCATCAATGTGGATAAGTCTCTGGTACATATATATTCTGGAGGTATATAGTTTGCTGTAGCACTTTAGATGACTCTGTGCAGATATATGGCATCAATATATCAATCTTGTCTTTTGATTTCCACTACGCCCCTACAGATGCGCGCGCCAGCAGACTGACTAGCCATCAGCACTCAGCAGAGTGAGGATTCAGGGTGGTGACACCCAGGGTCTATGTTTCTCCCTCTTCTCCCATTCCCCATTTCCTGGTACTATTGCTAATCAACATGTTCCTATTGTGTATACTTGCCTGCGGGTATGATAGTGCTGGAAAAGGCATCACTCACACTGGATATAGAATTCAAGCTATTGGTTTCTGACAAAAATGGTCTTTATCAGGCACTGCTGTACACTGTTGATTTTTAAAATTCTAGGGGTGATTGGAGGTAGGCAAAATTAGGATCAACCTGCTGTCACTGAAAGGATTTAGATGTTTTGTATGCTTGCGTGTACACCACAATGTTCAAAACACTTTGAGGATAGTGAGGTGGTATGGTATCAAAATATTGAGTTTTAAATATCACACTACAAAATATCAGAGACAACCACATAGTGATATATATATATATATATATTCACTCAAAAAACTATAAGTTTTAGGGATGTTATAGTTAGCTGGACATTTCAGTCATACAAAACCATGGAAATTGCTCTTATGTAGTTAGTTGTACTAACTATATTTCGCGCACCCGCAATCCAATGATGATGATGCCATATATTACATCATTCATGACATGGTCAGTGACATCACTGATGACATCTCAAATGACATCACTGATGACATCACTGATGACATCATCCAGTGAATGTGGTTTGCTTCGTTATTTAAATATGGATTATATATATAGCAATTTGAATTTAAGAATGAGTGTATATATAAAAATAAATATTTGGATGGAGGATTTAGTAGCAGTATAATTGACTGTTTACTTGACCATTGTATAGTGTCTCACTGAATATAGTGGACAGTGACTAAACTGTGTGAATATCTGTATCACTTTGTCAGTTGTTGTGTAAACTGGTTCTCCAGTTGGTAACTAGCTATGTGAAAGTCTATATTAGTTATTGATTAGTTAACTGAGTATTTGTATGGGAGAGTGAATGTGTGTGTGGTTCGGTGGGGGGTGTGTGACTGCCCAAAGATGTGTGAATACTTGATTCACTAGATATATGAAGTTAAAACTACATGTTCTAACAGTTGTTTGGGTGAGTGAATATCTTTATGGGTGTGGTGATGAGCAAATATATTTCTCAATGGTACATGTCCAACAAACTAGAAAAATAAAAGGCAGTGTATGTGTTAGTTGTTGTATATAAATAAGTATACATAAGACTCAATGATTGTGTGAGTGACTGTATGGATAACTGTATACTTGTAATAATGATTTTATAATTCACTAAGTATGACTTACTATCTAAATGAATAGATGAAGTTGTGTTTGTATAAGTGTGTAGCTAAGTAAATATGTAAGTATGATCCATTGTTTGCATAAGTGAGTAGGATGACTTCATATGTGAATAGGATGTGTGCTGGTGTGTAATGTCGATGTAGGTGTATAAGTATTTTTGATAATGTTCTATTGTTTATTGACAGCATGTATGAGTGAATCTACAGGTAAATGATTAGATGTGTATATACATCTATGAATCACTGAGTGGGTTTTTAGATACTTGTATTGCTGTGACAATAGATTCAAATATGATACTCTGTATTTTACAAAGAGTGATAAAAGATTTTACTAGTGTATGAAAAGGTGTATGTGATTGTCACGTGGATGATGTCATCAGCGATGTCATCAGTGATGTCATTTGAGATGTCATCAGTGATGTCACTGACCATGTCATGAATGATGTAATATGTGACATCATCAGCAGTGGATTGCGGGTGCGCGAAATATAGTTAGTACAACTTACTATATAGGAGCAATTTCAATGGTTTTGTATGAGTGAAATGTCCAGCTAACTATAACATCCCTAAAACTTATAGTTTTTTGTGTGAATTTTAAAGGTTTTTTAAATGCTAATTCCTAACTATATAAGGCCTGAAGCCTATGGTTTTTTCAGTAAATTTCAAAGGTTTTTTAAATGCTAATTCCTAACTATATAAGGCCTGAAACCTATGGTTTTTTCAGTGAATTTGCAAGGTTTTTTAAATGCTAATTCCTAACTATATAAGGCCTGAAGCCTATGGTTTTTTCATTGAATTTCAAAGGTTTTTTAAATGCTAATTCCTAACTATATAAGACCTGAAAGCCCACCAGGAATCTCCTGTATGCACCAGGGGACTGTATTGCAGAGAGGTGTAATGAAGCCATGCCCCTTTTTACACCTCTCTGCAACGCAGCCCCTGGGCGTGTTTGCAGAGGGGGAACTAATTCCCCTTGAAAACTGGGGGTACCTGGAGGCCAACTAGCCCACCTTGAACCTGCAGGATGCGCCAGGGGGCTGCATTGCAGAGAGGTGTAATGAGGCCACACCCTTTTTTACACCTCTCTGCAACGCAGCCCCGTGCATGTTTGAAGAGGGGGAACTAATTCCCCTTGCATACTGGGGGTCCCTGGGGGCCAACTAGCCCACCAGGAGCCTCCAGTATGCGCCAGGGGGCTGTGTTGCTTTGCCCCGGATGGCGGCGGTCCCCGGGGCAGTGTGGGGGGGATTGGGCACCCACACACTTCTTTATCACTATGCCCCCGTGATTTGGTCCCCCTGGGGGGTAATTTAAAAAAAAACATACCGGGTTTAAAAAAAATGAAAATTGGGCTTTGGGGGTCTTTGTGAGACCACCTTAACAGGCCTAGGAAGTCAGGGTGTTTCTACCCTGCCCCCTTTTTGTGTTCTACACGTTTGTTTTTCTGCTTTCTTGTGCCTCAGTCTAATGAGCACAAGATGGCTGCCAACACTTCCTGGTTTGGAGTGTTGACAGCCAATAAGCATGCAGCTTTCTCTGAAAGGTACGCGCACCGTCCGTGTACCGTCCGCATACATATGCGGACCCGTGCGCGCACGGTACGTGCACCCCACGATTTTTCAAAATTTTATTTTATTTTTTCTTGCCTTAGGGGGTCCGAGTGGGACCCCCTGAGCAGGCCTAGGGGGTCAGGGTGCTTCTACCCTGCCCCCTTTTTGAGCTCTACACATTTGTTTTACTGCTTTCTTCTGCCTCAGTCTACCGAGGCACAAGATGGCTGCCAACAATTTCTGTTTTGGAGTGTTGACAGACATTGGCAGCCAATCAGCATGCAGCTCGCGCACGCGAAGGTCCGCGCACGTATATATAAATATATATATTATAGTTAGCTGGACATTGTACTCATACGAAACTATTGAACTTCCCCCGTTATAGTTAGTTGTACTCACTATAACTTACGCCCCCACAATCCACTGCTGATGATGTCACATATTACATCATTCATGACATGGTCAGTGACATCACTGATGACATTACTGATGACATCATCCAGTGAATGTGGTTTGCTTTGATATTTAAATATGTATTATAAATACACTACTTTGCATTGCAGAATGAGTGGATATATAAAAATAAATGTGTGGATGATGGATTTAGTAACAGTGTCATTGATTGTTTCCTTGACTAATTTGTAGAGTCTCACTATATATAATGTGTAGTTACTAAACTGTGTGAAAGTATTGCTTTGTCTTAATTGCTTTTTTTTTTTTTTTTTTTTACTTTTTATTATTGAAGTTCTTGTATCATAATTTCAGTTAGTAAAAAGAAAATGCGTATATTGACAACCAAGGAGTACAAAATCATAGTTTACAGAATACAATTTCTTTTTTTTTTTTTTTTTTATATTTTTTTATTTTCTTTCACTTTTTCTGTAAATTACAATGCAGTGATTACAGTACAGGATTTTCTCACCATTATACATTCATATATAATATCAACAACTAGAAATCCATAACAAATCCAAAATTATGAGAAAACAAAGAGGAGGCAAAATGAAAAATACAAAGGCTGAACATCTAAAACAAAACGAAATAGGTCATAACCTTACATAACTCAAAGGAACTAGAGTTTTTATGCCTTACTATTCTTCCACTCTTCAATAGGGTGCCAAATCTTTCCCCCCAGCGATCTTGCCCTTCTGCCTTTCCTATCATGAATGGCTTTCTCCAGATTATATATGTGTAAAATCCTTGCCATCCATATTTGGAATGTCGGTGCAGATTTGTCTTTCCAGGCTTTCGCAATAATAAGTCTGAAAACTGCTGTGACCACAAACAAAAATTCTGGATGAATATTATTATCGCCTATACTGATGCCTAATATTATCAGATCGTCTGTTAATTTCACTTTTAGCCCTAGAGATTTCTCCAGAAATACCTCTATTGCCACCTTTAAGGTACAAAGCTGTGGGCACTGTGAAAACATATGCGTTAGATTTGCGCTCGATGAGTTACAACGTGGACAAGTTATACCAGTGCTACCCCCCCATTGTGCAATTCTAGCTGGTGTGTGGTATAGTGAAAAAATGGTCTTATAATGTTGGGTTTGTAAGGTAGCTGAACAAAGTATGGTTCTTCCTAGGTCTAGTGAAGCTTGCATAGCTTCCGGGTGGGCCCCTGCTTGTTCAACCCATTTGTTGCTATATTTCTCCCTATCATCAGTTTTATATGCCTGTAATTCTATATACAATTGTCTAATTGATCCCCTTAAACCGCTCCCCAAATAATCCATAATCCTGCAACTTGTCATACTTACTGGACCCCCCTATTTTGTATGAAAATAACTTCTAATTTGTAAGTATTTGAAGAAATTGTCCCCAGGTATTTTAAATCTATGTTGGATTTCTTGAAATAGTAGGAACCCCCCTTCCACATCCAGCAAGTCTCCTAGTTTCTTAACTCCTGTATCGTACCACTCTTTCATTGCAGCATCCCAAAAAATTTCTGTTGGCAGATCGACATTCAAGTATAGCCTCAGATATCTATTATATCTTCCTAAACCTACCTTCTTCATAATAACCCTCCAAATGTTGTATACTGCCCCCAAGGTCTTAAATCTAGTATGTTTAAAATAGGCGAAATCTACTGTATTAACCAGAGCATTCTCTGCCCTTTCCCCCATCAGTGCTATATAGGCATTCTCTATACCTGCCCCCTCCTCTTGATCATCGCTGCCTCCTAAAAGTCCTTTGGAGTATTGCAATACTGCCGCCCAATAGTAAGATCTGAAATCTGGTGCCCCCCATCCTCCCTTCTCCCTTGGTAGTGTCAAAAATCTATAGGCTCTACGTGTCTTCCCTTGTGCCCAAATTAATCTATTCAATGTTGCTTCTATCTTGTTAAACCATATGCCATCAAATATTAGAGGGATTGCCCTAAATAAATATAAAAATTTGGGAAAAGTAACCATTTTGATTAAATTAATACGACCCATTAGTGTCAGATGTAAATTGTTAACCCTCTCCAAATTTCTCCTAACCTTCCCTAGTAATGGCTCCATGTTTATCTCTACCAATTTTCCTAACTCAGCCGTCACCCTAACTCCCAAATATGTTGCTTCCTGGACTACTCTTGCATCTATAAAAGTAGAATAACTATTCTGAACTATCTGTGTCTTCCCTCTATTTATTGAATACCCTGAAAACATGCCAAATTTCCTCGCCTCCTGTTCAATTTCAAACAATGCTTGCGCCGGTACTGATGTTATAATAGCCACGTCATCTGCATAAGCAAATAATTTGTAATCTTTCTCATGCAATGTAACAGGCATGATCTTACAATTAGCTGATAGCCTTCTCAGGTATGGGTCCAGATAGATGGCAAACAGCAGCAGGGAGGCTGGGCAACCCTGTCTCGTCCCCCGCCCGATCTGTACCGTTTTTGAATAGGATTTGTTAATTCTTATCCTACCAGTAGGTTGTCTATATAGTGCCTGTATTGCTACAATGAATCCCTTACCTATTCCTGCCCATTCCATCGCTTTCCATAAGTAAGCCCAAGAGACCCTGTCGAAGGCCTTCTCAGCGTCCAAAAAGATCGCTGCGACAGGGTCTCCAAAGGCCTCTGCTGCATCTAAGATAGTTATCATTTGCCTGGTATGTTGGGTGGTCCCTTTACCGGGTATAAACCCATGTTGTTCTGGGGACACCATTTTCTCTATGACCTTACTCAACCTGTTTGCTAGAGCCTTGGCATATATCTTAACATCAGCATTTAGTAGAGTAATTGGCCTATATGATCCTGGTTCTGTTGGCGGTTTATCCTTTTTTAAGATCACAATAATGTCCGCATTGGCCCATGACTTTGGGACAATCCTACCTCCCTGTGCTAGACAACAGATTGCCCACAGATCTTTACCTATGACATCCCAGAAGGTTTTGTAAAACTCTACAGGTATCTGATCCTGTCCTGTTGCTTTACCCGATGGAAGATTAGCTACTGCATCTCTTAACTCTTGCAATGTTAGCACCTCGTCTAATTTATCCCTCTCGTCTATACTAAGCTCTGTCTGTGGTCTTGGTGTTAAATAATCCATAATTTCTTCCTCAATATCTCCCGTACTTGTATCTTGTTCGTATAAAACCTCATAAAACCTCCTAAACACCTCCTGTACATCCTCCACCTTATTTACAATTGTCCCAGTGCTATCCCTGACCTCTTTTATCTCCCCTGCTGCTAACGTTTGTCTTGTTCTAATTGCCAGGAGGTGCCCAACCCTTTCATTGAATTCGTAGCACTTCTCCTTCTTTGCTAGGTAATTCCTAGCTAGCTTCTGTGCTAAAAAAACGCCTGTTTCTGCTTTTTGAGTTTCCAAGTCGAGTAATATCGGTTCAAAAGGTTCATGCTTGCTTATTGCCTCCACTAGAGCCTCTTCCAGTGCCCACACGGTTCTGATCTCTTCTTCCATTTTCTCCTTTTCACCTCTATTTCTTGCAATTGTATAGCTTAGTGTCTCCCCCCTTATGCCTGCCTTAAAACTGTCCCATACCACATCCGCCGAGGCTGAGTATCTATTGATATCCCAAAATTGTGTTATCCATGCGTTCATTCTTATATTATATTCCTCATCTTTTAGCAACCCTCTTTCAAACGTCCATGTAGAGCTTGTTCTTTCTTTATCTTGAGAGGTTTGAATACTTAGGACCAGAGGATTGTGATCTGACACTATCCTGGGGAGCCGTTCTATTCTGGAGCTACCTACAAGTGAACTAGAAATGAGGAATAGTCCAGTCTTGCTACCGACTTGTGTGGGGCAGAATAAAAGGTGCTGCCTGTACTGTGCTGATTCTTTTCCGCCCACATATCGCTTAATGCATTATGACGAGCAAGGTTTTGTACTGATCTGCATATCTTTTTCTTTCTTCCAGTGTATCTCCCCCCTTTCTTATCAAGCAGACCATTTAGACCGTTAATGTTAAAATCCCCGCAGCATATCACGGGTTCTGGCCATAATGCTAGTTCTCTATCTACAAATTCAAAAACTTCAGGTTCATCGTCGTTTGGGCCATACAGTGAGATAATTGTGCAACGTCCTGCAGTTGTTTCCAGCTCAAGCATTACCCATCTCCCCTCACTATCCTCCTTTTTCTTTTTAACTTTTGTGCTACCTTTCCTTGCCAACACTGCAATTCCCTTACATCTTTCTTCCTGACCTGTGTAGGCGAGGACATCAAAACCCATTTGCTCCAACAGGTACTTCTCTTTAACGACTACATGCGTTTCCTGTAAACGAATTATATCAATTTTCCAGAAACGAAGTAGTGCCCCCAGTTTTTGCCTTTTTTCCCTGTTATTTAGACCACATATATTCAACGTAATTATCCTAGTTTCCATGTAACATTTTTTCCCTTTTTCCAGCTTTTCAATTGCCCGTGCCCAATTCTTCCAGCATTTCCTCCCATCAAAGTGCTTTTTACAAAACTGTACTGTATTACTGCTCCAACCAACAACCGTGTCCCCCCCCACCACCCTCCCCTTTTGTAACCCCCCTCCCCAACTGCTGCCCCACCCCCCCTATGACAGGCAAATAGGTCACTCCTGACCTATGCGTGTCCACTGTGCATTGCAGCGTCGCCCCCCTCTCAAAAAAAAAAGAAACTACTCCTGATAAGTCCTGCTGCCCAGGCCCTTACGTGACTTCTCCACTTTTCTCTTTACCACTCTTTACATTTTTATCTTCTTTAGTCTTCCTTTTATCTCCTTTACCTTTTTTTTCCCGCCCCCCCACTTTACTAGTACATCCCCTTGATACTACCTTCTAGCTCCCCCTTTCTCCTTTAACTCTTTTAGCTCTTCTAGATATTCTCCAGCCTTAATCTCTGAGAAAAACATTCTGACTCTGCCACCAAAAATGACTTTTAGTTTTGCTGGGAACATCAAATATGCCTCAGCGCCTTGGCTCTGGAATGCTGATATCAATTGTCTGAGTCTCCACCGCCTCTCCACCGTGACGTGGCAAAAGTCAGGTCTTGCAAAAAATGTTGTTCCATCCACCGTCTTCTTAGAGTCAGGTCTGGCTTTATCCATCAAATCTTGTCTCGCCAGGAAGTTTCCAAAGAATACTAGCATCGCCCTTGGAAGTACACCCTCGCCTCTTTTTTTCCTTGTCGTAAGCGGAAACCTATGTGCTCTCTGCACCTCTTGCTCCCATTGCCATGGTGCCTCTGGAAAGGCGCCCTTTAACAGCTTAATGACAAAGCCTCTGGGGTCTTGCCCCTCTGCCCCTTCCTCTATTCCAAGGAGTCTGGCATTATTGCGCCTCTGGCAATTCTCCAAATCCTCCACCTTCCATTGTAGGTCCTCCATTATTTTCAACTGCTCTTCTCTGCTTGCCTGCCAGTCCGTAACTTCCTCCTCTATCCTGCCCGTCCTTTCTTCAACTTCGGTTACTCTTTCTTCCACTTCCTCACATTTTTTGTTTATTCTCCTGATAGAGGCTTAGATTTTTTTGGTGTCATGCCTGGCTCTTCTACTCTCAGTTCTAGCTTCCATTTGAATTTGCTTTAATGTTGCAAATATCATGTCTAGTTTCCCGACCTCAGCTTGGGTGTCTTGCCCGTCTTCCTTATAAAGATTGGAGGTAGCAGAGTAGTCCCATATCAGCTTTTTGTGAGTGCTCTTATGCAAACTTATAGGAGAGCCTGTTTTCCTGCCTGTCAGCTTGCGTTTTTTTTGTGTTCCTCTCTCTTTGGAACCTCCTGTGTCACCAGATCTAGAGCATGAGTCTTCTGATTCTCTCTCATCTTCGCTGCTTGTTACAGTAGAGTCTGATTCTTCGGGAACTGAGAAAAACCTATCCCCCTCAGCCCCCTCAGCACCCTCGGCACTCTCTGCACCCTCTGTGGGATCAATGACTAGCTGTTCCCTTTGCCCTTGCCGTGGTCTAGGGCTCATAGCAAAATCCTTATGTATATTTTTCCCAGCTTGATCTTGCTCTTCTAAGATTCCAGCCTCCACCTCCTGTAGCGCTTCTAACAGTGGGTCTGTACTCGATGCCTCTGTTATTCCAGCCCCACCAGCAACTCTCACCTCATTATCCGCGTCGGTATGCTCCGCTTCCCTTTCGGCGGTAATTGACGATCTTGCCGCTTGTTGCTCCGCGGGAAGCGTGAGCTCTGTTCGTGCTGTTTGTGCCGGTTGCCTGGTAACGCCTCCGCTTGCGTCCTCGAGGACGCTGTTTCCAGGGCCGGCTGCTGGTAATCTTCCTGTGTTTAGGACTGCAGCTGTGCCATCTATTGAAGCCGCCGAAGCAGCTATGCCTAGTCCTGAGGCCCCCGGGGGTGCTTTGATACTAAATACTTCTATCACTGAAGGCTGACGGAAAGTGAGGTCGCCTTTCTTTTTCTCCGTTGTGGTTCTTCCCGTTTGGCTGGCTTGATTGTTGTTACCGCCACTGCAAGTGTCCACATTTAATTTAGACTCTTTGTCTTTCTCGGCAGCTCTCTCACTCTTCTCGATTTTCCGCTGCTGAGCCTTGGAAGCCGTCGATATCGTGGGTGTAGAGCGTTTGCTGGGGGGTGGCATTTTAGTTTTAGGAGTAGTACCAATCCTTTCTGGGTCCTTTTGGCATGTTTCTTTAACTGGTCCAAGACTCGAGGTCTGTTTGTCTTTTGCACGATTTGCCATCTCTGTCCCGATAGCCTTTCGTAATGCCCAAAACAAAGTCTTCAATTTATCAAATGCTTGTTTCAGGCTGTAAGATCCGCCGCTTTGTTCCTCGAGTCTCAGCCAGCAGAACCTCCGTCGCATACTGCCTTTCTATAGCCGATCAGGTGCCTGGTCCATCCATAGGTCGGAGAGGGGTCTAGATGCGACTTGCACCTACATTGCTACAGCGGCCATCTTGCCCACAGAATACAATTTCCAATCTGCTTTGTCTTAATTGCTATGTTAAATACTATATTTGTTATTGGTTTCCTAACTGAGTATTTATATGGGTAAATGAATGTCTAAGTGGTTTAGGGTGAATACAATGTGTGCTGGTGTGTAATGTTGAAATAGGCGTATAAGTATATTTGATAGTGTTCTGTTGATTATTCACTGCATATAACACTGAATCTATAGGTAAGTGATTAGATGTGTGTATAGTTCTATGAATATCTGAGTGGGTGTTTAGAAATTTCTATTGGTGTGTCAATGGTTTCAAATATGACACTTTCTATTTTATAGTGAGTGATGAAAGACTATACTAGTGTGTGATGAGGTGTATTTGATTTTCACATGGATGATGTCATTAGTGATGTCATTTGAGATGTCATCAGTGATGCCACCAGTGATTTCACTGACCATCTCATGAATGATGCACTTTTTGTGACGTTTCCGGTGGCGCAGAAGACTAAGTGATATATATCAGGCAGGACTCCACCACTTTTTGTGGTGTAATCCCGCCTGATAAATATCAGTCCCTTTAACGCAGTGTCCTGCATTAAAGGGGTGTGCAATGGGTGTTGCTGGGGGCGTTCCCAGCAGCATCCATGGACTTGAGTAATTTATAGCATCCTCAAAGTCAGTCTTTCAAAAATTCCAAAGTATAGGACATGATAATCCAAATCCAAATGTTTTTCAAGAAAAGTCATAAACTGCGTCCGTGGGTCATATCTGCCCAAACGCCGATATTCCGAATGATTGAAAATGACTTTTCTCGAGAAACATTTGGATTTGGATCTTTACTACTCACTCTTTACTACTCTCTACTACTCACTCTCTACTGCTCTCTACTACTCACACTACTACTTACTCTCTACTACTCACTCTCTACTACTCACTCACTACTACTCTCTACTACTCACTCTACTACTCTCTACTACTCACTCTCTGCCACTCTCTCTACTGTTCTCTACTACTCTCTACTACTCACTCTCTACTCTCTATTACTCACTCTACCTCTCTCTACTAGTCTCTACCTCTCTACCTCTACCTCTCTACCTCTACCTCACTACCTCTCTCTACACGCACACATATACACATATATATATGCATATGCATTTATATATATGTATGTGTATATATATATATACATACATATATAAACATATACAATCTGCATATCTACATAAATATAAATATAAATGCATGCATACATATACATATATGCATACATATGCATGTTATTTACATGAAAGTTTGAAAAACACTAATAAAAGCAAAGCTAAAAAAAGCCACCTCATTACAAACAGAATGGCTTTAACTTAAACAAGGGTGAGATCTATTGCATTTTCAATGCTTGTTTACTTTGGTTCCATCAAGAAGGCATTCAGATGTGTCACACATTTGCCATAAATTCTGAATGTTAGCACTCTAGTTGCTCATTAGATCACTGTAGTAAAGCTACTGCTCACCAGGGAAGTCTGCTGCTGGTATTCAAAGTGCATGTTTCAGTCCGCATGTCAGAATTTCTTTAATGAAATAGAAGAGGATTTGAGAAGTCACTCAAAATTAGCCCTAATTTCTCTTTCTGAAGCACTAATAATACTTTCTATGGCAAAATGAACCCCCTCATTGCGCTCTAGTTGTTCTTTAGAACACTCCGGGACATTTTGTCATTGTGCTATACTTGGGCTACATCTGGGTGATATTTGGACTACATTTGGGCTCTTTTGTCTCTGGTGGCCATCTTGGGAGACTGCATGTCAAAAATGTTTAATGAAAGAGAAGAGGATTTCAGAAGTCACTCAAAATGTGCCCTAATTTTTCTTTCTGCAGCACTAATCATACTTTCTATGGCAAAATGAACCCCCTCATGTTGTTCCTTTTTAAATTAAATGTTTTCAGACCTACCACTTCATTCCAATCAAGATGGCTTCTGGTGTGCCATACCTTTGTCATAAATAAGAATGTTAGCGCTCTAGTTGTTCTTTAGAACACTCTGGTATATTATGTCATTGGGCTATACTTGGGCTACATTTGGGTGGTATTTGGGCTACCTTTGGGCTCTTTTGTCTCTGGTGGCCATCTTGGGAGACTGAATGTCAGAATTTTTTAATGAAATAAAAGAGGATTTGAGAAGTCACTCAAAATGTGCCCTAATTTTTCTTTCTGTAGCACTAATCATACTTTCTATGGCAAAATATACCCCTTCATGTTGTTCCTTTTTAAATTAAATGTTTTAAGAGTTACCACTTTATTCCAATCAAGATGGCTTTAGGTGTGCCATACCTTTGTAATAAGGAGGACTGTTAGCGCTCTAGTTGTTTTTTAGAATACTCTAGGAGGCTGCAGTACAACATAAAGGAATCAACTGACAGATAATAGTTTTCTTTCAAACATGATTCATGATATCCCAGCAGAAGGCTTTTTCACATGGTAAAATCACCTTAGAACACACCACACTTCCTAAAATGAGTATGGTACCATCAATAAATGATTTATAATGTAACTAAAGTCTTAAAACCTTCTATTAACTGCAATGCTTTTTAATGAGGTGCTATCACGTACGCGTACCCCGCGATTAAAAAAAAAAAATGTTGGGCCTCAAGGGTCCTTGTGCGACCCCCTGAGCAGGCCTAGGGTGTCAGGGTGCTTCTACCCTGCTCCCTTTGCGTGTTTTGCACCTTTGTTTTTCTGCTTTCCTGTGTCTCAGTCTACCAAGGCACAAGATTGCTGCCAACACTTTCTGGTTTGGAGTGTTGACAGACATTGGCAGCCAATCAGCATGCAGCTCGTGCTCGGAATTGTACAGAGTACAGTAAGCTTACAGTAAGTTGCTATAGATATATATATTTTTTCTCTTTTGATTTTCTCAGGAACTACTGGAGGGATTTACACCATTTAAACAAAAGGCACTTCTGCGTACCAGTACCTACAATTTTGCCAAGTTTGGTGTAATTCCGTTCAGCGGTTCGGGCTGTAGCCGTGTCTAAACGTCCTATGGAAATTAACATGGGGAAAACACGTTTTGGGACCCCCCTTTTTTCTCAGCCCCCGCTTGACGAATCCCCCAAAACTTTCAGAGAAGGAGCAGAACTGAGCTTGCCAAAATTTTGGAAAATTGCACGCAAATTTCTCAATGAACGCCAAAGTTATTCCAAATAGAATGTTGCGGATTTCCCATGGAAACTAAGTCCTAACTATATATATCTATATCTATATCTATATATATATATATATATATATATATATATATATATATATATATATATATATATATATATATATATATATATATATATATATATATATATATATATATATATATATATATATATATATATATATATATATATATATATATATATAACTAACTATAACTAACTATAACTACCTACTGGCGGTCGCCAGTAGGTAGTTATAGTTAAAACCTAGTTTCCATAGGAAATCCACAACATTCTATTTGAAATCACTTTGGCGCCGGTGGAAAATGGCCTAATCCGCTCCTTCCCTGAAAGTTAGGGGGTGATTCGTGAAGCAGGGGCCGAGAAAAAAGGGGGGGTCCCAAATCGTGTTTTCCACATGCATTTTTCCATGGGACCTTTAGCCAGGGCTCCAGCCCGAACGGCTGAACAGAATTACACCAAATTTGCCAAAAAGGTAGAGTTCGGTTTGCAGATCACGCCTATTGGTAAATGGTGTAAATCCGTTCAGTTCCTGAGAAAATCATAAGTAAAATCATAAGTATATCTTTAGGAGCTTACTGTAAGCTTACTGTACTCTGTACCTTCACGAGCTGAATGCTAATTGGCTGTCAACACTCCAAACCAGGAAGTGTTGGCAGCCATCTTGTACCTCGGAAGAACCGAGGCACAAGAAAGCAGAGAAACAAACGTGGAAAATGCAAAAAGGGGGAAGGGTAGAAAACCCCTGACCCCTAGGCCTGTTCAGGGGGTCCCACAAGGACCCCCAAGGCCCCCCAAAATTGTATTTATTTTTTTTTAAATCGCGGGGTCCGCGTACGTACGCGAACTCCGTGAATAAAAAACCCCGGTCTGCTTTTTTTAAAATTAGCCCCCGGGGGGGATCAAATCCCGGGGGCAAAATGAGAACAAGAAACGTGCATGCTGCTTTATTATGCAGCGAAATACACTGTTTTCATTATTCGGTCTTTTAAACAACTGGTCGACATCATCATCCATCATCGAGTAGACATACTATTGATGCATGTTTTGTTAACCTGCAAAGGGATAAAGCATTAGGGCTCCCGGCTGCTGCAGCTGCAAGCCCATTTTATACTTCCCAATGGGACGAAACAAGAGCGTTGCATAGTGCGAGCAAATGCGCCGCCATCTGCCGCACAACATGAGTCTCCTCCGCACAATCTGGAGCAAGGGGGATCAGTGATGTCATTTGAGATGTCATCAGTGATGTCATGAGTGATGTCACTGACCATGTCATGAGTGATGTCATATGTGACGTCATCAGCAGTGCATTGGGGGCGCGCGAGCTATAGTTATCTATAACGGGGCAATTTCAATGGTTTTGTATGAGTGAAATGTCCAGCTAACTATAACATGTGTGAAACCTATGTTTTTTCTTTGAATATATACACATATATATATATATATATATATATATATATATATATATATATATATATATATATATATATATATATATATATATATATATATATATATATATATATATATACCTAATCCACGTAGATGAGGCGTTAAGGATTGAACATTTATACATATAATAATCTAGATAATAATTTTAGTAGTTAATATTTTTATGGCACAATATTTCTGTATTCCATAGTCTCAAATCCAACCATGGACCTACAATGCGGCCAGCACCCTCACACTGATAATAGCTCAAACATCACTAAAGCAGTCCCATTATTCTGTATTGATATTTAGCCTACACTGAAATGTGCTTCTTGCCCCTTCCTTTGACGCATTGATAATGATCTAGTCACTAAATAAGTTTGAGTTATAATGGCCTTATACATGCCATAAGCAACATTATCGATTATAGGAGGTTGTACGTTATTTAAGCCAAATAATGTAGTCAGACAATGTTCACCTATGTCAACTAAGTTGATTCTGAAATGGCTATCGATGATCGACCTTCCATATGGGATCCACTCACCCTAATTCTCTTCCACTCCATTACCAATTTTAGATACAATTTAGCGTAATAAAAATGATAGGTCTGCAAAAAGGCTCAGGAGTAACAACAACTTGAGATGTACATGCCATTCATCCATCCATGCCAACAGCTGAAGAACACTGACTCAAAGCGCCTTTCATTATGCAATCTGAGATGTTTTGATATGAAGTCCATCACCACAAATTCTCCATAGCTAGACCTAAAAACCATATTACACACTTGTAACTTCTTTCCACATGGACATATGATCTGCTACAGGATCCAATGTATTTACTATTACTATTCTGCTACACATAAAGCACAGAGTATATTATTGGATTTCTTGCTTATTTTCACTTTCAAAATTGTTGCTTCCTTTTGAACTCCAAGCCAGTCAATGCTTTTCCTCTTCACTTATCATAATGTGATTTGAAATCAGCAAAGTACTTCTGTTCTCAATTTCAATCTAAACCTCAATATTTTTCTGATGAAACCTATTGGAGGCTGTCTTTCTCACTAAATTAATATTTATTGTTTCTGACTTTCCCCTACCTAAACCTGGAGGTTAGGCTCAATGTTGAAAGACACCTGAACACTCTTCAGCAGACTGTTTAATTTGACCACTTTTGTGGATCAAAATCACAATACATCCTCTGGAGCTTCTAAGACAAGAGGATGATTGGCCATGGAGAGCGCCAGCCATACGGGTCGGTCCTGTCTATATCTTAGAATGTAGAATAGCTGCTGAATATATGTGTTTCCATCATAGGCAATAGGAATTAAGCACCATGGGGACTTAAAAATGGAATGATGATTTATTTGACCAAATTCAATAATGCTTAATGTGCTTTCCAAACAATCCATATTTATATATACATCACAGATATTACTCATGGCCAAATAACACTCTATAAAGGGACAATAAACAGTGTTGTCATCCAAAGAGTATCCTACTCTGTTCCAGGGAGGAGGCAAAATGAAAAGGTCTTGCCTATGAATCATAGTACTTTAGGGATATTGGTCATTGGTGATTTCCGACATCTTGCTGAGTTCTGTCCTTCACTTGGTATTTCCTGCGCTTTCTCTCCTCCTTGTGTTTCTACTTCACTGTTTGTTACCATTCATCTGCCCTGTCCTGTTCCACATTCAACAGCCTTCCCACTTTCATATATGTTGCCCCATTTTCCCAATAGATGCCTGCCTAAAATGTGCAATGTTGTCCACTGCTCATCTGTTGCAAGTGTTCATGGACATGGCATACACGTTATTTTTCCAGCATGACACAGCTACAGGCTCAAACATAACACAGTCACATATTATGCAATGACACATGCTGCAGTATAAGTAAAAGTCAAATGTCCAGGTAAAATATATATTTTTCCTATAGTGAGTTGTCAGACATTGAAGTGTGGCGCACATAAGTGGAGACTTTGGGCTGAAAGATGGGTTGAATACACACTGAGGGCCAGATTTATCAAGTTTTTGAGTCACCCGGGTGCCACGCAAGGGGGTGCAAGTGTGACGCAAAAGTTAAGTGAGATACATCAAGCCACGCAAGGCCAACTTGGCTTTCCAGTGTGGAGTGTGGGTGTTCCCATGCATCTACTGAAGGATTTTGGCACATTCCCAGATTAACCAATACTGGGAGACCTGGGAATGCACCAAAATGCTCTGCCTTCCCAAGTGAGGCATAACAAGGAAAAATATCTTTATTTCTCCTCATTTCTTCCTCTTTCTATGTGTGCAGTATTATGCCACATACATAGAAAGAGGGAAATGCTTCTGAGGATTGTTTTTGTAAAGGAAGGTGTACCTTCCTGCACAAAAACAATTGTGCCTACAACACTGGCACTCTTGCACCGTGAAGCAAGGGTGCTTGAATTGATGCAAGGCAGCCAAAAGTGCACCACCACCACGAAAGGACAGGAATGCACTATATAATGGTAAATATGCAACATTCCTGACCTGAGTATGCAGAAACAAGACCATGGGGCCGATTAGGATGGCGGACAGATGCATGACCGCTTGCCTGGAGGCGGAGGGAAATGCACCTCATTGTCCGCCAGCAGCGGGCCTTCCGTCCGCCATATTAGGAAGGGGAACTGGGCACATTTACCGTCCGCAGCGTAAAAACGTGAACTGCTGCGGAAACACACCAGACACCACGGCGGACAGAGCCAATCCAGACTCACCGCCATGCAGAATGACGTCCCGACCGTTCGCAATATTACGATGTCGTAAACAAACCAGAACACCGAAGCGGAAACACCTCCATCTCATAGACGGCGGAAGCACCACAACGGAGAGGGAAAGCATTGCCTGTAGACCCACCGTATGGACCCGACCACCATGGACCCAGCCCTACACGCCTTCCCAGCCCTGTTCCTACTTCACTACCAGCAAGTCATGCATCATCGTGGACGCCGCCACAGGCACGCAAGCATGCAATACACAGATACCACCCCACTGCATGCATGAACACTGGTACCTATCCACACCAGACACCCTGGTGGGGACAGCAACACACACAAGTGCACCCACACCAGTCCCACCTCAGCACAATAACCCGCCGCATCAGGCACACGCCGCCCACGCAACACCAGAGCCAGCCCACGGACGGACTCTGCTGCACTGTCGGCGGTTGGGACTGTTACCGTGGCCACTCTGTTCGCAGCGGTCGGTTTTTCTATGGTTCCGTCCACGGTCGGCGGTCTTTGGAGACATCCGCCCGCCACGGTCGGGTTTTGCTGGAGGGGAATCCTAATAGCACCGCAGGTTTCCCCACGGTGCGGTAGGACGGTCATTTTCCGCGACACTGGCGATCCGGGCGCTTTCCGTCCGCCATCCTAATCGGCCCCCATGTTGGGTTAGTCCCACATCATCATTCTTGATGGCCCTTTCTCCTGGCTTTCACATCTAAAGTTTGGATGTGGTTATCATATGTTACAAATGACTCCAACTGCGAGGACATTTATGTTTTTCAACATATTAATCAATGTCATGCTCTGAGTTGTAGCAGGTTTTGGCAGATATATGCCAAAATGTTACTATTTTAAGATTAGGGAACTCAATATAATTTGGAAAGTGGATGCTGTACTTATGCAGAAATCTCTCTAACTATTTTAGCCACTTTAATTACAGTATGACTCCAATTATTAAAAACCATACTACCCTAACATTTTTAACCCTCTGGTTTCATGCCTTCACTAACATTTCAGTACACATTGACTTCAGCCTGCTCCTCAAAAAAGGATTTAAATGTATCACCTCCTTCCAGCAGAACAGTGTTTAAAAGAGTGTGGTACTTTTGTTTTGAATACATCAGTGTTACACCAATGTTTATGCTGTATTTTGGAATTCTACTTTCTTGGCATAATTCTGTATACTACTTAAGTTTATTGCAGTACTGCTGTGAAATGTTACATACACTGAACATATATGTGTATGAATTACTTCTATATAGTGTGAATTCCTGCTTGGGTGTGATTTACCATTTGTTTACACAAATGTTAAGGAGGACTTATCCTGGTGTGTTTAGTATTCTTGCAAAGCGTTCCCTCCCTCTTGAAAGCTGTTGCATTAATGGGGATTATTTCTTTTCATTCTCCATCAAGATGTGTATTGTAACTTGTTTATTCTCCTGGAGTTTGTCTTGATATGACATGGAAATGTTCATCTAAGACTTTCCCTTTCAGCGATTTGGTGATTATGTACAGTGTGTGCGGTCTAATTCCTAGGTGGGGCACTTATTTTTTTTCTTGTTCCTGAGATGATGGGAGAATGTCTTGTTGTGTTTTTTCAGAGAGGCGATTTCTTTCTTTATGGTTCCATCCTGCCATAGGGTATGCGTGAAAGGCAGAGCGTAAGCCAGATTTGTGAAGTGTTAGTATTTAGTACCTGATTGGTTGTCGAGTTGTTTTGTGGTTGATTTGTGTGGAGTGTTTTTTCCACACTCAGCATCCTTACTATGGGTAAGGGTGAAGGGCAGTGTTGATGCCAAATTTTGTTAGTCTTGTATGGCAGTGTGAAGCCACAGTACATGAGATTTTAGTGTGCTTCCACCCAGCCTATGGGGTTTGGGTGAAAGGCAGAGGGCAGAAGACGAGCAATCTTTTTACGGTGTGAGTGTCTTATAGCTTTTGATTGTTATTTCTACCATATTACGTGATTGGATGTGGAACTAGTTTGTTCTTTTGTTGGTTAGTGTGGACTGTTTTCCACACTTTGCACCCTTACTACGGTTATGGGTGAAGTGCAGTTAGATGCCACGTGGTTTGTGTGGGGTGGTGTCCCACATATACTTGTTTTGGATGGTTTCCTACTGTGCCTCCTGGTTGGTTCCCTATTTACCACATGTGTTAGCCTGGCCAGCTGGTATGTGCATGGCACGGGGTTTGGTAGTTATGGTAGGGTGTGCTAGAGAATGTGCTTTGTTTTTTTTGCTTGGTGGAAAGGAAGAAGAGGTGAGTGTCGTGGTGCTTTTGTGTTTACAATAGTTGTGGTTTGTATGGTGTGTTTATTCTTTCACTGAGTTATTTATTGTTATCTTTGTATACATGTATTTCCTCCATCCTTAGATGTATTACTTTGCATCCTCTTTTTGACATTTACCATCTTTACATTTAATATGTATTTCATAGTTGCATGCAGTGTCTTATAATCTTTGTATTTAATATGTCAACATGTACTTGCCATTCGTTCATTACCTTGACGTGCGAGTCATACATGTAGTACCAATGTTATCTTTGTTTATTTAAAGAAAGGAGATGTGTTATACCTGCTGCTCAGCTAGTGTGACTGTTTTGATGGATTGTTGGTATGTGAGGTGGCAGTGGAATGTTGGTGAGTGAGAGTCAGTTGGTAGATAGCCTGAGCAGCAGGAAGGCTGCTTCTGATGGGGCTCTTCTCTACTTAACATCTTATCCTGAATAAACCTACTTGTCTAATCTACTTGGAACTGGACTTGCTTTCTTCCACAACTGTCACTTAGTGCTTTAGTTGTTCAATGATACTCTTTGGTGATGCTGATTTAGAATACTAGGCAGCTAACTGAGAATCTGGTTGCCGTTATGGAAGTACATGTTTTACTGTGCAAGTCAGCATGTTTTACTAAAATCATCAACAAAGTTATCTGAGACGGAAAATGTACCTTATTAGCTTTCAAGAGCACCAACCATAGTTTCAATTTAAAAAAGAAACTCTTCATTTTAACACTTACTGTAGGGTCCGCTGAATAAAGTTCCTTTCAATTTTACAGTTTGGTTCCAGCAAGATTGTTTTCAGATATGCCACACCTTTGTCATAAATTCCGAATCCTAGTACTCTGCTTATTAAATCTCTGTGGTGAAGCTGCAGTTTATAAAGAGAAAGGTGCTTGACAGACTGCGGCTGGTACAGGAAGTATTTGTTTCCCTTCATTTCAGAATGTTCCACTTATATGAATGAGGAAGATATTTGACAACTCATTGAAAATCAGTCCTCAGTTTAGCTTCCAAGAGCACTAAACATACTTTCTATGACAAAATTAAACTCCTCATTTTGTTCCTTTCTAATAGAAGTATTTTAAGTTTTACAGCTTTGTTTTGATCAATATGGCATTCAAGTGTACCACATGAATGCAGAATGTTAGCACTCTAAATGTTTCTTTGAACACTGTGGTGGAGCGGCAGTAAAACAGTGGGGAATCAAGTGACAGCCTGATGCTGCTGCTGGTGTAAGCACATGTTTTATTTAGAAAATCAAACTTTGTGATCACATGGCTGAAGAATTTAGTGGGAACCCATAAAAGATGTGCTCTAATTTTAGCTTGTGGAGAATCTTCCACAAACGATGAGAAAATTATGAGAGAAAACATTTTTCTCTTAAACATGGTTAATCAAATCCCTGCTGAGGGTCATCATTTTTCCCAGGGTAAAATCACCAGAGAATTCACCAAAATTCCTCAGGTGAGTATAACACCCCCAACAAAGTATTTTCATTGTGACTAAAATCAGTTAATACACTTTATATGTGCCTATTTTGTGACCCTCAAAACCTGCCATTCACCAATAGACCAGCTATAGGTAAGTGAAGAGCATTGACACAAACCTCATGATAGCAGTTTAAGCCAATGCACTATAAATGAACATCAGCTTGGCATCATCGGCCCACGGTCCCTGCACCACAAGGGGGAGGTAGTAGCCTACTATATAATATAAATTGTACCCTAAATTCTCAAAAGAGGCTGAACAGATTCATATCAATTTACAAGGAGCCTGTTTTTTGAGTAAAGTTGTAACCGTTTGCCAAATTAAGTGTAATTCATTCAAGTGATTTCTTCTGTATCGGAGAACAAATTGTGTTATGGAATTTACCATGGGAATCACAAGTTTGACACCCACACTATATTTAGCCAAGCTTTTAAAGGATCTGGAGAAATTGTTACACAAAGGTACCGAAGAGGATGAAAATGTTTTAAAATGTTTTGTGCAGATCTGTCAAATGGCTCTAAAGATATTAGCAAAACAAATAACACTCTTCTTACATAAACTCTGGTCTAACTATAACTTCCCAGTGGCTACTTTGCTGTTTAAAGAGGTGAGGCTTCAGATCCTTCCTAAATGGAATTGTGTTGCAGAATCTGTGGATTGCTACGTGAGCTGCTTGACTTACTCCAAGGTGAGGCTGAAGTATTTTTACTACTGTTTTGTCACTGACAGGGCCATAGTAATTTCAAAATGTCATTTTTACGTAGCAATGGTCTTACTCTTTTGTGGGTTTTTATTTTTTGTAGCCTGTCGCTCCCTTAATCTCTCTCAAGTTTCCCCTACATCAGTCAATGTTGTAGTAAATATTCCTCATTTTCTAGCCACTCCCACCTTTAGTACTAAAGCATAGGCTGACAAGAATGGAGATCACCATCTTTATGGCAGGGATCACTGCATCAAAATGATTGGCGAGGTGGAGATGGAGATCTCTGCACCTATTTTAGTGAAAATCATTTTGTAGTATGTGAATAACAATGCTATACTACTAGTCACAGACTTGAACATGCTGTTTGTGGATAGGCCCCTGAGTCTCTTAAAGAGCAGCTTATTGGTCCTAGTTCTTTCGAAGAAATCTCCTGATCATCTTACATAAAAAAAGTCCTATGTAACACACTTAAAATGTGAGCGACATTCGACCCACTATTTAAAAAACTATTGCTTGAAACTAAATATTGGTTTCAGAGTATGTGCTTTAGCTAGGTGTTTTGCCTACATAATAATATCACCAGGTATCTTGAGGATATTAAAATTAAACATTAGCTAATGTGTGCTGTCAATAAAGAGTAGAGCAAAATTCTAATGAAATTGAGGTATGTCTCAAAACTAATAACAATTTTGTGTTGCACTAGCTGAAATACTACATTGGAAAATTAGTAATTCAGATGTAATCTTGTTTTGAAATCAATATTTGACAATACTACAAATGTCTTATATTAATTGTTAGTGTGTCGCTTGTTTTCTCCACCAATTCTTAACTCAGTGTTTAGAAATAGTTGGTTTCAAGTGTCTCACAATGACTACAATATCGCCTTTTCACCATGACTCAATCAAAAGCTGTATACTGTGGACAAAAGCTGCAGCCTTACCACTAAATAATTGAGTAATACACATTCCAGCCTACCTCTTTTCCTTGTGATGCAGACATAAGAAGGAGAAGGGTTCTTCGCTAAAATGTTCCTATTCCTCGATTAGGTACCGTTCAAATAGCTAAATGCACAATTTTGTGTAATGATCTTGTGATTGTTTCATTTTGTTCCTAATTATGGTAGAGTTCATCCCTCTCCCAATCGACAATTGTTTAATCTTGATGGATGTTTATATTTTTGTACTTGACAGAGGAGTGGTGGAGGTGATATTTTTTCCATGTTTGGGAAGTCAAATGTTTCCCTCTGTTTAAAAATAGAAAACTATTTTAACGAGAAGTTAAATCATGATTATTGCTTTTTACGTTGAAGATTATTTTTGTTAAAGAAATAATAATTTTTATTTTGTAAATAACTCTTCAAATTGACATTTTTACCTGGTTTTTCAAGAATATTTCATTTTAGGAAAACTCTACTCTTCATTGGAGTCTATCATATTAAAAATATAAAAATCTTAATAATAACTGAACAAAGCAATAGGAACAATGCCTTTTATAACAGTTTTTTAACAGTTAAGTTGAGCATAGGTTGTATCCATCCAGTGGAGTAGATGTGATCTATATGAATGCTTGAACTCAACTGAAGATTGCAGGAGAGCTGTGCAACAACCAGGAAATCACAAATAAGTAAGCTGTAGTCCAGTATGTTGCCAAAAAGAAATCAGACACCTAGGCTATTAGACAGGAGTATGAATAAAATGTGCTCTTTGAACAGGTGGGATTTTGGCTCTTTTACAAACTATAAGGAAGGGTTTGTGAGCCTGTTTCAGGGATGCACATTATACCAGATATTCCACAAGTAATATCCAAAGGTTTCTTCTTGTAAAGTTGAAATACTCTCTGACTGAGAGACATTAGGAATGTAACTTTCTAAATGTGTTAATTCACTGCTGTGATATAGCAAAGGGGGGTTACAGGTGTCATAACTAACTGTTGGTACGTCACAAATGAATTACAGGCTGCTCTGGTTAAGCCTTGTAAGAGCATGTTAGAGAATGGATGGAATGCAGGGATCACAGCTTCCAAAGGAGAGAGAAGGGAAAACCCAGAGACCTGTGGGTGACAGGAGGTCCAGTATTTTTATTTATTATTCGATCAGGGGAGAGATGCTATAATATGTATGGCTCCCCCATTTCTCCTTTGCCTCTGTGTAGCAGTCAAATTCAGGGTCATACATAACATAAAATGATAGATGGGTAAAAAGCGAATTAAAGGGATATTTTCACCCCGGGGTTATTTGTGACATCACTGAAAACGTGAGCTTCACTCTCGTTCTCTGTTTCATGTCACTCAAAACAACTCAGTGAAAAACAGCCACATGAATTACTGTTACCCATCTGTATTCTAGATGTTAACAATTCATTCTTTTTGGTTTTGAGTTTTCCATCCAGAGAGTCTGGTGCAGCATGCTTCCCTGCTTAGCATGTGATGCCAAATGTCTTCCAAAAGATACAAACTTGAAGTTAGAACGTCTGTGGGTCAATGATGCAGTAGACATCTTCAACATTGTGATGTCCCTGGATTCCGCCCAAGGAGCATTTTTCGGTACGCCCAGGGTCAGAAACACCAGTTTGTAGGGTGTTGTGAGTCTCCAGATGATTTGATTAAAAAAAACTGCCCACACCATGTAGGGTCAATGTGATGTCGATATAGTTTGTATGTATGCCTCATGTCTCATGTATATCCTACTGTGAAAGCATTACTTTCATCATGTATCTCTGCGATGTTTAGTAATTTATCAAATTCAATTTTATATTTTAGATCAACTGAATGGGATTTCGGCATTTTTATTTGATATGAGCCATGTCAGCAGTTAATTCAAGTGTTCCATCTTTTATACTAATGGGAATTTTCGACACTAATGATGAACACATCTGGATTTCTATTCCTCTGTGTGTGTTGTATATGCTCTCTGTTCTTGGGAACAGCCTCATCCTGTTCATTGTAAGGACAGACAGACAGCTTCATGAACCCATGTACTTTCTACTATCTATGCTTGCAGCCACTGATCTAGGCATGACTCTGATAACGTTACCCACAGTGCTGGGCGTTCTGTGGTTTCAATTTAGAACAATAGGTTTCAATGTGTGCCTGACCCAGATGTACTTTATCCATTCAGTGACTGCAACAGGATCCGCCATTTTGGTGGCTATGGCTTTTGACCGCTACGTCGCCATATGTAACCCTCTGAGGTATGCATCAATCTTTCCCCCAATGATTTCAAAGATAGGACTGGTGGTTGTAGGCAGAGGTGTTAGCATCATGCTCCCACAACCTCTTCTACTCACAAGACTTGATTATTGTGGTAACAAAAACCTCCACCATGCATTCTGTTTCTTCCCGGATCTGATGAAGCTTGCCTGCACAGACATTACTGTAAACAACATATATGGTTTGTTCACAGTTATAGTGACATTCTGCTTAGATTCACTATTTATCCTGTTTTCATATCTCATGATTTTGAAGACTCTCCTAACTTCAGCATCTAAGGAAAAATCTCTTAAGGCCTTCAGCACCTGCGCATCCCACATCTCTGTTGTGCTGATATTTTACATCCCTTTGATTGGCCTAACTATGGCCCACAGGTACGCTAAAAATGCTTCCCCTGTTCTGCCTCTCGTCATGGGCTTCCTGTACCTCAGCGTCCCACAAACTTTGAACCCGATTATATACAGCATGAAAACCAAGCAGATACGCAGTGCGCTCCATAAACACCTGTTTTGAAACCACATCAATTATCAATCACAGGGCTGAGCTGGAGACATCAATAAAACACATTCATTGGCATTTGAAAATTAGCCAATAGGGAGAGACGAGAGAGAGAAAGAGAGAGAGAGAGTGTGTGTGTGTGTGTGTGACTCTCTGTAAAATCATGAATAATCCTCCATATGATGAACAAAGACAAGTTTATTCAGAAGAAGGAAATGTCCCATCCATCAACTTGATCTGGTCAGATGCAACTGACTCTCTGAGCACACATATATATTCCATTGCCATGGAGCTCCTTGAACAATAACTAAATTCCCTTAAAGGAACAACTAGGTAAATATAAGTAAAAGGGACAATGTTACACACTCCCCACACTTGGACTGTTGCTACAAGGAGCTATTCCCACTTGCAGAGAGGTGGATGAACTGTTCAGGCCTCAATGCTTCTTGATGGGCAGCACTATATGCTTTTGTTCCTAGACTACGTAGGTTGCTTGCTGCTTAATGGCGATCTAATCCTTACTTACTCTTTCCTGCCTATTGTGGAAACCTTACTTCTGTTTTCCTGCCTATTGTAGAAGCCTTACTTATTCTTTCTTGCCTATTACTAAAGCTATTCATCAGAAGAATCCAGGAAGCCTTGTTGATGTAGGGTTCACCAGAAGGAAGACTGTTGTAATGGGAAAATAAAGATTGTATGTTTGATGTTATGTCACCAAATTGTAAATATTGTACTTCGAGATGTGTGTTGTGGACTGTTGGAACCTGGGATGTCAGGTCACCTGGGGTAGCCTGGCCCAGGGTAAGACCTAAATACTAGAGGCACAAGTGTGAAGGTTGCAAACCACCCAGCAGTAATTCCACGCAATAACACACAAAAATGACACTACACCAATGTTGGAAAAATAAGTACTTGTTTATAAAAATAATATTTTTGCTCTCTTGTTTCTAGAATTCACAGTTCAGTATAGTACATTCTGAAAGGAGAAGTAAAAGTACTTTTAAAATTGCCAAATAATGTCAAAGCACAGTTCTATTAACTTATCAGCACATTACATTTAGTCAAGTATGCAATAACCATTTCAATGTCAACATTACAATTCCCCTTCTTGGCTTGTCACCTTCCCATCAAAGAACAGTAGTTCCCTTGTAGCGGAGCCTGTACTCCTCTAGGAAAGGCTTCTCATTTCCTTCCTCTCCACTACTGCCAACTGAAAATATGACTATTCCAAATAGAGCAACAATTCATGAAGTCCCATCAGGGATTCTCCAAGGGCGCTTCACACATTGGGACAGATTCTCTATTCCACAACTTGTTATGTCTCGCCCCCCTTGCCCTCATGTTATTCTCCTATTGGAGATCACTTCCCCCTTTGGATCACCTCCTTACTTGTAGTAGGATTTCCAGTTGAAGTCTTGATACACCAGAGGATGGGGGTAACCACCTGGCAGGACGAAGGAGCCAAGCGCTGGCAAGGCGCACCAGCTTCCAGGGCCCCTCAGCTCTTCCCACCCCGCTCGAGCCAACTGCACTGTGAGGCACTTGAGCGGAGAAGGACAGATTATGCAGTATTCCCACGCCGCTATCGGGCTCCTCAGCTCTCCCCTCCCGCTCACGCCAGCTCCTCCATGTGGCGCTCGAGCAGGGAAGAGGTGAACCCACACGCCCACAGCCGCCGTAGGGTTCCCGGCGCTCCTCCTCAGTTCTCCCTCGCTCTGGTCAGGGGAAGCCCACGCTGACACCGCCTCTCAACTCAGCCTTCAGACACTCCTACCGATTCCGCCTCCGCTGCGCTGGCTCCGATAGTGAGACGCTGCTCCCTCGCGCTGGCACCCAAGGAAGGACGCTTCTCTCACGGGCCTGCTCGGTCCTAGGCCCCTCCTGAAAAGTAGAAGTGGGATCGCCTGGGGCATGCGCGATAGCGCTCGACTACCTCCAAATCAGTGGCACAACCACAACAACGCGGCCGGTGCCCCCGGGGTCCTGTACACGGCGAGATCAGCGCTGCCTCATAGAAACCGGCACCCCTTTCCTTCCTCTGTTTCCTGAGAGGAAGTGGAGTTCTGTCGTCTGCGTTACTGGTAAGGTCCCACAGGGACACACGTGCCAAAGTCTGCTGTACACCTAAGGCGATGGGGAATAGAGCTATATCTCTTCACGTGTCAGCTCCTAATCTCTATCCTTCAGAGACTTCTTAACCCTCGGTGCTGGCCAGGGGTTGGGGATGAAGTGCACCCTTTCAAAAGTCTCTCCCACTGGGCAGAGGACTGCGCTCCGCAGCGCTGCAGTCTCCTTCTCCTCTTGACACCCCGCTATTTCTAAGCTAGGGGTTGGTCAGGCGCCCAGGGTCTCCAGCCATCCAAAACAGCAGGGTCAGGACAAATAACCCAAGGGAGGAAGGGTGGTGAATCAGTAAGGCAACCCTCTGACTATCATACCCCCACCTTTTGCTACAGCCTGTCCTCCAGCTGACTCTCTCTGGTTAGACAAAATGGCTGTCCAGCATTCCGCCTTTTATAGGCTGACCCTCAGGAGCCCAGAAGGGACCAGAAGGTTCTAGAACGCCCTATTCTACTCTATGGGACAGGTTCTGGGTTTGGCAGTTAGGGCAGTTGGTAGCCACCATTTTGTGACTCCAACTTTATTCCTGTCAGAACAGGCCTCTAGGCCTGAGGTGAAAAACTATGAGGGGGGAAAAGAACACCTATCCCCTTGACCAACACCTAGGAAAAGCTAGTGGACACAAAAATTAATAAAGGTATGAGGGGCAAAAAGGGGACAAAATAAATAATAAATTGGAGGGACTACGCAAAAAGAAAAACAGGTCTAACATGGAGCTATAGTTGGTGATGACTCCTTTGTCTTTGAATATTTAAACAAGCAAGAAATTTCTAGACCTGTTGGGCTGTACTCTAAAAAATTAAATCAAAGCTGTGTTTCAGTTGATTCTGTTCCTAAAAACTGTCTGATGAAGAGTCGACCAGAGCCGTGTCCACTTGGGGACGCTACTCCATCCAAGGACACGCTTTCCAGTGTATTGAGGGTTGCTGTAAGTGTGCGCAGGAACACTGGGCAAGATTTTACCAGGTGGAAATGCTGGCCTATAACAGTGAGTGCAGGTCAGGCAACACCGCAGACACAAGCAGGGCCATGTATCATTTTTAGTAGGCAAGGACACAGGTTTAGGGGTTGCATAACTGTTATATTCACTATGACTAATATTAAACCTACTGTTATATGCTGTTCTCTAAAAAACGGTTATTGTCTTCCAGCCATTAGTATTGGGAGGACTTAACTTATCTAGATCAGGCTCTTTGAATTGGAAAAACTTGCTTAGAGGAGCACAAGTGTTAGGAATTGAAGTGATGTAGAAGAAAGTTTACCCAATTGTCATTACCACTCACAATAAAACAATATCACTTGGCCCATTATTCAACACATCCTAATCTTATAATCACTTTCATTCCTACCTTCGATTACCATGACATAGGTCCTCTGATGGATCTTTTTGTTGTGCTGATAGGGACTAAGGGCCATATGTATCATCAACCTGATTTGCGATTCTGAGATAGCGATTTCTAAAATCAGATTCGCAAATAGGGATGTATGTACAAATTTGCAATTTTTTTGCGAATTCTTAGTATTCCTTAATTGCGATTAGAAAATTGCGAATCGCATTTAAGGAATACTTTCCCATTCATTTCTATGGGCCAGGAGGCCCATAGGAATGAATGGGAAAGTATTCTCAAGTTGCAATTAGCAATTTGAAAATCGCACATTGAGAATATTTTCAAGGGTGCAGGGATGCCCTTTGGACTGGGTAAGAGTGGTCTGCTTAATTCAGACACTCTGTTCATCACCACCCCCTTTTCTGAATCATTTTTGGCCACCATAGGTGTGGCAGGGTATACTCAGACATGAGTCCCTTTCTCACTGCACCATCAGGATTCAAGCAAGCCGGGCCGAAGAAGGCTGAAATGCCAGAAACCGGTCCCCGGTAGCTTGTCTCCTTTCTGGTGAAGAATTGGCTTGGTATTTTAGTCTGCCCTGTTCCCATGATGCACTGGGCCAGGGACAGACTGATTTGCATATAGCCAGGTTCTGAGCTGGGATGGTGCAGTGAGATAAATAACGGTGATGGATCAAGCCTTCATCTTTGGGCTGGGTAAGAGTGGTCTGCTTAATTTAGACACTCTGTTCATCACCACCCCCTTTTCTGAATCGTTTTTGGCTACTATAGGTGTGGCAGGGTATACTCAGACATGAGTCCCTTTCTCACTGCACCATCAGGATTCAAGCAAGCCGGGCCGAAGAAGGCTGAAATGCCAGAAACCGGTCCCCGGTAGCTTGTCTCCTTTCTGGTGAAGAATTGGCTTGGTAGTTTAGTCTGCCCTGTTCCCATGATGCACTGGGCCAGGGACAGACTGATTTGCATATAGCCAGGTTTTGAGCTGGGATGGTGCAGTGAGATAAATAACGGTGATGGATCAAGCCTTGATCTTTGGACTGGGTAAGAGTGGTCTGCTTAATTCAGACACTCTGTTCATCACCACCCCCTTTTCTGAATCGTTTTTGGCCACTATAGGTGTGGCAGGGTATACTCAGACATGAGTCCCTTTCTCACTGCACCATCAGGATTCAAGCAAGCTAGGCCGAAGAAGGCTGAAATGCCAGAAACCGGTCCCCGGTAGCTTGTCTCCTTTCTGGTGAAGAATTGGCTTGGTAGTTTAGTCTGCCCTGTTCCCATGATGCACTGGGCCAGGGACAGACTGATTTGCATATAGTCAGGTTCTGAGCTGGGATGGTGCAGTGAGATAAATAACGGTGATGGATCAAGCCTTGATCTTTGGACTGGGTAAGAGTGGTCTGCTTAATTCAGACACTCTGTTCATCACCACCCCCTTTTCTGAATCGTTTTTGGCCACTATAGGTGTGGCAGGGTATACTCAGACATGAGTCCCTTTCTCACTGCACCATCAGGATTCAAGCAAGCCGGGCCGAAGAAGGCTGAAATGCCAGAAACCGGTCCCCGGTAGCTTGTCTCCTTTCTGGTGAAGAATTGGCTTGGTAGTTTAGTCTGCCCTGTTCCCATGATGCACTGGGCCAGGGACAGACTGATTTGCATATAGCCAGGTTCTGAGCTGGGATGGTGCAGTGAGATAAATAACGGTGATGGATCAAGCCTTGATCTTTGGACTGGGTAAGAGTGGTCTGCTTAATTCAGACACTCTGTTCATCACCACCCCCTTTTCTGAATCGTTTTTGGCCACTATAGGTGTGGCAGGGTATACTCAGACATGAGTCCCTTTCTCACTGCACCATCAGGATTCAAGCAAGCCGGGCCGAAGAAGGCTGAAATGCCAGAAACCGGTCCCCGGTAGCTTGTCTCCTTTCTGGTGAAGAATTGGCTTGGTAGTTTAGTCTGCCCTGTTCCCATGATGCACTGGGCCAGGGACAGACTGATTTGCATATAGCCAGGTTCTGAGCTGGGATGGTGCAGTGAGGTAAATAACGGTGATGGATCAAGCCTTGATCTTTGGACTGGGTAAGAGTGGTCTGCTTAATTCAGACACTCTGTTCATCACCACCCCCTTTTCTGAATCGCACCCCTGAAATAAGCATGGGTGCACATGTGGTTTGCGATTCCTTGTTTTGCACTAGATTTTCCTTCATACATACCATTTGGCAAATTCGCATTCGCAAACGTCGAAATTCTGCGAAGTTCGGTGTTTGCGAATGCAATTTTGCTTGATATATATGGCCCTGGAATACTCGAAAGATGTAACATTTATCCTGTGAGGACCTTGGAATTGATAATTGCTAACATGACCATAATCGTATCAGACCTAAAGCAAAACCTTCTTCAGCCACAAATATAGGCTCCTTGAGATAAGAGATATGACCAAAAGAATGAGACAGAATCGATAAAGATAATTCAGAAAAAACATTTATCTAATGCCTCAAGTTGCATAGAGAAGTCAGGACAGGAAATGCATGTCAAGATTAGATTTAATGAGAATTTGTTAATGCAAGTAACCACACAGTTTAGCTCAGAACATCTTCAACAACATGATTCAGCCTATTGAGAGCATGGGAAAAACGAGGTTCAGTTGTTAATCATACAAGCCAAAGCAAAGCAGTTTGCTTCAGGTTCTGTTTGAAAAGTTGGCCTGGTATATGAGCCACTAATTAAAGTGGGCACCTTGCACTAGTCCAAACAACCCTTGGAAAGCTGTGGTAGCTGTGGAGAGCAGCCTTCAGGCTTAGTCTAGAAGGAATGTTAAGCAGCTTGTTTTACCAGAATGCAACCTTATACAATGAAAGGAGAACCACATTGTAGTTATAAAAAATATGTATTTTTTATTATAACACACCTTAAATACCTCACACATGCATATAAACACAAAGCACACACTACTGTAGAACAGAAACAAACGTAAGTAGCACTAACACACAGTGGGCTCCCGGTAGAGACCAAACCAAATACTACAATAGTGGTATGAGAACCACGACTCGAGTCAAGACAATGTCTAGAGGATTTAGAATTGCTCGGACCCCAAGGAACCACCCAATGTGAGTAAGTGGGGACACCAAGGAGGACGGGTGCAGTGTAAGAACACCACTGTGTCCTGCTACAATTCAATGGGAGAGTCGTGGTTGCAATTTTAAAGTTTAAGGACCCTTCCCAGTGGATTACAAAGTTACAAATAAACCCTTTGGAACCTAGAATGTTCGAGTGCCGCCTCAACTGTGGATATCAAAGTACTAGAGTTACCTACCCCAGGGAAGCTTGGTGCATAGGGTCGAAATAGCGTCGTAAACCGCTGGCGTTCTCATTGGGATTCTTCAAAGTAATGCCACTTCCGGAAAGAAGAAGAGTGTCAGAACCCACAGGTGGATTCTTGATGGAAGGAACCTGAAAGCAGAGAGGACGGAGTTTGTGTCACTCAGGAGTACCCAGGGGCTCAGTAGACGAATGCCCACTGATGTCGGGTGCTTCAGGTGTGAAGATGGAGACCTTGACTCTACGCCAAGGACAACCAGGAACTGAATAAAAGCTGTCCCACAAAACATGTCGAGGGCTGAGGGGTCTGTGTCTGGCGGGAACACCAACAAGCCTTGGCAGCAACAACTTACGAAGAAGGTCAAATAAGTTTATGGACCGGCCCAGCAAGGACCAGAGGACTTACCACTGCAAGGAGAGTCAGGGCAGGTTTGGAGAAACCAGGGGAGCCCAAGAAAATCAGTGTTGTCCCTCAAATGGACCCATAGGCCGAAGGCACGGGAGTCTTAAGGGGACCTCTAGCAGTTTCACAAAGTCACAGCTTGCAGGGCACAGTGTGTGAGGATGCCAAAGTCATTTGTCCAGACTGTGCACAGAGGTTGGGGCTATTGATAACCCAATCCACTTAGTTGGGGAATGCCAACAAGCATATGCAATTGCAAATGTATGCAGTGCACAGGGGTTTGAGTTATGCGGTCCCCAGGAGGGATACTGACCTCAAACTTGGTAAGAAGACAGCTCAACCGCAAGAAACATAGGAACCCACCTCCTGTGTTGCTGGAGCCTTTGGAGTCTGCATAAGCTCAGGATTAGCAGATCAGTCAGTTGCATTATGGTGCCTGCGACTGCAGGGGAGTGACTCCTTCACCCCAAGGGAGATACTTCAGTTGTCCTTGATGCTCCACAGGTCGTGCACAGAGTCTGCACAGGCACAGATGATGCTTTGGATGGAGAGGGAGACAAAGTCTGGCCCAGTCGAAGTCCAGCAAAGTCCCGAGTGTCCAGACGGTCAAAGGTCAGTGGCTTCTTGTTCAGAATCTTGTCCATGTTGAATCTAGGGTCCTACAGCCAGGTGAGCCCTTTTGTACCCATAGGATAGGGTTGGACAGATTCAGAGGACCCTCCCAGGGGTCGATCAGGACAGTGGGGAGGTTACTCTCATGTCCTTTGTCCAGTTATGCGCCAGAGCAGGAGCCAACAGCTCCCAGGACTGGTTTGAACTGGGCTTTGTACAGGAACACCGGATGTGCCCCTCGTGCAGACTTTCAGACACTTTGAAAGTGCACCCACCCAGCTCCGATACACTAAATCCTGTCTGGGACAGGATGCCTATTGTGCTGCCTTCCTCTGCTCGAGCTTGGCTTAGCAGCAGGAGGGCAGAAATGTGTCTCTGGTCGGCAGCAACCATTTTGTGCTGTCAGGGTTGCGAAGGCAGGTACTGGGATGGCCAGGGACCCAACTAATCTTGCTTCCGAAGGGTGGAATCATACCTCTCACACCGGTTACCGGTGTGGAGGTAAAATTCCAAGGTGTTTGATACCAAACACGACATGGTTTGTTGAAGCCATTTTTCAAGATAGCATTTTACGTGAACAGATAATGCACCTCTACCTATATGTCTGGCTGTGTCACCGACAACCCGGGAGAATGTTTCGAAGGCTGCAGGGGTGCTCTGCTCATGCAGGGGCACCCTCTTATGTAAAGTCCAGCACCCTGCCTTGAGTTTTGCCAAGGCCTGCTATAGGGGTGACTTATAGGTTTTAAGTGTAGTGACCTATAGATATAGTAAACGTATATCTAAAGTAAGTGGTGCATGCACTGTCTTACACAGGATGCAATGGCAGGCCTGTAGTTCCATTATGCATGGCCTCTCATGGGTGGCATAATACATGCTTCAGCACATGGGAGGCCTATGGGATACCTTTGCCCTCGGTGCATGCGTACAGTATACTAGGGACTGACAACAGTAACCCAGTATCCAATATGGAGTGTACCTCTGTACATGGCATTACATTTTAGGGAGAAAGTAGATAGACTGGGGTCCTGATTAGCAGGATCTCAGTCAGGCTACTCAAAAACAGTGTAACATCAAGCAAAACGTGGGGGTTACCATAAGAAGCAGGTTCTACTTTCCTACGTTCTGCTCTCAGGTAAATCAGTTCAAGTCTGAGCTGATGCACCACATGCCACAGAAGGAGTCAAATAACCTCACACCTGAAATGTTATTTCCTGCACACCTTTGTAAGCCAGCAAAGTACAGGATTTGGGGTAAAAGTTTGAATAAAGTTCAGTTCATTAAAGTCTATTCCACCAAGAGCGAGTGGAAAAGGGCATAGAAAAGATAATAGGAATCAAGAGTTTGTCTGACAAATTGCCAGGCAGGAAAGACGAAATGACAGCCAGCCCCCATCTCCTCCTCAGGTGAAGCAATTATACTCCAAATGTTCAAAGTTTACACCCCTTAACGTATTAATCCCTTAGTCCATGGGTTTCTTTGGTCACTCACGGTGGGCTGTAATGGGATGATCAAGCACCCCTGTATCAGTCGCTGGTGGACACCTCAGAATAAACTATTCCTGCTGATGCTTCACCTTAAGCCTCCTCCTCCTGACACTAATACTTTACGTATATTTAGTATTTATGTTTGTATTTTACACAAGCAACATTACTTTTCTATCCTACCTTATGTGGGTAAAAAGGTCTTCTCATATTAGAAACAGTGGGTGATCTGAGTTCTTGACTATGCATCCAACATGCTGATAAAATGTAGGGACAACTAATTATAAATACAGTACATTTTGGTGTCCTAGTCCTGCTGCTCAGACACTTCTTCCTCTTATTCAGGCTCAGAATTAGCTGAAGAATAAACACAAAACCACTTATATTATCCTGGCTACTACTTCCAGTTACATAAACATACGCTCGCGTTTGCCTGAAACAGGTTGACTCGTTTAGCACCAGAAATAAAACATCAAAAATGGTGACTTTACACCAGTCTTGCCAGACCAGGGTTGCACTGGAAGAGAAAATAGGCCCTGGCACCAACATAAAAGTGCCCCCATTTGGAAACTGAGTTTTAAATGTGGCCCGATTTGGTTGACCTAGCAACCCTAAACCCTTATAAGATATACTATCTGGTTGATCTCTGAGGGGTGGAGAACTGCAGGCATTTGTGATTGTTGAAGGCAATGTGTGACAGAATACTAGAGAAATGCAGCAGTGACATTAAGTTCCTTCCCTATCAAAGAGCTAAAAGCATTGACTCCATGGAGTCTGGATACTGATATGGTATGGAATACAGTGTAGATGCTATTGCAGTAAGAAAGCTGAGAACATTGCTTAATAAAGAGTTAGGGTATTTTATTCCAAAACATTTAAACACTTTGCGTATTAAAAAGAAAGAAACACACATCAAAAAATGCCTTGATGTCTGCCTGGTTCAGCAGCTCATCCACTACGGTGTCAGGCAACCCATACAGCACTGCAAGATACAGCCTGCCAGGCAGACAACACTTCTCCCCTCATGCCTCATCCAACCAAACAGCTGATGCTAGCTTTACAGATGAGATATGGTAAACTTCGAGTTAAGGAAAGTTAGGGAATGATTATGTGCAGCAGCCATGGTGGGTAGAGCTGCCATTGGTTTATTTTCAATTTAGAACTGCAATGTCTGCTACAGCACACCCAATATCACAAGCTACAGATCCTACCATGTTTTGAGATATTCACCCTGGTCTGCATGGGCAGCCTGTGCAACTTGTTGTTGCCTGCAGTGCTGCCTGCAACTGCCTAATAGTGTTATTTAAAGATATTCTCAACACCTGCCACAGGACCACAAAACTGGCCAGTCAGACACAAAACTTACCCACATACTTACATGTCAGACTGATTAATTTTGCATTGCCAGATTGCCCTGTAGGGCGAGTCTTACCCTGTGTCCAACCAACCAAGATTCCCAGACATACTGTCCTCAATCTAGCGGGACCAACTGATTTACTTTATTCAGCTTAAATCTCTCCTCTTCATTTACTCGCCTGCCACAAATGACTATGTGATTACACAGCAGTCAATAATGCCTTCATGATAGGAGCACTGCTCAAGCACTTTGCCCATGATTTGAGCAGATTAGATCCAATCTGCCCATCAACCAGAATGTTCAGAACCTGAGCCATGCAGAAGTGAATTATTGTGATGCTGATGTTTCATAAAAAGCGACCAATTCCAAAAAGGTAGAAGTGCTATGTAAAATATCATTCTGTAGAAAATTGGGTTGTTAGTTATGGGGTGACTACCTACCCTAAACAACAAACACAATCCCTATCATGTGAACCATTAAAGTCACTAAATTACCCTGAGCTCAACACCCTGATAGATATGGCACAGAGCAGACAGGCATAATTTAAAGGTAACGTGTAAAGAATGTATGACGGTCTAAAATAGTAAAACAATCAAAACACAACACAAGAAAAAAAGCCCAGCTCGATTTAGACAAATAGAATCATTTGTAAGGGACAATAAATAAGGGGGGGTCCAAAAATGTGTGTTTCCCACGTTAATTCCTATAGGAATTTCAGACAAGAGAACAGCCCAAATCGTTGAACAGAATTACACTAAATGTTGCAGAAAGGTAGCTTTTGGTCCAAAAATCTACCTTTTTGTGAATTGCAAATCTGTTCAGTAGTTTTTGAGATATTAAAGGAAATCCAAATTTGAAAATCTAGGGACACAGATCCTCTGAGGATTAATCAATGAATCAATCAATCAGGAGTCTTGTGGAGCCGGCTACTCACCAGTAAGGGTCTCAAGGCGCTGGGTAGGAGTTGCTGTTTTGTTGAAGGTGCTATGGTTCAGCCTAAGAGCCAAGTCTTGATGTCCTTTCTGAATTGAGGCAGTGATGGTGACTGCCTGCAGTGGAGATGCTGGATGTTCCAGGTATTAGCCTCCAGGTAGTTGAAGGATCTTCCTCCGGCAGTGCTCTTGACAATTTGTGGGATGGTAGCCAGGGCCAGTTGGGTGGAGCGGAGGTTTCTGGTGGGTACGTGGAATGCAAGGTGGTGGTTGAGGTATGCAGGTCCTGCGTCAGGTAGGGCTTTGAAGGCATGTGTGAGGCGCTTGAAGGTCATTCTTTTGTTGATAGGAAGCCAATGGAGGTGTTTCAGGTGGCCGGTGATGATGCTGTGGCAAGAGTTGTTGAGGATAAGTCTGGTGGAGGCATTCTGAATGTTCTGCAGTTTCTGGAGGAACATCTGGGTGATGCCTTTGTAGATGTGTTTCTGAAGTCGATTCTGCTGCTGATAAGTGCATGGGTGACTGTCTTTTTGGACTCTGTGGGGATTCACTTACAGAGCAGTTGTAGCATGTGGAAGCAGGATGATAAGACAGCGTTGATCTGATGGCTCATGGTGAGCGAAGAGCCCAGGATGATGCTGAGGTTTCATTTGTGGTCTGTGAGGGTGGGGGGATCCAAGTGCTGTGGGCCACCAGGAGTCATCCCAAGCGGAGGGAGTGGAGTCCATGATGAAGACTTCAGTCTTCTCTGACTTCAGCTTAAGGCAGTTGTTCTTCATCCAGGTGGCGAAAGTCTTCGTCCTGTCATGAAATTTGTTCTTTGTGACTGTTAATTTGTTGGTGAGGAAGAGAATCAGCTGGGTCTCATTGACATAGGAGACAATGTTGACTTCATGGTTTCTGATGATGACTGCAAGCGGGACATGTAGATGTTGAAAAGAGTGGGGCTCAGGGAGGAGCCCTGAGGCACTCCGCAGGTGATCTCTTTGGGGTCCTTGGGGAACAGAGGTAGTCTGACTCTCTGTGTTCAGCCGGTGAGGATGAAGCAAATCCATTCCAGGACTTTGTCGCTGATGCCGGTGTCATGGATTCTTGTGTATAGGGTGGAGTAACAGATGGTTTTGAAGCCAGCTGAGAGGTCCCGAAAAATGAGGGCTGCAGCTTTGCCTCAGTTGAGTGGTGGCAAGGACAGTCTCCATCTGTGGTTGATCTGGAAGCCAGAGTGATAGAGGTCAAGGATATGGTTTGCGTAGATGAACTCTGAGAGCTGGACATTGATGGTCTTCTCTATGACCTTGGTTGGGAAGGGGAGAAGAGAGACCAATCTGAAGTTCCTGAGGTCCTTTGGGTCGTTGGAGGGTTTCCTCAGCAGGGGTTTGATCTCTGGGTGTTTTCAGTCTTCCGGGAAGGTGGTGGAGTTGATGGAGCAGTTGATGGTGTGGCAAAGGTGGTGCCTGGTCTGTTGAAGATGTGGTACAGGCAGAGGTCCACGGGTGCTCTGGAGTGGATGCACTTCATGATCTTGAGTGTATCATCCGTGGTGAGGGGAGTCTCTTGGATTCTAACGTCGTAGGGTGTGATGGTTGTGGGTGGGTGTCCGACTGGATGGCGGAGGCTTTCTTCAGCAGGGGTTTGATCTCTGCTTGTTTCCAGTCGTCCGAGAAGGTGGTGGAGTTGTTGGAGCAGTTGATAGTGTGGCAAAGTTCAGGGGCAATGGTGGTGCCTGCTCTTTGGAAGATGTGGTATGGGCTTGGGTCCATGGGTGCTCTTGAGTTGGTGCTCCTCATGATCTTGATGGTGACATCCATGGTGAGGTGAGTCCAGCTAAGTTGGGTCTGTTGGATTCTGACATTGTAGGGTGCGATGGTCATGGGTGGAGGTCTGTCAGGTTGGCGGAGGCTTACTTCACAGGGGTTTTATGTCTGCGAGGTTCCAGTGTTCTGGGAAGGTGGTAGAGTTGCTGGAGCAGTTGATGGTGTGGCAAAGTTCAGGGGGAATGGTGGTGCCTGCTCTGTTGAAGATGTGGTGAGGGCAGGGGTCCGAGGGTGCTCTGGAGTGGATGCTCTTCATGATCTTGAGGGTGACATCTGGGGTGAGGGGAGTCCAGCTGTGAAGGATCTGTTGGAGTCTGACCTCGGAGGGTGCTGTGGCTGTAGGTGGCGTGGGAGGGTCTTGGGTGTTATGGGCTGTCAAAGCTGTTGTGTGTCTTCTTGATCTTGCAGTGATAGTAAATGCCAAGGTTGATCACAGCAAAAGGTTATTTACTATTGAGTGCGTTGGCATTGATCCTTTCCTGTAGGACCACGTTCTTCATTGTTCCAATGAGGTGGTGGTATGTGGTGACAGTGATCTTGAAAGCTGAGTGATCTTCTGGGATCTTGCTGCTCCTCCATCTCTTCTTGAGCTGTCTGCAGGTGCATCTGGACTCATGAAGGGTGGGGGATTACCAGCTGGCTTTCTTGGAGTGTGGCTTGCTTGGGCTTTCTTCAGGGGAGCCAAAGTGTCTGCGCATTGGCTGCCAACACTTCAATGAGGAAGTGTTGGCAGCCTTATTGGGACTTGGTTTCAAGCCCCCCTCATGGAGCCAATAATGTCTCTGGGGACCGCCACCCCCAGAGCTGGCTCCCTATGTCCCGGTGTGCCCACCCCAAGGACATAGCTGTTTGTTTCAGCTTGGAAGGAACTGTAACAACTCCCACAAAGTGAAAGCAAACATAACTTTGCTCCCATCAATTGGGAGCTGTCAGATTCCACCCGCTGACTGGAAGCAGAGTTTTCATCTGTATTCCTGCCCTCAGACATGCTGACATTAAAACAGATTAAACGATTTCTCTTGCACACTGGGAGCTGCATTTCTAGCAGCTCCCTATGTGTGAGAGCTCATTCTGAGACCTCTGGGCCATGAAGCTCCACTCAGGGTCCCCAACATGCACAATGGGTGCCCTGGGTGGGCTCCAGGGCTAACTGGGAGACAAGCCGGGTCAAATCGGACCAGAGACAGGAGTTGTGCAGCCACCCTTCACTTAAAACCATTGCCAGGCCCCAGGGGATGGGATCCGAGGGCCCTTCTGGCCCTGATGCTAATTTCACAGAAACTAAACCTCAGCAGGAAGCACTTACACATATAAACATAGCATTTGGCCCAGTTGAAGTATCCACCTGTGCAAAGGACATATTATTCAAATCCTGGGTTGGCGAAGTCATAGCAAGTTTGTTTTCATTGCAACTCCATATTGAAAGATTATGTGAAATACTTCTTGGGGGTGAATGCATTGTTGAGCTACTGGAAGCGCAACTCCAGTGACTGTGACTATTCTTTCTTCTCCTTAGCTGGTGAAAGCAGAGTCCATGGTTCTCCTTTTGAATTGCTATGAGTATTCAAATGTACAAATCCCTTGGAAGGTTCACCATTTTGACCCGCCCACCTTAGTAGTATGTAAAGGTCTTCTTGCCTTTTGCGAGGATGATGGACAGCTTAACAAATGGCCCCCCCAGCATATTTCCCAATGATTTTGGCGAGGCATTGTTAATGCCAAGGAATATGAGGACATCTCCTCCAAAGAAAGAAGGACTTGTTTCATATAGTTAAGAAGAGAGACCCTTCTTTGGTGGAGATTTTTCTCTTTGTAGTCTCATTGTCTTCTCTATGGTAGGATTTCGTTTATCACATATTTCTGGATAAAGACGCACCAGGAACAATCACTTTTCCAAATTGCACACAAGGTCACTGATGACATTTCTTTGTGCTCCATTACTCAGTTTGGGTGAAAAATTCATTTTGGATATTTATCAAGGAGGTAGCACTTAGTCAATAACCAGTGGAAAGTACTCCACTTTGGTAGATATTTAGTGCAAAACTGTGGAGTCCTGTTGAATTCAGTCACAGGTATGGTTTCTTTGTGGCCCAGTCACTCACACATCTATTGACACACCCACACAGACACTTAGATACTCACTCACACACCTACTCGGACACTGATATTTCCACTCACAGACATACTCAGACACTCTCACATGCACTCAAAGACCTACCCAGACACTCATGCACCCACTCACAGATGCACTCAGACACACCCACACCCACTCACAAACTTACTTAGTCACTCATGTAACCGCTCACAGAACCACTCATACACTCTCACAGCCACTCACAGACCCATTCAGACACTCATGCACCCTCTCAGAGACCCATTGAGAGACTTGTACACCCACTCACAGACCCACTCCAGCACTCATGCACTCACTCACAGACTGACTCCCATACTCATAGAGGCACTCGCAAACCCACTCTCACATGCACTCACAGACCCTCATGCACCCACTCAGACACCCACTAAGACTCATGCACCCACTCACAGACCCACTCAGATACTCATGCACCCATTAACACACCCAGTGAGACACTTATGCAGCCACTCCTAGACCCACTCCCACTCCCACTGACAGACCCACTAAGACATTCCCAAACCCACTCACAGACCCATTAAGAAACACGAGCACTCACTCACTCACACACTCACACACTCTCTCAAAGGTTACAGGTTACAGTTAGGAAACACAATTTTAAAAAAAAATCCTTAGAAATTAATTTACAAAAACCAAAGGTTACAGGGATGTTATAGTTAGGAAATAACATTAAATAAACTGTGGAAATTTACACAAAAAAACAAAGATTTCAGGGACATTATGGCTAGGAAACAGATTTTTTTTTTAAACCTGAGAAATTCAGTTACAGGAATGTCATAGTTAGACCCAAATGTCACTCGTACAAAACCACAGAAATTCGGCTGTTACAGTTACCTGAGCTAACTATAACTTATGCCCCTACAATACACTGCATATGACCTTCACATATTACATCATTCATGACATGGTCAGTGACATCACCAAAGTGCACAAAAGGTAAATGGTGACATTTCCTCGTGCTTCATTATGCAGCCGTATTGTAGAATACATACTGGACATTTATCCAAGGAGATAGCACTTAGTATTTAACTAGTAGAAAGAACTGCACTTGGATAGATATGTTGTGCAAAACTGTGTACTCTTGCCATATCAAAGGGCAGGTATGGTTCCATCGCAACTGAGCCACTCACACAGCTACTGAGACACCCACAAAAACACTTAGACACACACTCATACACTCAAACACCCACTGGTAGACCCACTCAGACACTCACTTAGACACTCATGCACCAGTTAACTGACCCATACAGCCACTCACAGACTCATTAAGATACCCATGCACATACTCACAGACCACTACCGTCACTCACACAACCACTCACAGACCCACTCAGAGACTCACACACCCACTCACAGACCCACTCAGATACTCACACACCCACTTACACATCCAGCAAGACACCTATGCAGCCACTCCCAAGCCCACAAAGACACTCACACAGCCATTGAGACACTCACGCACAAACTCACACACCAACTGAGACACTAAGGCACTCACTCACTCACGAGAATTATAGGTTACAGTTAGGAAATTAAAAAATCCTTAGAACTTCACTTAAACAAACAAAGGTTACAGGGATATTATGGTTAGGAAACAACATAAAAATTAAACCTTAGAAATTAACTGAAAAAATAAAGGTTACAGGGGTGGTATAGTTAGGAAAAATATATTTTTTTAAACGTAGAAATTCGCTGAAAAAAAAAGTTACAGGGATGTTATACTCATGCTCGTACAAAACTAGTAACATTCAGCAGTTACACCCTGTAATGCACTGGTTATAACCTCACATTTTACATCACTCATGTCATGGTCATTGACATCACTGATGTCAACCTTTTGATTTTTTTCAGTGCATATATATATATATATATATATGCACCAAACAATTCCCACCACTTCCGGCTCCTGGCGAAGAAGGAACTCAGACTACCACAGCGATTCAGGCAAGATAAGTGTTTATTTGCGTTTCCCACGCAGCCTGCAACGACGCGTTTCGGGCTTCAGGAGCCCTTGATCACATTCAGCAAAAATTACGTCACTTGTACTTTTTATACATTTTTTACACCAAAGTGCACACCCCCTCGTTTGCGTGGACTGCAAGTCACGTGATGAATAGGTATGGAAGAAAGACTACCGAGTAGCTGTAAGTCTTTTGGAGTCATAATAAAAGTAATAACTGCTTAAATGCATTGATAAAATCTTTTACAGGATTAAATGTTTGATTTAAACCAAAGGCAAGTTTGTACACAATAATCAATTTATTTGAACAATATCTAACAGGATAAATCCTCATTTCATATATTTACACTATTGTATATATATGAAAGCTCCAAGGTACCCACAGGTAAGGAATGCACTCATCCAGCAGCCCTTATTCAAGCGGGTAAAAGACATCACTGCATCCCAGTCTGCAGCTTCTCATGTCTCGATTAAAAGCCTGACGCGTTTCTGAGCCTACGCTCGTCTTCAGAGGCTCGACTTGAGTTGACGCTTTGACACTCCCACTCGCACTGCTTTGTGGGACTTATAGTCCGTGTCTCTTCCCTGTATGGGTGCGTGCTCTGCCATTTCACAGCCCTGGATGGGCCCCGGGATGCAGATGTCCATAGATCCCTCGGCTGCTGCTTCACAGTAGGCTCGGCGACTTCCGGCCCATGACCCCCTGTGGTTTTTGAGCGGGGGGGTGCACACCTTCGCGGCTGGGCTGCCGCGTGTAAATGAAAGCTCCAAGGTACCCACAGGTAAGGAATGCACTCATCCAACAGCCCTTATTCAAGCGGGTAAAAGACATCACTGCATCCCAGTCTGCAGCTTCTCATGTCTCGATTAAAAGCCTGACGCGTTTCTGAGCCTACGCTCGCTTCAGAGGCTCGACTTGAGTTGACGCTTTGACACTCCCACTCGCACTGCTTTGTGGGACTTATAGTCCGTGTCTCTTCCCTGTATGGGTGCGTGCTCTGCCATTTCACAGCCCTGGATGGGCCCCGGGATGCAGATGTCCATAGATCCCTCGGCTGCTGCTTCACAGTAGGCTCGGCGACTTCCGGCCCATGACCCCCTGTGGTTTTTGAGCGGGGGGGTGCACACCTTCGCGGCTGGGCTGCTGCGTGTAAATGAAAGCTCCAAGGTACCCACAGGTAAGGAATGCACTCATCCAGCAGCCCTTATTCAAGCGGGTAAAAGACATCACTGCATCCCAGTCTGCAGCTTCTCATGTCTCGATTAAAAGCCTGACGCGTTTCTGAGCCTACGCTCGTCTTCAGAGGCTCGACTTGAGTTGACGCTTTGACACTCCCACTCGCACTGCTTTGTGGGACTTATAGTCCGTGTCTCTTCCCTGTATGGGTGCGTGCTCTGCCATTTCACAGCCCTGGATGGGCCCCGGGATGCAGATGTCCATAGATCCCTCGGCTGCTGCTTCACAGTAGGCTCGGCGACTTCCGGCCCATGACCCCCTGTGGTTTTTGAGCGGGGGGGTGCACACCTTCGCGGCTGGGCTGCCGCGTGTAAATGAAAGCTCCAAGGTACCCACAGGTAAGGAATGCACTCATCCAGCAGCCCTTATTCAAGCGGGTAAAAGACATATTGTATATATATATATATATAGAGAAGAAATGGCAGTAAGGCTCAAACGCGAGGAGGAAATTATAAAGAAGAGGAAGGCATACAAGTTCCAGCGTGACCGGCTGGACTACGAAAATGGCCAAATCTTCACGTTTGCCAAACGATATGACAAAATCAAGCAGCGCCATGGTAAAGAACTTTCCAACACTGCCGCCACCACTAAGGCTGACAAGAACGCAACTTCAACAACACGACAAGATGAAGTATCTTCTGTTTCTGGTGAGAGTTCACAGTATGAGAGTGAGTCTGAAACGGAAATCAGGCGTCAACAAATGTCGGGGTTTTGCAAATTTACCCCAGGGGAAGAAATGGAGATGGTAACTCAAGACCGAAAACTTACCCTCCGCTCTGGGACTCAATCGGCCGGCGCCAGCGCAAAAATAGGAAACGCGCAGAAAGGCGGGCCTGCAACAAACGCCGCAAATGCAACTGGCAAACCGCGAAAACAGCGCGCGAAAAAGCAGTGGAACAAACCACCGGTAGCCCAACAATAGTAGCTACCCTTGAACCTCCACATGTAAACTCGCAGGCGGTTATCAACCTTTCAGATGTGAACCTTTCACCTGAGGAAATTTCTATACTCTCGTTGGGATTATCGTATAGTCCTAAAGCCAATTTTGACTATGCAACCACAAAAATTGATGTTTTTAAGTTTGTCCGGAAGCTGAAGTTACGAAAACACTTCGCATCCCGGACTAGCTCCAGTGGGAATCTTCCAAATATCAGTGAGGTAACTGTACCTACCACCAATCTAACTGGTAGTGAGGCTGATACTACCGTGTTGGGTGCAGCATTAACGCAAGAACTTTTGGAACTGCATCAAGTTGAATTTGGTACCAATACCGAGAGTCAAGAGGCACTGGGGGGCGAACCATTGCCAATATCTTGTGCAACTAATTTCAAATTAAAATCGAAATTTTGCCCTCTGATGCTTAAGGATAATATAGATATCTTCCATGATCGTGTTGTTTCACAACTCAAGGAACTACAAATCAGAACTGCAAACCAAACCAAACGATATGACCACAGAGACAAGGAATACCATATGTTAATCAAAAAATTGAAAGCCAACAAGAACCTGGTGATTAGACAATCAGACAAAGGGGGTAACGTGGTCCTTTGGCCACGTAAAATGTACCTAGAGGAAGCCCACAAACAACTCAACGACAAGGAGTGTTATCGTCGTATCTCCATGCAAGAGGCATCTAATTCGAGGAACGATATTTACCTCAAATTATCCGCTTGGAGAAGCAAGGGCCTCATCACAATGGATGAATACAAGTTCCTGAAAAAAGACCATCCGGTGACCCCGGTGATATATTTCATCCCTAAGGTGCACAAAAGCATACATAAACCCCCTGGTAGGCCCATAATATCTGCTTGCAACAGTCTACTGGAGAATATGAGCAGGTATATTGACTTCTTCCTCCAGGAACATGTGAAGGGCCTACCGTCTTTTCTTCTTGATACCAGTGACTTGTTGAGTAAGATTCAAGACTTTATTTGGAGCCCCAATTATATCCTTGTATCAATGGATGTAACCTCGCTGTATACCAGCATATTTCACATTGATGGTTTGAGGGCTGTGCAGCATTTCTTGGAAAAACGTAATCAGGGTTTTCATGATCACTCTAAAATGTTGCTAGATATGATCAATATTTGTCTTGAGAACAACATCTTTCTTTTTGCTAATCAGCTGTTTATCCAGACCAGGGGAGTGGCAATGGGGGCCTGCTTCTCTCCCAGCTACGCCTGTCTCCACATGGGATACTGGGAGGAGCAGGTCCTGAGGAAGCAATATGCCACCGTCATGAACACCAAAGTTAAACTTTGGTTAAGGTACATAGATGACCTGGTCTTCATATGGGATGGATCTGAGTCAGAGGTAACTTTGTTTATAGAGGAATTGAATAACAACAACCTGAACATACAATTCACTAATACTGTGAGCAAAGAATCCATTGTTTTCCTAGATGTGGAACTATATGTTTGTGACAAAAAATTGCATACTAGACTATTCCGCAAACCAACGGCAGGAAACACATTGCTACATGCTGGAAGTCATCACCCAGCACACCTGATACGCAGCATCCCTTATGGGGAGATGCTGCGTATCAGACGAATTTGTAGCAGTGAGGATGAATGCCGACTGGCACAATTAGCATGCAAGGCCAGATTTGTTGAGCGGGGCTATAAAACAGATACGATAGATAAAGCCACTATTAGAGCTAATAGAATGGATAGAATTGCACTCCTGGGGTCAGGAAAGGTGCAAACTGATTCTGTAACTGACAACACCAACAGTGAGACCAGACTGATTATGGCTTACAATAAACAACATAAATGTATCCATAAAATAATCAAGGATAACTGGTCTTTAGTCTCCTGTGATCCTGTAATAGGACCACTTATCAGCAGAAATCCTAGCATCACCTATCGTAAAGCCCACTCCATGAAAGATAGTCTAGTATCAAGCAGTCCTGAAGTGGTCTCTGGCACATGGCTAAGTGACAGTAAAGGCTTTAAAAGATGCTCAAGCTGCAAAGCTTGTAAGCATGGCATCAGTAAGACTGAGGTATCCACTCCTCTCTCACCCTTTCCAATAAAAATCCAACAACAATTAAATTGCAAGTCAGAATTTGTTGTATATGTCTTGGAGTGCCCATGCGGCTTAAGATATGTTGGCAGTACTAGGCCACAAGTACATAAGCGCATACTTCAACATCTGCGAGCGATTACTCACGCAGATCAGGCTTACCCAGTAGCCAGGCACTTCGAGAGTAACCATGGAAAGGATGCGTCTTTACTGAAATATTTTGCGATAGACTGTGTTCCTCCCCAAAGGAGAGGCGGTGATAGAGAGTCACTTTTAAGAAAACTGGAGACTCGCTATATAATCCTTTTAGATTCTAAGGTACCGTCTGGTCTTAACACAGGGGAGGATTGCCACACCTATCTATGATTCTGTTCTTTAATATGCAAGACCTGTTAAATGTGCCATCTATGATAATGTTAGTTGAGTTGTTCAAGAAAAGTAACTGCATCTCCAGTTATTGCATTCTTATTAGAAACTGTGGATTTTCCATTCTGCACTGATACACTTTATTCCCTTTTTCCCTCCATGACCTACTGAAAATATTTTTCAATGTTGATTTTTAATTGATTATGATGCACTTGGTAGCACTTTTTATGCCATCACCTATTTTGCACTTTAAGCCAATTTTGCACAATACCGAGTATATATCTCAGGCTATGGGACTTGCCCACTGGGGCATCATTGCACTTTAGGTTTGATCCGTGATAATGTATATAAGGATCAAATGTGTAGATATATGAATTAATATTTTAGTTATATTTTATATGTATATAACTATTTATGAGCTTTTAACTTTTATATCACATTTTAAAAGTTTATATTACCTGTGCCTGAGTGTGTAATTGTATTTAGACATGTATTTTTTTGTACTCCAATAATGTGCAGAGTTTTACAGTGTATCCAATAATAACGCGAGATTATGCTGTTTTTTATTGTGTAACATATATAATATATAGGCATTTATGCCGTAATTATTAGTTGTGGAAAGTTTAGAAACATTGATAGTATTTTTTCTGTTTCTAACCCATGTGATGGCACATTGCACTTTAAAAGGGTGATCAGCCCTCGTGACGTTGTCATGTGATCAAGGCTATCTCTAGCCGAAACGCGTCATGGCAGACTGGTGCGGGCTAAAATACTAAAATAAAAAATATTGCACCAAACTACGGGTCTTGCTGGTTCCTGTGTCTTCAGATCGGCTGAATGCTGTGAGTTGTCTAAGGAGCGCCACGTACCTCATATATATATATATATATATATATATATATATATATATATATATATATATATATATATATATATATATATATATATATATATATATATATATATATATATATATATTATTTAATTGAATATTTGCACTAGCAATTATTTGACTACATGAATGTTGGCACATGCACTTTAGGAGAGTAAACAGATGTTTACCTAATGCACTTGAACTTTACTACAATGAATCTCTATCACCATAATAGTATATAGATAATGAACTCTACAGGCACTGATTTCATGCATAAGCACTTTACCTCAGAGTTAACAATGGACTTGTGCAATATTATTGTGTTAAACATTGGAGATGTAGTCAAGTATGATTAATTGGAATACAAAAGTTAAACGCTGATAGGAATTTGACATGGGTAACATGAACATAAAAGTAACACAAACAATTTAAATAAAACGTACACAATGTTTAAAAAAAATAGAAATAATAGAGAATAAAAATTTGTAAAAGTAAAAGAGACAAATTATAACCCGTGTTTTAACATATTTGCTTTGTGGTATGTTTCTATGTCAATTGTTTGTGAAACCATGTGATCTGTTGTTTTATAAAACATGGAAAGTAATGGCGTCTAGTGTGTGATCAAGGCAGTAGTCACTGCCGAAATGCTTTACCGCTAGAAATAAAAATCTGCAATGAGATATATCCTAGCTTGCTGTGTGGATGTCAAGTTACTGTTCACAAAATGGAATTGGTGTTTATATGAAATCCACCAGCTGCCAAGTGCGGCTACAATGACACGCCCTCGTTCTGGTGCTTTAAGGAGTTTGGTAGGATAATTAGTTAATATAGTGCATTCTCTGAAGCCCCCCTCCCCCCGAGCGGCCAGTAAGTCAAATCTATGCTGGAAGTGAGGAGCATGGCAAACCGCTATCAGAGCGTCAAAAGATGCCTGCAAGCAGGTAAGCGGATCAGCTTACTCATTGGAATCACTTTACATATTGGGGGGAGGTGCAGGAAATAATAGTACCAGTTGGGTTCAGTTCACACGGGATAAGTTTGTTGTATAAGTTGAACTAAGGGGATACTCTTTCAAAAAATGACAGAGAATTGGCTCAAAGAGAGGAGGCATCAGATGCAATGTTTGATGACAATGCAGCGAGTGGATACAATTATACGCAGACAGCGAGCAGCGAACAATGCACCACCTGAAATAGATCTCCAGTCCAAAATGCGTAAACTGGAGAAACTGAACAGAAGAAAGATCTCCAAATGGTTGGAGAGCAAATCACTTGAGAAATATCTGGAGGTGGGGAGAGTACCGCGAGGGTTGCACGTATTGAATCCCCGACCTTTGAGAACCCTGACATAGAAAGGCTGCAAGAATGGGCTATGAACAGTACAGTACCATCCCAGAATATGATGAGAATTTCGATTGTATATGTGAAACCAGACAGGGTACAATTATGATTAGTCTAACAGGAAATCAGTAAACTTGCCAAAGCTACTGCGTAATGTGAACAAATAAAAAAAAAATAGTATCACCTGGAATTCGCCCATGCCATGACAGCCTAGACGGATGTCCGGAGTACCGACGCACAGAGCGGTGCTCCGTTTCTACCTGCGCTGTAGCCAGGAGAGGTGGGGCGTGTATTCCCCGTAAATTGGGCGAATTCCAGGTGATACTATTTCATTTTTTTTTTTTTTTATTTGTTCACATTACGCAGTAGCATTATTAATAAGGTCCTGATGAAGCAGGAGGAGATCTTTAGACTCCATGCCCACCGCAGAAACATGTCGACCTAGAATCCATCTGAGTAGTTATTTGTGTAACACTACTTTTCACTGTTTTTACCTTTGGGTGTGGATAGGATACTATTAAAATATTTTTTCCACTTCCACGACCCAATCTTAACCTATCAATTTTTACACTTAGCACGGTTACTTCACCACATTGTTACACTGCTAGTCAGTTTTACCCCCTGATGCCATTCAATTGAGCTACTACATCTGAGTTCTCTTCCACTAGATTAGGCCACAGTTTACCTAATCCATAGTGGATGAACATCGCTTCCTTCGGGTGAAGGATCCCAAATGATGTGGGGCGGTACAGGATGGTTATCTGATGGGAATCATTGATTGTCACCACGTATCATTCTTTATGGACTTCGTGACTGTACCCTTTAGTTAACACAGTTTTTCAGATAGTCTCTTGTTCAAGACCCATTGTTATCTCTATAATTAGTTTGTAAACCATAAGGGACGATAACAATGTTCGGTCAATAAATATTCCCCTCTGACCCTCTCTGTGTTTTTAGGCTAATAAAGGGCCATTCGGTGCAAAAAAATGAAATTTTTATTTTTTATTTTTGCGGGGGGAGCGCCCGGTACGCGCACTGGGGAGCGTACCGGGGAGCGTACCGGGGAGCATATCATAGGGAAAAAAGAATGACAGTTTTTAAAAAATGTAGCTGTTTTTAAAAAAAATATATTTTTGTTGTTTTTTTTTTTTCATTTATTTAAGTACCTATATGTAGGTATCAATGTAGAGACTTAGGGGCAGATTTACAAGCCACTTGCATCACATTTGCGTCAGTTTTGCCATGTTAAACTTGACGCAAAGGTGGCGCAAGGGGCTTGTAAATCTGCTCCTTTAATTGTTGTTTTTTTTTTTTGATTTAAGTACCTACATCTAGGTTCAAATGTAGAGACTTAGGGGCAGATTTACAAGCCCCTTGCGCCACTTTTGCGTCACCTTTCCTATGTTAAAAGTGACGCAAAGGTGGCGCAAGGGGCTTGTAAATCTGTGCCTTAAATTTAATGTACACCTTCTCCTCTGTAGATATTTTGCATGAGTTTACAGAAGTTAATGTGGTATATGGAATCCATACCATAGTCTGTCAAGAAAGCAGAAACAGATACTTTAAGCACTTCCAGAGAAGGCCTAGTGGTTGATGGGTAGTGTATCCTGCTCTCTTATGATGAAAAAGAGATGTATATTACACATTGTAGATAATATAGTGGGAGAAAGGAAGTAACTATGAGTCAACTTACTATGTAACACAAAAAAGTTGCACAGTATACTATAAGTCTCACTTTATATTATAATCATTTTGGTACTACTTCATGAATTACATATTAAAATGAATAATGTCTCAAACAATTTAAAATTATTAAATATAAATGTATTCTTCTGATTCTTTTTCAAAATGTAATAAAACTTCTAACATAATATTGTCCGGAATTTCCTCAGAATCATTAGTACATGATTCTATTTGTTCCAAAGATTCTAGTAACTGTTGGTCGAAAGAGTCATCCATGAAATTAAATTCATCTTTTTGTTCTTCTGGATTTTCCACCTATACTTCAAAAGAAATAACAGTTGATTGTTTTTCTCCTTCCATTTTCTTTCTGAAAATTGCATAAAAAATAACTATATCAGTAGAGTTAGGGTACTGTTGGGTTTAAGTTCAGAAAGGTACTTCTGAGTTTTTAACAGTGAAGTAATTTTTGGGCAGTGTATGGTTTGAGGCAGGAAGTAGAACTATTTAAAAGTGCATGTGATGAAGCCTAAGTAAATTTATAATTATACCAGAGAAGCCTAACTCAATCCATAATTATAACAGAGAAGTTTATCTCAATCTCTAACTCTTACAGAGGGACAGTATATAACTATCAGAAAACGTTTTGCCAAAGTAACTTAAAGTGCACAACATAGTTCCCCTTCAAAAATATTAACTTACCTTTTTCAAAGGAGTTGAAGTTTTCTGTGAAAAATCTTTTCTAATGTACCTCAGGTAGTATTAGTCAAAATGGCTGTGTTTCCCTCTCATTTTTCATATATATTGATGTACATAACCAATCAAATTTCAGCACATACAAGTCAAAAATGTAAGTAACATTTTAATTGGTTGAAAATTCTAACACTTACATATGTGTTTTTGTCTTGTAATTTACCTCAGGATATTTAGACAGGGCTACAACCTAAATGGCTCAATGGAATACCATCACATTTGGGAAAATGGTAGGGACTGCTATCTAGTAGGGTCTTTTCTATATTTGGTGAAAGTCTGTCCAGTGGTTTTTAGGTAATTTTATTTCCCACATTTTTTGGGGGAGCGTTTACCGGTGCGCGCCCCGGTACGCGCTCCGGCAGCGCTACGGGAGTCCGCCATTTTGTATTTCGGTACAATTGAGACACAAGATGGAGGACAAACAACGTTGTGAATGGGTAAAAGGGGGCACGGAAGACACACCCTGACCCTCTAGGTTTTCTGAGGAGAGTTTAGGAGGTACATATATGCCCCAAAAATATTTTTTTAAAAATTTTTCGCAGGGGAGCGCCCGGTACGCGCACCGGGGAGCGTACCGGGGAGCGTACTTTAGTGAAAAATAGTGAAAAAAGTGAGAGAAAGATAATCATTTTGAGTGATCAGAGGTAGGGTAGCTCTGAAAAGAGCTTTTGGGTTCTGTGGCTGATTTAGGTACCTACAAGTAGGTTCCAATGCACAGTCTTAAATTCAGGAGGAATATTATATTCCCCTCATCTGAGAAGTGCACACCATCTCCTCTGTAGATATCTTGCATGTTGTAACGCAAGTTATTGTTGTATATTGAACCCATTCCATTGTCTCTCATGTAAGCAGAAACAGATTTATTCACATGTTTCCGTGCTTTCTCAAATTGTGGACAAAATTGGTTGGACCAGTTCCATTTCTGTCTTTGACATATATTGGAATATACCAAAGCAGTGTGTGGAAAAAGTGTCATCAATTGACCAAAGGTGTCCTTTAAAAGCATTTCCAGACCTACCCCAGTCAAAGTGCCCAAGTCATTTCCACCACAGTGCACTATTAAGAGGTCAGGGTTTGGCAGATGCAAAAAGGTTTTCACCAATGGTATCAATTGGTGACATCTCAATCCTCTCTGGCCAATCCAATTGATTTCCACATTTGGTAAATCAAGGTTGTGAAATTTTCTGCTAGCTGCATACCTTTGAGCCCAGTGAATGTAGCTATGTCCAATAATCAAGACAGAATACATGGCATGAGAAGGTTCTGGTACAGTCAGATGAAGTGTGGGAATGAAATGGCAGTTGGAACAGAAGGAGTTTACAAAAAAATAATTGTGGAGTTTCACTGCTCTTGAATCACAAGCAATGATTGGTGGATTCAGATAGTTGAAAACTAAAAGTTAGGGTGCATGGTTGTGTTTTGTGAAAGAAGCAATTTGAATGGTTAAGAAAAAGTCAATTAATGAAAGATTGCAGTGGATAAGCTGGTGTATTGAGAGGTCAAACATCCTTGCTGACTTCATTTGCAACATTGTAGAATAAACATTTGAACCTGAGAGTTCAGTAAGGAGGGAGTTGCTATGGTAACAGGTAGAAAGGTCTGCGGGGGGAAGGGTGTTGGTTTGAAAATAGTGAGGGAAGAGTTTTGATTGGTTGAAATGAGGCATAAGTGTGTAGAATTAGAGGTTTTCTGTGCCAGTCATGGTTGCAGTGTGTTGAGTGCATACCTTTTGCTCTGCTAAAGAAAAATTGGTGTGTGTGTCTGACACTGTTCTCAATATCCCAAAGCATTTGTAAAGGTAAGTAATGATTCATTTAATTTAGATAGAGACTTGTATGCTCTATGGAGAAGATTTGGAAGCAGATTGTGTTTTTTTAATGTTGCTTTGTGTCATGTTTTTTGATAATGCTTGGTTAAAACATTTTACTGCATAGAGGAATTGTATTTTGTGAAATAGTGAAGTTTCAGTTGTGAAATTGAATGCTTGTACATAGGACCTGTGCTGTGTTTCTGAAATGTTATTTAAAAAACGATTTTGGGGTAAATGAATGCCTTTTATATTTTTGAGAAGGAATTATTAGTGTTTGCCTCATTAAATAAATATATTTGAACCTTTTACAATGATGTCACCTGCATTACCTCAGATTAGGATGCAGATTGAGCTTCTTTCTGGTTGGTTTGTGTCATGTTTTTGGATAATGCTTGGTAAATAGGTTTTGCAGCATAGGGGAATTGCATTATGTAAAATTGAGAAGTTTCTCTAGTGACATGGAATGCTTGTACATAGGACCTGTGCTGTGTTTCTAAAATGTTATTTAAAAAACGATTTTGGGGTAAATGAATGCCTTTTATATTTTTGAGAAGGAATTATTAGTGTTTGCCTCATTAAACAAATATATTTGAACCTTTTACAATGATGTCACCTGCATTACCTCAGATTAGGATGCAGATTGAGCTTCTTTCTGGGTGGTTTGTGTCATGTTTTTGGATAATGCTTGGTAAATAGGTTTTGCAGCATAGGGGAATTGCTTTATGTAAAATTGAGAAGTTTCTCTAGTGACATGGAATGCTTGTACATAGGACCTGTGCTGTGTTTCTGAAATGTTATTTAAAAAACGATTTTGGGGTAAATTAATGCCTTTTATATTTTTGAGAAGGAATTATTAGTGTTTGCCTCATTAAATAAATATATTTGAACCTTTTAAAATGATGTCACCTGCATTACCTCAGATTAGGATGCAGATTGAGCTTCATTCTGGTTGGTTTGTGTCATGTTTTTGGATAATGGTTGGTAAATAGGTTTTGCAGCTTTGGGGAATTGCACTATGTAAAATTGAGAAGTTTCTCTAGTGACATGGAATGCTTGTACATAGGACCTGTGCTGTGTTTCAAAAATGTTATTTAAAAAACGATTTTGGGGTAAATGAATGTCTTTTATATTTTTGAGAAGGAATTATTAGTGTTTGCCTCATTAAATAAATATATTTGAACCTTTTACAATGATGTCACCTGCATTACCTCAAATTAGTCCTCTTCCCCTCTCTTTCCTTGTTTTGCTCCCTTACTCATTTTCCTTTCCTTACTCATTGTATTCCACTTCACTCACTCCTTCCCTTAGTCCCTCTGTGTACTTACTTCCTCACTCCTTTTCACTCAATCCTTCTATATTATCGTCCCTCCCTTCATCCCTTCATTCTGTGACCCCCCTTCACTCATTCTAAGTCATCTTCCATTCCTCTTTATTGTAAATGGATCCTCAATCAGACTCCTTTCCCTCTCACTCATTCCCCTTTTACTTACTCTTCTTTCTTGATGTAGTTTTGATAACTCACATTCTTTTAGTCTCTTACTTACCTTCACTTCATTTCTCTCATCTTGTCTTCCTCTCTGTCACTGAATTTATCTGCCTTACTCTTAGTAATTTGCTCTTCTTCTATTTCTTTTTCCCTCTTTTTGTCCTTCTACATTACTTTATTTCCCTTTCTGTATCCTTCACTCTTGCTTTATTTCTTAGTACACTTTTATGATTTTTAACCTCTTCACCTGTCTCTTTTATTTTAATATATATATTTTACTAATTATAACTTTTTTTTTCTTCTCTCTTTCACAGATACAAAGTGTAGAAAAAATATGTAATTAACTTTACATTATTTATATGGTAAGTGTGACTAAAAAATGTAGTTTGTCATCATCCTTTGCTTTAACCTCACTACTTTTCTCTCACCCTACCTCACCCCTGTTTCCTTACTCTGCATCCCTCACTTATTCTTATCCTCCATGTTTACTTCTCTTTTCCTTACTTTCCTACCACATTCAAATTCTTTCAGTCCTCCTGCTCACCCACACTCCCTCACTTTCCTTTCTTTTCTGGTTCGCTCAGTCCCTTTCTGTCACTCTTTCCTTTTCTCTCTCTGTCCTTTGTCTCTGTCACTCCCCATGTCTTTCCTTTTCTCAGTTACTTCCTCTAACACCTTTTCTCTGTCTTTCTATCTATTACACAGTCCCTTTGTGTTCCTCCCTCTAGCTCTCTTTCTCTTTACACCACTCTGTCTGTCCCCTTTCTTTATGCTCACTTCTTCGTTATTTTTTTTTATTTTATTTTTTGGGTGCGCTAACGGGACGCCCCCGGTACGCGTACCGGGTGCGCCAAAATACTGCGCTCTCTGGTGCGCTCACCGGTACGCGCACCGGGAGCGCTCCAGGGCAAAAAAAAAAATTACAAAAAAATGAAGATACATAAAAAAAATAGTATTACATAAATATATAATATAGAACTCATTTTAAAAAATATTACATTACATAGGTATAGAAATTTGTTATTAAAAAACCTAAGAAATTCACTGAAAAAAACATAGGTTTCAGACCAGTTATAGTTAGGAATTAGCATTTAAAAAACCTATGAAATTCACTGAAAAAACCATAGGTTTCAGACCAGTTATAGTTAGGAATTAGCATTTAAAAAACCTATGAAATTCACTGAAAAAACCATAGGTTTCACACCAGTTATAGTTAGGAATTAGCATTTAAAAAACCTAGTAAATTCACTGAAAAAACCATAGGTTTCACACCAGTTATAGTTATCTGGAAATTTAATTGACAAAAAACCATTGAAATTCCCACGTTATAGTTAGTTGGACTCACTATAACTTGTGCGCCTGCAATGCACTGCTGATGACGTCACATATTACATCACTCATGACATGGTCAGTGACATCACTCATGACATCACTGATGACACCATCCTTGTGACAGAGTGACAGACCTCCTTTCAGTGTAATGTAACCCTTAAAACACATATTCAAAAATAGAAACTAACATTTAAAAAAAAATGGAGATACCCATACCAGTTACAACAACCAATTCAGTAATTCCACCATCTATATACACATCCACTTATTCACCAACAGTTCTATATAGTCACTCATACATATACTCACTCATCATATGTAGTGATACACCTATACATCCTATTACACACCGACAGTCATCCAAAAGTTGCTCACACACATACTCACACATGCAAATAAACTATTGAACATCCATTTATTTGCATTTACTGCTGTACACACACTACCACCTTACTTCTAAGGAAACTTACACATACTTACTCTCTTAAACAATCACTTATAGAACCACATACTTATTTAAACAGGAACTCTTACAATCTCTCACTCTCACATATACTCACTTATATACATCAATACTCACATATACTAGATTAAAACATATGTCGTTACTGATAAAGACACTAGTGAGACAGTCATTCACTCACTAACACACACATATACACACTCATCCACCCATACAGTCCTGCACATATGCTGTCTTCAAAACACATACAAACAGTGAGTCAGTCATTGATGCATCTATGTGCTAAGTAATACCCCCACCAAACCATACGGACACTCATACTGATACTAAAAAATACATCTAATAGCCCATATACACACACATGTAGCTACTCACCAACCCATGCAGCCACTTATACACAAAGTGAAACACTGATACATATATTTAAATATTTAAACATTACTCTCTAATATATGTATTCACTAAGATACACTTAATAAGCCAGTTAACCAATCAATTTGTTTTTTTAAACATCCATTTACACACTTATTTAACCATTTATTCTTCCATCGACCTTTACAAATACATATATAAAACATATTGATTTTTCAGAAAGACACACATTCACTGGCTGGTGTCATCAGTGATGTCATGAGTGATGTCACTGACCATGTCATGAGTGATGTAATATGTGACGTCATCAGCAGTGCATTGCAGGCGCGCAAGTTATAGTGAGTCCAACTAACTATAACGTGGGAATTTCAATGGTTTTATGTCAGTAAAATTTCCAGCTAACTATAACTGGTGTGAAACTTATGGTTTTTTCAGTGAATTTACTAGGTTTTTTAAATGCTAATTCCTAACTATAACTGGTGTGAAACCTATGGTTTTTTTCAGTGAATATATATATATATATATATATATATATATGTATATATTATATGTGATCAAGGACACTCTGATGTCCGAAACTCATCATATGGCTTTGTGAGAATACAAAAAAAGACCTGATTTTTCCACGCAACTCTGTAGTCCATGACTCTCTCTTCACAGGCTGGAAGTGAAGAGAGCCAGTAATTTGCTATTACGGCAATTACTGCAAGCTAAGCCCATTGTGGGCGGAGTCATTCAATAAAATAGAGTTATTTATCAGGCGAGCCTTCCGTGTTTCTGTGCAAACTCATGATGAAGAGGTGTTTGCCTCAAAACACGTCGAGTATCATTGCCAATGTGGGCAGAGGGGAAGCATGCTCCAATGAGGCTAACAAGGACCATGAACGTGGTGGGAGCATTGTTAAGTGCATATCCTGAGCGCAAGGGAGTTTGGATAACATTTTGGAACGCGGCTGCCTGAGCTGCGGTAACAGGAAGTGCACCACTTCAAATGGAAGGGCTGGGGAAGGCAAGATTCCTTTCCGTGGCAGGATGTTCCCTTGCTCAAAATAGCGTGCAGCCCTAGAGGGCCAACCTAATATAGGACATTCCGAAGGTTTTAATGTACACATGTGCACGGATTAACACTAACACTCACCTGAACTGCAACTGCATTACGGCAATTACTGCAAGCCAAGCCCATCGTGGGCGGAGTAATTCAATAAAATAGAGTGATTAATCAGGTGAGCCTTCCGTGTTTCTGTGCAAACTCATGATGAAGAGGCGTTTGCCTCGAAACGCGTTGAGTATCATTGCCAATGTGGACAGAGGGGAAGCATGCTGCAATGAGGCTAACAAGGATCATGAACGTGGTGGGAGCATCATTAAGTTTATATCCTGATATATATATATCCTACAAAGAAGGTGCCTGCTATGAAAGAGCCCACCTCCAGGTGAAGGAGTTAATATCTTGTTGGCATTTAGCTATTTGCTTACTATCAAAGGCCATCGGGATGGAATTGAACAGGAAAGTATATTTGGGCAGGATAGACATTTTGACTAAGTGTGTCCTTCTAAAGATAGATAGAGGGAGGTGGTTCCATGTCTTAAGCTGTTTCCGGCATTCTTTATATACTCGCTCCAAATTTTGAGAGGCAATCTTACTAACGTCTTGGATGATTCTAATGCCTAAATAGCGCATGGAGGACACAGTCTCCCCAAGAGAACTAGTGGTATTCCAGGCCATGATTTCCGTTTTATCAGAGTTTATCTCTTATCCGAAAATCTTGCCGAACTCCTCTGCCCTCTTAATCACTGTGGGGAGAGCCAGTTCTAGATTGGATGTCAGAGCCTGCAAGCCTCTTTCAGTGTTGGCAGGAAAACATGGCGCCCGCATGCTGAGTGGCAGCGCGCACCTTCGCTAGTGCTCTCTACCCTTCTCCCCCCCTCATTCAATGATGCCGCAAACTTGGTGGCATGATAGTAAATTCATTAGAAATAATGATCTTTCTTAAACTTCGGACGATAATGCCCAGCTGCTACAAATATAATCAGTTAAAAAGCATGTTAACTCTGGGATGTGTAAAAGTATAGCACACTATTCTCTCCATTTCCCTATCTCTCTCTGTCTCTCTCTATATCTCTCTCTCCTCTCTCCTACTCAATCTATCTCTCTTTCTCTCCCCACTCTGTCTTGTACCTTTGATGGTACAAAATAAAAGTCTTGAGGGGTCTAAGGAAGGGAACTTTTTGAAAGCTAGAGAAGGAGGTGTGGGAGGCAAATCATTTCTCCTGTTAATGAATAAAGACTACGGGGCAGATGTATCAAGGTTTTTTTTTGTCACAAACGCTGCGAATCGCAAAATAGCAGCGTTTGCGACAAATAAAACGGAAATTGGTATGTATGAAAAAAATTGCTTCGCAAATTAAAAAATCGCAAATATTGCGATTTCTTAATTTGCGATAAGTGGATTTCTGAGAATTAATTAGCGATTCCTTATTTAGCATGTTTTTTGTTTTGCGAAAATCGCAAACAAGAAATCGCAGCATAAGAAATCGCAACTGGATGTATGAAAAAATCGCAATTTGCGAATTCCTGAAAATCGCAAAATAAGAATTCGCAATTAACACCAAGTACATTCAGGTGGTAACAATAAAAAAATTTAAAAAGGCACCCAGAATGCACAGAATTGCTTTCCAAAATGGCTGGACTATACCTGATAGCCAGGAGGCTGTGCATTCAAGCTCTTGCACAGAGGAGACAGGAGAGAATCTTCCGATTACGCATCACACTGTTTCAGCAGACTCAAGAGGACATTTATGACAAATACAAACTTCATCCACACACCATTATGGACCTCATTAATAAATTGAAAACATTTTTGGAGCATCTAACACGCAGAACTCAATTAATTCCAACTCATGTGCAGGTATTGTGCTTACTGCACCTTTTGGCTTCAGGGTCTTTTCAAAGCGTAAATGCAATGGGTGGTGGGGTGTCACAAAATGCCCTATCACGCTTTTTTCATGTGTTCCTGGATGCAATGCTGAACAGGCTTCAACATCACATCTACTTCTCAAACACCCAACAAGCCATACAAGAAACTAAGTTGGAATTCTATCAAATTGCACGCTTCCCACATGTGATTGGATGCATTGATGGAACTCATATTGCCATCACTCCACCAGCAGCCACAGAATATGTATTTCGTAATAGGAAAAGCTACCACTCTCTCAACATCCAGATTGTGTGCAATGCCAAATATATCATCAATGACATAGTGTCAAAGTACCCAGGCAGCACACATGATTCCTTTATCTTCAGACATAGCGGAATTCATAGACGTCAGAGTGCTGGACAGTTTGGAGAGGGATACCTGCAAGGTAAATCACACTCATGCAAACATCCATCCATCCATTTTTTGACAATGGAACATACGGTACTTTTTTTTCCATCCATGCAGGTGATAGTGCCTATTCAGTGCTTGACTTCATCCTAACGCCATACTTGAACCCTGCAACTCCAAGAGAAAGACGGTACAACAGGGCACACCGGTCAACACGTGGGGTCATTGAACGCACATTTGGCATTTTGAAAAGCCGTTTCAGATGCATACACAAAAGTGGAGGCGCTTTGCAGTACAGTCCTGAAACCTGTTGTAAAATTGTAACAAGCTGTGCAATGCTGCATAACATGGCCATGCGCAAAGGCACAGACATTGAAGTGAGTGAGTCTGACACATCTGATGATGATGACATACATCCACCTAGAAGGGCTGCAGCAGGAGTAGGAGCTGTGGCTGGCCGTCAGAGACGGTCTGTGATTATACGGAATTATTTTTAGGTAAGGCAAGCAAATCTACAGATTTACTTTTTATGCAAGTGTTGTTTTTATTCACAACACACAAACCATAGTGCAGTTTGCAAAATGTAAATTTGAAAAGAAAGTAAATGAAAAGAAACACAAATGTAACATGGAGCCATGTTCCACAATGCAGTAATGCTCAATGAATTGTACTTTAAACTGTCACTTCTTGCGCTGGCGGCTTGAAGCAGGATGTTCCTGTGGTTGTATGATTTCTTCATCATGTGCTGTGCCAGCACGCCTTCCACTTCTGCGCTGGGTCAAGTGAATAGTTGGTGTGGGGTTCCTACTGCTCCTACTGGAGGTCTCCTCACTGTCAGCTGAGGCAATGAGAGCGCTTGCGCCAGAGTTGGAGGTTTGCAACATTTCTACAGCAGAGGTCACTCTGTCCAAGCTGTTTGCCATTTTATGGGTGTATTCGCTCATTTCACGCTGCATGTTAATGCTGCGCCTGGTGAAGTTGCTTGTGACAGTACATAGCTAGTTGATTGCTTTTGTATAGCCTTGCATCCTGATATGTGCATGCTTTGCAGCCTTGTTGCGTGCATTCTCCGTACGTTCCAGGGTCAGACACAGTTTTTCAATTGATGCAGCCATGCCTTCTTGATTTCTGTTCAATCTTAAAATCTGACTATTGATTGATCTGAGGGCTTTATGTTGCAGGCACTGCACGTAAAGCATATCCTGCTCAAGACTAGCAAAAACTGAGCCTGCTTCCATTTGCCCACTGCTGCTCCTACATGTCTGCAACCTGTTTAACCGTGTACTCCTTTGACTTTGGGGTTGGTCTTGTGAGTCACGAGGGCACAGTGTGTCAGGCTCACTGTGTACTGTACCTCCATCTACATTCTCATCTTCTTTGAATGGTGGCCGAGGAGCTACATGCCTGCGCTTTCTGCGCACAATTTGAGTAAGGCAGTGGCATCAGTGCCCCCTCCTTCATTATAAGATGTGACATGGGGAGGTGATTCATCACCCTCAAGCTCTCTGGATTCCCTTGATTATTCTGTGGATGTAGAGTGAGACATATGAGTATGTTTTTGTATGTGCATTTTCTGACAAATAAAGTTTTTTTATTGAAACAATCACTATCACTATACTAAATGTTTACCATCATAATTAATTCTCAATTATTTCATGTGTTCCTATGATGCAAATGTCAAAATAATTATGATTGCACTACAAATCCCATGATGCATTGTGTCCTACATGTTCCACAGCCTCACTGGACTACTACATTCCTCACACTGAGAACTTGCACAGGACACACACACATGAATTTCAAACATTTAATACACTGCTTTGCATGTATCTTACCTTGTGCTGTTGGTGTAGGGTCAGAGCTATCAATGTTAGCCACTCCACTCACACTCTCTGGAAGCAGGGTTGTTTCAATTAGTTCCTCATGGGGTGTTGGTTGGTCTGATGTTGATGTACCACCACCAGTTTTATTTGCCTCCTTGATCCTTTCAGCAACCCTCTCTTTGGATCTTTGACGCATGTCATACCATCTTTGTTTAATTTCATCAATGGTTCGATTGGTAACTCCAACAGAATTTACTTTTTCCTGGATCAGCAACCAAATGTTTCTCTTCCTTGCTTCAGGAACTTTTAAGGATTTCTTTCCAAAAAGCAACTCATGGCTACACACCATTTCTTCTATGAGGATTTCTTGTTCCTTTTCTGTAAATGTTTGCTTCCTTTTCCTCTTGTCTCCAGACATTTCCTACTGTGTGTTCTGTGACTCCATTGCACTCCAAACAGGTCTCCTCTGCCTCCCAACAGTGTTCCAACTGCCACTGGGTGTGGCTCAGGCAAGCAGGTGCAGGCAATCACTCCAACTTCCTGGGTGTGATGTCATCAGCCTGTTCCAGCGTTTTTTGCGATTTCTTAATTTGCGAATTTCGCAAAATAAGAATTCGCAAAATATTCTCTTAATTTTTTGCGATTTTTAGGAAATCTCTAATTATTCGCAGAAATGTACATACATACCATTTTGCAATTCCATAATTGCGATTCGCTAAAAATCGCAATTAAGGACTCTCTAAACAGAAAGTTGATACATCTGACCCAATATTCCTGGGAAATACTTTTTTTAAATGTATTGGTTTGTTGACAAAACACGGCTGTGATCTAAAATTAAATGTGGCCATTTACTTATATCCTTATAGTGAAAATATACAATACAGTTTAAAAAAGTGAAACATGGATGTGGGTCAAAATATTTGGTTTATACAAGTGCAAACACAGGTAGTAAATATTTTAATAAGAGAGGGGAACATTCTACTATATACAACCTCTTTCTGAGCATTGTGGTGAAGCAGGCTTAAAACGTTTCCAGTTTGGGTTTTGCTCCGGTTTTAGCTTTTTCACTTTGCAATTAGAAGTAATGATTTTCTTCATGGTAGTCCCCTTCATCAATATGTTTGTGCAAAACAAACAAACCACATTGCTTTTAAACCTATATAGAACCCATATATGATTACACTCACAATTTAGCAATAATGTTAAATTATATTATTGCATTTTCACAACAATGCTTTCCACCTTCCTCTAAAGCTCTTTGATCGGACTCAACCACAGCTACAAACAGCTTTGCCTTCCCTTTGATTACAGGAGCGGCTCCTCCGCTATGGTGGAGGAGCGTCGCACCACTGCTGAAATGCAGCAGTCAAAAGAAAGCAAAATGACAATAAAACTACTTTATTGTTATCTTATTTCTACTTCCAGTCTGCTGAGTCTAGTGTGGGCGGGAACATGCTGCAGCATCACTCAGCTTGAGGAGGATGAGTGGTAGGCACTGAAAGTGCGCATGTTGGTTTGGCCGCCAGCGGTGGCTGGCCAAACTGACATGTGCACTTGGATATCTACAGGCTTTTCCTTGGAGATATCCCAGTGCTCAGGGGCAAAGGCTTTCAGACCCTGGACCAGGACCGTCTCTAGACTGGTGCCATCGCAACAGGTGTTGGCTGCTTGGGGGTGCAGTGTTTGCAACTTTATTATGCTTTTAAAGCCCCTGCTGCCGCATGCTTTTCCTCCTACAATTACAGGGCCTCACATAAATGCCAAGATAACTCCTGTGATTAATGTTCCAGAGATCAGAGTTTTGTGTAGTTGAGGTTTTTGACTTATGCGAAGGTAGCACAGAGGGTAATATGCCTACTGCATAGAACATGTATCAAGTATATTACAGAGTGCATTTAATGTAAATAGATCAGCAGGTTACTGCTTTTAAAAGAGCCATCCTTTTGTTACTTGCATTTTATAACTTATAGTCCTAATATATAATAGTGTGTTAGTTACTTTCATCATAGAACTGCATACACACTGCAAAGCACAGAACATTGATTAATGTTGCAAAAGGGTTAATTTGGGTAGAAATGGATTCTTAATTTCGGTAGAAATGGATTCTTATTATTAAAGAAACTCCCAACTATGCTATTTCTTCTTCGAGTCTGAGTTTGTGCTTCTACACACCAAGCACTCTTAAACTATACTGCCTACCAGTATGGATGACATGTGACTCCTACACTTTTAGTCCTTTGGCTTATGTAACATTTCCTATGCACTGATTTACACAAGTATGATTGATTGTCTGTGTGTGTGTGATGCAAAGTGCTCTGACATACTTTTCTGTTATGAGTAGCGCCATATGCAATGCATCTGAGAGAGAGTGGTTATGGAGATTTGGTCACCATTACAGGGTGCTAGTGAGAGAATCTGTGGTGGAGGTGGTCATTGTGGGAGGCAACTAACATTGTCGCACTGGGCGCCACCAGCGCTAGAGCCGGCCCTGCCCTAGACCCTGCTGGAGGGCAAAATCGTCCAGCTCTGCCCAGTCACAGCACTTCTCCTATGGTGGGAGTAATAGCCTGAGAGAAGTGCCGGGAATGCTGGGGTCTGGGAGCCTGTGCTCCTGGGTATTATAGTGCCGGACGGAAGCAGAGGAGCAGGAATGCATGACGTGGGAGCAGAAGATTGCAGCAGCTGGCAGGAAAGGTACGTTTATGTATATATATATTTTTTGCCCTCCACCTCGGATTTGACAGCAGCATGTTTGATTAGGTAATGTCAGTCCGGTGCAACTTTTTTCATTGCACAAACAAAATCTCATGTAAGCTCCTATTGATGGGACTTGGTGGTGATGACAGATCAGAGCTTGTAAACAGTTTCTCGCAGTTCTTCAGTAAATAGGCGTAGATTTATAATTCTTTTAATACGGAAAAAAAAGACACACCGTATGTAGAATGTTGTTGCTCAAAGCTTTGGAAGGTTCAAGTTCCCCTTGTTCAGAGTTTGCATGGTGAAGATATATGCTTTTTGGAAGGGGATGAACTGTAAACTTTTCTGTTCTGGCTGTGTAGCACTCAGGGCATACACGAGTGAGAACCAAGTAGGTTTGTACGCCAGACGAGCAGAAGCCGCAAGTGACGGATACTTGCCGTCTTGGATAACTCGATGCCCATGAAGCGTTAATTACCGCTTCAAGTGTTTTTCTCCTGAACCAGGAAAAGACACTCTTTCTTTACACCAGACCACAATTTGTGGTCTGTATTTGAACGAGGGCTGGACGCGCCTTAGCGTGTGCGGCCCCCCCCGCTCAAAACACACGGTCCTGACGAAAACCCCAAAATTTTTCATATGGTTGATACATGTAGACCTACTTTCAACTTACTCACATAGCACACTACGCTATTTTTAGATTTATCACACTTCTCTGGACACCAAAGCCTTCCTAAATAGGCACTGGTGCCACACAGTTTTTTAACAGGGTTCAAGCACTCAAGAATAAAGTCTTGGTGTGAGTAGTCTTGGCCCTTTTTAATACACGTATCACAATTACCTTTTGCACATATAAAAAAACAAGAAACCCGCTCCACTGTAACCAGGTGTCGTAGCACACCCTATGGGCACTCGGCCTATGGGGTGGGACCCCAATGATGAAGCATGTCACCAACCAGGTTGGTGAGTGAGGGGTCTTCCCTAAGGACAACTACTGTTTTTTTTTTTTTTTTTTTTTTTTTCCATTAGTGCCTGTTTATTTATTTTCAGCTTTTTTTCAGCTTGTGTCCTTCCTGTTTGGCCGCCTACCTCGCCGCCCTCCGTCTTCCCTCCCCGCTCCTCGCTTCCCGCCACCACCGCAGACCCCGCCCCTTTTTTCCTTCTGTTCCCTCCCCGCTCCCGCCTCCCAGCTGCTCCGCCCACCCGCGCACTTCGCCTTTAAATGGCGACCGTGCGAACGCGCAGCGGTCACACGCAGCGGGCGCGCCGATTGTGCGCCGAAGGCGCGCCAAAGGTAAGCCCGTCTGCGCCCGTCCGCGACCGGATCGCGACCAGCGCCAGGACCCGTGGCCCACGAAGACCCCGACCGACCCGCCTGACGTACTCCGCCGCCACCCTCATCGCTCTCAACTCCGGCCGACTCCCAGATTGCCATCAAGCCACACCACGACGCACCCACGGACCTTTCAGCTGCCACGCCTGCAAATTCACCTGCATCCGGACCTGCCTCACACCAGCACCCGCCAAGCCGAACACCAGCAGCACCCACCTCAAGTGCATCCTGCTCAACACCCGCTCCGTCCACAGACATGCCATCGAACTCTGGAACCTCCTAGACGCCACAGCCCCTGACGTTGCCTTCCTCACGGAGACCTGGATGAACGCCACATCAGCTCCCGAGATCGCCATCGCTATCCCAGAGGGCTACAAGATCGTCCGGAGGGACCGCAACGCCAACCAGATGGGAGGAGGCATCGCCATCATCCACAAGAACACCATCCGTCTCACGACCAGCACCGACAACACCCTGACCATCGCCGAACACCTGCATTTCCAGATCCACACCAACCCGAACACCACCCTCAGAGGCACCCTGATCTACCGACCCCCTGGACCACGCACACAATTCAGCGAGGACATCGCCGACTTCGTCAGCCCGCATGCCCTCCCCTCCGCTGACTACATCCTCCTGGGGGACCTCAACTTCCACCTGGAGAACAACAACGACCGCAACACCACCACCCTGCTGGACAACCTCGCTAACCTGGGACTCAAGCAACTGGTGTCCACCCCCACCCACCTCGCCGGACACACACTCGACGCAGTCTTCTCTTCCAGCACAGACATCGACTTCAGCCACGCCACAGAGCTTCAATGGACGGACCACAGCTGCGTCCACTTCACCTTCAAGAGAACAACGACCCACCACCACCACAACAGGCCGCCCGCAGAACTGGAACAAGATCACAGCAGACCAGCTCGCCACCTCCCTGAGCCAGCACCCTCCTGCCAGCTCAGCGAACCCCAGCCAGGCCGCCAACAACCTCACGAAGTGGATCAGCATCTGCGCGGACGAGCTCGCCCCGCTGAGGACCCCGCCCAGCAGACCCGGAAGCAAGAAAGCCCCGTGGTTCACCGACGAACTCAAGAGCTCCAAGAAGAACTGCCGAGCCCTCGAGAAAGTCTGGAGAAGGGAACCTACACCAGACAACAGGACCTCCTTCAAACTTGCCACCCGGAAGCACCACCAGCTGATCCGCGCCGCCAAGAAAACAGCATTCAAGGAACGGTTGGACAACAACGCACACAACTGCAAGGAACTCTTCAACATCGTGAAAGAGCTTTCCAACCCCAGCGCAGGAAACATCGACATCACCCCATCGCAAGACCTCTGCAACTCCCTCGCTTCATACTTCCACAACAAGATCGCGGACATACACAACAGCTTCAACAACCAACCAACGCACACCATGACCGAACAGCCACCCCCCACCACCACCCTCCACGCCTGGACCCCCATCAGCACCGAAGACACCATCCGCACGATGAACTCCATCCACTCCGGATCACCGACCGACCCCTGCCCTCACCACGTCTTCAACAAGGCCGACGCTGTCATCGCACCCCACCTGCGAGACATCATCAACACATCATTCGACACCGCCACCTTCCCTGAGAGCTGGAAACACGCCGAACTCAGCGCCCTACTCAAGAAACCAACAGCGGACCCCACCGAACTCAAGAACTACCGCCCCATCTCGCTCCTCCCGTTTCCTGCCAAAGTCATCGAGAAGACCGTCAACAAGCAGATGGCCGCCTTCCTCGAGACGAATGGATCCCTCGACCCCTCACAGTCCGGCTTCCGAGCCAATCACAGCACCGAGACCGCCCTCATCGCCGCCACCGATGACATCCGAGCCCTGATGGACAATGGAGAAACAGCGGCCCTCATCCTCCTAGACCTCTCCGCGGCATTCGACACGGTCTGCCACCGCACCCTAGTACAGCGCCTCAGCAACATCGGAATCCAGGACAAGGCGCTGGAATGGATCATCTCCTTCCTCGACGGGAGAACACAGAGAGTCCGCCTACCACCGTACAAGTCAGAGGCCTCCGAAGTCATCTGCGGCGTCCCTCAAGGATCATCTCTGAGCCCCACCCTCTTCAACGTCTACATGAGCCCCCTCGCAGCCATCGTACGTAAACACAACCTCAGCATAATCTCCTACGCCGACGACACCCAGCTGATCCTCTCCCTGACCAACGACCCCGCCTCCGCCAGAGCCAACCTGCACGAAGGGATGAAAGAGGTAGCCGAGTGGATGATGACCAGCCGCCTGAAACTGAACTCTGACAAGACGGAGGTCCTCATCCTGGGCTCCTCCCCCTCCGCCTGGGACGACTCCTGGTGGTCTCCCGCCCTGGGCACCGCACCCAAACCGACAGACCATGCACGCAACCTGGGCTTCATCCTGGACTCCTCCCTCTCCATGACCAGGCAAGTCAACAACGTCTCCTCGGCGTGCTTCAACATCCTACGCATGCTACGGAAGATCTTCCGGTGGATCCCCACCGAGACCAGGAAGACCGTCACCCAGGCCTTCGTCACCAGCCGACTGGACTACGGCAACGCCCTCTACGCCGGTACCACCGCCAAGCTCCAGAAGAGACTCCAGCGGATCCAGAACGCCTCAGCCAGACTCATCCTCGACATCCCACGAACCAGCCACATCACCGGACATCTGAGAGACCTTCACTGGCTCCCCGTCAACAAAAGAATCACCTTCCGCCTCCTCACCCACGCACACAAAGCCCTACACGACCAAGGCCCGAGCTACCTCAACAGCCGGATCAACTTCTACGCTCCCAAACGCCACCTCCGATCAGCCAACCACGCCCTCGCCGCCGTCCCCCGCATCCGAAGAGCGACTACAGGAGGAAGGTCCTTCTCCTACCTGGCCGCCAAGACCTGGAACTCCCTCCCGACCGACCTGCGCCTGACCCAAGACCACCTCTCCTTCAGGAAGAAGGTGAAGACCTGGCTGTTCGAGCAGTAGCGCCCCCCCCCCCCCAGCGCCTTGAGACCCTACGGGTATGTAGCGCGCTCTATAAGTGTCACTGATTGATTGATTGACTGTCCTGTTAAGGGTTGGGGCAACTAGTGCTAACCTGAGCCTTAAGCTCCAAATACAGAAGAACTCCTTCTTTGTATTTCTCGTTAAAGGGGGTACTCCTCCATTGTTGTTCAATTAAAATGTGTAGCACTCATCTCTCTCCTTACATTGCATGTGCTTTCCTTTCCTAGCTCTTTAGAATCCCTTTTTAGTGCAATTTGGTGGCATTTTAGTGAAAATCAGCGAATGGAGAGCTGTTTGGAAGTATTTATAGTAAGAGCCTTCATTGGATTCTATCACTGCTTGACAATTGGATTCGATAGGTACATAAAAAGTTATTTCAGTTTGAATAGTTCAAAGATGGCAGTTTGACTCTTAGGTTTGAAGATGAACTCAACGTTGTAAGCATTCAGATGGTAGATCCTCCCCTCCCTCTCAGCCCAACAGGGGAGAAATCAGGTCACTATTTTGGATCTGGACTCCAGCATAACACTGCAAATCAAATGTTGGTCAACTGAACTAACCTCCATCGTTTCTCCTTTGGAAAATCATCTCATTCCAGCAAACCAACTTCTGCATTGAACTTACAACTGCTTTGTTCGTGGTCCAGTTGGACAAATGCAGGACCATCTACGCGTATTCCCTAATAAAACTTGTCACGAAACAGTACAAAGTTCTAAAACGCACCATCAAGCCAGCTCCGAAAGCTCTCCACTGGCTCCTGGTTGAATCAATATCAAGTTCATACAACTGCCTCCAAGGCAGATCTTGTAGGCTACTGATGCTGGACACCAACACAATGATCTGGAATGAATGTCACTAAAGAAAGCAGGGCCAAGGCACTACACACATTGTAGACACCATTTACCCTGTAGCCTTAAACAGTCTCTTACAGGACCTATCATATTCTTCAAAACTGCCTGTAATCTGACCATCTATGTTTCAAAATGTGCTCCTATAAAACCAAATCCTATGGAGGTGGAAACTGTGACTTGGACAATAAGGTTCATACTGTCCCTGCTAAAAGTGTTCATAAAAGAAACCTATTCCTTAATTATGCATTGATGTATTTATCAAGCATGGAGAATAGACCTTGGTGTCCAAACGGGGGATATGGATTTTGACCCTAACTCAGACCACCTAGCGGAACTTGATTTTAAATGCCTCTATACCAAAATTCCCCAATGGGAAAGAAGTGAAGTGATTCGTAGTCTATTAGATTATAGACCCTTGGCCACACACATTCCCACCTCTTTTATGATTGAGCTTATTGAAATTGCTCATATGAGGAATCTCGGCACAAGTACGCCTACTTACAGGAAAAAATGTGTGTCATTAGAGCCCTGCTTTGCCCGAAATGTTGCCATTCTTTATCTTGACAACCTGTGAAGGACTGAGATTTGACACCTAATAAACCGTTCCATAGCCAAATCCGACTATGGAAATGTTCCATTGATGATGTTCTTCCCATTTGGTGAGGTGGTGCTGATTCTTATCACTTTTTTGTCCATTGGCTTAATTCCACACAGGTACATCTCAATTGTACATCTTAGGCAAAACACAACAACCTACCATTTCTTGACTTATCCCTTTAAGTACAAGATAGTAAAATCGGCACGTCCCTATTTAGGAAGCCTGCTGAGAAGAACACTTTACTTCTGTATACCAGCAATCACCTCATGAGGTTATATGATGGTCTGCCTTATGGCCAACTTCTATGGATGCGTAGTAACTGTAAATGGCATAAGGATTACTTTTGTGAAGCAGCTATCCTGGTTGAGAAATTACTAGCCTGGGGATACCCTAAATGCATAGTTTCTAGATCACTCAAACGTGCATAGTATAGCCAGAGGGAGTCCTTACTCATCCCCTCTGTATCCACTTTCTGCCCATCTAGCAACAAGGTGTATAAACGAAATCAAGAAGAATAGGAACATACTTTGGTTCCATGAAGGTTGTTCATATCCTCCACTCTTTGCATTCAAAAGGGTACAGACTGCAGGTAATCATTTAGTTCATGCCTTCACATGGACCCTTAAGACATCTATCAATCAATCCATTACTTCTAACTGGGGTCTACCTCCTCTCATTGGGAATTTCAAATGCTGGAATTGTAGTTTGGCCATAAACATTTAACAATATGGGTTTTGAGTTTGGTACAACTTAATACTTACTGAAACAGTTAACCAACTGTTGCTCCACTAATGCCATTTATGACATCCAATATCCCTGTGGTTTGTTGTTAATTGGACAGACCACACAAATGATAAAAGCTTGTATTATCCAACATAAAAGTTGTATCAGATGTGCTGTTGAGAATGCTCCTTTGGTATCTCATTTTGTTTGCAACATCCACATTAAAAACAACTTTACCTGGCAGGTGATTGATCAACCCTGTTTTCCAATAAGGGGTAGAGACTAATCATGCATGCTAACTTGATGTGAATGTCGCTGGATTTCTACAGGCAATACTGTTCAAAATGGATTGAATACATTGGATGAATGGATTGGCATGGTTGTGATGTGATGTCCCTCATTATTAGAGTTTAGGGCCGCTGCCATGACTGTTTTCAATACTCACTGGTTTAACCATTCGTTTGCTCTCCAGAATGTTTGTAATTACCCAATTGGCTATGTTAATGATCTATGATCATGTGAAACGTTTTACTGATTAAATCGTTTACATACATTTTCAATATTGACTTTTGATGATTTCTTCCTTATTTCCAGTGTTGCTTTGGTAATTACTGATTATAGGGTCCGATTCACAGAACTAACTTAAGACAAAATCCTAAACTTACTACCATTTTGGTATTCACAGAAGGCACTTACTCATTTTGGTTTTCACAGAAGGCTCTTACTCATTTTGGTATTCACAGAAGTTAGGAGTCCTAACTTTAGAACTCCTAAATCCCTTCTCTGAATACCGAAAGTCTTAAAGTTATGATTTTTCTCAGTTTAGGAGTAGTAAAATTAGGAGTCCTAACTTTACTACTACTAAACTGAGAAAAATCATAACTTTAAGACTTTTGGTATTCACAGAAGGCATTTAGGAGTCCTAAAGTTGGGAGTCCTAACTTTACTACTCCTAAATTGCGAAAAAAACTAACTTTAAGACTTTTGGTATTTACAGAAGGCATTTAGGAGTCCTAAAGTTAGGACTACTAATTTCTGTGAATACCAAAATGAGTAAGTGATTACATATCGTATAGGCACGCACATTTTACCCTTTTTTAAGGAGAGAGCACAAGCACTTTAACACTGGTCAGTCCCAATGCCTACAAAAACAAATTTAGAAAACAGGAGAGATGAAGGCAAAACATGTTGGGGTGACACTGCAGCAAGGACTAAATCCAACAGCTATTCTATGTTTATAAGGACACAGTATCAGTGGTAGCCAGCATGGATCTTGGGTGATGGAGTGGGGGTGGTGTAAGGAGGTATAATTATAAAAACAAAAAAGAAAAATTCACTTACCAACTCACTTCTACGTCCCACTTTGTCTCTCCTCTGCCGTACAGGAAGCAGCCAGGCTCCCCTGAGCCAAACACAATACTGCAATGCAGCATTGTGATCACCTTCCCTAAACCAATCACAACGCTGCAATGCAGCACTGTGTTTTGTCTGAGTGCTGTGGTTCGGTGCTATGACGGGGACAGAGGCGTGAACATGTTCTACGTGCAGGCTGTAACACAGCCTGCATGGAGAACATGCTTAAGTGAGCATGACTGTTTGGCTGGCCCGAGTGTGCCCACCACTCCTCTACTGCTCTGTCAGCAGAGCAGTCCTGCCCTAATGCTGATGCATCATGGAAGAATAGAATGATAATAACATTGCGTTATTTTCCATTTATGTTTCCCTTCTTTTACTGTTGCACAGCAGCAGTGGGCGTCTGCTCCTCTGCCTTAGTGAAGGAGCCTTCACTGCACAGTATCTGAAAAAGATATACTGGAACACATCCTTGAGCAACCCCCCAGGGAGATTAGTTCAAGCATTCCTTCCATTCATAGATCACACCATAAAACAAGGTTTTATGCAGACTACTTGTTTGAATGTGGCATGTGAAATCTAACCCCGCTGGAATCAGTATTTTTGTAATCCCTAAAGATACATTAATATTACTTTTTAATAAGAGCTATAGTTTGGAACATTTAGTGATGGATACCCCACCTTAACCTTTGTATGAGGCCCTACTACAATGGGCCATGCCTCTTGCTTTAGAAAACCTGGTTCCAGAAAAACAGACATGAGAAAGTGTTTAAGGATGCAAACCATTTACAGATGATCTCGATTATAAAAGAAAACAGCACTGGTCCCTTCAAAGAAACTGAGAAGAAATGTAGGTCCTGCTGTAGCATTATTCCATTCAGTCAGTCAAAAATCTTTATGTCGTCACTTGGCCAAAAAAGCATAATGAACAGTAAAAAAACATACAAACTATGCTATTACACAATCGTCATCGCTCTAAGGCACTTGCAGTCAGTACTAATAGATATGACCATTCATATGTTAATAACAATAGACAATGAATGAACATGCAATCCGCAAATGAAAAAATCCTAAGATCAGGGCAGGAACTCATACGACTTATGGCTAAAAATGTCAAACAGTTAAACAGATTTGGCACAATACAATATCAATTATAATCAGGAGGTGTTTGCATCACACACACGTTTTGCATCATTCTCCACATTCCCATCAAGTGCAAAAACGAACAGTTTGCTGGTATCACACCTCAGCATCCTAAGGGCTTCATTTTATTCACTTACGTCCAGGTTACGGCACAGCAGAATTATGACAACATCTCCTGCGGTTCTTTTAGGTCGGGTAGGAAAAAAAAGATGAACTTGATGTTTTTGTTGGGCTCACCACATGCCGGGCACCACCTATCTAATCCTCTAAGAGCACACAACCATTTGACAGTAAAAGACTTAGAGTCACCCAGCTAGGGGTTGCTTAATCTCATCCAGGAAATCATTTTCCATGTAGGTGTCCTTGACCAAAAGGAATACATCAGTTAAGGCCTGATGGCTCTCCAGAAAAATTAGGAGGGTGTCCCAATACCACCAGTAGAGTTTTTTAATGTGGAACTTAGGAATGTCACCTGCCACACCAACTGTGCTCTCTAAACTAGTTATCCCTAATGTCCTGCAGAGTGGTCTTCATGTGTGTTATCCATGGAATAATACTAGAGCCAGCATAGGAGAGAATTTCCTCCAACACTTGCAGTAGGGTTCGAGCTCATGAATCGCCAAAATCCTCCTCCAATAGAGCAAAGGATGCAATCCCGCCATGTCAGATAGTGATCTTAGCCTGAAGCCCATCCTAAGGGGAAGCAAAGGAGTACTTATGGGGACACCAACCAGCTGTCACATTAACCTGTTTTCCACCACAGTTAGCGCGGTCACACGCAATGGGCCCACAATTCCAGATCATGCAAGGCCGCCCCTAGTGCCTAGTGTCTATAAATCTGCAGAGCAGGTCTATAGGACGGAACTGTGAGCCCAATACCATCTAAATGATTTTGCCCATGATGTGTACCATCTTTAACCCACGTTGTGTGATGTGAGCTTGCCATCTTATATGCTCTGTTAGTGTCATACCTAACTCCATAAAAGTATACACACGCTCCAGTGGGACCCCTGATATTGTTGGGATGGCACTGGTTACTGTAACTGCAAGGGGCCTGCAAGCAACAATAAAAAAACATGTCTGTGATTGCATTCCAAAATGGAAAGCTTTCTTTAACCTCTTCGCCGCAGGGGTAATTCCACCGCGGCGGGTGAGGAAGGAGGGGGGCGCCGCGGTGCTCGTGACGAGCCCAGCTCGTCATGGGGCACAGTGGAGCTGTCTCATGACAAGATGGGCTCATCACGACTCCGCCCACTGATTGATTCTCCAGCACAGGCAGGGAATCAATTACGAGTGGGCAGACCGCGACCGTTAGGACGCGCCCAGCCTGTCATGATCACAGCTTCACTGCGACTCATGACGAGCTAGACTCGTCATAAGCATGGAAGGGGTTAAAAAACAGCCTTGGTTTCTTAAAGGAACTACCATGCTGTATTTTTGTAAAAAACTATTTTCTTTTTTGGAAAACTTCAGGGACAGCAGGTGGTGGCCCCTGGATACCTGCTTATTTCCCATGAGGCAGCCAACATGATTACTATGTGGGTCCCTTCCCTTCTGAAAATCAGTAACCATCCTGTCTCGGGTTGATAACTCATCTATGTTCTGCAATCTCACTTGTGATTGTAAACAACTCATGTTGTGTAGTTTCCACTAATCAATACGATCCATGTGTTTGAAGAAGAACACAAACTTTAAGTGTGGTGTCTAGACTGATTCCAAGCGCCCCTGCAGTACATGTTGGCCTACAGACGAGCTAGCTTACAGTGCTACCATAAGCCCCCCTAACCCTACCAGGTAGCGAACGCTTTCGGCAATAACTGAACACGACAACCCTGACCCCTCAGTGATCATGGTAACAGATCAGAACCTCTCACTCAGTCACTCTTGCTTACCCCTGCTCAGAGGAATATACAGAGGGACATTTTCAATATTAAACCAACCTTATTCTGGTATAGAATACATGTGCTGTGATAACCTTTGTATGAGGCCCTACTACAATGGGCCATGCCTCTTGCTTTAGAAAACCTGGTTCCAGAAAAACAGACATGAGAAAGTGTTTAAGGATGCAAACCATTTACAGATGATCTCGATTATAAAAGAAAACAGCACTGGTCCCTTCAAAGAAACTGAGAAGAAATGTAGGTCCTGCTGTAGCATTATTCCATTCAGTCAGTCAAAAATCTTTATGTCGTCACTTGGCCAAAAAAGCATAATGAACAGTAAAAAAACATACAAACTATGCTATTACACAATCGTCATCGCTCTAAGGCACTTGCAGTCAGTACTAATAGATATGACCATTCATATGTTAATAACAATAGACAATGAATAAACATGTAATCCACAAATGAAAAAATCCTAAAATCAGGGCAGGAACTCATACGACTTATGGCTAAAAATGTCAAACAGTTAAACAGATTTGGCACAATACAGTATCAATTATAATCAGGAGGTGTTTGCATCACACACACTTTTTGCATCATTCTCCACATTCCCATCAAGTGCAAAAACGAACAGTTTGCTGGTATCACACCTCAGCATCCTAAGGGCTTCATTTTATTCACTTACGTCCAGGTTACGGCACAGCAGAATTATGACAACAACTCCTGCGGTTCTTTTAGGTCGGGTAGGAAAAAAAAGATGAACTTGATGTTTTTGTTGGGCTCACCACATGCCGGGCACCACCTATCTAATCCTCTAAGAGCACACAACCATTTGGCAGTAAAAGACTTAGAGTCACCCAGCTAGGGGTTGCCTGTGCTGGAGAATCAATCAGTGATCATGGTAATAGATCAGAACCTCTCACTCAGTCACTCTGGCTTACCCCTGCTCAGAGGAATATACAGAGGGACATTTTCAATAATAAATCAACCTTATTCTGGTATAGAATACATGTGCTGTGATAATCAGCTAGCAGAAGCAGATGAAACTGATTACAAGCACCAAAAGAGTAAATAGTAAATACAGGTGTATCATGGTGCTAAAACAGTGTATATTTGCAGGCATATAAAACAAGGTAGTAATCAGGCGTACTCCCACTATGAAAACCCCACTCTGTCTGTACCTAGAGTGTGTGCAGGTACGAAGCCAAGAATCCCCCCCCCATTACCTGATGGGAGAGAATGTAGGGCTTCGTCTTGGTTACGAACTGGACACCCCTCGGAAGATGTCATACCACTGTATAGTGAAGTCTCAGCATGCAGAGACCCTCGGTGTCAGCTGAAGTGCCTCTACAAATCATATGGATGCTGATTATTTATAATAAAAAGCATCCTTGTGACGTAGGCATAGATTAGCAATTTTTTGGATATATAGATATCCCTCTTGCCCAGGGATGAAGATAGAACAATATTTGTACATTCATGCTTAGAGGCCTTGTACTTGGTGTTCAAGGCATTTTGATAATGTTGTACGAAGCCTGATGTGTAAACAAAAGTTTCAGATAAACTAATCCAACATTGTCACGCACTTGAATATGTGCAAAAGGTCACAACAGAAATGTTATTGTGAAAAAGAGGACAATGTAAGAAATTAGCAGTTTCACTACATGGGCATAACTCAGGCACATAACACTGATACAATGCATTTCGAATTGGTAACAGTAGATGGCTTCCCTTTCAAGCCCCGCCATATATCCCCGTCATATGTTTCATTTTGAAAGGATCACAAAAGTCCTTTTACGAGGCAGGAAGAATTTTGCAATTGTAGCAAAATGCGAGAATCACAGTGCTTGAGATCACAAAGGGTTTTTACAAGAGGTCCGATATCCTTACTTCATACACCTGGTCCAGGAATGGTTAAGTAAATATCATGAATACTAAACATGCTAAATGCAAATTCTTTTCTTTAAGGGGAGGTTTTTAGTATATCAAATGTATCTTGAAGACTATATTGACATTTCTTCTCACAGAACATTGGTTATGAATGTCTTTATATCTTCAAGGAATGATTGCAAGAGTGGAACTTATCTGGAGTACGTTTTTGAGGTTGCAAATGGCCCTATTCAAAGAAGCAGGCCTTTTGTGGCCAAAGAAAAGATTTTTTAAATGTATTAACACCTTGGCTGCTTGAGATCATCTTCTGCTGTGCTGGGACATAATGTTAATGGGTGTGGTCATGACGAGCTGAGCTTGTCATGAGCACAGAAGGAGTTATCTCCAAATTGTGATCCAGTTACTTGGTATCGAATTGCAATTTGCGTTTGTCAACCAATTCTGATTCAGTATTTGGAAGGGACATTTTTAGGGCATCCCTTCCAAATACCAAATCATAGTGTTATTAATTAACGTTTTCTGACCGATTTCCAGTCGCAAAACAGAAAAACTTTACCACCAATTCAAAATTAGTGGTAACCCATTCACAAATGGAAAGGGGTCACCATAGAACCCCTTAACCTTTGAGAATGTTAAGCAAAATATTTTTTAAGAGCAGGCATAGGTCCCACAAAATTCTGCCTACTCTTAATAAAAGAAACATTTCATTCAAAGTTTGTAATACAACCTGTTGTCCTCTAAGTAAAATGGGCTGAATTAAAAAAAACAAATTGTTTTATTCAAAAGCGATCACTGAGATGGCGGTCCGAGGACTCCAGCAGGTCTACCGTCCCTGTGATGGCTTTCATTTCTAATGGGTTGCAAACTGAGTATGCATGAGGTGGGTCAATTTGCAAACCGCTAGGAATCATTAATTTAAAAAAGTTACATACAGTAGGAATAGTGATTTACTAATTGCCTTTCAGATATAATCGCAATTAGGAAACTGCTATTCCTAACATTTGTACATATGTTCCCTAGTTTCCTAGCAATACAATTCACAGATAGCATACTTTTCAAAATTCAAAGGTCAGAATCCTTTTGGTTTCTAAACAACAGTCCAGATTTCGGAACAATTCACACACCATAACACAGTAACTAATGTTCCTGCACTGCGCTGCATCATGTAAAAAGGAGAGAGCAGATCAGCACCATATCAATATATGCAACTGTTTTGCTCTTTCCCCACTGTCATGTGCCAACACACAATTCCTTGTGCCATAGAGCAAGCATGTGTTGGTTCCTTAAGGAATTGTTTTCGTAATCAAAGGAGACCTATTCAGTGCAAAAAATATGCTTTAAGGCTTTTCCTGCTTTATATGTGTTATGCACAATAAAACATGCACGCAAATTAGGACAAGCATTTGCAATGCAATCAGTCTCGCCTTTATGACCTTATATGTATTTAGCTATGCAACACATTAGCCTGGGTGCTAAACATCTACTGTTCTTTAACATGGAAGGAAAGTAAGCACCAAACTGCATGACACGCCAGGTATGGGAACAGATGGAGAGAAATATTGCCTTTTAGCGGGAAATGGTATAGTCCAAAGCTCTGCTTTTAATATAAAATCAGGTTCTTCGGTTGTCATATCACTGAAAATACAAGATTTGAAAAAAATTATTATTGTCTATGGGTGCTCATGGAAGACAATTACAAAGACTGGAATCTAGAGAATGTTAAAGTGATTCTGGTATTTTACTGACCTCTGCTGGTCTTGTTCTATCAAGAAAGTTAATTAGAGGCAGTTGCCAGAAAACTTAAAAAAAAGAAAGTCCCTCAACAGAAAGCAATTCTGGTATTTTACTGACCCCTACTAGTCGTTTTTTATCTAAACAGTTAATTAGAGGCAGTTGAACAGAAAAAAGTCCCTAAGCGGAAGCAGACAAGTCCTAGGGCTGATCTCCTGAGCCCACAAAGTACATACACCTATAAGTATGTACTAAAGAATATGTAAGAGGTCTCGAATTCTTTAGGAAATGAAAATATTTGTCCCTACAGCACTGTCCGCGAGGAGGCATATGATTTTAGCAAATCACTGTCTACAAATTATTTTAGATATGCCTTTGTTACAAAATCCATTAGTGGTTGCATCAGAACGCCCATCTACCAACCATGGAACGCCCCTCTTGACACAAAGTAATGCAAAGCAGAGCACAGCACAGGTTTGCCTACTTTGGGAAACTACCGAACACAAATCTGTATTTGCATTTATTATTACATCCCACCATAACACATTTGCCTGGTTTGTATTACATAAGTAACACAAAACCGATGCAAAGCAATAGAAAATCTGTGCCTACACCTCAAGTCAAGTGTGCTTTTGGCTCCCAGATTTACAAAAATCTACAGGTTAAACGTCCATGCATCATTAAATGGCAGGGCATGGGTTGTGCTACATACTTCCTGGGTTGAAGGGAGTAGAGGAAGAAATGAAGTTTCAACTTGAGTCCAACTGAATCAAAAAGGACCCCCTGAAACTGCTAGGAGGTCCTAGGACAGGGAAACAATTCTTATAATAGTAACATTCCTTGGCAACTGGTAACCTGGCGAAAATCAGGTATTATACAAAAAGAATGATAAATACAGGCTCAGTGTACTACCATGAAACTTAAAAACAACTTATTTTATTCGTGCAAATTGCCTAGCAATGTTACTTTTATGGGGACCCACTTGAGTCCAAGGCAGCTTCTTCAAGACGCATGAAAATTTGGTTACCATATTTAAAATGGATATGACTATGCAATCTGCAGAGCAATAAGACACACATACCTATAAATACTGGGTACGAGAATAGGGGGCGGTGATGCTTGCAGGGGAGAATCATGCAGTGCATTCCACCCTCACTTTGTTATAATTTAAATACCTCTCAATTAAGAAGAGAAATAACCTCTACTTCATTTACAATTATTTTTTAATTAAGTTAAGTACAGGGTGCTCGCACTGTTTGGTAGATTCAATGTATTTATTTATTTTTTAAAATTGATATAACATTTTAGTTTAAGGAAACATGACACACAGTGCAAAGTCATCATGTATATCATTGAACCCTAATGTCAGGAGGAACTGGTACTCAGCTACATCCTTGATTCACATTACATGGTTTATCTAGCAAGGTTCAACATTGTCCTCCAGTTCAGAACATGTCAGCCAGTCCTGAATATTGTGTTTTAAGCAAAATGTACAGCAATTGGTAGCACCAACATAACCAGGAGGGGATCCTACTGATATTATACCTGGCAATCGTTGGAGTCAGGCTGGGTCATCCTCCGTGTCGGAAGGAGACAACACCCACATATTCGAGGCCAGTAGTGTTTTGGAAACCGCCAGGAGTACAACACCCAGTCTCAGTTTTCGCCGTATGTAAGTGGTGAATAGTTGCCATGTTGTATTAAATTTGGCCACCCTGTCCCGCACAATAGCTGCGAGTTTCCCCATGGTGCAGAAGTTCCCCACCCTCCCCCCCACCACATGTTGAGCAAGGGTGCCTGGGGTTGTTTCCACACCTGCTCAATCAGAATGGTGGAATGATGGAAATTCCCCCACTTTCATGACATTTGAACATTATTTTGAAATAGTGATTTCTATTATCAAAACAATATTTCTTAAAAAATGGTGTATGTAACAATATGCATATAAAAATCATATATGCAAATGAAAAGACAGAGCTATCATAGAAACAAGGATTAACATCTAAACCGCGGCGGTTTTTCCGCTGTGATGCGGACATTCTAAAGAGTGGGCGGGGCTCCGTCGGCCGTTGGCCGACGGCAGCACCAGCGAGGGAGTGCTCCACTCGGCCAATGGCTGACGGGAGCACGGAAGGGGTTAACACTGTATTTTGGCAACCATCTTTTGAACCTAGAGGCAGTCCAGCACTAGCGGCGATTGCTCCGTACACTTAGGCCAGTGCTATGAACCTTTCAGCCCGAGAACCAACAGGAACTGTGCTCATGTGCCAATCCTTGGAAACATCAAGGCACACATATGATATACTTTGCATCCCTTATCCTAGTGCCAGCAAAGTTTCCATGATTTTGGAATTATAGTATTGGTGTCCTTCTTTATCTCCAATGTGGTGGTTGGTCTTGGAGAGACACCCTTTTTATTATTGGACATCAATTAGAGGTACACAGGGGTTGCCATTTGCTGCCCTTGGAAATGCCCTGCTTCACCCCCATCCCATCTCCCCCCACGGGGTATTTGATGGACGAAACAGGTACAGAAAGTAAACAAGGCTCCTTAGACTTGTGTATCATATGGTATTACCACTCTTTCCATCCAATAGCTCTAAAGAGCAAATAGTATATCGTTTAAGGGCTTACGAAGTCAAATGAGGTCAATACAGCTACAACAATGGGTGTATAAAGGGACATGGAGTACTTCCCCTGGCATTTGGAGATATAGGGCAAGATTTATTATTTTGCACTTAATGCAGCATATCAACCAAATCCAATGTGCTGCATTGCACACAGGGAAAGACAGCACCCTCTGTGCAATGGCAAAGGCACAAATATTTTACCTTGTTAATGCCTTCTCCAAGAAGGAGTTATTTTTTTAAATCTAAATTTGGTTTGACTGTCTTTGCAGATTGGTCTTTCGGTCAAAACCTGTGCTGTCACCTAAGAGTTTGGTGTGGGTGCCCTGTGGGTGGTACTCCCACTATACCCTGCACTTCTACACAGGCTGTGGAGTACTTCCTTGCACCAATGTTTGCTCTCTCAAAATCGCTGTTTGGATGGCTGTAAGCATTTTTATCAAAAGAAGCAAACCGTGCTTCTGCTGGTGAATATACATATGATTTGTAGGCTATGTGAACCATTTCTCCCTCATTTGAGATTGAATATGTGTACCCGAATGGCTTGGTATGACTCTTAAAACTTGGTTCGTTTTGCTATCCCTAGTCTGTAAATATTTTGTCTCTAGCATGCCTGATTGCAGGACACTCAAGATATCAGTGGGTTTACTGGTCCACTGGTTTGTAGAAATTGTGTAAGAAGTATCCAAGCAGAAGTTGCAAATTTCTGAAGAAAATCAGGTGCCAATCCCTGGAATTCATTGGATAATTCATATCCAAAAAAGGTCACCATAAAATAGGGTATTTTAGATTTCTTAAAATTCTTTTTATAGCCGTGTGATGTTAGAATGGTTACTATATTGTCCACCCGTATCTGGTGGGCATTTCTTATATCCCATGACCAAACACTTAAAAGAGTATGGCTCCATGTTGAAACTGAGAGCCATTAGAAGATACACGCTTTCAGACGCTATATTCTAATTAAAAAAACATTGGAAATATCTAGGGCTATCTTGTATTTTTTCCAGACTTCATTTGTAATTAACCTGTGCTATCGTTGTTCTGCACAGCATATGTTCTTGTGTGTGATTTCATATTTCTACAATATAGAACTATTCTTTATGACCCATGTGGTTTGGGGAAGGGAACATGAGGTGTGTTCATAAGAGGAAGGCAAGGTGCTATGATGACCTAATATTGTAGTTGTTCTAAAATAGCTTTTGTATTGCATTCCGCATCTGGCTATTCACTATGGGTATTGAGCTTGTGTATGGGGCTCTCTGCATAAGTGAATGACATGTGTAACGGGGTGTTTATCCCAGACCACTTTATTTCCTTGAAATGTTGGTGCCTGCTTGCGAGCCCAATCGCTGGTATATATATCCCTAACAACTTCAGATGCTAAGGAAGAGAAGGCTACTTTTATTACTGCCTATATTTTGGGCACTTCCCTAACAAAGATTGGAGGCTGGTCATCTTCTGGTGATATTATTACATACTTTTCAAACAAATGGGGCAAAGATACTGCTATAATAGTGTGAGGTATATCGCCTTCAATTTGTATGTTTTGTCTGTAGCCCCTAAAAAAGAGGATTTAAATGTCTATCTGGAGTTTCAATCTGTATGTACTCGTCAGTTGTACTCACCACCAGAAACCTTGGAAGAGTCTGATGTACAAATAATCAAAGGAGGGTCAGTGAGTAATATTTGAAGAGGTCCTGCACCAACATTCCCCCAAAGTCCATGGGGGCAGTTCCTCAAGTCAGGGAAAGTATAGGCTCTGATAGATAGAACAGCAGATCCGAACAGTCGGATCATGGGGGGATCAGAATGATCAGACCAAGGTGCCCTCACACACCTGGTAGGGTGTTATGCTTCATCATTGGGCACTCCTCATCGGCCCGGCGCAGCAATGTCTGATGGGCCCCTAACTTGGGGCTTTTGACGGAGATCATCTGATCATAAAGTCGTACGATGCATGCAAGTGAGGGACTGATATAGGGTGGGGAAGAGGTGGTTTAAAAGGGCCTAAGGGAACTAGGGAGACTTTAATAAAGTAGTGGTCCTGTGACACATTAAAAACAGAGACGATATCTGAGGTGATAATGCACCCTAATAGCTATAGTGTTTGTAAAGTGAGGTCAACATGTTTCAAGTCTAGTATGCCAGGAGGGTCAATAGCATTTCATCAGGACCAGGCTGGTAACTACCCTATAAACAAAGAGTGTGGGGCCCAAAAAAGATGTAAAGAGACAGCATACCCACTTAAACAGTAAATGCTGCACCCGCTGAGGTGCAGAAAAGTGAATGCCGCCTATAAGAAAAAGAGGAGCAAAGGACCGTGAGAGATCTGTTGTCAACTATTTATTCAAAAGGGCTGATAATGTTTTACAAATAGTTTCACCGAGTCAAATCTCATTTACTTTAAGTTTCAGACTCCAGATTTATTTTGCCAATATCCTTAAAGGGGCTGTCTACATACATTTCAGTGCATTATGATCAGGCATACCCCAGTGACACACTGGCTTATTCTGCAGGTATTGTTGCTTTCTCTGGAGGCATGAGTAATGCATATAAATTGTGATGTAAACGGATAAGAAAATCATTCAAAAGTAGAATTGCAAACACTAGACTAAAGTCCTGGTGTTGTGTAATGTTGGAGAAATGTAATTGATGGCTGACCCAAGGGTTTTTTTTTGCATGGCATCTGGACATTTCTGTCTGATACTATACTTTGTCTCATCGGCCTTAACATACATGTATGAACTAACATGTTCATACATGTTTCTTTAGCAGCAGGTCACATGTGAATGCAGGGCTGGAGTTGTGCCTAAATTGTATAAGATTGCTCTACATCCCTCATATGAGAGTGACAAATGTTGCCAGCTGACTTGTTGCTGGTGCATAGGTCTTTCCACTTTACCTTTAAGAAGAGTATACTGTCCATCTCAATAAAATAATGTTCTTGCCTCCATAATTAAGGCTCTTTATTTCCAACTTAGGACCCTATTCCGATCTCGCTTCCAGACGGATTCCGGAATGAGCAAATCCGATTCGGAGCCTATGTTTCCGACCGATTCGGCCCCAGTTCTGAACAACCAAAGGCGATGCGAAGATCTAAACCCGATCGTGGCATTCCGATTCATTCGCAGCCGAATTGTGCCGCGCAATGGAGCCGGCTTCAGAACAAGTGAGTACGGTGCATGATTCTGACAACTGTATCGACTCGGTTGTTCTGAAATGAAAAGGCTATGGAAATCAGACTCCGGGTGGCTGTAGCAGGCCCCACTTCACAGGGGAGCGAGAACACCATCTTTGAAAAGGAACAAAGGTGGATTTATCGTCTTTCCACAAATACACATGGATTGAATGACGATATACCTTGGGGTTCTGTAATGCGATGATAGATCTGGCCCCTTCACTTTCTTATTAATCTGTTTGTGTATAAACCTCTCTGAAATTTGTAGACTACTTGTCTCAAATTTGGTTACCTGATTGACAATTTACATCACATTAGCCTACATAGATTAATTAGATACAATAGGTATAACTGTCCAAAACAGCCCTTTGTATTGATTGAGAACTTCATCTCCCCTCCGTGATCAAAAGTTAAGTACTATAAGATCACACAGAATAATTAAATGCAATAGGTAAAACCGCTATTGCTGGTTCTTTTTCAAATAAATAAGGTGCCCCTTGTCCTTACACTCACCGATAATCTAGTTCATTGTTATTTTAATAAAGTTGTTTTTTAAACAAAAAAAGGGAGCAAATTGGACGCTCCTCTATCTTAGAACTTAACTTCCCCTTTAAGACCAGCCCGGACTTGTAACCACGTGATTTCGATCAATGCCGGGCACGTAAACATAAAAACAAACGACGCCACCGGCTCAGTGTATACGGGCCGTGGAAGTGATCGAAGTAGGTTATCCGGCGGGGAGTCGCAAGGACGAAAGTAAGTCCCTTCCGTTTTTTATTTGGATCTCTGAATATATTGCTATTGTAAAACAGCCTTTGTTATGTCTTTTTGAATGAGAATCTAAGATGAGATGCACGGCTTATATTTTCACATACATCCTGGCATGAAGGTTTTCCCCTGCCATTGACCCAAGGGGTACTTTACCCTAATCTGATAAGTGAGTCAACATTTTCTATCGATATTTCCTGCTCTATCTACTAATGAGGGTGAATTTTAAATTGCACTTTTCAATCATAAACGGGCAACTTCTCTTTAAAGAAAAAAGCTAAATATTGCAGACGCCATTAAAACAGAATGGAGGCTTTTTGGCTCCCACTGATAGTTACCAATATAGGCGAAATTCGTCGACAATTAATTATGAAGTTAAGCACAAGCCTTCTTTAACCGCTAATGGAATGACATTGGTAACAAGAATTTTGTTAGAGCACCTTATCTATAAAGGCCTGACTATATCCAGATGTCGCAAACATGCGGTAAATAAAAAAACGAAATCACGAGGTGGGTTCTATTAGATTGACATCTATATCTCTATGAGATCTTTTTTAAGAGGAAATACTTACTGAACTGTTAGAACAAGTTTTTTTCTGTGTTTGTATTTCCAGATTCAACAGCCCCTCCCTGCTGGAGGGGCAGCACGAGGAAGTTCCTGTGCTTTGTATGATAACCAAGTTTGTAACACTTTTCCTTTCTTTCCCGCCTTTTATGGGCGAAGGTATGTATGGTCCTGAAGAATGCTAAGCCAACTATTGGCCTTTGTAAGCAGAAACATGTAGACCCTAGATTAAGACGCATGGTTCAAACTAACTCAACCATTTATATGTCTTTCTCATGCACAATTGTTTTCAATAGAGTTAGAACTACCCCCACATAAAATTTCTGTTTGGGGAATAGTCAACACTCTTTTTAATATGCACTTTCCACTTGCTACGTAGTTATTTCACGTATTTTTTTATAAAGGACCCAATGAAGACAACTGGCAACCGACTTTAGTTGGTGCCTGATGGTTCTTTTTTCTGTTCACTGAATGGCTTTAACTCACTTCGTTTTCCTACTTTCTTGCTTATTATTAAGCTTGTGGTGGTGACCGCTGTATAAGATCCTCCTGGCACCCAAACTAACAACTTGAGAATAGAAACTTAACCCTAAAGAAACAAAAGATTGTTAAAAAGATATTGCAATCCCACACAAAAGAATAAAATTGCTCTTGGAGTATAATAACAAATCATCTATATTATCTACCCTATGAGTGCTAATATTACATTTGAAGTTATCTCCTCCCCAAAAGATTTTCCTCTGGATGTCGTATTTAAATGCCCTTCTTTTACCTTAGAGTAAATAAAGGCATATTCATTTGTAAAGCTATAGTCCTGAATGGAGGTTGATTTTACTGCATGTGATTATTATGTTATGCTATGGCTGAGTTCTAAGCTTACTTGCAGGTCTTGGAAAAAGACTTGAGTGCTCACTCACGCAACCTATGGAGAGTCATTGTAGATGAAGAGAATTAGCTCAAATAAATCTGAGTGCATATGTTCCAGAGAACATTTGGACTTTAGAGATAAGGACTGTGCCCACCACAAGTACTGCAGGCTCATCGCTGACTGATTCAGGATCCAGAGGAAAGTCCACACACTTATATATTGTTTCATTTTTCAGGACATGTAATATTGAAATACATCACCTTACTACACATAAATATTGGAAAGTGTATTTACCTACACTGATGCATAAAACATGATTTACATGTTTTTAGTTACAGTTTAACAACAGATGTATGTCGTATTCATGCATGCTTTTACAACGCATGCCTTTACAATGCAGGCAATACAATAAATGCGCTGTTGCCACATGTTCCATTGCGACGCAAGTCATTACAATGAATTGCCTTAGGGAAGAGCTGGACTTTGGAATAGTATATTTTACTATTCCAACTCCAGTCTGTGCAACAGTAGGGAAGGTGTTGGATTTTAAATCAAACAAAGAGCCCCAAAAGCAAGTCATTGTAACAACTTGCATGTTAATGGAACATATGGTAATGACGAATGCGTTGTAATGGCACTGTGTAGTTCTGTCTGCTTTGTAAGTGCTGTTTCCCTTTAACAATAATATACCTTAGGTGGAAAGTGGCATAAAGATAGAAGTAGTATATACCTTTAGAGACCGATACAATCACTGGTAAATCACTATGGGACCTATTCACAAAGGTATGCACATTAGTACTCTTGTAAAACTCCTTCACATTATCCTAAGTGAGTTGGCTCCAAAACAACAAAAATGGGAAGAAATAGGGAATTTACAGGGAATATTCATCTGCAGCTATTAGCTTTAACTAATAGGGAGTTGGGTGTTTGGGACTGATTTAAAAAGCCACTTACAAGTACGTAAAAGTGTACTAAAGGATTACTCTTTCCACACCAGTCTTTTGTGAAGCAGACTCTAAATCTGAGAGCATCAGGGGAAAATGCTAATATAATGCTAAACTATCCTCCTCCTGCATGGGAAGGAACAGGTCTGAGCTATAGGGAGTGGGGTTGAAACGCGTTTGGTATAGGAATCCATTTTCTTTTTACAGCCCTCTTCTTGTTTTCATTTACCAGTCTATTGATATTGCCAGTGCAGATACCTCACATGTTCATTTGGCTGAAGTTCATCAAGTCCTCAGGAGCGCTCAGTGCGCTCAGGGTGGGAACAGGTTACTGAGATCAGAATAGGTGGGGTTGGATAAAACGTATAACGCATTGCTTTTTTAAGCACAGAGAAAACCCTGAAATATTTCCAATGATTATCTGAGGGATCTATTTAGAAAGTATGTCAGTGGAAGAGGGACTGCTCAAAGAAAATTTCCGTAACATCATTTAATATTGTGCTTTAGTGCAATAATGTGTGTCCTTTGGATAGGGAACGCTGACCATCGCCGCTCTGTGTGCACCGTTTTCATGAGTTCAATTCTATGCATGAACCATGCCACACCGGGTGATTGCTGTGCATATTTAGCAGGAAAAAGAGTACCATGTGCTAATGGTAATGAGAAGGAGATGGTATGATATGAAGTCCATGTTAAGGCCTTAGATAGATAAGATCCTTTCACAAACAAGCTTGCACAATGCCTCTTTAATCCTACTGGTTTTCAAACTATAAATTATGGGGTTCAAGGCAGGAGGTACAAACACATAGATGATTCCCATCAATACATGAATAAGAGGAGGGGCATTTTTCCCAAACCTGTGAACTAGTGTTAAGCCAATAAGAGGTATATATGATATCAGAACAACAGAAATATGAGACACACAGGTGTTAAAAGCTTTTAGTTGTCTCTCCGTTGGGTTGATTTTAAGGACAGCCCAGAGGATCATGATATAAGACAGTAAAATGAGCACAGAGTCCAGCAAGAATGTGGAGAGAACTAGGACCAGGCCATAGATACTGTTGATAGTTGTATCAGAGCAAGCAAGCCTTATCAAGTCTGGGTGAAAGCAAAAGGCATGCAAAAGAACATTGTTATTGCAGAACCGAAGTCTTTTCAGAAGAATGGGCTCTGGAATATGTATGCTCGTGCTCCTGATCAATGACATCACTCCAATTTTAAGGACATTAGGGCTGGTTAGAACTGAGGAGTATCTCAGAGGATAGCAGATTGCAACAAAGCGGTCAAAGGCCATCAGGACTAGAACTGAAGACTCCAAAGAGGAGAAAGATTGGAAAAAGAACATTTGTGTCAGGCAAATATCAAAATCAATTTTCTTCTCATTGAACCAAAATACTCTGAGCACTGTTGGCAAAGTAGAGAACGTCAAGCCCAGGTCAGAAAGGGCGAGCATTGATATAAACATGTACATGGGATCAGAGAGGTGTGGGTTATTCCTTATAATGAAGAGAATGATGCAATTCCCCAGGACAGAGACAAGGGAAAGTGTGAAGAGAAAGATGGAAATCCATATGTGGGCTTCTTCTGCCCCAGGAATGCCCCTCAGCAAGAAAGTGGTCCAAGAGACATTGGTGGCATTAACCGCTGGCATGTCCTGAACAAGTTTTGTTTGAGGTCATTCAAAAATGGTCTGCTTCCTGGAAATAAACATAAGAATTACAATGATTTGTAAACCTTTCCTTAAACTTACCACACACGTAATAAATTATCAATTTTAGGTAAGACATGACTAGTTGATTTATGGATGAAATAGGAAAAAAAGCTCAAGGCATCTGTGAAATGCATGCGAGGATGTCCCCATTACCAGTAAATGATTGATTAAAGTCAGTTACCGACCAGTTCAAACTGGGAGAGTTTTTGTCAGCTTCTAAAACCGGTACCATGACTTACCAGTTTCTCAAAGTTAAACACTTGTATAGCTTCAAATAATTTTTAGATGCTATAGAGGCTCCATTAGCACAGACTGTACTTGCAATTTAGGCATGGAACCCCACAAATAGCTACATATACCAGTAAATGGTCTCAAACCATACATCCCTCAGATTGCCACTGTCCAACCTGTGGTGCAGAGAAGGAAACTACAGAGCATGTATTCTTTTTCTGCCCAATTTACTCCCTATGTAGGAAGAAGTGGCATTCACCAATTTGCCGGACCATGGGTGCAAGATCTTATTCTAATGCATTCCTAATACTAAAAAATTATGTAAGTTCTTTAACTGTATTTGCAGTAACTCGGTTTTTATTGGTAATATGGAAAGTAGGGCAGCTGTGTCTGCAAGAAAGCAAAATATTAGTCCATAGTGTGTAGGTTCTAGCTCTAAGTTTTTTAAAAATAGAATGTGATAATCGCTGTATTTAAATATTTTTGGCCTTTGTATTTTCCCAGAGATATTAGCTTAATAATTACTGCGTCTGGTATTAATGTATGTGGTTTAATACACTATCCCTTTTCCTAATTTGATATTTTTTTTCTTTGTTGTATCTATTATATGTGAAAGTTTTATTGTGATTTTTTATTGTGTACTATTATAGCTTATGTATTTGCTGAATAAAGAGTTGTAGGGTTTTGGAGAAAGAGTGAGTGGGTGTACAAGAGACAAAGCTATTTGGATATGACTCCCCCTATAAAACTATAGGATACGTTAACTGTTTTATGTGGGGGACAGTGAAAATAAGCAACACAATTAATTCTGAGATATTATTTATTTTTATACATTATTATTATATTAATGAGATAGGTCGCAAATGCGACCCACTATGATTGGCTAGAGTCAGAGGCATAATGGGCTGGTCAGTTCAGCAGACCACCAGTTCAGACACTGCTCCTCAATAAAACAATCTTTTTATTTAAATTCCAGACCACTTTCCTAGAAGAAAAAAAATGGAACATTTTACAACCATTTTTCAGGTGTAGTGACCGCTGCTTTGCCACTTTCTACTCCTAAATAATGTTTTTGTCCATATTCACAAGAGAAAGGGGTCCCTTTTGGACCACTTATTTCTTGCAAATAGATACCAACCCCCTTGACTTGGTGGAAAAATATTAATGTTTTGTGACCAGATTTGCATTGCTCAACAATAATACATAACTTAATGGATCACCATTTAGATGAGAAGCCCTTTACACTCCCTACTAGATTTTTAAGAGTTCTTTAATGCTAAGTAGAATAGAAATACAGAAAGGCAAGCTCTTGGAAGAGACAAGTAATGGCAATGACACATCCTCAAAGTAAAGGGGTGAAGACAGACACTTTAATTATGACAAACAAGAGGAATGAGGGGAAATAAAAAGCATAACAGAGATTATTTCTAACAGTAAGTCTAGAATTTGTTAGATGTGTTTTCTAATGTGTTCAAAATTATAAAAATGATGCTGCACATCTCACTCAACCAGTTAATAATTCCATTGGCTGGACCTGCTCCGGAGAATGCTAGTGTGGTATCTTTTGTAATTGAGAAGCTCTTCATTTGCAGCTTTATGTTCTACATGCTTTTTAACCGCTTCAGCGCGGCGCGAATTTTCGAGCTGTGCTGAAGATTCTAAAACGGGCGTGGTCGTGACGGAACGGTTCCATCACCAGCACACCCCAACCGACGCTCGTGACGGAACCGTTCCGTCACGAGCATCGAAGGGGTTAAGATAATAGCAGTTTGTGCAGTCTTTAGTGTCTCCATAGATACCTAGGTCTATGCAGTTGTAAAACTTTGTAGATTATAAGGGCGCCCAGATGTAACCAATGAAGATCTTTGAGAACAATTGTAATGTTATCGAACCTCTTTGAGCCTGAAGTCAGTTCAACCACACCATGAAGCAAGGTTTTCATGGGTCGCGGAGCAGATGTTCAAGTGCCTAGTAGTAAGGGATGTCAGAAATTCCTAACATTGCACTTTAGATCCAACATAAACAATATATTCCTCTGTCTCTCACCGCCTCCACCAATACATACAATGAGAATGTGAAGGCCAGTAGCAGAAATAGGAATAGGGGAATGGGGTAAAAGAGAAAACAGAGACACTGAACGTCCTTCTGACTCATCCCTACTGCTGGACATGGATGTCTTCAGGTTGAAGTGGACATCTAAATGCAATAGAAGATCGCGTAGTAAAATGCCAGGAATGTCTTGCATCTAACAATAGCATTAAAAAGGATATACCTTCACTGTGCCTCTGTGTAATCAATGTGCTGAGCCCTGATAAAACACTTGCTGTTCTTGAAACTAAAGCATAACAAGTGATAAGTACCTTTATATTTGTTAAATTACCTTTCTCTTCATTTGTTAAAAAATCTGTATGTGTAGGCAAAGTGGATAAAGATTTACACTCAGCAAATACCAGTGTAGTAATGGGGTACTTTGGCAGAGAAAAACAAAGCAAATAAGATGAATGTTCAAAGAAGAACTTCCTCTGCATAGGAGGGAAACTGCACAAACTTTGTACTTTGAAAAGGGCGAGGCTGAATGGACTGATATTTAAGAAATGAAAAACATTTTTTAAGGAAAGTTCTATCAAAGAACTGTCAATAAATTGGACTTTCTGTGAATATTCAGTCCACATATTGCATAGAGTACACACCTTCAGAGTGGGACACAAGCTGAGTCAGCATTCATAAATATGCAATACAAGAATATTGATTTTATTTGCCTAAATATTGAGGCCAAAATATTAACTACCATAAAATTGCAAAGATAAATGTATATATAGGTAAATATATATTTTCTATTCTTAACTCAACTTCTATGTACCTTGATAATATATATATCTTCAAATTATGTAGATGTGGAGTTAAGAATGTTAAATCTATACTCACTTATCTATACTCAGGTTCATGATAATCAGGTAGTCAACATTTTACCCACAGTATTTTTGCAGATTACTATTTTTATTCTTGATATTATGCCATACCAGTCTAAAAAGCTCCTTGCAGTTACAAGGTTGCTTCATGACCTACTTAGAAGCAGCATTTTTAAGTAAGAAAAGCTAGCAAATTAGCAATGTGTAAATTCTAACAATGCTTAAGCGTGAACTTTGCATGTCATAACTAGATGAGCATTTTTATGAATCAAGCACATACACTTCTGAAGTTAGTTGATGATCCACTCAAAACAAAAGACTGTGATTCATGGACACACATTTGGCAGCAACCTCTTCACCGTCTCTCATCAACAGATCTATAAATGATTAATGATTAATGAATAAGAAATTATTAAAGAATAGCTTGGGGAAGTAAGGAATAATCACTCCATGCCGAAATTAACAGACCTATTTCCTTTTCATTTATACTACACGTCCTCACCCTGACTACACATCCTTTTTCTATCTCAATGTACACTTCAACACAATATATTTCCGCCCAATATTGTGCCTAATTTTGGAATTCATTTACTCTGTAAATTGTAAATTGATACTTCTATAGCGCACTACTCACCCGCAAGGGTCTCAAGGTGCTTGTACGAATACCTCTGTGGAACCCGTCCTGGCTTTCCCTGTGAGGCGTCCACTCCTGGGCACCCCCAAGGTGGAGGCCAGGCATCCTTAGCGTTGTGGGGGCCGTTGTGGAGATTAAGCAAGCTATTGCCCAGAGTTGCAGAGTGGGACTCCATGATTGGAATAGGCACCGAGGCGAGAATTATCAGGTCCGTGGAATTTTTGAGCCCAAGACCCGCCGAGGCGGGGAATTGAACCCTGCACCCGGGCTAGACCTCTGCATCAGGGTCTGCCGCTCTAACCATTGAGCCACACTTCTCCACTGGCATCCCCTTGACAAACTTGCTGTCATTGCAAATGTCCCATGTTATAGTCTACTTATATCCTTTCCTTGCATGTTCATGTCATGGTATTTTATGAACCTGCTTTGCTGTGCTTGCACCCTTGATATACCATATTTTCCTTCAAATCCCTAACCCGCAACCACTGTGGATCCACAATAGATCTGGCTATTGCCACCGTATCTATAAAAAGAGGTTAACACCCATCACAGAATTTTTAACTGACAGGCATGTACCTAAAATTTTATTTCATTATTTCATATAATTTCTGTGATTGTAAAGTGTGCTGCACATAAACATGATTGACCATTCTCTTAAGAATTGAATCCACTCATTTCTTATGGAAGAAACTATCACATTTTCTCTGCTTCAACCTTAAAATTGAATCATTCTGCTTGTTGTAATTCTCCTAAAAATGCTACCTAGTTAGGGATGGGCGAAATATTTTGTTCCGCCTGCGGAATCAGACGGGTTTTGGTCACTCTGAGTTACTCTTCAGAATGATGTTCTAATCAAATTCCACCAATCACGGCATGGCAGAATTTTTCTCCTTCTAGATTGCCAAAAATGTGAACCGCCAAGCGTGAGCGAGATTTGTCGTCCCGTAGTACGGTTTTCTGACTCTGGTAGTCGCAGGCAGTCACGAGCAGTCGTGGTCATAGGGCTGCCAATTGAGTTGATTTGCGGCCATACGATTAGTTTTGCTATTCTGGCAGCAGCAAAATCAGCTTGAATTGCCAACTGCTCCTGTGAAACGCATGGTGCCGTTCATGCTGATTTTCCATGCTGCTAGCATTATTGGCATTAAGTTGCAGTGCAAGCAGCATAGGTTCTGCCCCTTAGGGAAATCCCATTGAATCGCACAGAGTTTTTATGTAACTTTGCTTAATTCCACAGAGTGAAACTCCACGAGTTCCGGCCACCCCTATACCCGTGCTGCGTAACATAATCATCATTTAACACCAGCATAAGATGACTTTTCCACCTAGGATACATAAGAGTTCCATACTGTCTAAGGAAACTTTATTCCATAGTTGCTTTGGTAACCCATCCGGGCCACATGGCATTTTACATGTACTGTGTTCACCGTGACTGATGCCTCATTCCTAAAATGCTTTGAAAACTGTATCCACACCAGTCACCTGCTTTGGCCGTCAATAGGATTCCTGTGTCTGTGCCTTTATTAACACCACTGGTAGTAACATATGCTCACATGTTTGTATATTCCAGGGTCCAAACACCCATCGTAGTCCTCATCAACTGGTGTACACTTAATTGCCACAATCAAAACATATCGAAGAATGCACTCTAGTCTCCACTATTTTCTTTAGCTGCTCAAAGGCAAGAATGTAGGGCGTGCTACCCTGGAAAGCGCTCCATTTGTGCGCTTGTGTATCTGGAAAATTGCTCAAGCCTCATCAGGCACTTCGAGCACCAGGATGCACGGGAAACAATCTTTACAACACAGTGATTGCATCGCAACATCCTTTACAATGCACACCATTACAATGAATACCATTACAACGCATAGTACCCCTTCACCATCAAACACTTATCCTACTGTTGCACCCCCTGGAGTTCGGATATACATTTTTACCCCTACACTATTCTACACGCACTCCCTACTGTTGCACCCCCTGGAGTTAGAATAGTAATTCTTACCCCTATACCACCCAATACTTACCTTAAATGCAATGTAATGGTATGCGTTGTAATGGTATGTGTTGTAAATGCAGTATGCGATGTAATGGAATGTGTTGTAAAGGCTGTTTTTTAATGTGCGATGTAGTGTCATGTGATGTAATGGAATGTGTTGTAGTGGATGTTGCAATGTAAAAACTGCATTGAAAGTGCATATGTTGTAAATGTATGCATTGTAACGTCATACATTCAGATGCACAGCCATGGACATTGTCAGTCAAACATACTCAAACATCTTCTTCCCCTTTGAATCGTGTTTAATCCATTAGTACACCAATTTTGTCACCGATTCATACTTGTAGTACAACAAAGGTTTCAACGGGTGCCGATCAGGCTTTCCTCAAAACACACATCAGTTCACTGTTCTTCATAGTGTAGGAATGTAGCAGATGTATACTTAATTTACTTGGTTTCACCAGTCTCAGGGTTTCAATTGCATCTATCTTGGCTATGCATGTCAGTGTCTTCCTGCATTCACACTCTCATCACTGGTGCACCACCATCTTCACGTAAAACACTGCGCTGACCATCCCCTCCCCCCGACTCACGCTCAATATAGCTCACTGCGCTTGCCATCACAGTTATATATCACATTTACACGCGTCCACTGCGCTCTCCTATCATGCACTCGAAGCCCCCCACTTTTAGAGCTCATCATTTCTATCCTGTTCCTGTCTGTCTCCAAGTGATTGTGCAGCCCGCACTGTCAACACCTCCAGTTACCCTGTGAACTTGTTCACCAGATCATTCACACCTGACACAGCTGAGACCAGTTCTTCACCCATTGCATTATTCAAGCCATCACATAAGGATGGATTTTGAAACTTCTAACACGTTTCTTCGATTGTGTGTGCATAAGTGCTCTCGTGCATATTTATTATTATTGTGAATTAGTGTGAAATCAGCAATCCTATTGTTCTTGATTTCACTGTCCAACTGGACTCTAGAAAAAGTATTCTTTCCCCACAGCGGACCCCTAGTTTGACTCAGCCTTCCCCTGTTTGCATCTGGCTGTCATTGCACAAGCTGCTTCCTCCCCCTGCCTGTCCAGCCACAGAACCAGGCGCGTCCTAGCAACCCACAGCCCGTCCTTTCCCAAACACTGCCAACGAGCGTTCATTCTGAATCTCATTGAAACACCATCGGCTCCTTGGGGCGAACATGACGCGTTGAACACAGACATCCACGTTTCCCGTGCACTGGGTTCTAAGATGTATGGGAGCAGATGTGCCGGATGTGACATCTGAGAGATGGAGAAAGCCAAAGCCCCACAGTCCTCCACAGCACTCACCCCACACAGGAGTCAAAGTACCCACACCATGGTCCCTACCTGCTCACCTATAAGGGGCACACTTGGCAACCACCGCGACATTGCACTGCATGGGTACTATGTGAGGGCAGAGATTTCAAAGCATTTAGGTTTTGGCGGAATCCACCCTGCACCTCCCCCCATTCAAGCGCCTGGATACCCTCCCAGTTGATTAGTGCGCTTTAAAAATCGATATACCAAATCATCTCCCTCCCCAGCTAGGTTTATGAACATTCTCCACAGGATGGGAGGTTTCCTGATGCATTCAACATTCACTCACAACAGCAGCAGTTTCACTTCCTATTATTACCCAGTGTCTGGTCTGGGCAGGAGTGTCCCCACCCCAGCGAGGCAGACGGCGCCTGTCTCACAGCGCTATGGGGTCTTCATTCGCTGGTAACCGGTGAACAAACTTCCCTGTGAAAGACGCCCACTGGCAGAGGCCTCGCGTCCAGCTCTTAGACCCATGGCATCCGTTTCACACTGGGTTCAGGAGGAGAGCGACGGGGTATCCAGGAGGACGCGGAAATGGTCCCTGCCACTGTCGCACATTCTTAAAAGGAAACTCAGGCATTCTCTATTACTATTAACGAATGAAACAAAGACAGACGAATAAGTCTGGCCAACAAAAGATGAGAGCTGACCAAGAAATCACAATTGTATTTGTGACAAACCTCCATAAAAAATGAATACTCACTACTGTTTCAGCTCTCTTACTCCAAATCTACCTAACAGGATTTTGAAATCCCTTATACAAATATTGTCTTGTTCAGAAATGTTTTGAACGAGGCAACAGAAAAGCTCTAACAATTTGTGTGAGGACATTAAAAAACTATGGGGCATATTATCAAGAACAGGCGATAAAATTATCGCCGATTTAGCGGCAGGAAACTGCCGCTAAAGCGGCGATAATGGGCTTGATGATATGTCCTTGTTAATTCCCATAGCAGCCCAGGTTCTGGTGTGAACCTGGGCTACTATGGGAATTCACAAGGGCATATTATCAAGCCCATTATCTGTGCTTTAGCAGCAGTTTCCTCTCGCCTAAAGCGGCGATAATTTTATCGCCTGTTCTTCTTTACAATTTCATAAATTTGTGGAGCTATGACTTTCGCCCTTTGTGCTGGTGAAATTGTAACTCTTCAAACCTCTAACCCTGCAACCTCCTCCAACATAATATCACGCAAATTCCATCACAATATTCTTTACAAGCGCACAGACGAATGCGTCTGGACGTTGATGGGGTGGGACTACTAGTGGCCAGGAGAGGCCGAGCCTGCACGTGGAGGTGCGAAGAGGCCTTGCACTGACACAGTGAAACAGGAGCATGACCTCACGCCTGAGATCGGAACAAATGGGCTCAGGCCCATTACACCTCAGGTCCATCACTTTTATTGATGCGTCAGCAGTGCAATGTGCTTGCTCATATTTACAAGGCCACGTAAAGTCATCCTGCCTGACTTTTCATGCCCTTGTAAATATGTTTCCCATTCACACATAACTCTGCGTGAAATGAGCATTCCAGGAGTTTTGCTCTGGGCGCCCCCACACAACATCCATGGATCCAGACGCATTCCCAGATTTACAATATTGAGTAAACCAGGGAATGCACGTAAGAAGGCATAGTGAGGAAAAATACTTTTATTTCTCCTCGTTTTTTCCTCTTTCTATGCATGTATTTTGCAGCACGCAAGGAAGAAGAAAATGCCTTTAATGATTGTTTCTGTGCAGGAAGGTGTCTTTCCCTGCACATCCCCTCAGCTCAGGCACCCTAACAAAATGATGCAAGAATGTCTGTGCTGGTGCACAGCTGCTGTTTGTAGGGAAGGACAGGAATGCAGCGCACCTTGCAGATACAGCGCATTCCTCCCCCAGGGGCGTAACACAGGCCCACGCATCCCCCGCGGTGCAGGGGGCCCTCAAGCTCAAAGGGCCCCCTTCAGCACTGCACTTCGGCCTGAGAGCTCCTAATAGAGTCCGGAGGGGACCCCTCCACATACCTGGCAGGGGGGCCCCCTCAATTATCCTTACCCCACTGTCCTCCCCTTTTATTTTGGTGCACAGCAGGAAGGTTTGCTGCGCGCTGTTCACCCACATTTTGTAAATGAGGCCCAAACTAAGAGTAAAGCTCGATATGGCTTAAGAAAAACCAAATAATATAGGGACCTTGGCGGATTTTTTTCAAGTATAAATGAGGTATGGGAAAGTAAAAAGCTCTTCAGCACTATTAATGCTTACTAGCATTCTGCTGCTTAAAGAATATGTAGGACAGTAGACCTGCAAATTATCTGTCTGAATTTAGTTAAAAAAAATGTTAAAAAGCTCTATAAAAAAGGAAATATTTATCAGCACTTACCATGTGATTTGGTGACTTAGCAAGGGTTCAAAGTACCCTAAAGCCACCACAGACACCAGGCTCCAACCTCTAGATAAAAAAACAGCTAATAATGAGAGGTGAGTATGCTCCTTCCACTGCTGGGCCCAAGTGCAACTGCACCTGCTGCACCATTGATACCTACTCTGATCGTCTAACACCTACCAGGACAGAGCATCAACTACCCTGACATCGCCAAGCATCCATCCACGATGGCTGAAAAGCACAGCAGGCAGCGGCAGTGGCTTCTGCTTGTAGCTCTTGTGGACAGGGCTGTTTATAAAGGCTCTTCAGCTCCACAGGGGGCACTTACCAGAGCCCACAGCTCTGCTCCCTCTCGTGGCCTGGTCCTAAACGTGATCTCACTTCCGGCCTCTTGGGGGAGTGGGTCACAAACACAATGCAAATTAAGCCTCTGCAGACTGCTGGTTGTATGTCAGTTCAACATCTCAACCTAATGTTAAATACAAGTACATGACCTCTGAACCCAATGCGAAAGTGTTCTAGCACTGAACTCACAGGTTGAGGTATCAAGCAACATTTGATTTTCATTATTATTTTATTGACACAATTAATAGTAGGCTAATAACAGTAACCGAATTGAACATGTGGATTCTGGACTTTTGGAAATTTGGGGCCATATGGATAATTATTGGACATAGCGATTACCTAATTGCAATTAGGTAATCGCTATTCCTAATGTTTAAAACGCCTTGAGTTTCATTTACCTATTCATATTGGCTCACAATTGACCTACCTAATTAATATTCATGAGGTAGGTCGCAATTTGCGACCCATTTGGGAATCGCTGAAAACAGATGTATGGTGGTCTGCTGAGGACAGCCGACCACCATGTGTGTGTTTTCTTTTAAATAAAGTAACTATTTTTTTTAATGCAGCCCATTTTCCTTAAAGAGAAATGGGATGCTTTTAAAAAACAAAAATGAAAAATGAAAATGATTTTTTTCATTTTTTAAGAGCAGGCAGTGGTCCCTGGGACCACTGCCTGTTCCGAAAAAATGTTTTTACTACCTTTCACAAAGGGGAAGGGGTCCCTTGGGGACCCATTTCCCATTTGCTAAAGGGTTACCACCTACTAGAAGTAGGTGGTAAAATACGAATGTTTTACGACTGCATTTTGGTCACAAAACATTTTTACATTTTGCTGTCTTTTGGTATTAGGCAGGGACGCCCTACACGCCTCTTCCTAATACCAAATCTGTATGTATTCACAATTCTCAATTGCGATTTGGTAACAATTTACTAAATCGCAAATTGGAATTCATACATACCAAAATGCATTTTACTGCTTGCAAATGGCCCAATTCTTTGAATCAGGCCATCTACAACCAGTAAAATGCATGATACATATGGCCCTTGGAATTTAAACTTGTCACTACTGGCAATGATAGAAAACAGCAACATAACAGCAAGATGAAAACGCACCGACTATAATATTGCATTTTTTATCTCAAACAAGTAATGCTGGTTCCACAGTGCACACACAAACTGATGCATTCTTGAAAGGCTTTGAAGGAATGTGAAAAGTGCACATACAAATGCTAAATGCAATTTTTCTTTTATAGTTGCAAATATGTGTCACAGAGAGGTGGAAGCTGTGGCATAGGTGCTGATGTTTGTGTGTGCATGGGGGAGTCTACGCAGTAGGTTCCCCAATATTTATCATGAAAAATGTCAGATAAGCTACAGTAAATAAACTGAGCCTAAGACTAAGACACAGTATGTGTGTTTGCAAATGTTCTGGAACTTAACTGTGTTTTATGAAAACCTTTTCGATATCATGGGCATATGTTTCTGGAACACAGTTTGTAAATAAAGGACCAGAACGACCAGGCACAGACTAAATAATCGAAAATTAAAACAATTGAGCAGTCATGTTAGATATAGACATAAAATCCCTGCATTCTACTAGACTTCAAGCAGACTGATCAAATAATACAAGTGCAGCATATTCACGAGTAATGACGAAAGACTGATGGCCTGATTTAGATTGTCCTGAGAACAACTGGGGTTGGCCCATAATCAGTAAGGCTGAGCCGTAATCAATAATCAACAAGAAAGAAGTGCCAATACTGATAGTATCTTCGTGGAAATGCTCTAACACCAGAACAAAGACAGTTTATCAAAGCTGGGATATGCTAGTTAATAGCTTTTAACTAGCATATCCCAGCTTTGATAAACTGTCTTTGTTCTGGTGTTAGAGCATTGCCACGAAGATACTATCAGTATTGGCACTTCTTTCTTGTTGATTACTTATTTAGATTGTGGCTGGACTAGTCCTGCTGCTGCTTTTTTTGTGTTTTCCAGGCCGCCGCCTTAATGGTCCACACACCCGATTTAGATGTTGGCTGAGCGCTGGAGAGAAGACTGCCATGGTCCCACTGACTCCACCAGGATCTGTCTCACACGTCGGCGGAGTCAGAGTCTGAAGAGACTGTTGGAGGGAGTCCTGCAGAGATTCCCGCCATCCAGATTATGAAGTGCTTTTCCATCAAGGTAACTGTGGTAGGGAAACCTCCAAGCTTGGGATGGCAGAAATGAAGCAAAAGGGGTGAGAACTCACCTTTTTCAGGGACTTGCCACCACTTCAGTCTTCAATGCCATTATCCAGGTCCTCCCTGTACTGCTGTTACTTGACCTCGATGCTCAGCCACCCCGTTGTCACCAGATTCTATGGGAGGCTTTTGTGATGGATGTGCGGGTACAGTCAATGTTGTGTGCATGTTGTTGGTGTGCAATGCTATATGTAAAAACAATGGCCAGCAGACGTTACCTACATGTACATATTGACAAATACACAACATATATGTGTATTGAGATGTGAAAATGTAGTACCTATCTGTCTCCATGCCACCATTACCCCTCTATGTCAGTACTCCACCGACAGCTCAACTGGAACAAAAATGTAAATTGTAATGTAATGTAAATTGAGACTTGTATAGCGCACTACTCACCCGCAAGGGTCTCAAGACGCTTGTACGAATACCGCTGTGGAACCCATCCTGGCTTTCCCTGTGAGGCGTCCACTCCTGGGCACCCCCAAGGTGGAGGCCAGGCATCCTTAGCGTTGTGGGGGCTGTTGTGGAGATTAGGCAAGGTATTGCCCAGAGTTGCAGAGTGGGAATCCATGATTGGAATAGGCACCGAAGCGAGAATTATCAGGTCCATCAGGTTTTTTGAGCCCAAGACCCACCGAGGCGGGGAATTGAACCCTGGTCCCGGGCCAGACCTCTGCATCAGGGTCTGCCGCTCTAACCATTGAGCCACACTTCTCCACTTACAAACAAATCAGCTCGAAGCAAGACTGCTGGCTTGACGGCGATGGAGTACTGCTAGCCAGCAGAGAAGACTGCAGCAATCTCCTGTCTATTGAGGCAATATCTAAATACGGACAGACTTGGCGGAGTACCTGGCACCACCGACTCAGAAGTACAGCTGTAAGACTGTAGAGATCTAAATCAGGCCCTCTGTACGGGGAGGAATGTGATTCATGTAAATTTTGAACAGTAAATCACTGCTAAAAATGTAATAACCTATTCAGACATTTATGCATTCATATGGATGTGCACAATGTAATTAGGAATACCAATACAATTATGGAAGGGGATGAACTGTAGCTTTTGTTCAGAACAAAGATAGTTAGCTATGGTAAAGGCAACCAAGGTTTCCCAAAGCCAAACCTCTGAATATTCAGTAAACAGACTATAGGGAAATTTACGGCATATTTTCCAGCACCAACTGAAAGCCAACTTCTGAAATTACCATCATATTCGCATGACCATGGCAGCCAAAGAAAGTAATTAATGCAAGTGAGAACAGAAATGTGACCATCCAAATCCAACTGATGAATTACATAACTATGTATACACACAGATACCCAAAATGTCTGTTGCACCATACGTTTACTTTCACAATGTGATTAGCAATAACTGAGGACATGAGTCAAAATGCAAGGAACTGATGTTTAGCTTGCCAAACCGACTCCATCAAGGCGGAACTGCTCCGTCTCTCAGGCTGGCTCTTGACTGCCTTACTTAGGGTTTAGGCTGACAGACCACCATCTGTCAAGACTGAGGAAGGACAGTCTGCTGTCCTACAGTCATCCATCATCCATTCTTCCATCCTCCTTTGATGGGCAACCCTCCATCATCATTAGTATGGTAGACATTTGTCCATCCTATTTAGTGTTGAACTCCATCAGAGTGGGATGGAGGGACTATTGTGACGGAGGAGTGTAGTAGTGGAAAAGGTTTTGATGACAGATGCATCCATCAACACTGCATCCATAAACATACACCAGATCAAAATGAACTCATCCACAACAGATGCAACTCTCATTACAAAAGAATCTCCTCATACTAAATAAAGCTGTGATGGTGGATGTGATATTTCAGGTTGCACCCCAGGTGTTGGGAGAAAAGATCAAGACATCTTCCATGACCCGGTAAAGTAAATGAGGGCCAAAACTGTGGATAAGGTGAATGTGATCTGCAATACCAAACCTCCACAGAAGAACATATGCAAGCAACTGAAAAGCCTAGATGGGAGAGTCCTTTCCTTGCTTCCAGGACACACCAAGAGGCCTGGGAAATAGGTGGTGGGCCTCCAAAAGCCTCAGTTTGTGCTCTAGGAGGAGAAGGATATGGACATTCTCCACACTGAAGCCATCATTGAAATTCCAGGAAGAGTGGACATTGGTAAAAGCAAACACCAGCTCTTTCTCAGTACAAAAATGAATAAATCACCAACTCTGCAGTTCTGCAAGCCTGTTCCCTAGCACAAATTTCTGTACTAATGATAGCAGCCTAATGAGACAAAAGTATGCTAACTGATGTCTCCCCCACTCACTGCATTACCAATGCAACCAAAAATCCACAATGTTCCCACTCTTTCACACTATTCTCCTCAACGCAACTCATATTAGAAACCCTTTCATATAGGTGTACCATCACATTTTGACCACCCCTCACAACCTCCCCTATGTAATGCAAGATCTATCGAGTTGCTCACCGTACTGTAAATCAATCAGTCAATCAGGAGTTTATATGGCATTGCTACTCACCCGTGAAGTTCTCAAGGATGCTAAGGAGGGGGGGGGGGCTGCTGATCTGTCTGGGCATTGAGGTTTAGTCAATGAGCCAGGTCTTGAGGTCCTTCCTGAATTGGGTAATCAACAGCGATTGTCTGTGGCGGAAGGGCAGTGGGTTCAAGTTTTGGCAGCGAGGTAGGTAAAGCATCTTCCTCTAGTTCTGGTTCTTTGGATCTGTGGGACAGAGGCCAAGGCAAGTTGTGCGGAGTGAAGTTGTCTGGCAGGTACGTGGAATGGGAGGCGGTGGGTCAGATATTCTGGTCCTGCATCGTGGAGAGCTTTGTAGGCATGTGTCAGGAGTTTGAAAGTGATTCTCTTGTTGATTAGGAGATAATGGAGTTGTCAGAGGTGTTTTGTTAGGCGGCTGTGGCATTTTGGACATTTCGTAGTTTACTGAGCTGTTTCTGGATGACGCCAGCATAGAGTGTGTTTCCTTAATCAAGTCTGCTGGTGATACGTGCATGGGGGACATTCTTTCTGGATTCTGTGGTGATCCAACTGGATGTCTTTTGAAGTAGGAGGAGTGTGTGGAAGCAGGATGAGGATACTGAGTTGATTTGGTGGTTCATTATGAAAGTGGGGTTCCTAGTGCAGAGAGCCACCAGTAGTCATCCCAAGCTTAGGGGGCACGTCCCAGGATGATAGCTTCAGTCTTGTCCGAGTTGAGCTTGAGGCAGCTGTCTTTCATCCAAGAAGCAAAACCTTCATTCCGCTGTGAAATTTTATTCTCGAGGCTGTGGGTTCATTGGTAAGGGAGAGGATCAGCTTGATGTCATCAGCGTAGGAGATTATTTTGAGTCTGTGGTTTCTGACAACAGACATGAGGGGGGCCATGTCCACATTGAAGAGGCTGGGGCTCAGGGAGCAGCCTTGGGGCACTCCACAGCTGATCTCTGTAGGTTCTGAGAAGAATAGGGGTAGCCTTACTCGTTGTGTTTGGACGGTAAGGAAGGAATGGATACAGTCTAGTGCCTTGTTGCGGTTGCCGGCATCGTGGAGTCTCGTGATCAGGATGCGGTGGGAGACGGTGTTGAAGGCTGGTGAGAGGTCCAGTTAGGTGAAGGGTGCAGTTTTGCCCTGAGTTAAAGCGGAAGCAGATGTCATTGTTGGCTGCAAGGAGTGAAACACTGGTGGGGTAGTTGCATCGGAAGTTGGATTGGGGGGTGTCCAGAACGTGGTTCCCTTCGATGAACTCGGAAAGTTGGGCATTGATGGCCTTTTCGATAACCTTGGCTGCGAAGAGGATGAAGGAGATAGGTCTGTCAGGTTGGCAGTCAGATTCTTCAGCAGGGGATTGATTGCGCCGTGTTTCCAATCATCAGGGAAGGTGGCAGTTTTGATGAAGAATTTGTTGGTGCGAAGGAGCTTTTGGGCAATGGAGGTGGCTGCTCTATGGAAGATGTGGAATGGGCAAGGATCCGATGTGGCTCCTGAGTGGATTCTCTTCATGGTCTTGAGTATTTCATCTGTGATGAGCGGTGTCCAGATGAGCACAATCTGTTGGGGTGCGGCATGTGCCGTGGTGGCGGGCATTGTGGCAGGGTCTTGGGTGTCGAAGCTCTCATTGATCTGCCTAATCTTGTGGTCATAGAAGTTGCTGAGTTTGTTGCAGAGATCTTGGGAGGGTGGGAAATCTATGGTCTTGCTGTTGGGCCTGTCTAACTCCTTGAAGATGGCAAAGAGTTCTCTGCAGTTGTGTGCGCTGGCGTTGCTTCTGACTTGGAGGGCCATTTTCTTTGTGGTTTTGAGAAGGTGGTGTGCGTTGATGGTGGATTTCAAGATTGCATGGTTTTACGGGGTTTTCTTGTTCCTCCATCTCTTCTTGAGTCATCTGCAGGCGCGTCTGGACTCGTGGAGAGCAGGAGTGAACCAGCTGGCTTTTTTGGTGTCTTGCTTGCTTGGTGTCTTCTTGAGGGGTGTCAGAGTGTCTGTGCTGTTGAAGATCCATTGGTGAAGGTTGTGTCCTGGGGTGTTGGCATCTGTTGGTGTTAGCAGAGTGGTCATCCTGAGGACCCTGATGAGAAGTTTTTTGATGGCCATGTTCCCGCAACCCAGAGGTGGGAGGGCGGTGACGGCGGAAAAACAGATATCACAGGGACAAGGACGATGAAGAACCAGAAAACCTAGGAAAAGAAAAGTAAATAAAAAAGGCAGAAGCAGGAGAAAAAAGAGACGGTGACAAAGAAAAGCAGAAAACAAGAGAGAGAAGGGTAGTCAAGCAGCAGAGCAGTGACTCTATGCCACTAGGGATGAGGCGTAACCAGGAGCCTGCAGGTGGAGGAGGGCCTCAAACTCCTGACCAGAGGGTCAGCAACAGTGATGGGGCAGCAGCAGCTAGTAGGTGGAGCGGGCAGCGAAGGGAGCAGTCCACCAAAAGGTCAGTGTGCTACTGTAAAGTGTGTCCACTCTTTTCATAGTTAGGTAGCACAACACTATCTCTCAGGAGACACTGTAATGTCACATCAAAAATAGTAAGTAGAACTACGCTGACCAGATGAATCCAGGTAATTGTGGCAAAACTGTTACAGTTTAGGGTCTTCTTTCATCATGTTACTGCATTCCGCTTTAAAAAAAAATCTATTAAACTACTATATATATGATTCAAATCATATGTAAAATCAAAGTTAAGGATAGGAAAAGTAAAGTAATTGAGACATGGCTCCATCTCGCCAACTAATTAACACATTACTGTGGCACACAGGATTCTCAGCAATACCAGTGAACAGGTTGGGGCCTGAAAAAAAGCTCAGGGGTCCTCAGCTTTTCTTTTTTAAACTAACCCACATTCAGTGCCCCATTTAAATTGAAGTGGAAATAGAATGTTGAATACATAAGTTCCGCAAGGACACTGCAAAGCGCCTGCACCTGTTGATCAGAGTGGTGCAGCTGTGCCACTGATATGTGGCCCACCATACTTCTGATAACAGCAGACCGAAAGCGGGAGTAACACTGTGACCTGCTGATGCACAGAAACAGGGTGAAATGTAACAACATACAGTCACAGATGCTACATAAATACGGAGGGGTAGTGCTGTGCCTGCATTGTGTATCTAAATACACCCAGCACCACAAAAGGCGGTGCGGCTGGTGCAGCCACACCTTGCACTGAGCTTGGTGGGCGATGAGTTTAGAAATAAGTTATGAGTTCAGAAACACCTATTGCGGAGTTCTTTGTGTGTCTAGCAGTTTTCAGGCAACATTAAAAATGTCAAAATAACTTTGGTCAATAATGTTCAAGCTGGAGAAAGGTTGGAGTTTTGTCTGGTGGCAGGTTTGACTCATCATAAAGTAGCACAGAGCATTATTATGCCTTTTCCATAGAACGTGTACTATGCAGATCACACAACTGCAGTTTAACAAAGTGGGTTACTGCTTTTGTCGCAGAGATCCTTTTGCTACTTGCAGTTCACAAGTTACACTCCTAGTATAATAAAGTGAACTATGAACTGGCATTAAAGAGCTGCATGCAAACTGCAAGGTATAGGTTGGAAAGTTATGTTTTTTTCTCAGTCTTTCATTGTCCTAATGTTGCTAAAAATGGATTGTTTGGGAACAAATACATTTGTATGTGTAAAGTCAACCCCAACCACTGTAATATGTTTTGAACAGTGAGTTTGTGATTTGTCCTGACCAAACACTCATCAAATGTACTGCCTGATGGTATGGATGAAATGTGTTTCCTACAGCTTGCAATTCTCATTTTGTTATATAACCTTTCCTATTGAGTGATTTCCACACATGATTTATTGTCTCCATATAATGTGTGTATGATGCAAAGTGCTCTGACAACCTACACAGCTATGATCAGTGCTATAAAACAAATTAAATGCATGCGAGGAAGAGGCTATGGAGAGATGAGGGGCACTATTGGAGGATGGTAGTGAGAGAATCTGTGAACACTGAGGTCATGTGGGGGGACAAAAAAGGTGCCAAAAGAACTAAATCAGGCCCTAGGTTAAGTCACTGGAAATCAGCAACCCTAGATATCTCCACCTCACTCCAGCATTATGCCTATCTGATATTATTTTTAGTTTGTGCTTAATTGTGCCTTATGTTAACATAAAGTTGTTTTTTGTTTGCCACAACAGAAGCATTGGAACGCAGATTTCTATTGCACTTGGGATCTAAGTGGGCATATGTTCCTATTAATCGTCTTGAGAAACTAACTCTATCACTGACAGTCCAATGCTGGAAGAGTTGGACTTGGAGCGGTTTTGCTAAGACATAGTATGATTGATCCTAAGGCAGGAAAGCCAAACAATCAACCCCCATAGCTGTAATGATCCACTCCCCGCCAAATGTCTACAAAAAATAAACCACATCATCATCCCAATATGGACAAAAATAATAAACGCCTCCCCATCACAAGGGATCCTTCCAGAATGCTTGAAAACAGGCCAAGTGGCCCCGATCATCAAGAAACCAACAGCGGACCCTACAGATCCTAATAACTTCCGCCCAGTTACCAACATTCCAGTACTGGCCAAACTAATCGAAAAATGTGTACCAAACCAACTGAGCCAACACATCACTAATTTCATGCTGTTAGATGACTCCCAGTCGGGATTCAGGACAGGTCACAGCACGGAAACAGCAATCCTACATATTGTCGATGACGCATTACAGGCCCTCGACCACGATAGGACGTGTCTTCTAGTCCTTCTTGACTTGTCAGCTGCATTTGACACTGTAAATCATCAAAAACTACTAGACAGACTCCACTATAGGATGGGAATGACCGGAAAGGTGCTGAGATGGTTTGAATCCTTCCTTCAGAACAGGTCACAAAGATTTTGGGTCAACCAGAAACTATCCACATCATGTCCGAATTCAATTGGAGTCCCCCAAGGATCGACACTGTCTCCTTCACTTTTTAACTTGTACGTCGAACCACTGACAGAAATCCTCCGAGACGCAAACATATCCTACCACATGTACGCGGACAACACACAAGTTTACATCAAGATCCAATCCCTGGAAGACATCAAGTCAATGAATGAGTCGTTAGAAATGACATTAAGATGGCTTACAAGCAATCACCTTAAACTCAATGCACAAAAACCGGAATTCCTATTAATCTCACCACCAAAGAACCACTTAAAGGCAGAAGAATGGACCGGATTAATCACAGCTTTGAACTGCACCCCTACGCTAGTGGACTCAGCGAAATCATTAGGAATCACATTAGATAAGAGCCTAGACATGAAAGCCCACATCAACTCAATGGCAAAAAATGCCGGCTTTCACCTGAACTACCTAAGGAAAGTGAAGCCAAGCCATTCATCTCATCAGCAGATCTCAAACTGGCAATACAATCTTTAGTAATCTCAAGACTTGAATATGGATGTACAACCTTAGCAGGCCTACCAAAAATTTCTACAGCTCCACTGAAAGCATGCCTCAATGCAGCAGCAAGGCTCATTACCGGATCGAGGAAATTCGACCATATCTCCCCACATCTAAAATCATTAAATTGGCTGCCATACGAAGCCAGAATCCAATTCAAAATAGCATGTGTCACCCACAAAGCTCTACACTACAAAACACCAAGATACCTGGCCCAGAAGATTGAGCTGTCTGGAGGAAGCAGACCAGTAAGGAGCGCCAATCTGCTGATGCTGAAACCACCCATCTTCCGGAAAAAGAAAACCTATGACAGAGCTTTCTCAGGGGCAGCCCCCAGAATCTGGAACTCACTCCCTCCAAATATCAGAAAAATTACGAACATGGCAGCCTTCAAAAGGGAAACAAAGATCTTCCTAATGAGGAAGTTCCTAACATAGACAAGAAGGTACCTCACAGCCACCACGTACTAAATGTGTCAAATCTGAACATTGAATGGAAGAAAGAGAAAGTTCTACTAAGACAGGACAAGCTGGAGGCGCGTTATTACCCCTGAACCGGGATGAAGAATACTCGGATAAAAGACAATGTGGATTACTGTACAGGAATACAACATACAGATATAGTAGACTAGTAGTGTAACCTGGCAGACGCAATCTGAAAGTATATAGAAAGGTGAAACAATGATGTCAAACACTAGTCTATTCTTACGAACCCATTGTACATATGCTAGGATAGGCTCCTTATAAATTTATATTTAACCTACCTCTTATCAGGGGGAAATGTTTACGATATAGCTAACCTGCCTCTTGTCTATGGAAATGCTCTCTACATATCACTGTACTTAACTACCTCTCTCACTATCTACCTCACTCTCTATATGGTAATGTGGCACAAACTATTTGAATATATATTTGTTTACTATACTGCTCTATAGCTTAGACTATACCTAACCTAACTAACCTACCTCTCATCAAGGAAAATGTTTTCTATATAGCGCTACACTTCCTACCTCACTCAATGTATGGCATTGCTATGCGAACTATGTTACTACATCATGTATATGTATCTGTGAAGCGCTCTGATACCCAAGGGTCAAGTTTGCGCTATATAAAACTTCTTAAATAAATAAATAAATAAATGAATATGTTAACAATTAACTCACACAAGCTTTATAAAAACATAAACAAAAGTTATGAGAGCATTTATTTCACATGTCCAAGTATCCCATTAACTACACCTACAACACAGTAATATGAAACCAAAAAAACAAATAATGATGAACACGTTGTCTCATAGTTTCTATAAATCCCTATAGGATCTGCACGTTTAGACAACATAAACTGTGGGACTGGTGTCCAGACTGATTCCAGATACCCCACCGGATATGTACGCCTGTATACCAGCTAGTTCACTGTGTAACTATGAACTCCTTTTACCAAGGAGAGAACAGTATCTGGCAACTATCGAACATGACAACCATGACCCCTCAGGGATCGTGGAAACATTACAGTACTTTTCTATCGCTTTGTCTCGGAGAGATACACAGAATAGGCAATAGGGATGTTTTCAATAGGTATTTATTGAGCCAAAATCATTCTAGTGTAAATTATGTATGCTGCAACAACCATAAAACAGAAACAGATATAAATGGTTATAAGCACCAACAGAGTAAATGGATGGTAGATTTTTACCATAGTGCTAAAACAGTGGATATACACAGGTATATAGATGCATGAAAATAATAATGAGTACTCCTGTGATGCAACCCTAACTAGATATAACTAAATGTACCTAAAATGTATGTAGATGTGTAGCCTAGAACCCCCTAGGAAAAAAAAACCTGTTACTTGGTGTCAGAGAACAAAGGACCATATCTTAGTCTAGAGATGGACACCCCACGAGGGATGTTGGACCACTGCGTACTGGAGTGTCTGCCTGCAGGAACATCCGCGTCTCGTGTCAGAGCCCCAGCAAAGATATGGTATTTATATACCGAAAAGTTACCCTCAGGGGTTCAACCTTGCTGTGTCATGTTTGCTGAAGATGATGAAAGGATTGACTCTTATACATAGGTATTAAGCAGAAGATGTAGATTATGGTAGTCTTGCTCTGACTCTGAGAATCCTCATGCATAATAAATTTGGCTATTTTTCGGAGAAAACCACATGATATATATGCAGCACCTAACTAGGTAACATGTCAGCACAAACCTGTATGTAGTACAATAGCATGGTAAATGTAGGTGAAAGGTGAGTTGACAACCCAAGCCTATATTGGGGTACATTATAAATCATAACAATGTTTTAAAAATGTACGTGACTAAGATACTAGAACCATAAACTCATATGTGGAAGACTTGAGAAATAGTTGGCCACACACGTAGCAGCACATTATCCACATGTGAGTCAGCAAATTTAAGGACCACAAAAGGCCACAGTCACTGTGCATCCATAACTCTCTTTGCATGTGCCGTAGCCCAACGCTAAAAAACAACACCGGAAACTTACACAAATGATAAATTTAAATTCCCACTTTCAAGAAAAATGTCACTACAACTATAATCTGTAATATCTCTTGAAGCTAATCTCAAAAGTCCAATCCAACATTGATGGATATTTAGCAAGATATCAAGGCTATCAAGGCTAACCTGATATGTCCAAACATGATATTCCAATGACTGTATGTCCTTTATGAAGAATAAAGAGTTATTGAAAGGGAGGACATTCAGCCTTAAGACGTCCCTGTGTATCAATTGGCCACTCAATGTAGCTTAGGTATATTACTCAAAATTAAAATCAAGCCCCTACATTTTATCAGTAGAGTGAGGAATCATTTCTGAAGGGTTAAATTATATATTTGATTTCTTCTTTCAATTTCACAGTCATCTGCCTCTGCAGCAGTGTCCTCACTTTCTGAGGAAACAGTATACCAAGAAAAGCAGTCCTTCTGCAGATGGGGGAGAGTTTGATGATTTGCCTGGCTCATCAGGATTTGCTGATGCCTGAAGGCACAAGACCAAAACATCCAGTAGGGACCTGTCCCCATTATCAAGATCATTGTCCTCACAACCTTTCTTTGGCCCCACTCTGGAACAATTGTGGCCACCCATGTACTGGCTCATGTAACAACCCCATTCATAACTTTTTCCTTACAGCCAGGACGCACTACACCTCTAGTCAGCCAGTCAAAGTCACACAGTAGTTTCGAAAGAGCTTGGGAAGGACCACCTGCAAGTTGGTAGGCTTGGATGTGGCATCAATATCACCACCATTAGCAGATACCTTATGGGTCTAGCCATCAGGAGGATCAGCTCAGCTAGATTTTTGAAATTTAAGGCACAGAATGAAATAATAGAGCATTACCTGAGTGTGCAGAATCTACATCATGGGGTGGTGTGAATGGCTTTAAAAACTGACTGTAGAAGGGTTTGATGTAGCTGTCACGTTCCATAGGCAAGAACTATCTGCTAGCTGCTCAGTCCTTGAAACATCTGGAGCTGGAGGACCATGCTACCCATGGAGCCACATGTCACCCCGCCAGCCCCGTTTACACTCAAGCCGCTTTAGTGGCCCATAGGAGGAGTTGTTTATTTGGCCTTGTTGAGGACAGCACTAAAGAACTAACAACCAAGAGGCCCAAAGAGGGCTGTACTAATATGAGAATTTAGATTGTTATTCTTATCCACATTTTGACCATGCATTTCCAAGCCACTCGTGGACTCTTGTCAATAAAAGGACTCTAAACTACTGTTCGGAAATTTTCACATCCAGTGGGAAAGTTATCTTATTTGATGTGAATCTTACAGGATCTAAAGTGTGGACAAATGTATATATTTAAATATCAAATAAATCAATCCAGAATACAACATGCTGCTTGTAGTTTAGTTTGTTATTTGTTTGAACGGTTAATTAAAAGCTTTTCATCAAAAAAACTGTAACATTACACCATTATATAAGATAGTTCTACAGAACGATGTACAGGGGATAACATTTAGGTGTCATTACAAATAGATACAAAAAAGGGTTGGTATGTAGAACATGGTGATAGATCCACAGTGCAGTGTCCAAGCATATATAAAACGACATTGACATTACAGAGTGGGTCAAAATTACTTTTATGCAAAATAGAAGAGTGGATCAAGGTGGTGACTCAACACTTAAAATTATATTTGTGCAGTGTAATTAGGTGTTGAGCAAGTTCTATGTATGCAGGGTGTTCCCTGTTTCGAGTCTTATATATACGGTAGTGCATTCAATTCTTCCTCGTCCTTATGTATCAGGGCCATGAGTTGCCATTAGTTTCTTTTCAAATTTCATGGGAAATCTCATGAAACGGGAGTTCAACTGTAAGTCTATTGGGGAATAACGACAATACCACCTGCATGCATGAGCTAATTCTTTGGTTGAAAAGTTGGTGTAATGTTACTTTTCTCTCCGGCAATATTTCCTTACAAGTGCATACAAAGTGCAACATGTCTTTTTTCCCTTATCCGCATAGCGGGCAGTCAGTTGGGGTTGAGATGGATTTCCAATGAAGTAGGTGTAGGACTGATGGTACCATGCCCAGTTGATATCTCAGGAAGTTTTATTTTAATAAGTTAGAAAAGCCTGTATGAAAGTAGGGTTGTGGTATGGCTCTCTCATAGCTTTGCAGCACAAGCCAACCACAGGATCTGCCCACCACTGCTGGCTTGATCTGGATCTGCGAGACAAGCTTGATGGTTTTGTTTATCGCCTCTTTGAAGCTGGTGTGGGTTGCAGATGTTGCCCTGAGATCTTGTAGGGCTAGCTGAACTATGGATTCATTGAGATCGGCCTGGGAGGGCAAACTGCTTTTAGTTATCAGTTCCAGCTATAAGTGCGAATTTTGGGGTATATTTGCAGGCCCCTATGGCCACAGGAACGTCACTTTTTTGACGTTCCTGTGATGATAGGAACTTCATCTTATTCACAAGGCAGCGTTAAGCCACTTAACGTGGCTTAACGCCGCATTGTGTATAAGGCCCCCTTTCATGCTACAAATAGCGTGAAAGTGCTAGACAATGGGTGTTAAGTGGGCTTTGCACCAAAACACCCATTGATTGTGACGCTGCCACATATTTACAAGGGTGGCGTAAATATGGGGCAGCACCACAATTTAGACCAGGGAAAATGTTGGGCACATTTACTAGGAATCTGGTATGTAGAAAATTTATGCTACAATGACAAAGTAGCAAGGGTATAGTCCATGGTTGAGGAAGGCTTCATGGACTGAAATGGTGCTGCATGGATTTGTTATCTTCCAAGAAACGACCATTTAGTGTCTGAAAGCCACGAAATTCCTGCTTTCTCAAAAATTGCTTGCCTGTTTTGTTTTCCTTGCATGTTGTATTCTTCCCCTGCTGTGGAATATCCATTGCGAAGATCAGCCTGCTGTAAGGTCTTCATCCTCCAAAGTGCCCACTGGGTATAGGTTGAAGTCAAACCAAAAATAAAGTTAGGGATTTGTTCTTCTTCCGGAAGCCTTTTGATTTGGCTAATCAATGGCATTGAACCCTTTGCCCTGCCTTTGGGTTACAAATAAGCATTTAAAATCACTATCCTTAGATCTGTCTCTTCACAGTTGAGTTGATCAATGTCTTTTCAAGGCTTGTGAGCTTTGTCAGGTGTTGTTGTTTACACCGTTTATTGTGCGTGATAACCAGCTCTAGTTATGAGCGTAGGTGGCAGCTGTTTGTGTGTTTGGACTATGTTGGGAGTTTTGACCTTGCTCTACTGGCAGGGGATTTGCTCCTTGCCCCCTTAAGAATTGAGAAGATGGTTTTAGGGATTTGTGTGTCCTGCTTGGGATGCTTCATGACTAGCAGCAGTTGTGGGTAGCCAGGGGAGTAGTGAGGTGTCAATGTTATTCCCCAGTTTTTAAATGGAGCCTGTTGTTTCAGATTCTTCCTGGCTATCTCTACTGTTACCATGTGGCCTCGATTGCCTCATTTCCCAATGGGCTTCCAAATTGTATAAATTCAGTAGCCACCAAATTAAGTGATCCATGCTGCCAGTTGCTGCTAGTAGATGTAGAAAGTTCCCCCTGTTTAATATGTCTTGTCTCCCTTGTGATTTATATTCAGGTAAAAAGAGTTTGACGTTTGTATCAGGCTGTTCATGGGGAATAGGTTTCAGACAGGTTTGAAGGTTTATGCGGGCTCTGGTGTTGGATTTCCTATTAGGGAAGTTTGGAAGGGCTAAAAGTGATGTATCTGATGTTATGGCTACTGTCTAGGTTGTCCACAGGAGCCTCCCCTCTGCTGGTATAGCAGGTGGGTTGGCTTTAACTGATCATGTGACCTCTTCTTTCACATCTGGGGCAGTGCTTGCAGCTTGTGAGGACCCTTGTTCTGGTTTTGAGATGTACCCCCACCCCCTTCTGGAAGGGAGGACCAATTTTTAGCCCACGATTGAGCTCTGCCGAGTGACCCATCCTCTCCTGACTCATACACATAACTGTTATGTTGTCTTCCTGTGGCTCTATTAGGTTGGTTCTGGTTGTAGTATCAGCTTAAGAATAATCTGTTATTTAATTTGTTCCATTTCTGCCTTCCCTTTTTTGCTTGCGACGAGTTTGATCGTAGTTCTGCTGCTCTATTTGGGGAGACTCCTTTTCCTGGTTGAGTTCATGGTTGAATGTAATTGGTCAGCAACATCAACTGACATACGTCATTGTAAGCTTTTGCTCAGTTTAATTTTCTTCACTTGTTCTTCACTTGTTCTTCTTTTTTCACCCTTTTCCTTTTTTACTATTCACTTCACATTCTGCACAAAGTCCAGAGGGGTAATGGAGAAAGTCACTAAGTTTTTATTCATCAATAGTGATTTGTTCTGCAATGTTTATGTGCTAAATGTCGGTTAACATAAATGTTTTTGCATGTTTATTTTTCACAGTGTACCTGACGAAGGGACCATTCCCGAAATGCATTGGGATTGGAAGAGATTTTAACCTCATTTTTTGTATAAATTATGGTTTTTGTTTAGACAGGAAATCATATGTCTAGCTTAGGGCACTGAAAAATAGCATATGATTGTTGATTTATAATATGTGTAAATAGAGTTTATAAAAGATGAATGAGTCTAGTAAATACATTGAATGAAAATTAAATAAGAAAGTGTTAAACACAAGTATTTGATGAGTTAGTTTAGACAGAAGGAGTTCTGCCACAATCTGTGCGGGAAGGGTCGGATGACGCTGGTCACCAGAGTGTGTTGGTTCATTGTTCAGATTGGAGAGTAGCTCCCTCCATCCCTCCCAGCACGCCCCTAAGAAAACTGAGAGTAAATAGTTCAACATTAAAAATTCTGGATTAAGTAGGAGTGCGCTACACAACCCACATTTTTTCGTTTTGAAATTTAGCTACAAGAGTAGGAGCACCCAGTGAGTACAAAATGTCTTTTGATTCAATATCAAATATAACGGACAACAAAGCAGATACTAAAACATATACGTCAGCTCAAGCTACAGATATTTATTCTTTAATTTCCAATACTCGAACATTCAGCACACTACGCAGGTCAGTCACTCAATCATTGCGGCAATTAGAATTCATCTCCAGGCGAGTCTTGAATCAAAAATTTACACAACAGAAAGAACTAACCGAATACAAGGAGTTCAAAGCACCAAGCTCGTATGTGCCACCGACATCTCACAAAATTTTGGACACCTTTGAAGTATTAGTCAAACAAGATTTACAAGGGATAAATTGGCATACACAACATAGAACCAACTTGAATAAGCATGAACACAACATTTAAAACAAATTGGCTGAAGATACTTCTATCACACTACAGAAAGAGGATAAAGGTGGTGCATTGGTAAATATGGATTCTCATTTTTACGAGACCAAAGTAGAAGCTCACATAAATGATGAAACAACATACTTGAAATTGACCAATGATCCAGTCACAGAGATAACCAACACATTGGATGTGATATTAAGCAAAGCAGTAGAAATGGGATGGATCAGTGTCAAGACCGAAACATTTTTGACCATAAAACACCCTAGATGTCTGGAATTATACGTGCTTCCGAAGATCCATAAAAACACATATGATCCGCCAATAAGACCCATTGTAAGTGGCTGTGGATCTCAGTTTGAACCTTTAGGTAAATATATTGACGAGTTTCTACAAATTTCTGTACAAGGATGGGTTGCGTATGTGAGAGAAACGGCTCATTTTTTACAATTATTACAAACAGTGGATTTGGGAGAACACTCTGTACTGTTATATACTATTGATGTAACTTCACTGTACACCTCAATCCCCCTAGCAGAAGGCTTAGATGCATGCTAATGGGCATTATTACAAACGTCACAGGTGGCTGCTAACAAAGTGTTCATATTGGAATTATTGGAATTTTGTTTACTCCATTCATACTTCAAGTGGAAAAATGATTATTTTTTGCAAATCACCGGTACATCAATGGGGATTTCGGGGGCCGATACATGGCTAAGTTTGAAATTGACTTCATCTTAACCGTGACATGTTGGAGTAAACACATAATATTTTACAAAAGATTCATTGATGACATATTCTTGTTATGGAAAGGGCCACAAGCTTTGCTGATGAACAAAATTTAAGAATTGAAAACGCGAAATCCACGGATTCAATTTACTTACACAATAGACAACTTGAAAATACCATACCTAGATGTACTGGTACACCTAGAGGGTAACAGGCTGGAAACAGCAGTGTATCATAAACCAACTGATAGGAATAACACCTTATTATATAGGAGCTTCCATCCTAAGGCTTTACTACGCAATTTACCATATTCACAATTTCTACGCATTAAACGTATTGCTTCAAATGAACAGTCATTCAAATCAGAAATAACGAGACAAAGGCAAAGACTTTTAATGCGTGGATATCCTGGTGAAAACAGCTGAGAACAGAATGCTACCTTTATCGAGACAAGAACTAATTCACAACAAACCAAAAACTAACCAAAGAGAGGCTGGTGTTTGTGTCAAAATACTCAGTGCAATCTCAACAAATCAAAACAATTGTGAATACTCGATGGGAACTATTACAACAGGAAGATGATTTTCAAGGAATATTTTCCAGCAAACCCCTTTTCGCGTACACTAGAAGTAAGAATTTGCATGAACTGGTCACCCATAGTAAGAAAGAGAAATTTAAAGAACACTTGAACCCAGGAATGAAAAAGTGTTTCAATTGCACGCATTGCAATAATGTTACAGAAGGAACATTTATGTTACATCTAAAAACTGGTAAACTTAGACAGCAGACTGATTGTAATTCGTCTTATGTCATTTACAGTATTAAATGTCCTTGTGGTAAACTACACATAGGGAAAACAGAACGTAAAGTCAAAATACGCATAGCGGAACATAAAAGCAGAATCCGAAACAAAACTATGACATCAAGTTTGGTCACCCATTGGATAGAAACAAAACATACTATTCCTCAACTAAGGTTCCAGGTGCTAGAACAGATACAAACTTTGCCTGACCGAGACAATGGAAAATGGTTGTCTCAAAGAGAAATATGGTGGATCGACTTCCTTGAAATCATGATACCGAAAGGTCTCAATGATAAATTAGATATGATATGATATGATATGTTTTTTTAATCAAGCATCCTTCACAACATAAGTATCTTTATTTAGTGATTAAGCAAAGTGAAAAATATTACTATTTTTACATCATCCATTAGAATTCATCATCATAGTTAGCAAGTGAAGCAAACAGAAGCAGTGTATAATATTATTATGAGTTTCATTTTGAGGAATAAAAAATGAGTGGATATATTGGTACTATCAGATAGTTATTATTGATGCATGGCAATGTTGTTTTTTGATAGAAAGGGAGATACTGCAACAAGTAACATAAACGTTCTCCTTTTTTAATTTTGTATTTCCTATATAACTTTTGTTACAATTTTTTTGTTTTATTTCACTTTATCTTTCTTATTTGGGTCAGAGTTTCATTACGAGAATGGATAGTAATGACACCGAAAGGAGTTGTCTGACACAGTTTTTTCCTGAATCTACTTAAGATGGCCGCTGGGGTTTTTAGTATGAGTCCGCTGTTTATGTTGACTACTGCACATTTATACGTCCGTCGTTGGTAGCTAGGTTAATCTGGCGGCGTTCAAACCCGAGGAGTTTCGAAACGCGAGAAACCGAATTTTGAGGTGCGAGAGTTCAGTGGATTGGCGGCATGGAATAGAAGGAGCAGTTCTGGTTTACGCAGTTTCCGTCGGAGGAAAGCCTCAATAAGCAGTCTTTTAACGCGATGAGTAGTCACAACGTGGGAGCTCTGAGTCTGAGGTACGATGGTTCAATGAAGGGGTTGTACGCAGCAGAGAAAGTTACTTTATTCGACGCAGCTTTTTTGAGTGTGTTTTTGTTATTACAGGTGCTAGCTGGTCTGGTCGCCCCACTGTCTTTTCATTGAAGGAGCTTTTGGTCAGAGCTTTTTAAAAAAATTTAGAGGGCAGAATAAGGAGTGGCAATGAGGATATTGTGTTCCAAATCGTGTAGATCGAAGTAAAATCAGTGTTTGGCTTCTGGCCTTAATGGAAGAAAATAGTGGTGTTTGACTTAAACTACATCATTTCAGATCACTGGGTTCCACGGATTTGAACTTGCCGAAGCGGTCTTGATTGAATGTTATTGGTCAGCAACATCAACTGACATACGTCATTGTAAGCTTTTGCTCAGTTTAATTTTCTTCACTTGTTCTTCTTTTTTCACCCTTTTCCTTTTTTATAAATTCAATTCACATTCTGCACAAAGTCCAGAGGGGTAATGGAGTAAGTCACTACGTTTTTATTCATTGATAGTGATTTGTTCTGCAATGTTTATGTGCTGAATGTTGGTTAACATAGATGTTTTCGCATGTTTATTTTTCACAGTGCCCCTGACGAAGGGATCATTCCCGAAATGCATTGGGATTGGAAGAGATTTTAACCTCATTTTTTATATAAATTATTCTTTTTAGTTTAGACAGGAAATCATATGTCTAGCTTAGGGCATTGAAACATAGCAGATGATTGTTGATTTATAATATGTGTAAATAGAGTTTATAAAAGATGAATGATTTAGTAAGTACATTGAATGAAAATTAAATAAGAAAGTAGCAAACACAAGTATTTGATGAGTTAATTTAGACCGAAGGAGTTCTGCCATAAGCTGTGCGGGAAGGGTCGGGTGATGCTGGTCACCAGAGTGTGTTGGTTCATTGCAAATATTTAAAAGCATGAATTAAAATCACAGTTTTTTCCCTTAAATCTTTAAAATAGTTCTTAAAAGAAACTCGATTATCAAACACAATTTCAATTGGCCCACCTCTGGCCATCCATGAATTAAACTTCTGTTTTGCTGGATCAATTTTCATAATTTTAGTTTTTTAACATTCAATTCAAGGCCATTCTTTAATATATAATCATCAAAAGCATTTATCAGTTTTTGTAGGCCAATTGGGGTTTGGCTCAAAATAATAATATCATCTGCATAATAAAGATAACTAATTTTCATCTCACCCACTCTTAGAAAATGGGCGTTAACAGAGTCCAGATGCTGCAAGAGAACTGATAAAAATAAGTAAACAAGGCAATGAGCAAGAACTCTACCTTGCCATGCGGAGGTTCCCTCCTACTCTATGGTGGCGGACGGACTCAGGTCCGTCCGCCATCATAATCGGCCCCCATGTCTTCATCCGAGTGTGCAAGCATATAATCTGTATAGGGTCCCCATACATCCCTTGGGCGAGACCTAACCGGTAGACTTTCTGCATAGCAAACCAGCTGATCACGACAGTATGCCATATCTAGTAACCATTGTTTGAGTTTGGGCCCAGGCCTGCCATCCCAGCACATGGCCACCCTGCGCTTAGCCAACTGTAAAGAGAGCACCACTAGTTTACGAACACCAGCGGGACTTTGGAGACAATGCCTAACAGACATATCCGCATCTCACATGCAATCTGTACACCAGTCATACTCGTCAAGGCCGTCGTCACTTCATCCCAGAATGTAAGAATTCTCGGTCATCCCCACGCCAGGTGCATAAAGTTAGTTTCATCTGCACCACAGCGCTTACAACAGTGGGAAGCTCTCAGACCATAATTATGTAACTGTGCCGGGGTATAATACATCTGATGCAGGAACTTATATGCCCACATGCATCAAACTCCCGTTTTGCGATTCCAAATTTGCGATTTTTACCGAATCGCAAATATGGAATCGCAAAACGGGATGCATTATTGAAAGTGGATAATATTTGCGATTCGGTAAAAATCGCAATTTTTACCGAATCGCAAATATTATGCGAATTCCAATTTGCGATTTCGCAATTCCCATTGATTCCTATGGGCCAAAAGGCCCATAGGAATCAATGGTAATTGCGAATTCGCAAATTGGAATTCGCAAAATGTTGATGCATTCCATGGGTGCAGGGGGGGTCCAAAGGACCCCCCCTGCACCCCTGAAATGTATTTTAAAATGGATGTTTCACACACACATGTCCTAAGGACATGTGTGTCTGTAACATGAAAGTGTTTAAAATGCTAATTTGAGCATTTTAAAATTTTTTCGCAAATTACCACGAGGTTCAACCTCGTGGTAATTTGCACTTGCAATCTTCAAGATCGCAATTTTTTAAAGAATGATGCATTGCATTTAAGGAATCGCAAAATTGCGATTCCTTAAATGCAATCGCATTTTAGAAAATCGCAAAATTAGCGATTTTCAACAAAAAGCAATGATGCATCCCAAAAAGCATTTTTGGAATCGCAAACGGCCGATTTTAAGGAATCGCACCGTTTGCGACTCCAAAAATGCTGGTAAACTTAGACAGCAGACTGATTGTAATTTGTCTTATGTAATTTACAGTATTAAATGTCCTTGTGGTAAACTACACATAGGGAAAACAGAACGTAAAGTCAAAATACGCACAGCGGAACATAAAAGCAGAATTCGAAACAAAACTATGACATCAAGGGGGTCATTAGGATGGCGGGCGGAAACAGTCCGCCCGCCACCCTAACGGAGATCGGGACCGCCCGCCTAAAGGGCGGGGGTCCCGACATTGGCATTAGGATGCGCCCGCCACTGTGGCGGGCGCATTCCTCAAAGTAACATTGTGGCGGGCGGTGCTCACTGCACCGCCCGCCACAATGTCAAAAACAAATGCACGCATTTGCATACTCGAAGCGGCAGGCACCGCGCGGTGCCTGCCGCTGCGATTATGCAAATGCAGGGGGGTACCACACGTACCCCCCGTGTGCCACCCCCCTTTGCCCGTCACTCTGGGGGCCCACAGGGGCCCCCCAGAGTGAACACCGCATGCCTTTCCGTGGCGGCATTGCCGCCACGGAAAGGCATTGAGAAATGCCTATTCTAATATGGCGGGCGGTGTCTGATGGACACCGCCACCATGTTATCCCTTTTCCGCCCCGGCCGCCATGCGACCGGGGCGGAAAACAGGCGGGCGGTCTTTCCGACCGCTGCGGTCCCCTCCGCCATCGTAATATGGCGGGGGGGAATGCAGGGAAGGATGGCGGGCGGATTGCCTCCGCCAGGGTGGCGGTGGCCACCGCTACCCTGGCGGAGGCAATCCGCCCGCCATCCTAATGACCCCCCAAGTTTGGTCACCCATTGGATAGAAACAAAACATACTATTCCTCAACTAAGGTTCCAGGTGCTAGAACAGATACAAACTTTGCCTGACTGAGACAATGGAAAATGGTTGTCTCAAAGAGAAATATGGTGGATCGACTTCCTTGAAATCATGATACCGAAAGGTCTCAATGATAAATTAGATATGATATGATATGATATGTTTTTTTTAATCAAGCATCCTTCACAACATAAGTATCTTTATTTAGTGATTAAGCAAAGTGAAAAATATTACTATTTTTGCATCATCCATTAGAATTCATCATCATAGTTAGCAAGTGAAGCAAACAGAAGCAGTGTATAATATTATTATGAGTTTCATTTTGAGGAATAAAAAATGAGTGGATATATTGGTACTATCAGATAGTTATTACTGATGCATGGCAATGTTGTTTTTTGATAGAAAGGGAGATACTGCAACAAGTAACATAAACGTTCTCCTTTTTTAATTTTGTATTTCCTATATAACTTTTGTTACAATTTTTTTGTTTTATTTCACTTTATCTTTCTTATTTGGGTCAGAGTTTCATTACGAGAATGGATAGTAATGACACCGAAAGGAGTTGTCTGACACAGTTTTTTCCTGAATCTACTTAAGATGGCCGCTGGGGTTTTTAGTATGAGTCCGCTGTTTATGTTGACTACTGCACATTTATACGTCCGTCGTTGGTAGCTAGGTTAATCTGGCGGCGTTCAAACGCGAGGAGTTTCGAAACGCGAGAAACTGAATTTTGAGGTGCGAGAGTTCAGTGGATTGGCGGCATGGAATAGAAGGAGCAGTTCTGGTTTACGCAGTTTCCTTAGTGTCTTTTTTGTGCTGTTGTAGCCGAGTGAGAGTAAAACGATCGTCATCGGAGGAAAGCCTCAATAAGCAGTCTTTTAACGCGATGAGTAATCACAACGTGGGAGCTCTGAGTCTGAGGTACGATGGTTCAATGAAGGGGTTGTACGCAGCAGAGAACGTTACTTTATTCGACGCAGCTTTCTTGAGTGTGTTTTTGTTATTACAGGAGCTAGCTGGTCTGGTCGCCCCACCGTCTTTTCATTGAAGGAGCTTTACATACGGGGGAAATACCACAGAATCCAGGTACTTACAAAAATTCCATTCTAGGCTCTTTTTGTATGCCACGGTATGCATGAGATATATGCATATGTTTCGTAGATGACGCCGTTTGGTCAGAGCTTTTTTTAAAAATTTAGAGGGCAGAATAAGGAGTGGCAATGAGGATATTGTGTTCCAACATCGTGTAGATCGAAGTAAAATCAGTGTTTGGCTTCTGGCCTTAATGGAAGGAAATAGTGGTGTTTGACTTAAACTACATCATTTCAGATCACTGGGTTCCACGGATTTGAACTTGCCGAAGCGGTCTTGATTAAATGTTATTGGTCAGCAACATCAACTGACATACGTCATTGTAAGCTTTTGCTCAGTTTAATTTTCTTCACTTGTTCTTCTTTTTTCACCCTTTTCCTTTTTTATAAATGCAATTCACATTCTGCACAAAGTCCAGAGGGGTAATGGAGTAAGTCACTACGTTTTTATTCATTGATAGTGATTTGTTCTGCAATGTTTATGTGCTGAATGTTGGTTAACATAGATGTTTTCGCATGTTTATTTTTCACAGTGCCCCTGATGAAGGGATCATTCCCGAAATGCATTGGGATTGGAAGAGATTTTAACCTCATTTTTTGTATAAATCATTCTTTTTAGTTTAGACAGGAAATCATATGTCTAGCTTAGGGCATTGAAACATAGCAGATGATTGTTTATTTATAATATGTGTAAATAGAGTTTATAAAAGATGAATGATTTAGTAAGTACATTGAATGAAAATTAAATAAGAAAGTAGCAAACACAAGTATTTGATGAGTTAATTTAGACCGAAGGAGTTCTGCCACAAGCTGTGCGGGAAGGGTCGGGTGATGCTGGTCACCAGAGTGTGTTGGTTCATTGCAAATATTTAAAAGCATGAATTAAAATCACAGTTTTTTCCCTTAAATCTTTAAAATAGTTCTTAAAAGAAACTCGATTATCAAACACAATTTCAATTGGCCCACCTCTGGCCATCCATGAATTAAACTTCTGTTTTGCTGGACCAATTTTCATAATTTTAGTTTTTTAACATTCAATTCAAGGCCATTCTTTAATATATAATCATCAAAAGCATTTATCAGTTTTTGTAGGCCAATTGGGGTTTGGCTCAAAATAATAATATCATCTGCATATTAAAGATAACTAATTTTCATCTTACCCACTCTTTGAAAATGGGCGTTAACAGAGTCCAGATGCTGCAAGAGAACTGATAAAAATAAGTAAATAAGGCATTGAGCAAGAACTCTACCTTGCCATGCGGAGGTTCCCTCCTACTCTATGGTGGCGGACGGACTCAGGTCCGTCCGCCATCATAATCGGCCCCCATGTCTTCATCCGAGTGTGCAAGCATATAATCTGTATAGGGTCCCCATACATCCCTTGGGCGAGACCTAACCGGTAGACTTTCTGCATAGCAAACCAGCTGATCACGACAGTATGCCATATCTAGTAACCATTGTTTGAGTTTGGGCCCAGGCCTGCCATCCCAGCACATGGCCACCCTGCGCTTAGCCAACTGTAAAGAGAGCACCACTAGTTTACGAACACCAGCGGGACTTTGGAGACAATGCCTAACAGACATATCCGCATCTCACATGCAATCTGTACACCAGTCATACTCGTCAAGGCCGTCGTCACTTCATCCCAGAATGTAAGAATTCTCGGTCATCCCCACGCCAGGTGCATAAAGTTAGTTTCATCTGCACCACAGCGCTTACAACAGTGGGAAGCTCTCAGACCATAATTATGTAACCGTGCCGGGGTATAATACATCTGATGCAGGAACTTATATGCCCACATGCATCAAACTCCCGTTTTGCGATTCCAAATTTGCGATTTGTACCGAATCGCAAATATGGAATCGCAAAACGGGATGCATTATTGAAAGTGGATAATATTTGCGATTCGTTAAAAATCGTAATTTTTACCGAATCGCAAATATTATGCGAATTCCAATTTGCGATTTCGCAATTCCTATTGATTCCTATGGGCCAAAAGGCCCATAGGAATCAATGGTAATTGCGAATTCGCAAATTGGAATTCGCAAAATGTTGATGCATTCCATGGGTGCAGGGGGGGTCCAAAGGACCCCCCCCCTGCACCCCTGAAATGTATTTTAAAATTGATGTTTCACACACACATGTCCTAAGGACATGTGTGTCTGTAACATGAAAGTGTTTAAAATGCTACTTTGAGCATTTTAAACATTTTTCGCAAATTACCACGAGGTTCAACCTCGTGGTAATTTGCACTTGAAATCTTCAAGATCGCAATTTTTCAAAGAATGATGCATTGCATTTAAGGAATCGCAAAATTGCGATTCCTTGAATGCAATCGCATTTTAGAAAATCGCAAAATTAGCGATTTTCAACAAAAAGCAATGATGCATCCCAAAAAGCATTTTTGGAATCGCAAACGGCCGATTTTAAGGAATCGCACCGTTTGCGACTCCAAAAATGCTTGATGCATGTGGGCAATAATGAATAAGTTTAAAATTACCATTAACTGCAAAGCTCCCAGTCATGCAACAGACTTCCTCCCACGCCTCATCCGTCAGTGGTTGCGGCAAGCACCTGTCTCACTTGGCCCTGGAATTGTTCAGTGGGGCACCCTCCTCCATTTGAGAAACATGTTGTAGGCGAGGTACTAATTTTGTTGTGGTGGTTGCTGTATAAACGAGCTGCAGCGCCCCCAGCGTAGCCGGTTCATAAGGAAAACTCGGATAGAGGCTGCGCACCGCTGCCCACAGTCTAGCATATATAAATGTTGGCATAGTCTCATTAGTTTCAGCTCCCAAAAAGGTGGGCAATGTGAGGAACTTTCCACCTGGAAATATATCTCCCATGAGATGTACCCTCACGGCACGCAGGACCCTCATTGCCCCAGCCTCGCCCGTTACAAAGAGATTGGCATGATGCAACAATGGCATAGCAGGAGCATACAGAGGTAGCACTGTGCTCTATTCCCAAGCTCCACCCAGGCCTTCGTCGTGCACTGCACTGTATCCACCTCACCCCGTTCATATACCGTATGTGGGTTCACAATCATCGCCTTGAGTGGAATAGGGTGCACCGCGCCCGCTTCAACAACTTCATGCGGCGTGTATGGAGGAGCGTTCTGCCAGTAATAGGCAAACTGCGCCTGCGCGCAAAGGTAGTATAGGTGCATGTCCGGTACCGAGAAGCCACCTAGCACATAGGGCTTCGTCAAGGTCTCCCACCCAATGCCTGATTTCTTTCCCCCCCCAGGCCAGCGTGATCAGTAGGGAGCGCAACGTCATGAAAAAATGGTGTGTCAAAGGGATAGGGACATTAACAAACAAATATAAGAATTTTGGCAGCACCACCATTTTAATTAAGGCAATCCTGTCTGCAAATGTCAGCGACAGCTGTATCCAACGAGCCACCTGATCTTTGAGTTTAGACACTGCCACCCCATAGTTAGCCCTTATAACTTCTTGCGGGTCCTGGTGCACCCAAATACCGAGATATCGCACAGGTTCAGAGGCCCACTCCAAAGGATAATGCAGCACAAACTGTACCGTGCACCGCGTGAGGGGAAGAATCACAGATTTACCCCAATTGATGGACAGGCCTGAATACCACTCAAATCGAATGTATTCCCTTATGACTTGTTCAAGGCGCTGCTCTGGTTCCCTGATATACAAGACCATATCGTCCGCATACATTGATACAGGCAAGGGTCTCAGCTAAAACCGCAAGGCTGATTCAGCATGCCTCTGTCGTAACACACACTCAAGGGATTCTAGTACAAGTGCAAACAGCAGGGGTGAAAGTGGGCACCCCTGCCGAGTGCCCCTACAAAATGGAAAGCACTCCGAGACATGCCCATTCAACCGAATGCGGGCCACTGGGTCTGTGTATAGCAGTCGTATCCAGCTGGTAAAAAAATAAGGTACCCCCATACGGTGTAGAACAGCGAACATGTATGTCCATGCAATCGAATCGAACGCCTTTGCAGCATCTAATAAAACTGCCACCGCTGGTAGGTCAAGTTTCAGAAGATGTAACACCGCAAATAAAGCCCTCAAATTATATGTTGCGGAGCATGTAGGGATAAAACCCAACTGGTCCGGGAGGACCATGTCAGTTAGCAGTGGACGCAGTCGCATTGCAAGCACTTTCGCGAGTATTTTAACATCAGTATTCATTAACGATAATGGCCTATATGACTCCCATTTATCCGGTGGCTTGCCCGGCTTCAGTAATGCAACCAGCAGGGCCTCCCGGAGTGTATCAGGCAACCGTTGCTGTTCAAAGGCCTCCGTATACATAGCCGCTAAGTGCGGCAACAACAAATCCGTGTATTCTTTATAAAATTCAGACGGCAGGCCGTCTGTTTCCGCAGCCTTTCCATTTGGCAGCGCCGCGATGGCCTCTCTAATTTCCTCTGCAGTGATGTGGAGCATCAGAAACTCTTGCTGTGCTTTAGATAACCAGACCAAGGCCACATCATCTAGGTATTGTGCAATGTCGTCTTCACCAGCCGTTGCCCTACCCCCATACATTGTCTTATAATATTTAACACTTCTGTAAGTACTTGCACCTCGCAGTACCTAGCCCACCCGGTCTACCAACCTCTCCATAGTACCTAGCTTTACTCCTACGAGCTAAATGCCGTACTTCCTGCTCGGCCAATTCATTATATTCATTCACTCGCAACCATATGGCAGCCAAAGTGGCTGCTGCAGGCACATCTTCATATTGCCGCTCAAGCCGAGATAGCTTGCGTTCCAATCGCACAATAGAGTCCCGCAGTAACTTAAGGACCCCTGCTTGCAGACCTATGCAGGCCCCTCTAAAGGTCATTTTAAACGCCTCCGTGTACGTCAAGGAGCACATCAAGGAGCACTGGGGCATGGTCTGACAGTGTGCGAGGCAGGTGTAGTACTCGTGATACCCATGTAATGAAATCTCGCGTTGCCAACCAATAATCCAGACGAGACCATGTGTTATGCACATATGTGTAACACCTCCCCTCCTTCACCCCAGGGTGCCGCAACCTCCACACATCAATCAGCCTCAAGTCACACATACCATCTCTCATAGCCTGCGTCGCGTTCTTGACATGGGCACCAGCTGGAGAGTGTCTATCCATGCCTAGGTCCAGTACAACATTATAATCCCCCCACAGAGAATTGCAGAGACTGGCAGAGCATATACTTTGTTCCACAGTATTTTGTAAAACTCTGGATCGTCTATGTTAGGGCCATAGATGTTAACCATAGTGATGAGTGTGCCACAGAGTTTCCCTTGCACTTTGATATACCTGCCGCCTACATCAACCTCTTCATAAGTACTCACAAACGGGACACCTTTTTTAATCAACACCATGACCCCTCTTGCATACGAAGAGTAAGAGGATGCAATCCGCACCCCAGCCCATTTCTTAGCTTCACAGGATACAGAACGGTCGGTTAAGTGCGTTTCTTGCAAGAATGCAACCTGAACATTGTGACGATCTAAGTAAGCCAGCACCTGTCTAGTTTTTTTGGATTGTTGAGCCCTCAGACATTCCAAGTAATTCATGTAAGCTTACCGCCCCCGCCATCATTATTCAAAGCGTAATAGCAGGCAACATAGTGAGGCAGCAAGCCCATCAGCAAAGACAAGAGAGGAAAGATCAGTATCACACTCCGCACAACTGTACTAAAAGAACCAGCCCCAAACAACCCCCCAGCACCCCCATCCCCTCAACACATCATTTCGTTCAAAAACGGATCCCGACCAACCCCCTCTCCACCAACCCCTGACCAGCCCCCTCCCCCATACATCCCAAACGTCCCACACCCCCCTCCCATTTCAGCTCCCCCAACATGCCAAAGCTCCCCCAGCTCCCCCAGAATCCCCGCCTCCCCACCCAACCTAGCAAAACAATGTTGGGATACACCCATATGTGGGGGCGACGAGACAGAACACTCCCACTGAGTAGGAGTTGACCGAGCAAACATAACAATACTGTGCATTATACCTCTCACAAGGGCTATTGTGTAATGTTCAACGTGTCACCATTATAGCCATCCAGACAGTACATCAGGAGGGAGTAAAAGGGGTCGCCCCAACAGCCCATTAGTTACTTCATCAAGTTGTGCATCATTCAGGGGGTGTAGATGTCGCACGCATAAGAACATATATGGCATTAGCTGAACTGCGAGAGACCCACCCTCATAGGAACAAGCATCAGTACGATCAGGATATAACAGAATAGGCAAGGCAACCAGTACCCAATCCTATTTATGTCAGCCATAGCTCCCGCCACCCACGTTCAAAGGTGCGACCTAGTATATGAATACAGGAACAAGCCAACAGTGTCTACCCAAAAATGCAGCTTCATCTCTTAGCATCCAAAAATAGAGTCTATAGAATGACAAGAGTCTAGTGTCCAGGACATCCTCATGGTCACCAAAGCTCTCCGTTCAGCACTCCGCCTCATCCAATTCCCCCTCATCGGGCATCGTAGTGGAGTCACGTTTCTTACGTTTCAACTTTTTAGAAAAATCCATCGCAGCTTTCGGGGAGGATAAAATTTTGTTATCGGCCGCGGCACCAATTCGTAGCCGGGCCGGATACAACATAGCATATGGCACCCCCTCGTTACGCAGAAACTGTTTTACCATTCCAAATTCCCTCTGTGCCGCCTGAACAGTTACGGTGAAATCGGGAAGAATGCGAGCGTATTTCCTTGGTGCTCAATGGTGCTCTTCTCCCTGGCCAGTCGAAGGATTGTGTTGCGGTCCCTACAATTTAAACCTTGATCTATTATAGGGCGAGGCGGTGCCCCAGGGACATGTCTAGCAGCTAAGGAGTGGTGGGCACGTTCAACAATAAACATATTGGACAAGTGTTCAGCGCCAAAGATGTCGGTGATGAGGCGCTCCATATAGGACTCCATTTTATCCACGTTGGTGGATTCCTGCAGCCCCGTGACGCATATGTTATTGTGCCGGGACCGCGCCTCCAGGTCCTCATTCTTGGCCTGGATTAAAGACGGCACCTTTTCCATGTTAACGGTCTTATCTGTAACTGTAGTTAAGCCATCCTCCGCAGCCGAGACCCTCTGCTCCACCTCTCCCATGCGTGCGGACTGTTTTTCAAGTTGCGAAGACATATGCTCCAGTCGATTATTAACAGTAGCCATCGCCCCCTCTATTGACTGCAATGTCCGTTGCATAGCCAACAGCATGGCTTCCAGCTTGGGCGTGCTCTCTGACACAGTGTCCGCCTCCGAGTCCGAGGCAGCGTTTTGTGGCATCTTGGGCGCCCGCTTGGCCTCGAAGGAGAGCTTGTTCTGGTGCCTGTCCATCCTCCCCATCGTAGCAGGGTGCACAACGGGCGGCAATGAGAGGGGTGGAGTGGGTCCGCACATGCAATTCAATGGGGTAGCACTGTAGCACAGGGAGTCAAGGCGCCCCACCGCTCCCGGTCAGCCGATAGTTGCAGGCAAAGGAATCACAGAGGCCCAAATGCAGCTCCCCAGTTAGCCAGTCAGCAACACCATTAAAGCATCCAGGCAGCCCAAGTCACCACTGGGTTATAGCAAGATTCACAAAGGAGGGGAGATCTTACTGCCAAAGTTGCTGTCAAACAGTATGTATGCAGTTAGGGAGTGTAGCAGTCAGCACACACTATGGGCCACTATCATAGAAGATCTCAGCAAATGACTCCCAGCAGGCCAGAGTCTGTAATCACAGCCAGTGTTACCAATGGTACAATGGTTAGCACCACAAACATGAAGATCCTTCTCGTCGTGCAAGGACCCCCATTGCAGACCTGCTTTTTCCACTTTCGGATCATTCGTCCAGGGCATTGCCCCTTCGGATCTCTTCAATTCCCGCTACGGACTACCCCCGCAATAATTGCTCATTCTGCTTCACCGTGCTGAATTCATTTCAGCTCAACTCCACCGTGGGTTCAATTGAAATTGTTATTTCTTTAGGCAATTATTTTTCTGTCCTGAGGATGAACCGCTATCATGTATGGTTCGAAACGTCGTCTAAATGCATAGCTGACAATAATTGTTCATGCATATGTGTGTATTGTGGATTATCTGCCTATGATTTATGATATTCAGATGACCATATTTTGCCTACTACTTTTGCGTTTTGTTTGTGTCCCTTCAGTGGGTTAGTTGGACATCGGCTGGTGTCCCACTTCCATCACACTCTGTGCCTTATTTTCCTTGAGATTATTTTTTATCAAGATATTAAACTGTCTGGCTGGACATTTCTTAAAAAAATATAGTCCTATTAAGCCTATATTTATTTCCTTAACATCCTCCCTTTTGTCTAAGCACCACTGTTTGTAACAATTAGCACCACAAACGTAGCACCCGATCTTCACCACCTGTCCCAGGACTCCACGTGGTTGTAAGAGTCAATCCAAGGCTCCTGTTATTGTGGGCCCTTTGGCAGCATTATCACTCCACTTCACCACTAATAGGGGAATGCCTCGACAGAGTATTCAGCCAGTTTGTGGCAAATCTGTAGCTACCTCCAGCCCCAACACAGCAAGACAGGAGCAGCCCCAGCCCTGGGCCCAACCCCACCTCCGCAGGCTTTAGCCCCGGGAGACGCCACCCCACTCACTGCACCCGGAACCGACGGGCACCGCCACCAGAGCCTCAGGAGTCCCACCGCACCACAGTAAGTTGCAGATGAAGGCCCGAACTCTCCCAGCATCAGCAACTGCCGCCCCCGCCGCAGACTCGCACCGGGGGCCTCCGCTGTCACATTGCACCGCAGCTGCTCAATCGAGGGCCCACAGCAGGTTCGTAGATGCCGGCCACCGCAGATCCCCAGCTTCAGCCCAGAAATCCTGTATGCAGAGTAGCCCACACTGCTCACCAGCTCGCCAAGAGGTCCGACGTCAATCAGGCGGGTCCTGATGTTGCTGCACCCGTCCCAGCAACTGTCAAGGGATCGCAGCAATGTCTCCACCGGTACAGCAGGCGGCAGCAGTCCTGATAGCACGACGCTGCCGATGGTTAAGTCGCTCCTCTGTCCCGCAGCCTACCGGGACTCAGCAGCCGCCGTCCCGGACCCAGCCATGAGGCACAGAGCAAAGTCGCAGTTCATATGCCAGCGGAGGACTCCCAGACAGGCAAGCACACCCAGAGTTGCAGCAGTAACCACCGAATCCCCACAGCACTCTGGATGTCGTTTATGAGGTATGATGCAGCTGATAATTGTCGGATATTTGCCCGGTCAAGCAGAGCCTCACATCAGTGCAGCCATCTTGCTATGCGCCCTCTAGCTCCCCCCTTTTGCAATACTGTTAATCTTTCCATTTACGGGATTTAAGGAAATCAAATGTAGATTAAAATCACTGGAAACTATAAAACCGGCTTCTGATTGCCGGATTAATATTGTACTCAGGATATCTTGCAAGACATTCACCTGCTGGGTCTTATTTTTCCTGGCACTAAGATATACATTAAGTATATTTAGCCAAAAATCTTTATTCCCTAAAACAAGGCATTGTAACCAGTCTGAATAAAGATCAACCACTTCTACTACTAAGGTAAGGTCAGCCGCAATGTAGCACGAGAGCCCGCACTTTGCATAGCCTGATTTATTAGTGTGCGCTGCCAGTAGATTATACTCATTAAACCCAAGCAAGGGTGTTGCTTGTTCTCTCCATGTTTCTTGGAATAGTAAAATTGTGAAAGAATTTAAAAATAAAGTTCTATCTGGGTCAGACAGTAAATGGATTAGCCCATGCACATTCCATGAATATAGTCTCAATTGCATATCTTCATCGTTTGAAGCTAATAACATTCAATTATCTTCTACTCGATGCACATTTTCCAGGGTAGCTGGAAGCCAAGACTAATCCTCCACTCATATGTTACTTTTAGATAATCATTCGCAGGTATGCCCTCCTATTTGAGTATTAATAATCAACAGGCCTGTGTTGATAGATGGTTTATCTGTTGGACCTGTTGAACCTCTAAGTACTGGATATAACTAATTACTTTCCACCTTTTTTCTTTCTTTTTCCAATTTATGGCCAGTACTTCTAAGATCAGGGTGTATTTTAAAGGAATCCAATTCGCAACCTTAATACCACATTCCATAAAATGCGCATTTGAGTCTAAGATTTTAGTCACATTTTCAATAGTGATCCAAGTTGTTATAGTGGACAAAGTGAGAGGGAGAGAAACTTTGTTTATTTAGACCATAGCCTTTGAAACAGTACAAAACACAATCAGGATCAAATAGTGTAAACAATCTAAATTCTACAGCATAATAAATAATTAAAATACTATACATGTTAAAATAAGGTTACACCCTCAAAGACATACAATACATTTAACACAATTTACAGAAATCTCTAAATTCCTAAAAGAAAAATTCACATTTGTGAGAGTCCTAAAAACATTTAAGATCAATGCTCCTTCTACAGTTTCTCCCTTACAAATTCTTTTATGGCCTTCAGGAATTTTTCCAATCCTATTGCGATTTGCAACGAGGGCATAACTGTAAGTGAACAAACTGCTCAGGGCACGCAAATTTATCTTATGTGATAAAAATATTGGGCGTAAAAACAATTTCTGTATGGCAAGGACAAATGTGCAATCAATCAATGTGTGCAACATGTCATTTCTTAGGTCTAGCCCACAATTACAGTTACCATCTGGGCCAATCAATGCAGTCTTTATTTTTACGTCTATCTTCCAAGGGTTAATCCCAACTCGGATCCTTAAGATTTCATATCTTAACCCTTGGTTGGGCAATATATCCAAATACGGAAACCAAGCTTCATTTTCCCATGAGTTCTTTAACCACTGGACCGATTTTTTCACTAACATATAGTCAAGGTCCTGGGCCCTTGAAAAAGACTGACCTTGTTCCCTAAGTGTTCTCTTTGTAAAATTGGCAACCAAGGAGTGCTGGGAGAGTCTCACATTAAGGCGCTCTGCTACTTTCTGGAGAATTCTTCTCCCATCCTTTGTCCAACTAAGGCTACTTGTTTGAATTTCCTCTCTACACCATTGTGAGACCTTCTGTACAACTCCTGGGTCCGGACGCTTCCAAAATCTTAACAGGGCCATTTGGGACTGCACACTCCAAGAAGTTATCCCTAGTTCCATTCTGATTGCTTGAACCATTGTACAGCTAGGTAAAGACATTAATATTTTTAAAATGTTTCCTTCTTCCTGATCCCACTCATATTTACCACTCAGGTATAAAACCTCTGCCCCATACAATACTTGTGGGGGGATCATTGCTTCAAATGCCTTTAACATTGGTCTGTGTGACATATCGCCATATTCTTTGTTAAACTTTTTTAGCCCACATATGGACGAAAAAGCTTTTGCTTTTTGTGCCTCCAAGTGGGTGCGCCATTTTAGCGTGCTATCAAACCAGAGGCCTAAGTATCTATATTCTTTAATTGCCTCCAGTTTGTCGTGGCCTAAAAACCAATTAAAATTCTTCCGCCTCTTCCCAAAACATAGAACCTTGGTTTTTTATATTTACAGTCAATAATTTTCTATCACAGTAATGTTTGAAGACATTTAATTTCCTTTGGAGTCCTATTTCTGTTTGATCAAGAATCACTAGATCATCAGCGTATAGGAGACAGGGCACTTTGTGACCACTCATTCTTGGGCTTGCGCTTCTTTCAACTTCTAATGCTGCAGAGCGATCTGCCAAGAAAATTGAAAATAACAGGGGTGCCAGAACGCACCCCTGTTTTAGGCCATTCCCTACAATTACCTTATGAGTTAATGACCCCTGCATGTCTCTAATAACCTGGGCTGCATTCCCACTATGTAACTCTTTTAAGATCATCAATAAACCATCCGGGACTCTATATTTTATCATGTCTTCCTAGAGTCTATTACGGTCCACAGAGTCAAATGCTGCCCGAAAATCGACAAAACAACAATGCAACTTCCCATTTTGCTCTATCGATTTCTGGGCCAGGGCCCATAGGGCAAAACAATGATCTATTGTGGAATGGCCTTCTTTAAATCCACCTTGTTCAACTGGGATCATTGATCCCTCTTCTGCCCAAGTCTTTAACCTACCTAATATTGTTTTAGCAAATATCTTTTCACCAATATCAAGTAGGTTAATTAGTCTATAATTCCTGGGTGCGTAGACATCCCCTTTTTTATGGATCAGCCTAATTATCGCACCCTTCCAGTTAACCAGGATCGTCCCTGTTTCTAGGATTACTGAGAACATTAGAGAGAAAAAATCAGCCCACCATGATGTCTGTGTCTTTATTATCAAAGCGGGCAAGTTATATGGGCCAGCAGCTCTTGTTAAGTTTAGGGTCTTTATCTTAGTAAGAACATTTTCTACTGAAAAGTCTGGTTTTAGATCATCTACCAGACCACTCCAGTCCCCTAATACTTCCTCTTCAATTTCTCTCCCCTGAGAATACAATTCCTTCAGATAATCCTCCCAGTCACCCTCTTCTACCACACAATTCATTGATGCAACTGAAGACTCTGTTACTGATTGTACTAGCTTCCAGAACAGTCGTATGTTCTTGGATTCAACAGCCTCCAGCAATTTCCCCCTGCAGGGTTCCTTATGGGCTCTTTTAGTACTATAATGAGGCGTAGTGTATTCTTTCTTTAGTTTGACAAGATTTTCTGCCATAGTCTCATCAAATTTTTTACGCAAGCTACAGAGTTCTCTCCTTAGTTCTCTTTTCTTGTTTAAACAGTCTATATTAAACCAGTTGCCTTGCTTAACCTTTGATTTATGTTTACTCTTGGTGGCCTTTGCATCTATTCTAATTTCAACCTTGATACTTTGTACCACTTGATTTATTTTTTCAATGTACGAGGCCAGGTTTAGTCCATCTACACTTCATAGAATGATGTTTTGCTGGAGCCTGGTTAACTTTTCTATATATTATTCGGTTAACCGTGTTCAAATACGCCTTGGGTAATCCATCTGTTGTATGATTACTTTCTCACAGGCAATCTGATGGAAATATTTCAGCTCCAATTCTAGAATATTGTGATCACTGCCTTCTATATGGTTAACCCTGAAGCCCTTTATTAATTTGAAGTTCCATGCTGACATGAAAACATAATCTATGGGGCAATATTGTGTCCCTTGTTTGAAAGTTTTCTTCGCCGGGCAGTCTTGGGGAAACCTACCGTTCAAGCAAAAAAAACTTTTGATCGCTAGGTAATTTCCCAAACTTGCATCATGCATTGAACAAAGACTTTCAGGAAACTGTGCTGAATAACATCATAGGACTCCAACATTTCCAAATACATGAGATCTTGCAGCTTTGGGATAAGTTTATGGTTAAAATCGCCTACCAACATAATCAAATCTGAATCGTACTTTTCGCACAATAAATCTAAATCATTCTTAAAATATCCCATTTCAACACCATATTCCTCCTGAGGGCCCCATTGCATACAAACATTTAAGATTAACACATTTTCTTTCTTATTACCAGCAGCAATTAGGGTTATTCTACAGCAAAGCAGTCATTTCCTTGTTACAGTGAGCTGGAATACATTTTTCACTAGTTTTGTAGATAATAATGTCAGTAAGCCACCTGCAGGGCGGTCGGACCTAGATTTTACTACCGGACGATGAACTTGGCGGAACCCATCCACTACCGGGGTCTCACCACATAGCTAGGTCTCCTGAATACAAATGATCTCGTTATTTTTCACCAGTTCTTTTGTCCGTTCATACTTTTTATGATTTCCTAATTTATTTATATTCCAGGAGGCAATTTTTAGTAAGCCATGTGGCTGCCCCATTACCTATTCTACGTCACTAAAGGGCCCATACCCATTGGATTCCTCACAGTAGCGCTGGGAAGGCCCTGGGGAACTAGTGCTAAGGCTCCAATTCTTCCAAGAATTCTCCAGAGCAGAATTATTTATTACTTTGTTAAGGTTTCCCAGGCCTAGACTTACATCTCTTTCTAGTAGTCTCACTTGTCTCTTTCCAAGCCCTGCATGGTACTTTAGAAAACCTTTTTCTTGCTCAACATTGTATACTGCCCCTACTTCTTCAATGGGTACTAGCCAAATCCCTGCTTTTAGTATCTCACTCTCTGCTCTCTCTATGGCAATTTTTACCAGATCTGAGTAGACTTGCACCCTGGTAAGCTCTTTCCATCGAGGGATGATAGAAAACCCACCTGTCGGAGGTATTTAGAGCCGATTCCTTTCAAGTTAGGGCAATAGGCGAATTCATTAGGGAAAAGTGATCTATTTAGATACGATCTCTTCTTCATTTTTTTCCCACCCCTTCCCATTTTCACTTGTTCACAATACAGCCACTGGTTTCCTTTAACCTCCATTCCTATTGATTTTGGCCCCCTTTGTGACTGTTGTGTATTAGATCTAGCCCCATCCTCTAATATATTGCCCAAATGATGCCACTCTTTAAAGGCAACAGTTGTAGCAGGTTTTCTAGTTGTATTGCATGGTACATATTTTATGCATCTAGTCAACTTCTCCTTGTAATTTTGTTTAGTACTACAAATACCCTTTTTAACTTGATTCTTTACTGGTTTCTCAGTGCTTTCTGTTTTTATTCTACTCACTCTCTCTCTCATAATTTTTGGGGTCTTTGATTTTGGGACTTGTTCCGCTGACGATCCTCCAGCTCTCTCCCTTTTCCCACCACTCTGCCTATACCCTTTCTTTGCGCGCCTTTTCTAATGGGTCTTCCCTGTCTTAATAAAGCATCTCTAATATAACTGCCCCTTCTTTTTACCAACATCGGCCATCTTGAGATGTATACATCATGGTTGGCTGATGGGGGTTCTATATTCCCGATCTCCCCTCCCCCCCCACAGTTGGAGTTATATGCTCGGGGTCAGGAACAGGTCTTAACATTAAAGGCATTTGGCCCCTTATTCCTTGTAGTTTCCCTGAATTTTAGAAAGGTATGAGTTCTGTGTTTTTAAAATGTCATGATTTAAAATTGTAACTTCCAAGATCCCCTGAAGTGCTTTTTGCAACAATAACATCAATTCCAGCATTGAAGAGGCCGGAGTTGTAGAAGATTCTGTGTTAAGCTGTAGGGATTGATTACAGTCAATAATGCCCTTGGACCCTGTAGTGTGCTCATCATACGCTTCATGTCCCTTCAAACTTCCGTCCAAGGCAGAACCATCATCCTCCTCTTGCCTTAGGTCTTCACTATTTATTTCCTTAGGGTTATGGAGTAAGGACAACCTTGGAGACGAGGATAGTCGGGGTGACATTACTGGTCCATTAGAAGCTGTTAAAGGTTGTAGGGATTGGTTGATTAGATTTGCAGAGTCCATCATTTGTTCGTCAAATATAAGGGAGGAACCTCCCTTCCATGGTTCTTCCTCGGCCATTTCAATATCAGATGCAAAGGGCTTAACTGGAGAAAAAACACTTTTAAAGTGCTTTCCCACAAAGTCTTTCAGGGAGTTTGATGCTATATCCCCCTTTTGTCCCACTTGCGGTGGCTCCTTGGGTATTTTCTCTTTTTCCTTCTGTATTCGTTTAGATTTTGGTTTTGTCCCTGGGCACGCTGGGCTTCCTCCCGAAGCGTTTTGATCCATAGGGGGGTCTTTTAATATCTTTGTCTCTCCCAGTGGCTTTTATTCTTCCTTGGAGGCATCAATTAGGCTCTTTGACTTAGAAATAGCTACTTCTCTATACCCTACCTGGCCCAACCCCTTATTTCCAAACACAGTCCTCAGGACAGGGGTGGCCAGTTAAAGTATTAAAAATAAAAGAGATAAAAAGAAAAGGGAGGAAAGTAGAAAACTCCCTTTTTCCCACTTACCTCTGCTGTGTTTTGTACGTATACCTGCTCCGTGCCCGTGCCCTTCCCTACTTGCACTTAGGAGGCCCTTCTAGAGGACAGGATTCCTCTTTGCTACAAATCTTGCAATTGCTCACTTTATTTTGTGGTGCTCCTGCCACACGCACACCCCGCCGTCAACCGCTTTGTCCCTTGCCTCTCCTTGCTTCTCCAAAAGCCTGGTACCCGAGGCCAATTAATACTGTTACAAATGGGGGTGGGGACACACACTACTCACACACCGGCGGTGTCGCCCCTAAGGACTCTGGTCAATGTAGTAACGTGTTCGCGATGCATCATCTTTTGATCTTCTGCTATCTTCGCTGTCTTCGCCATCCCTGGACACGTGTTTCGGAGTATCACCCCTCGTCCGCAGGGATAGGCCGTGTTCTGGGGTTGCCGATGGCTGCCAATATCTGCCAGGTATAGTACCACTCAGGCGCGTAGGTGCGGGATCCCAGGCTCGTCAGCCCGCTTCTCAAGGGAGCTTTAAAGTTACAAATGGGGTCGGGTCACACACTACTCACACACCGGCGGTGTCGCCCCTAAGGACTCTGGTCAATGTACTAACGTGTTCACGATGCATCATCTTTCGATCTTCTGCTATCTTTGCTGTCTTCGCCATCCCTGGACACGTGTTTCGGGGTATCACCCCTCATCAGCAGGGATAGGCCATGTTCTGGGGTTGCCGATGGTTGCCAATATCTGCCAGGTATAGTACCACTCAGGCGCGTAGGTGCGGGATCCCAGGCTCGTCAGCTCGCTGCTCAAGGGAGCTTTAAAGTACTACTCACACCGGCAGTGTCGCTCCTAAGGACTCTGGTCAATGTAGAAATCCTGCACCTACGCGCCTGAGTGGTACTATACCTGGCAGATATTGGCAGCCATCAGCAACCCCAGAACACTGCCTATCCCTGCTGACGAGGGGTGATACCCCGAAACACGTGTCCAGGGATGGCGAAGACAGCTAAGATAGCAGAAGATCGAAAGATGATGCATCACAAACACGTTACTACATTGACCAGAGTCCTTAGGGGTGACACCGCGGGTACAATCCGGCTTCAGGCGTCTCTTCCTGCCTCTCTGCTTGTCACAGGTGCCGGGAATCGCAGGCCGGGGGGGCCGGGGTCGCAGTGCCTGGTGGCAGGTCGAGTCTCACATCTCTCGCCTCTTCCTGCTTATTGCAGGTACCGGGTGTTGCGGGCCGGGGGGGGGGCCGCGGGGCTGGTTGGCAGGTCGAGTCTCTCGTCTCTCGGTCGCGTAGAGGTCACGTGAGGGTCACGGGGGTTATGCTGTACGCACGCACAACAGAGTCGAGCACTGGTTATAGATTGATTGATTATAAGTGAGTTAGGTTATTTGTTTGAACTGCACAGACAAAAGATCAGTGGTTTTAATAAATGACAAATCAGGAATGGTTGAGATTATTTTCAGGATTAAACTCTGGTTACGACTGTTGTGAGTACCTCAAGATTCATATAGGGGGTGCAGTACTAATTTCCCCCTGTTAGAGGTATTATTATCCTGTATAGTATGCACAGATCTTAGTGGGCCAGGTTTGCTATCATTAACTAAATAGTATATTTTATATTCTTTAAAAGGCATTAGACTCTGAGTGACACAGGGCTTTATCAGATCGGCTGGACTGAACTTGTGCGGTGTGTGAACTACTTGGTCTTGGGACGGAAGCATAATATATTTATATACTTGCAATTTAATCTCAGTTTGAGGATGACAAATTTTTTTCTCTACCTGCATGTCCAAGGGTCTGCCTACTCTCACTCAAAATCCGGCTAATGGAACCACAGCAGCTGCTGGGTAGTCTGATCCCTGCTTGGCCTCTGATGATTGGAGCACTTGTAGGGCTCAGATAGCTGTTATTCAATTCCCTGATGCCTAGGTCTGTATTACCCTTTACTATTGCACCTCTGTCTTCTGCTGACGGACGATCTCAATAGACCGACTATGCCCACTGTTTAACTCGTATGGCTGACCAGTAACCCTAATGGACTCAAGCATGCACATGTGCCTGTTGTGCTCTTAGCTATTGAACCTCTGGGCTCTGTTGTTAGACAATTTTCTATTAGTCCTCCTGGCTCCATGTATGCTTCGCCACACCCCTTTTTGCCAGCCTATGGTCTAGGGGCACCCAAGCATGCACGGCTTGTTGGCCAGAGAGTGGGATTGAGCCTGAGAAAACTTTGCCTGTCAGTCCTTGAGAATGTGAGGACAGCATGTTGTACCACATTCTAGATTGACTACCTCCTCTGTCACTGGGCATTCCCCCCTGGCAAGGCCCTCTAGTGGACATGCCTACTGTGTGAGTTAGTCTCAATGGCCAGTTATTCCCAGTGTTCTTTCTTCTCAGTGACCAGACATTTGATCTGGGTTTGTGTGTGGTCTTTTTGACTGGGCCAGCAACAAACAATGAAATAATTGCTAAAGGCCCCCAGGGCCCATGGGGACTCTATGTGAGGCAAACACAAATCAAATAAATTAATATAATAAATGTTGGTGCTCGAACAGGGCCTTTGAGGACTTTTTGGGTGACCGAGAAAACAAGTAAAATATTCTCTAGTACCTGTCCGGGGTCCTTGGTGACTCTATGGAAGGCAGGTGTAAGGAAGCAACATTTTACTAAATGTATAATTTGCTGTTGCCCCTACTGGGATTTTTTGGATTTTGTGTAAGGCAAGCAAATATTGAATAAGTCAACTAAAGGCCTGATTACGATGTCAGGCGGATTGCCACCGACAGGCTGTCAGTGGCAGTCCGCCGACAGACAGGCCATCCATCTGAATTCCGCTTTACAATGCGGGCAGTCGGACCACAGAGGTTGGAGGGAAAGACCAACGCCTCTGACAGGATCTTCTGAACTGAAGGAGTGGCAGTCAAAATTGTACTCCCAGACGCTGAGACGAGGCAGGCACCGCAATTGGGAGTACGATGTCCCTTTACAACAGCCTTTTCATTAGGCTGTCAGAAAGGGACTTTGGGGGCCCAAACAATGCCTCCGTCAGCCACTGCAGAGTGGCCCAGAGGGCACATGTAGTGCCCCAACATACATCCATGCACTGTGTGCCATGCACCACATGGTGCATGGCACAATGTGCATGACTGTGCACAAAGTGCTCATTTACACTTCGGCTTGTGCTGAAGCCCTTTTCCTGTAAATTAGCATTTTCTGACCGCCACCACAGCGGTCATATCGTAATTGGGTGGTTGGACCGCCAATTCTTTGTTGGGAGGTCTCCTGGCTGCCGCAAAAGCAGATGGTTGTCCAACCGCCCAGTATCGTGCTTGGGGTACAAGGTGAAGAGGGTCAGATTCTCTGAGTGCGTCCTGTGAGGAAGGACGCAATTTATTTCAGTGCATCGTTCGTGATAACGATCTGGAGATGTAGCTGGATTAGTGCGTGATATGAGATGGTATCAAAACCTGTGGAGAGGTCCAGTAGGATTAGGGCAGCTGTTTCTCCTCTGTCCAGTAGGGCTTGGATGTCATTAGTTGCTGTGATGAAGGCTGTCTCTGTGCTGTGGTTGGCCCCGAATCCTGATTTTTATGGGTCCAATAGGTTGTTTGTTTCCAGATGAGCGATGATTTGGATGTTAAAGGCCTTTTCCAGTACTTTGGCAGGAAACTGGAATAGAGATATTAGACAGTAGTTTTGCGGATCCTTTGGGTCTCATGATCGTTTCTTGAAGAAGGGCTTGACCTCTGATTGCTTCCAATCATCGGGGAAAGCTCCTGTGGTAACAGAGGTATTGAGGATGGTGGTGAGTTAGGGGATGAACTTGTTGCTTCTGAGGTTGAAGATCTGGTGGGGGAAGGGTTGGTTGGGACCCCTGAGTGAATACATTTCATCAGGGTGGTCGTTGTTGGTGTACTGAGTTGCTCCCATTAGGTGATTTCGTGGTTGATGATTGTGGCTGATGTGTTGCTGAGGATGTCGACTGGTTGGGGTTTGAAGTCTGTGTAAATGGTTACTATCTTGTTGTGGAAGTGGCTGAGGAAAAAGAGAATTCTCAGAATATGGTGAAGAGTTCCTTGGTTCAGTTAGTGCCTCCGTGCAGCTCTGAGCAGGTGGTGTTAGTCGTTGAGGGTGGTTTTATAGGTGGCCCGGTCATTGTTGTCCCTCCTGAACCCCCATTCTCTTTCTTGTTGTCTACACTTGTGGTTTGCTATGCGAGGTTCTGGTGTGTGCCATCTGGCTATCCAAGCATTGAAATTCTCTACTGTTTGATCCAGGTTTGCTGTGATGTTCGACTGAGTGGTGCGGCGGGTCTCTGTCCACACTTGTCACTGGGCTGCTCAAAATGTTACTTATTCCAGGGTAATTAGCATAATTTTGGTAATTTCTCCTAACAATCATACACACATTTTCAGAGATTACTCCATAATGCCACACTGTGTAATTCTGGGGGAACAAACGTACTGTTAGGGTAATTTCTGAAACCTAGGAACAATTCAGATACCATGTTTACCTGCCTAGACCTTTCAGATCATTTTTGGGCACAAAGCTGTGAATTCAAAAGTGAGCACAGTGTTTTGAATGTGAATGACAGTTGCTTTAACATAGGAAGCCAAAAGTATTGTAGGTAGATGTTTCATCTGCCTACAATATGAGTGCAAAGCTATAAATCAAAACACGGGCAGCAGAGTTTTGAACACAAATGACTAGAAATCACATTGAATTTTTACACGAAGAGAGAGTTTGGGTATTTTTTTGAGTGCAAGATGCATTTTGTTTAATCATGCATAATAGTCAAATAATTTTACTTAATAACGCCATATCAAATTATGAGAGTTTCACCTAACCCTGCTTTTTACATTTGGGGAAAAGTTGAATGTGTACTTATCCAAAAGTTTGCTGTTTGAGGGCTGCCATGAGGTGATGGCCAATTGTGGAGCTAGTGAATGTGTTTTTGGGTAGCTATTTTGTTTTTGTTCCTTATGCCTTCTTCATTATTAGCCATGCAGCTACCACCATTTTGTGGAGCTAGAGAGTGTGTGTGCTTGGTGGCCATTATGTCTTCATGTTTTCGATGCCTCCTTCTTCAGTGGCCATGTGGTGGATGAGCAAGGTACTACCGCAGCTATTGTCTGTTTCAATAATTTATTCCACGTTCACATCCATTTTCAAAGAACATTAATAGAAGGCTAATAACATTGTTGTTCCTTTTATACTTTTTACCTGAACTATTTATCTGTGCTTGCAGCTGACTATACTATATAGATGTTTTCTTTTTAATTAATGTTTTAATTTTTGTCTACCTCCCCTTGGTTCCTATAGGCTCGGGATGTCCTTGGAGGGTCACCAGCAGTTATTTATTTTATTTGATTTTTCCCAGACTTCTCCTGCCTACCTGGGTCCACATAGGTCCTGGAATGCACCAGCATTTATTTATTTATATGTCTGACATTTTACCTGACCTCCACCTCTCTATGTGTGCCTTGGAGGGTCAACCACAATTATTGTATTCTTGTATTCAATTTCTGGGCCCCCTACCGCTTTCTCCCATAGAGTCCCCAATGGCCGTGTAAGAACATTTGCAAATATTTAATTCAAGTTCTCAATTTATGCCTGCCTCACATAGAGTCACCAAATGCCTTGAAGCAACATGTGCAAATATTGTAGTTATTTATTACATTTCAGCATGCCTCCCATAGAGTCCCAATGCACACTTTGGGAGCATCAGCAATTATTTTAATCATGTATTTGATGATTGCCTTTCTAAGACCCATAGACACTGGAGGGGCACCAGCAAGTATTTCATTCATGTATTTGCTTTTGTCTGGCTCCCACTGCTTCCCATAGAGCCCTGGATGGCCTTGGAGATGAACCAACAAATATTTAATTCATTTATTCCATTTTGTGTGTGCCTCTCATTGCCTCCCATGAGTCCCAATAAACCAAAGAAGTGCACCGCCAGTTTATCATTTATTCAATGTTACCAGACTCCAGTAGAATCATTGTGAGAACTGGATGGTTACCAGCAGTAAGTTTATCCATGTATTTAATGTTTTCCTGCCTCCCAGAAAGTCCCCATAGGATCTTGAAGGAATTATTTAATGCATGTATTTGATCTTTGACTGTCTTCCCCTGCCTTCCACAACTATTAATTATTTCATGTACTAAATGTTTTTCTACCTCCCTTGCTTCTCATGGAGTCCCATGGTCCTTGGAGGGGTACCATTAATTATTTTATTCATTTATTCAATTTTTGTCTGCCTCCCTTTGCCTCCCAGAGATTCCCCATGTGCCCCGGAGGAGTGCCAGCAAACAATGTATCAATGTATTTCATTTTTGCCTACTTCCTGCTTTTTTTCTATAGAGGTCATGGACCCTAGAGAGGCATCAAGCATTTTTTTTCATGTGTTTGATTTTTGACTGCCCGTCGATAGAGTTCCATGGGCCTCTGAGGAGCCCCAGCAATGCTTTTGTTCATTTACTTGATTGTTGCCTTTCTCCCTTAGCTTCCCCTTGGGCACCGGAGGGGCACCAGCAATTATTAAATGTATTCATTTTATTTTTTTCTGCCTCCCGCAGCCCCATATAAAGTCTCCATGGGCCCCGTAGGGGTACGCAAACATTTAGGGCCTAATTATGATATTGGGCAGTCGGACCACCATCTGCTGTTGAGGCAGCCGGGAAACCATTCAAAAAGCAGTTGGCAGTGGACCCCCAATTATGATATGACCGCTGTGGTGGTGGTCAGGAAATGTTAATTTACACTGCAGTCTGTGCTGCGGCCCAGGAAAAGGGCCTCAGCACAAGATGCAGTGTAAATGAGCACTTTGTGCACATCCATTCACTGTGTGCAATGTACCATGTGGAGCATGGCAAAGAGTGCATGGATGTGCATGGGGACACTAAATGTCCCCCTGGGCCCCTCCTCAATGGCTGACGGGGCCTTGTTTCAGGCCCCAAACTCCCATTCTGACAGCCTTTTCATGGCGGTGGGACCACCAGGAAAAGGCTGTCCGAAAGGGACATCATAATCCTGACTGCGGTGCCCGCCTCAACTCTGACAATTGTCGAGACTACAATTCTGACGGCCACTCTGTCGGGCTCAGAATCCGATGATCCTGTCAGAGGCATCAGTATTTCCCCCCGACCTCTGTGGTCCAACTACCCACATTGTAATGTGGCATTTGGATGGATGGCCTGTCTGTCGGGCGGACCGCCACTGACGGCCTGCCGGTGGCAGTCCGTCCGACATTGAAATCAGGCCCTTAGTTCATTTATTTGAGTTTTGCATGCCTTACACAGAATCACAAAAATCCCAATAGGTCCTGAATGGGCACTAGCTAATTATACATTTATTAAAATGTTGCTTCCCTCCACCTGTCTTCCATAGAATCACCAAGGGTCCTGGACAAGCACTAGAGAATATTTTATATGTTTGCTCGGTTTTTGTCTGTCACCCAAAGTGTCCCTAAAGGCCCTTTTGGAGCACCAACATTTATTTTATTCATTTATTTGATTTGTGTTTGCTTCACAAAGAGTCTCTATGGGCCCCGGGGTACCTTCGGCAATTTTTCTATAGATATATTTGATTTTTGCCTGCCTGAGATAGTTTCCCCATGAGACTTAAAGAGCACCATCAACTATTTTATTAATTTATTAGATTTCTGCTTTCTGCTCATAAATTTAACATGGACTTTGGAGGGGTGACAGCATTTACTTTATACCTTTTTATTTATTTATTTATGAACTGTGCGATTACTTAAAATCATTACAGTATAGAAAAATACAGTTTGGTTCAATAAAATACAGTAAAATGCAGTAAAATGCCCCCCCGCTCGGTATACACTGGTCTGGCCCATTAGTACCGATATTTGTTCTCGGTGCTGACTATGTTCACTGGTGCTATACATTATTAAAAGAATTAAAAATTTAGAGTCATCGTGAGACCTCGCTTACTAGAGTCTGGAAGGCGTATATAAGTTCGACATCCTCAGTTGCACTGTGGACTACATCGGACCCTGGGTCGGCCCCGGTTGGATACCTCTGACCGATGGAACGCTTTTCTTTTCGGCGGCTCCCTGTGTTATCTTTGGATTGCCAACTTTGGGACGGCGGGTCAAAGGGCTCTTCGGGATGGTATCCTTTAATTGGTTTTCGAGTGCCATTTTAATTTGATGGATGAACTTGCCTATCCTAGCTAGTAAACATGTTGTGGTTTCAGAGAAACACCAATCCGAAGCCTCTTTGCAAGTTCTGTGGCCCAAGATGCATAGTGCCGGACGTAGCAGACGCTGTCGGTCCCTGGCCAGCTTGGTGCAGCAACATAGCAAGTGTAGCCAGGATTCACTGCGATAATTGCAAAGTCGGCAGGCAGTGGCTCCGTCCGAGCGTGCCCAGCGTGGATTGAAGTCCGTTATCCTGAGGGCCAAGAGGCGCATAAACAGAATTTTCTGTCTTGCTTCGGTTGTTAGTGAGTCTTGTAGGTATGGTTGAGGTTTACCGGGAGTGTAGGACTTGTCCAGGGCCAACGTTAGTGGGTTGGGCAGGAGCGAGGAAAGATCTAGCTCAAAGGAAATAGACTGGACTTGGCGCTTGACGGCTTTTGCCCAGGGGGAAGATGGAATTTCGTGTAAGTGCAGACTCCGCCCCTCGATCTTCAGAAGTTCGATGGCTAGTTCCACCTTGGCTTGCCATGGGGAGCCTGCTTCGCCAAAGATGTTTTTTAGCGCATGCTTTAAGGTGTTTTCGGGCGACTTCAGAACTCTGATGTTGTATTTTAGCAATTCCCCCAATAGTATCAGTTCAGGACGTTTCAGGCCTATTTCCATTCTCACCCTGTTATTCCTAGCATGTTTGGGGGCCCGTAGCACCATCTTGTATGCTTTCACCTGTGCCGCTTGGACCACTTTCTCAAAAGCTCCTGGGTAGGCTATATGGCCGTACGTGATAGCGGGGATCAAATTGGCCCTGAGTACTGTCAGCATCGGATATGCAGAGGGACTGACCAGGCTGTGGCTTAGACGTCTTAGAGATGTAATTATTTTGTCGATTTTTGGTTTAAGCGCCTTCAGATGTTTGACTGCGGTGGCCCTCTCTGATACCCATGTGCCCAGATAGTTGTAGGATGGGGCCGTGGTGATTCAGGGTTCCCCCAGAGACCATGAAGATTTAGTTTTGTGTGGATATTTACCAAAGATTATTATCTTGGTCTTGCTCACATTAATATGTAACTCGTTCTCCTTGTTGTACGCCGCAAGACTGTTTAAGGCTCTTTGGAGGCCTACCCTGGTGTGGTCCATAATTACTGTGTCATCTGCGTACTGGAGCGTACCCAGAACCAGCTTCCCCAGTCTGGGCGGAGCTAGGTTGGCATCTTTCAGGGCGTGCCCCATGTCTGCAGTGTACAGGTGGAAAAGCAGGGGGGCCAGAACACACCCCTGCTTTAATCCAGAGTCAGTGGCAATTCTGTGGTTACAGATGTGGCGCTTAGTTTCACCTGAACCCAGGTCCCCTCGTAAAGTGCTTTTATGGCCTTTAGAAGATCTCTAGGGATCCCCCAAGACTCTAGTTTTGCCCAGAGCCGGCATCTGTTCACAAGGTCGAAGGCCGTTGAATAGTCTATAAAGCAACAGAACAGGGGCAGCTTATTCCGCATGTTGGCCTTCTTAGCGAGGTACGAGAGCGCTATGATGTTGTCCAGCGTGGAACAGTTAGCCCTGAAGCCAGTCTGTGAGGGCGGGAGTATGCCATTCTTATCCACCCAAGTTTCCAGGTCCTTAAGTAGCAGGCGGGCGTAGATCTTGGCTTCAATGTCAAGGAGGTCCATCAGTCTGTAATTAGCCGGATTCGAGTGTTCACCTTTTTTATGGATAGGAAAGAGAATTGAGCCTTTCCAGGAGAATGGCAGGGTTGCAGTTGCGAATGCGTGGTTACATAGAGGAGTAAGTTTGGAAGCGAAGAATGCAGGATCTTTCTTAAAAACCTGTGCGGGGATTCCGTTAGGGCCTGGGGCACCGTCGGTTCTGATGGCTTTGATGTATTTTGCTATCTTTGCCTCCGAGAATTTTCCAGGTACGGGCGGGCTTGAGACATCATTCAAGGCACTTTCAGGGCTGATGGTAGCTGCCGCCGCCTTTGTGGTGATACCGTGAGACGTCCGATTTGACTCACAAGTATACAGCCCCTTTGCATATTGTTCCCATACTTTTCCTCCAACACTGTTGACCTTATGTACGCCACCTGATGACAAGCTGTTGATGTGGCGCCAGAGCTTGCTATTATCTTTGCCTTTAATTATGGAAAACACTGTCAGCCGATTCTGTTCGATCCGTTTTCTTTTCAGATCCCAGATGTTCTTTTTGTACTTGGCTCACAAAACAGCAATGGGGAGCCCCCCTGGCAGGTAGATACCTTTCTTTTTTGCTCTCACTGCCTTGTTGAGTGCATGCTTGGCAAGCTTAAGACTGTGGGTTTTTTGGTGACCTGGGATGAGATTTTTTTGTCCGTTTCTTGATTGGTGGGTATTGCCCAGGCACTTCAGTAGGTCATTGGTCAGTGTTTCCCATAGATGTAATATACATTCTCTTTCTTGCGGCCATGGTACTGTTGCCCTATTAGCTATGAATGCATTAAGACTGTGGCTAAGATTGGTCGACCATTTTATTCTTTTAAGGACTAAATGGTGTTCTTCGCCTGTTGTCATACCAATTACGGCGTGGGAGTCCGCCTGTTCTCGTGTCAGGTTGAATGTGACACGAAGGGGTCTATGGTCGCTTTCGACTCTGTCGTCCACAGTGAAGTTGCGAAGTTTGTTAGCCAGTCCTGCATTGATGAAGATGTAGTCCATAGTGGAGACATTTCTGAAGGTCGGATAGGCAGACCATGCAGGGTAGCGCATTTTTTGTATCCCGTGGGTGGATTGCAAGTTGTAATTTGCTAAAAGTTCAATCAATTGGGCTGACTTCCTGCTAGGTGGTTTTATGGGTTGCAGATCCAGGCCTCTCAGGTTAAAGTCACCGACTATGATTACATCATGGTGCAAGCGGCTTATTAGTAGATCTTCCAGGGCGGTGGTGAAAGATTCCAAGCCGTGTGGAGAGTGAAGTTTTGCAGGGTTGAGATAACAGTTGATTAATGCAAGCGGTCGGGTTGTTTGGCCCGCTCTCAGTCCTTCTATTGAGATAGCTTGTAGGTCCGGTGGCTAAAGAGATAGTTCTTTTACTTTTCATTTGCAGGCGTGGCTTACAAAGATTGAGAGACCCCCTGACGGGCGACCAAAGATCGTCCTTTTGGTTGCTGATTTGAAATATTCGTGGTAGCCAGCGATTGGTGAAGTGGTCCTCGCCCAGGTCTCCTGGATACATAGTATGTCCCCCTGTGTGAGATAGTCATGGGTGGCTGTAACCCTGCGGATGTTATTTAACCCTGCAATGTTCCATGAGATGATGCTAAGGTTGCGATCCTGGCCTCTTGGTGGGCATACGCGACTGGTGTTTGCGTATGTGGGGGAGGGGTTAGGAGCCCCGTCTCCATGTGTCCTCCGAAGAGGCCGGTCCTTGCTGAGGTCGTTGCACGATGCGCTGCTTTTCTTTTAGCAAGAGTTTTATTTTTAGCGGGGATTTTGGCCTCCCGGATTTCAGTCCCCCGTCAGAACACGTGGAATTTGTGCCTTTGAGAACAGAGATGGCATGTTGTAGACCGTAGTGTGGTCTGAGGACGTGCGGATATTTTGGAGCCCTGGGGGCGGTGACTTCTATACCCCATTCTGCCAGTTGGGATAATTCTTGGAGGACAGCTTTTTGGGCTTGCTGGTTTGCTAGTCCGACTATGGTGGAATCACCGTGAGTATCTGTGTCCAGGCTCTTGAACTTCACCCACTCGATCATCCCGGAGGTGATGTGTGCCAGGGGTTCAATGTGGCCGAAGAGTCGTACGATATTGGACCTGTTCAGGATGTCGAAAGAGTCCATGGCTGTAAATCTGGGGGTGAACAACAGCTCGTAAATTTTTAGTGGCTTGTTATTTTCTGAGGAGCGCCATTGTGCCCCTTCACCGGGGGACACGTGCCTTTGATGAATTGGGTGTGCAATGATTGCGTGACGGTCACCTGGGCACTGTCTGTCGGAGTTCGTGAATGGGGGGCTTGCCTCTCTTGACAGTCCTTGCCACTCGTCATTGATAGCGTTCGGGGGAGGGAGGTTGTTGTATATAGCTCCTAGTTGCTGGCTACCTGGTACCTTGGTTGGGGGACCTACCAGAAAAGGCAGTCCCAGCTGCGCTCCCAAATACGAAGGGCGGGTTGATTCTGTCTTATGTTGGGGGACCCAACCAGATGGATCATTAGTGCTGGAAAGACCTCCGGAAACCACTTGTGAGGGCCGTGGAAGATCCTCCACATTACTGGGGCCCTCCAGAGCAGGGATTGAGTGTCTGGGGGCCTCACTAGCGACAAGTGGTGCGTCACTGGGCTTGACAGACTTCAGTGCACGGTTTGAGGTGAAGATGGGAAAGGGTGTTTTGAAAGTACTTTCAGATTTGGTGGCGCCAGAAGTTATTATGGCTGATGGTATGATCCTGCTTTTGGTTTTAAGTTTCTTTAGTTGTTTCTTTAGTCTTTTTTTTGCTCTCCGTGAAAGCGGACCGTTTGCACCAGCCGATGCGCAATTGGCCTGTTCCGAGAGAGGAATGCTGACGGATGAATCGTCGCTTTCGGTGTCAGGCTCCAAAACCTCAAAGTCCCCTCTTCCTTGTTCTGGCATGGTGAGCTTGCTACATGGCACTGCCAGCGAACCTTTTGATGAGCTGGTGACCGTGGTTCAGGGATCGTTCATTACTTCATGCACTCTCGTCAAAGCTGGTGGCTTTTGCGCCAACTGTGTTAGAGGGGGCCTCTCTCCAAGGCCCTTGGCTAATGCGAGCATATCTTTTAGAACTTCGGGTAGGCTTGCCCATTTTTCTATAATGGCGGCACCCGAGTTGATATTGGCCGCATGGGTTTCAAATAGCACCTCTAACTTTGCTAGTTTGTCATCTTGGCGCATTAAGTGCTGGGCAATTGAGTGCAGGGGATCAACTTGAACCTCCATCTTCGTTGACTGCCATAATAAGGCCCTAGCCATGGTGTCTTGCACTTCTCTTATTATGGACAGGTTTAATTCTTTGACCATGACCTCATCGACTGAGTCTTGATGTTGTGTTAGGCCCAAGGGGCTCCATGCCTCCGTCTGCTGCGGATGCCTGGGATTAATTCTGGCTGAGTATATGGGGGTGTCTTCTAATGTCTGCTCTATTGAGTGTTCTAGTTTTTGCAAGAACGATGCCGTTAGCGCGGCCTTACCCGGAGTGGTCGTCTCCGTTGTTGCCCGGGGTGTCACAGGCATGCACAGGTGCGCTGCCTTGCCCGGAGTGGCCGTCTCCATTGTTGCCCGGGGTGTCACAGGCGTGCACAGGTGCGTCCCAGGGCTCGTTGGGGGAGAGGGTGCGGTGCCCGTGTTTTGCTTTGCGCTACCTGTCTCCTCCTGTACACCCTCGGTGATGCTCCTGTGAACTTCTGCTAGGATCGTTTAACGGGCTTTTCGCTCTGGCAGTGGAATGAAGTAGGGCTACCTGGCTCCGGACGTCTTCCAGGCTTTGGGCCATTCCAGAGTCTGCAGGCTCGCAAGAGTGACTGCAAAGATGATCTTGCTTCGATATTGGCAACCTCGGTGTACCACTGCCCTCGGGTCCTTGTATACTCATGTCCATGGTTATCGGGCCACTGGGGGCCTGGAAGAATTGAGTGATGAGACCCTGTGGGAGGAGGTTGCCCGGGACTGAGTCCTGAAACTTTTGGAGGTTGGCACCTTTAGTGCTCCTAGTGGTCCTTCTTAATACCGTGTTTTCAGGGTTCGCCTCTGCCCCCACCTCCTCCTCCTCCTCCTTCGTGCTCAGCTTGATTTTTTTAGGCATCATCCTTTGAGCGCCTTTAGACACTGTGAGCTGGGGCTGTGTGATGTGTGGTGTGGGAGGGTGATAGGGTCCGCTTACTTGTATTCCTGGTTATTGAGGTGACTGCCCTGTGGGAACCTTTAGCTTATTGAGCTTGTTGTGTGAGCTTAGGGAGAGTTACTAGCTCTCCTCGTGAGCCGTGCTATACTGGGCAGCCTCTTTTACAAGGGGGGAGGGCAGCTACAAGCGGAGCACACAGGGTGACCGCGGGCTGGGAGACCTAGTCAAGCAGCCCCTTGGTCCGCACCCTCGGCTCTTACTTTGCAGCTGCCTCTAATGGCTGCCGCGCTTGCCACTGCCACTTACCTCCACGCTGGCTACTCGGTTAGCCTCCGAAACTCCAGGCTCCAGGCTCTCCGGGTGCCCCGGTTCACGCTCCGGTTCACACACCGGAAAATTCAAAAAGACCAAACTATGGATGCTGAGGCCCTTGCACGTCCCACTCGCAGCTCTGTTACAGGCTTCCAGGCTTTGCGTCCACAGCTCAGAGATAGCGCAGAAATAGCTAACAGTAGGTCAGCGGGACAGCACAGATTCCCTTGTTCTGCCCCCGCTGAGGTCGGGTACCAGGAGCTACTGGGAGCTACCGGGAGCAACAGGGAGCTGCCTCTGCTGCTGGGGCTGCTGGCGCTGCCGGTGCTACGGTGCTGGTATAGGTGCTGCGGTGCTGGTGCTGCAGCTCGGGCTCTGGCTATGACTTCTGACTCTAGCCCTGGCGGGATACCCGTGCTTCAGTCTTGCACTGACTCAAGCGCTAGCACACTGGCAGTTGCAAGATTTGCCAAAATTCCTAGAAAAGTTCCTGGGAAATTGCCCCTTGTAAAACAATGTCAATGTCAATGGTGGATAAGTCACAGTGTTGGGCGCAGCGGTGGTTGAGCTCCACCTTGTGCACTGTAATCCTCAAACCGCACTCCCACTCCCACTTCCACCTCCGTGTCTCCCCTGCCACCAGTCCGCGACAGCCTACAACACAGGCTCAGCAGGCTCAGCAGGCTCAGCAGCAACAGGGGTGGGGGGAGGAGGGCTCACCGTGCAACAGCTGCTATCTACACTGCATGGGGTTTACACGTACACTCGGTATGCGTGGGGCTTCTCGTGGCTCTCGTCTGTGGTGAAGGTGAAGCAAGCAAATGCGGAAAGTGGAGGCAGTGCAGGACCGAGACCGAGCCGCGGCGTCGACCGCACAGTATACAGTATACAGCTCCTGATAGTGGCGGCTCCCGGTAGTGGCGGGTCGCAGTGGTCAGAGGTGGCGGCTCGCTGCGGTTCACTGCAGCACACTGCTCCCGTATCTACAGCTCGCGGTCACTCTCTCTGCTGCTTCACGCCTCTCTCCTCTCACCCCCCCTGCTCCCTGCAATGCACGGCAGGCGTGGTGCGGGTGAAGCGGGTGGAAGCAACTCGCTCGTCTTCTCGCCTGCTCGCCTGCTCTCCTCTGCACCTCTGCTCCTCTGCTCCTCTGCTTGTCGTGCCACACGTGTGCTGACTTGCTCAATCAGAGTCTCTGTGGTTACTTTATACATTTATATGATTTTTGTCTGCCCTCCCCATGTTCCAAAATGTCCCTTTGGACCTGGAGGGGCACCGGCATTATTTTTTCATTTTTTCGCTTTTTTACCTGCCTCCCCTGAATCCTAATGAGACACAATGGGAGGTGGAGGTGAACCAACAGTTATTGTGTTCTTTTATTCAATGTTTGCCTACCCACCTCTTTCTTATAGATTCCACATGGGCCTAGGAGAAGAAATAGCATTTAATTATTCCAGTTTTTGTCTGCCTTTCCCTGACCTCCCTGAGACCCTATGGACCCTGGAGGGCCTTCAGCAAATATTATAATAATTTATTTCATTTTTACACTGCCCCTCCCTCCAATTGTGACCCCATCATCCTTATATGTGCATCAGCAAATATTTTGCTCAACAAGTCAATGATTTCTGCCCTCCTTTGACTTCAATAGAGGACCAATGGGTACAGGAGGAGCTCTAGAAATTATTTATTTCTATTACATTTTTTTCATGCCTATCAAAGAGACCCCAAGGACCCTGCAGTCGCATATTTAATAATTTTATTCAGTTTTTGCATGCCTCCCCCTGTGTTCCAGTAAAGCCTTGTGGGTCGTTTTAGGTCACCAGGATATAATGTCTTCAATACTTTGATATGGGCCCTGTAGGTGCACCAGCATTTATTTAGGTAATCTATTCCACGTTTGCCTGCTTCCTTTAGCCTCCAATAGAGTTCCAATGGGCCTTGGAGAGGCACCAGCAATTATTTTATTCTTCTTTAGATTTTTCCTGCACCCATCCCCCCCAATAGAGTTCCCATGGCCTTGGTATGGCACAGGTTATTATTTTATTTATGCAATTTTTACATGCCTCCCTCTACCTCTCCTAGAGTCCTAGTGCCCTTGAGGGACACCAACAATTATTTTATAATTTTTGGGGGATTTTTCCCTACCTCTCCCTCTGGATTCAATAGCTTTATTTGTGCCAGCTTCTGCTTCCCATAGTGACCCAGAAGGCTATGGATGGACAACAGAAATTTAAATCATTTATTCTATTCTGCCTGCCTCCCGCTGCCTCCTATAGATTCTCCTTGGTTGCTGCAGATGCGCCAGAAATTACTTCAATCAGTTATTTGATTTTTGCCTGCCTCATACTGTCTCTAATAGAGACCCAGTTAGCCTTGGAGGGGCACCAGCAATTATTTGATAAATGTATTCGATTTTTGCTTGCCTCTAATAGAGTTTCCATGGGACTTGGAGGGGTAGCAGCAATTATTTTCTTCATTTTTAGATTGCTGCCTGCCCTCCACCTCCAATAGATTCCCATGGTCCCGGAGGGCAAGCAGAAATATTCTTGTTAATTTATTTAATTTGTACCTGACTCCCAGAGATTCAATGGGCCCTGGAGGTGCACCAGCAATTATTTTATTAATTTAATTGATATTTGCCTACAACCCCCCCCCCCACCCTTTAGATTGCACATGGACCTTGGAAAGGCACTATATAATCATTGCATTTATTTGATTTGTGTTGTCCTGCCTGACCACATGGACACTCGTGGGTCTGTAGCTAATATTGTATGCCGCCCCCTAACCAAAAGCGGTACAAAAGGGGGGGGGTGATGGACAGAGCATCTGAATCAATCAAACACTCATACCCAGTCAAAAGATCTGGGTTTAATCCATCACCGTTCTTTAGCCCACTCTGCCACCCCAGTTCAGACATGGCTATATGCAAATCAGTCTGACCCTGTTGCCTCATGGGAACAGTCTAGTCGGAACTGCCAAGCCATGTCTTCCCTGGACCGGAAACAAGCTTCCGAGGACCGGTTTCTGGCATTCCAGCCGTCTTCAGCCCGGCTTGCTTGAATCCAGTGGCAAAGTGAGCAAGGGACTCACGTCTGAGTATACCCTGCCACACTTATGGCGGCCAAAAGCGGTACAAAAGGGGGTGGTGATGGACGGAGCATCTGAATCAATCACACACTCACACCCAGTCAAAAGATCTTGGTTTAATCCATCACCATTCTTTAGCCCACTCTGCCACCTCAGTCCAGACATTGCTATATGCAAATCAGTCTGACCCTGTTGCCTCATGGGAACAGTCCAAACCGAACTGCCAACTTGATTCAGATGCTCCGTCCATGTCTATTTTTGATGATGTGCTTCTGCCATTGTTGATGAAAGAACTTTCAGCAAAAATTCAACACCAGGGTGGTAGTGGATCATACATACAGTGTGTAGGCTGCTCAAGGATAGGTGGAGTTGGTCATGGCCACCTCAGTGGATTAGCATTTCCTCAAAAAAACTTTAAATGATGTCCATAGTCCACATCTTTTGTAAATCACGAGCCTCCCCATTTTAGGATTTTTAGGATCCACTGTACATATTTTGGTGGTAGATAGTGTACTCACAAAGTAAACACAAAGAAATGATGGATGGAGGGCTGAAACCTTTCAGACATGCACCCCCAGTCAGAGATCTGGGTTGAATCAATCATCATTCTTTAGTTCACTTTGCCACTTTAGTTCAGACCCAGCCATATGCAAATCAGTCTTGACCCTGTGCCTCATGGGACCAGTCAATCCCGAGCTGCTGAGCAGGTTTTCTCTGAACTGGAAACAAGCATCCGGGGGCCGGTTTCGGGGTAACACCCAACATCAGCAAGGCTAGCTTGATTCCAGTGGCAATGTGATCAAGGAACCCACGTCTGGGCATACCCTGCCAACTTTGGGAGAACAAAGATAACAAAAGGAGATGATGGATTGAGCCCTGAAACTTGTCAAACACTCACCCCCATTCACAGATCTGGGTTGAATCCATCATCGTTTTTTAGCTCACTTCCCCACCTCAGTTCAGACACAGCTATATGCATACCAGTCTTGACCCTGTGCCTCATGTGAACAGTGAAACCCAAACTGCCAAGCCAGGTCTTCCCTGAACCAGAAACAAGCATTCTGGGACCGGTTTCTGTATAAACACCCCCCATCAGCTAGGCTAGCTTGAATCCAGTGGCAAGGTAAGCATGGGACCCACGTCTGGGTATACACTGCCAACTTAGGGTGAACAAAACAAACACAAGGAAATCATGGATGGAGCGAAACTTTTTAGACACTCACCCCCCATCACAGGTTTGGGTTGTATCCATCATTGTTCTTTAGCGGGGTGACTGATCCAGGATCCAGAGAAAAGTCCTCATACAGATGTATTGTTCCCTTTTGCAGTACATGTAATATTGAAATACATCACTTTCCTACACAGAAATATTTCTAAGCGTATTTACCTTCAGTAATTAATAAAACATGTTTTTAGTTAGCATTTGACATGCATATACCTGAGGGGCAAAGCGGCAAATATACAAAATCACCCGTAATTTACTATGGGGCCTATTCGCTAAGGATTTTTTGTAGTAGGTGAAGTAGTGTTCTTGTAGTATTCCTGTACATATTCCTAAGTACCCTTGTGAGTTGGCCCCAAAACGTTTAAAATGGAAATAAAATAGGAATATTCAGGCAATATTCATATGCAGTTATTATCAATCGAAAGGACTGCCCCCTCTTGGTGATTTCACTAATAGGGAGTTGGGCATTTTGTGCTGATTTACAAAGGCATGTAAGAGTACGTATAAGTGTAGTATAGGAGAACTACTTCCCAAACCATGCTTTTGGGAATCAGCCCCTAAACTCTTTTCAGACAGCAGAAGAGGAATAAAAATGCCAATATGATGCTAAGCTCTCTGCTTGGGAAAGAACAGGTCTGATGAAATGGATGGGTGTTCAAAGGAGTTTTGCATAGGAATCCATTTCCTAGCACTTTTTACAGCTCTCTTCATGTCTTCATTAGCTTGTCTAGTGATAAAGTCAGTGCAGATACCTTGTATGTTCATTTAGTTGAGGTCCATGAAGTTCTCAGGAGCCCTCAGTGAGCTCAGGGTGGGGAGTAGGTCGCTGAGTTCAGAACAGGTGTGAATGGATAAAAAAAAGCACAGAGACACAACATCAATATTAAAGCACAAATGCCCAGAACATGAATCAATTGGGACTCTTCAGTGATTTCAAAACGTGATCCTTTAATAGCTTCTTGGACCACTTGTAGCGTAGAAATGATGAAACAATACATAAACATATGAAGTATTGCTTTTTTTAACTACAGTGAAAACCCTGAAATAACTCCAATGATTTTCTGGGGGATCTGTTTAGAAAACCAGTGGAAGAGGGACTGCTCAAAGTTCATTTTTGCAATACAATTTAATCCTGTGCTTTACTGCAACAACACATGTACTTCGAATAGGGAACGCTGTTTGATCCCTTTCCAAGTTCTCTGTGTGCACAATTATTATGTCTTCAATTCTATTCATGACCTTGGCCACACCGTATGTTTGCTGTGCAAACTTAGGGGCATATTACCAACGTTAAGCGATATTTATCGCTAACGATGCTTAGCAACACATTTTTTAACTCTAAGCATCGCCGAAAATTATCGCAGAGATAACTTGCTATTAGCAAGGTTTATCTCAGAAGTGATAAAAATCCTCACGCTAACTGCCAATTGAGAGATTATCGCTGGAAAACCAATGGTAATCTCTCAAAGTTTGGCGTTAGCTTGATGATAGGGGCTCACAAACTTAGCCATGATATCCACCTTCCATAGGATATCATGGCTAAGTCAGGAAAATATCAGGTGTAAAAAAAGCAGTGCTAATCGCGGTTGTAATGATGTATAAATGACATCATAATGTTAGATGTAAAAGAATGTCAAGAATAAAGAATGTTGAGGAAACATTCATAGGACATACCAGGACAGATATGGAAGCTGATTTACAAGCTCCATTAAAGATATGTTAATTAATTATATTTATTGTGTCTAATGGATTTCTTTACATTGGCGACGAGGGAGAAGAACATTTATAAAGAAAGTGAAGATAGCGCGTGTGTTTTAACTCAGCAGCAGAGTGTGAAAGGAATGAAACTGCTAATGGAAAAGTAAACACGATATTAAGTTGGACAACGAGTCTATTTTAATACACATAACCAAGTATAAAGGCATTTAAGCTGTTAATTAACAGTATACATGAGAGAGAGCTTTACGTGCAGCCAAGTGAGAAGCCAGTAATTGAAAGTAAACATTGCAGCGTGAGCTCCAGCGCGTGCAGCCAAGCGCGAAGCCAGTAATTGAAAGTAAACATTGCAGCGTGAGCTCCAGCGCGTGCAGCCAAGCGCGAAGCCATTAATTGAAAGTCAACATTACAGCGTGAGCTCCAGCGCGTGCAGACAAGTGTAAGAAGGAAGCTTAACTGAAAATAAACATTGCCGGTACGTGCCTCAGCACGAGCTTTTAATTGGAAAGTAAACACAAGTGTATGCTCACCTTAAACAGTTATTGGTGGAATATAAACACAAATTAACAGTTTTACCTTAAGGCAAAAGCATTTAAGATATTAATTAAAATTACCAGTATTGTTCCTCCAGAAGATTCTGTCAAGTGATTCAAGTTTGTCCAGTGTGGCTTCATGTACCTATAAAAAGGAAAGACAGACTTGTTATTAAAGAGAAAACAAGAAAACAGAAAACATACTTTAAAATACTTCTATATCTAATATTTATATATATTAAATAAGCAAATAAATTAAGCAAAATGACTGAAGAGGAAACAAGGAATGCAGTTGTAAACATGAATTCAGATATGTACAATGAGGAAGATAATACTGAAAGCATTTCAAGCACAATTTTTAGAAGACCACTACCTTTTAATATATCTGATCAAGAAAATGTTGCACAGAGGTGGGAAAAATGGACAAGGAGGTTCAAACATTTTCTAAAAGCCACATGTAAAAAATACACAGATGAACAAGCAAAAGATTTATTATTGAATCTTGTAGGTGATGATGTTGAAGACTTAATAACAACATTTCCAGAAGATGAAAAGAGCACTTATGAGGGAATCATGAAGTGTTTAAATGCAAAGTTTGACCCCCAAAGAAATTTAGATTTTGAAAGATATAATTTTAATTTAGCTTGTCAACAAGAAAATGAAACTATGGATAATTTTGTGACAAGGCTTAAAAAACTGGTTACATTTTGTGAATTTGAGAAATTTAACAATGAAGAAGCCATTCGCTTAAGAGTTATACAAGGATGTAACTCAGTAAAATTTAGAAAAAAATTACTAGAAAAGAAATATGACTTACAGGAGATAATTCGCATGGCAAAAACAGAAATGCAAGCACAAAAACAAGCTACAAACATGGAAGAAGGAAGAATTAAAGCAATTGAACAAATTAGAGAAATGTCAAATAAAATCAGTAATGAAAAAAAAAATGAAACACAGTTTAAAGGAAAAAGATTGTGTTACAAATGTGGATTTCAATTTCCACATCAGAAGAAATGTCCAGCATTAGGACAACAGTGCAAAGAATGCAAAGGTTATAACCATTTTGCAAGTGTTTGCAGATTTAAGAAAGAAAATAAACAAAGTTGGAAACAAGTTAATCCAATTAAAAAAAAAATTGGAAATGCTAAATTTATAAGACACATGGAAGGAACTGAAGAAGAATATGATGAAGAAGAAGAATTTGTGCAGCCAGAAAGATTATACATGATGCAGGAAAGTGACATTTACCAACAGATCAACATGATTAAAAGAGAAGATATAAAAAAAAACACATCTGTGAACCTACTAGTTGGATCGCAAGAAGTTCCTTTTGTATTAGACAGTGGAGCGACATGTAATATAATGTGTATAAGTGAATACATGAAAATGGAAAAGCAACCCAAGTTGACACCATCAAATGTTAGTGTTTTCCAATGGGGTGCAAAACGTCCAGTCCGTTGCCTGGGAAAATTTGAAGAAATTTTAAAATATGGAGAAATAAAAAGCAAAGAGGATATACATGTGCTTCAAGGTGAAGTACCAGGTCCATGTCTGTTGAGTAATGTGACTGCACAACTAATGGGTTTGTTGGCAATGATCTGCAATATTTCAACTGATCACCCAGTTTTTAAAAAATATCCTAAATTATTTGAAGGGCTAGGAAAATTTAAAGGAAAGGAAATTACATTACATATCAATGAAGGAATAAAGCCAACAGCACAAACACACAGAAGAGTACCAATTCATATGCAAGAAAAAGTTGAAAAGGAAATTAAATCCTTACTTGAACAAGACATAATAGAGGAAGTAACAGGCCCAACGCCCTGGGTAAGTCCAATTGTTATAGTTCCCAAAAAAGATACTGATGATATCAGGATATGTGTAGATATGAGAATTCCTAACACTGCTATTGAAAGGGAGCGTTATCCAGGTCCTCACTTGAATGATATGATTAGTACTATAAGTGGAGCAACAGTGTTCTCAAAACTTGATTTATGCAAAGGATATCATCAACTGGTCATTGATAACCAATCAAGATATATTACAACTTTTTCAACACACCTAGGGTTATTTAGATATAAAAGATTAAACTTTGGAATTTGTTCAGCAGCAGAAATTTTTCAAGAAATTATAAAGAACATAATAAGACCAGTACAAAATTGTATGAATTACAGTGATGACATCTTAGTTTTTGGAAAAACGCAGGAAGAACATAATCAAACATTGGAAAAAGTATGTCAACAGCTGGAAGAAGCTGGGTTAACTTTAAATGCAAAAAAATGTGAAGTTAATAAAAATGAGTTAACATTTTTTGGACATATATTTTCAGAAAGAGGAATGAGACCAGATCCTGTCAAAATAGTAGCATTAAATGCAATGCAGAGACCAAAAGACATAGCAGAAGTAAGATCCTTCCTTGGAATGGCAAGTTATTGTGCAAGATACATAAAAGACTTTGCAACTACAAGCTCACCTCTAAGAGAGTTAACAAAAAAAGGAAGGAAATTTCAATGGAATATAGACTGTGAACAAGCATTTAAAAATATAAAAATGGAAATTACGAATGCAGCAAACCTAAAATATTTTGACCCACATCTATGCACCGAATTAATAGTGGATGCTAGCCCTGTAGGTCTAGGGGCAATGCTGGTACAACATAAGCCGGGAAGAGAAAGTCAAAGATATGTAATCTCACATGCCAGTAAAAGTCTATCTGAAATTGAGCAAAGATATTCACAGCCTGAAAAAGAAAGTTTAGCTGTTGTTTGGGCATGTGAGCATTTTCATGATTTCATTTATGGTAAACCATTTGTAATTATTACTGACCATCAAGCATTAGTTTCCATTTTTGGGAATCCAAAGACAAAAATGCCGCCGAGAATTGAAAGATGGGGTATGAGGCTTATGGATTATGATTTCAAAATAATTCATAAACCAGGTAAGGAACATAATCCAGCAGATTATTTGTCTAGACACCCATCTTCAACAACAGATGTACAACAATTAGAGGCAGAAGAATACATACACTTTATAGTGAAATCAGCAATGCCAAGAGTTGTGAAAGAAAATGAACTAATTGAAGAAACGGAGAAAGATTATACTCTTCAAGAGGTGAAGAAAATCATACATGAAAATAAGTGGAGATTGATAAATAAAGGAAGTCAATTTCAAAGAAATATTAGGAAAAATGATATGTTGGCGTTTAAAAATATAAATTCGGAATTATCTATAACCTCCTCAGGAATACTACTCAGAGGAACAAAAATAATAATACCAGACAGTCTTCAACGTCGTGTAATTGATTTGGCTCATGAAAGTCATCGTGGTGTATCAGCAACAAAGAATTTTCTAAGAGAGAAACTATGGTTTCCAAGGCTGGACAAACAAGTGGAAGAAATTGTTCAGTCTTGTTATATCTGCCAATGTACCGTAAAGGAGAAAGGAATTGAAGAGTTGCACATGTCGGATCTTCCAAATGCTGTTTGGTCAAACGTGGCAGCAGATTTTTATGGGCCTTTGGATTCTGGGCATTACCTACTAGCAGTGGTAGATGAATATTCTCGTTTTCCAATTGTAAAATTGATATCATCTACGTCTACTTCAACAGTACTTCCAATATTAGATGAAATATTCTCAACATGGGGAATACCTAGTATATTAAAAACAGACAATGGGCCACCATTTAGTGGAGAAGATTTTGGAAAATTTATGAACTATTTGGGAATAGTACATAGGAAGATAACTCCAATGTGGCCTAGAGCAAATGGAATGGTAGAAAGATTGATGGCAACAATTAAAAAGGGAGTACAAAGAGCAAAACTTTCACAGATTTCAGTAAATCAAGCTTTATGTCAAATTTTAAGAGACTATAGGAATACCCCTCATCCATCAACTGGGAAGTGCCCTTCAGAATTAATGTTTGGGCAATCAAGGAGAACTCGATTACTACAATTACCTGCAAGTCCACCAAAAGCACATGAAGAAGTCTTAAAACAAGACAAAGAGGCCAAAGAGAAAATGAAGTACTATGCAGAAAAAGGAAAAACTTATCAAGGCAAAGATTATCAAATTGGTGATTTAGTTTTAGTTAAACAACAGCAAGTTAAGAAATCACAAACTAGGTTTCACCCAATACCTTTGGAAGTTACAAAAATACATGGCACAGCAATGACTGCAGAAAATGATAGCAGAACAATTACAAGAAACAAGTCTTTCTTTAGGAAAGTTGCAACAGGCAATGTACAGAGTAACATACAACCAAATGATCAACAAGATGAGTCGATACAAAGGAGATCAGAAAGAATTTCAAAAAGACCCGAGAGACTAATTGAACAATGTTAATATTGAACAATGTTAATCTATTTATTTGTTTAAATTATTTCACTTATTTTAGGGGGGAGGGGGGAGAATGTAATGATGTATAAATGACATCATAATGTTAGATGTAAAAGAATGTCAAGAATAAAGAATGTTGAGGAAACATTCATAGGACATACCAGGACAGATATGGAAGCTGATTTACAAGCTCCATTAAAGATATGTTAATTAATTATATTTATTGTGTCTAATGGATTTCTTTACAGCGGTTAGCGCTGCTTTTTTTATCACTAACAGGGTTAGCGAAATCCTTGATAATAGGAGAAATGTCGCTTAACAACATTTCTCCTATTATTTTTCTCTGGAACGCCCCCTTTGTATCTCATTAGAGATACACGGGGAAGCGTAGAGAAAAAGGGTGCTAACATGCGAATTTGCGTGTTAGCACCCTGTTGCTGATAGGGAGATCATTTTATCTCCACTTTCTTGGCTTTTAAAGCCAAAAATGCGGAGATAAATCCCTTGATAATATGCCCCTTAGTACAGGAAAAGAGTAACATGTGCTAATGGTAATGCCATAACCATACATAACATGAGGTCCTTGTTAAAGGACCTATCTAGATGAGTTCCTTTCACAAACAAGCTTGCACAATGCTTCTTTAATCCTACTGGTTTTCAAACTGTAAACTATGGGGTTTAAGGCAGGAGGGAGAAACACATAGATGATTCCCATCAATACATGAATAAGAGGAGGGGCATTTTTCCCAAACCTGTGAACTAACGTTAAGCCAATAAGAGGTATATATGATATAAGAACTGCAGAAATATGAGACACACAGGTGTTAAAAGCTTTTAGTTGTGTCTCTATTGGGTTGATTTTTGAGACAGCCCATAGGATCATGATATAAGACAATAAAATGAGCACAGAGTCCAGCAAGATTGTGGAGAGGACTAGAACCAGGCCATAGATACTGTTGATAGTTGTATCAGAGCAAGCAAGCCTTATCAAGTCTGGGTGAAAGCAAAAGGCATGCGAAAGAACATTGTTATTGCAGAACGACAGTCTTTTCAGAAGAATGGGCTCTGGAATATGTATGCTCGTGCTCCTGATCAATGACATCACTCCAATTTTAAGGACATTTGGACTGGTTAGAACTGAGGAGTATCTCATAGGATAACAAATTGCGACAAAGCGGTCAAAGGCCATCAGGACTAGAACTGATGACTCCAGGGAGGCAAAAGATTGGAAAAAGAACATTTGTGTCAGGCAAATATCGAAGTTAATTCTTTTTTCGTTGAACCAGAATACGCTGAGCACTGTAGGCAATGTAGAGACTGTCAAGCCCAGGTCGGAAAGGGCGAGCATTGATATAAACATGTACATGGGATCAGAGAGGCTTGGATTGCTCCTTATAACAAACAGAATGATACCATTTCCAAGGATAGAGACAAGGGAAAGTGTGAAGAGAAAGATGGAAATCCAGATGTGGGCTTCTTCTGCCCCAGGAATGCCCCTCAACAGGAAAGTGGTCCAAGAGACATTGGTGGGATTAACAGCTGTCATGTCCTCATCAAGCCTTGTTTGTTGTCATTCTGAAATGGTTTACTGTGAAGAAATACAAATAGCAATGTGTTAGGAACCCATCATTTAAATGTACAAGCACAAAATAAAAGACCCATTTTAGGTAATACATGACTGATTGATTTATGAATTAAATCGGAAAACAATATCTGCAAAGATCTAGCACATTTCTTTAAAAGTCAAGCATAGACGTTTAAGCACAGGAATGCCCATTGAAAAGACCTCAGTTTTAGGATACGTGCTGAAGTATGAGGGGATGTGCAAGAGACCAAAACTTCTTCTGATACGACTTGTAACTTATACAATTTGTTTACTATTTTATGAGGTGCAACTAAATGAAGCCACACAAATCAGAGATAATATTTATTTTTAATCTTGAACATTCCATGTATAAGCCACTGGGAAATCATACTTAGGATCATTTTTCCATGGGAAATGGAATTTTGTGTTTGCTAATATCTTTGGGGCTGTTTATATTCCATGTATAAGCCACTGGGTAATTATACTTAGGATCATGTTTCCATGGGAAATTGAATTTTGTGTTTGCTAATTACTTTGGGGCTGTTAACAATTCTTCACACAACTTTCCCATAATGAATCTTATCCACTTCAGCTTGGGGTGATAGGTGAAGCTGAGGCCAACAAAAGGGGGGGGGGGGTCCCAAAATGTCACTTCCCTTGCATTTTCCTTAGGAAAAATTAACATCAATACCACAAAAACAGCTGCACTGAATTACGCTAAATTTGGCAGACAGAGATATCTTGATCCAGAAACTGTTTTTTTGTGATCTGATATAAATCTGTTCAGACTTTTTTGAGAAATGGCGATTAAAAAATTGTGTATATTTCAGACCCGACAGATCAAGAGATACTATTTGATTGTCTGCCACAATATCAAGAATTATGTTGCAGCTGCCATTTTAGAACTTGGGGATGCAGTCCTCCGTCCTGAAAAAAGTTTTGAAAAAACATATAGGAGACAGAGTAGGGATACCCTGACCCCCATTGCCTGGTCCCTCCCCAGGCTAAAAACGATTATTCTTCATTGGATCGTGACATCAATATCAATCAACCTTAAAATACACAAACATTTATAGTTATACTTTCAATTTACACATTACGCACCAGCTTTAAATTAATAACGCTGTATTATTCTTTAACTACAACCTAAACTGCGCAAACATTTTAAAATGAAAACTTCTACATATTCCTTTAATTTATAATTATTATTTTTTTTTTTTGGAGTTCAAAAGTGCTTTATTGATATTTTCAAACTGCACAAGAACACAACTGTTTGCCTACAACCCAGGGTCCGGCAGCCATAATCATATCTGTAGTGCATGCAATGATACAGTTGTAAATTCCGACAACGAGTAGGTTCTGCAATGAGTGCGCAACATGCTGTTCTGTAGTGACTTGCTGTTCCTCATGCCACTATTGGCGCAGAGGTAGAGAACTATTTTTAAATTTTTTGTTCCAAAAATAATGCAACTAGCATAACTGAAGTAGACTAAACCTCTAAGGACAAGTACAATTCTGCATCCTTCCTCCACATCCACACATTTCATAAGGGGAACTTTAGCACTGTACACACACGGTCTAGTCCAGTGATCCATATGTATCAGGAATGTTTCATGTCTCAACAAAGGCCTCACACACAACCCAACAGGTTGACAGTGTCTATGGCTCCTCTTCTACTTCTAGTTGTTGCAAGTAGTCCGTTAAATAACACCAAAAGTCTTTGGGACGTGATTTCCTTGGCAATTCTTCTTCGTAGGTAACCAGCCTATCCCTACAGTACGTCATATCCTTGAGCCAGGCTTTAGTATTCGGAAATAGTTTACCCCCCCAGCTTTTGGACACTTGTCTTTTTGCTAACAGTAGGGCTATCGCACAGAACTTGCGCCTACATGCCCTAACATTTGGTAACAGTCCTAGCAAGCACACCTTCATGGAACATTCGACCTCCGCATTAACCATCGTCCCCAGTGTGCTGGTCACTTTGTCCCAATAATCATGTATTTTAGGGCAATACCAGGCCAAGTGCGCAAAGTCGGCCTCCTGTGCTCCACACCTCTTACAGGTGGCTTCGTCCCTCATCCCATATTTCTGCATGCGTTGTGGGGTGTAGTATGTTTGATGCAGATATTTTAAATGCGTTATACGTAAGTTGTCGTTCGGCGTTAGTAGTTTAATGATAGTGCATGTCGCAGACCATTCTATTTCTGACAGTTGGTCCGGCAATATAGCACTCCATCTTTGCATTGATTTCTCCGAGTTGTATGGGATTTCACTTTGTGCCATGTTATATAATCTGGAGACTAGGTGGGAGGTGTTTGAGGAAGTTAGGATCAATTGTAGCGTGTTCAGACAGGGCGGTTCTGACGGGTAGTTTGGGTATAAATCTCGGATCGCCCTTTGCAGCCTGTAATATGTGAATTTGAATAGCATTGTCGGGTTGCTAATATATGTCAGTTCCTCCATTTGGCGGAAAGACCCTTCGTTGTATAGATCCCCAAAGCTATCAATACCTATTTGTCTCAGATTATCCATCCCGACTTTCTCGTTTGTAACCGAAATACCGGGATGATGGTGCAGTGGTAGTGCCGGGGCATACAAAGGGAGTTTGTGCGCTAATCTGCCTAGTGTATGCCACGCATGTGTGGTTGCGTTGATGCTATTTATATCTGCTGCGTGCAAAGGTGGCCTTTTGTGTGTAATGATCGCAGTAAGTGGTATAGGTGCTGATTCGCCTTCCTCTACTGCTGTGTGCGTTAGGTAGGGCGTAGGGTGATACCAATGCGCCGCATAGTGCGCCTGAGCACATAGATAATACAGGTAAAAGTCCTGGACACAGAAGCCGCCCCTTTCATATGGTAGTGTTAGTGTGCGGAGTTCTATGCGAGCCTGCTTCCCTGCCCAAATTAATTTCAGTACTAAAGACATTATTCGTTTGAAGACCTCCTTCGGCGGTGTAATTGGAATGTTGTTAAATAAGTATAAAAATTTTGGAAGGATATTCATCTTTACTATGGCGATGCGATCGGCCAGGGACAGTGGGAGTCTAATCCATCTATCCACTTTCTCCTCCAATTGTACCATAACCCTGCCATAATTGGTCCTGATGACCTCCTCTGGGTTTCTACTGAACCAAATCCCCAAGTATCTGGTCGGGTCTGTTTGCCAGTCCAATGGGAAGTCCTGTGCGTATGGTGTAGTGGAGTCTGTAAGGGGGATGATGATAGATTTGTCCCAATTTATTTGTAGCCCCGAGTGTCTACCAAACTTCACGTATTCCCTCAATAGTGGGCTCAGGTTTTGCTCAGGATCCCGAACATACAAGAGCATATCGTCCGCATATAGTGATATATGTAGCGGCCTGCCCGGGAAATGTAGGGCAGAATGATTATGCATCTGTCGTATGATACACGCTAGTGGCTCTAGTGCGATTGCAAATAGCAATGGTGATAGTGGGCAGCCCTGCCTAGTGCCTCTATTTATGCTGAAGAGAGCTGAAATGTACCCATTCACCCGGACTCTGGCCCCTGGTGATGTATATGGCAGTTTGACCCAGGTGATAAATCTAGCCGGAAAGCCCATCCTTTGTAATATTGTTAATAAATAAGACCATTCAATGGAGTCGAAAGCTTTGGCGGCGTCTAGGAGTACCGCAGCGGCTTTAGTTTGGGGGTTAAGATAGTGGCATATCGCAAACAGTGTCCTCGTGTTGTGGGAAGTGGCTCTGGTTGGAATAAATCCGGCCTGATCCGGCAGGATCAGATTAGTCTTCAGGGGCTGTAGACGCTCCGCCAAGAGTTTGGCCAGTATTTTAGAGTCTACGTTCAGCAGGGATAGCGGTCTGAATGAATCGCAGAGCACCGGGTCTTTACCCGGCTTTAACAACATGATTATTACGGCTTCTCACAGCGGTGGAGGTAGAGCAGCTTGATCAAAGGCAGCTCCATACATTTCTACCAGATGAGGGGCCAATGTGTCTGCATATTTTTTGTAAAACTCGCCGGTGAAGCCGTCAGGCCCGGGTGCCTTGCCATTAGGTAGGGTTAGTATGATTGTCGTTACTTCTTCTACAGTGATGGGTTGTGCGAGATACTCCCTTTGGTGGTCAGATAACCAAGTGATAGCTATGTTATGGAGGTAGTCTAATGTTTCGCGCGGTGGTGCTATCGGTTGTGCCGTGTATAGTGACTCATAATTATGTACGAAGCTACTCAATATGTCTTCTGGCTGTGAATGAACAGTGCCCTCACCTTCTCTCACCTGTATTATGCTCTGGGGGCTTCTGCCTACACAAATTTTCCTGGCTAATATTCTACCTGGCCTCCCACCTTCCCCAAACTGTCTGGCAACCGGACGTTTGGTGACGTATTTCAGTTCATCGTCAGCGAACTTCTGATGCTCCGTTGTAAGTGTTCTGATCACCCCCAGCAGTTCGGCCTTGCCTGTCTGTTCATATTCTATTTCCAGTTCCTTTATGCGTTTCTCCAGATTTCTAATCTGTGTCCTGATGTCCCTCAGTATACCAGTGGTCGTGCTCATACATACTCCTCTAATGGTTGCTTTAAAGGCCTCCCATAGTGTGCCAGGGTCCTCCTCTGTGTCGGTATTTAACTGAAAAAATTATTTAATTGCCTTATCTAATGTGTCTGTGAAGATCGGGTCTAACAGTGCCCCAGCATTAAACCTCCAGCTGAAGGGTGGGTGTGTGTAGTGTGGGATATTCAGTGTAAGTAATATTGAGTTGTGGTCTGATAGCGTTCTAGGAATTGTTTGAATTTTCTTAACCCATAGGATCGCAGTGTCCGATCCCAACCAGAAGTCTATTCTTGACCAACTATTATGAGCCATGTTCACATGTGTAGCCCCTGGAATGTTTGGATATTTCACTCTCCATATGTCCCTGAGGGAGAGATCCTCCATGACCTCCTTTATCTTTCCTCTAGCTTGTCTGTGTGGTTCTATGGATGTTGCAGAGCGATCCATAGCATTATCTAGTGCAACGTTGAAGTCTCCTCCCCAGACAATAGTTGTGTCGCTAAATTCCACCAAATGAGACCATACTTCTTGAAAGAACTCTGGGGAATCTACGTTTGGTCCATATGCATTAACCAAAGTAAAATTTTGCCCTCTGATCCTACCAGATATGATGACGTATCTGCCACCTGTGTCAATGATAGAACGATCAATTTTGTATCCAGTACCTTTTTTGATTAGTGTCATGACCCCCCTTGAGTATGTGGAGTAATTGGCGGCATAACTAGCCTCAGCCCAGCGTGCCCCAATATTCCTATGGGATGTTGGGTCAATGTGCGTCTCTTGTAGAAGCGCTATGTCGACCCCAGTCCGGTCCAGACAGGCAAACACTTGCCTAATTTTTTTAGGGTGTGTGAAGCCCCTAACATTCCATGTCAATAATTTCAAGCTCTCATTCCTAGCAGTACCTGTTAACGGACATTAAATATACTGTATAACGTTTGTAACAATACATTCCCAATACCATAAGATGCAACTTTACGGTGCTTAACTCCGAACCAACTTTACATTGTGCAGTGTGGATTACAGTGATGCATCTTAAATGCACTGGCCACTTGAGGTATGTAACAGCCCAACGTCCCCCCCCCAACATTTCCCCAACCCTCCCACTCCGGCAGCCCAATTTTGCCGAAGCCATATTCACCTGTTAACTGCATCAGACAACATAACTTTGTGGGGATCTCCCAAGTAGAGGTCCACCGGGGGCACCCTCCGACACCCTAGTTAAGGGGTGTGGGCAGTGCATAAGAGTGTACATCAGATCGCGTAATGCTTAGGTTCACTATACAGATCACATATACAACCTTAATAACTCTCGAGCCTGAGCGTGCGAGACATCTCACATTTTGTCATGGTCAACCACCTAGGGTAAAGTAGCGAACGTCATCCCTGGCCTCAGGAATACACAGAACACCTACTTGACAGTTTAGGTTAGTTAAGCTACATACTGCATCGTGCATTGAGTTCAATTCCCCAGGTTGTACATTATAATGCAGCCTTTCCACAGTGCATTGCATAGAAGAGGCCCAGCCATGCCGTGGCCAGGGACTAATAGTCTGTGCCTGTACCCATGATGGTAGCACCCAGTACCATACCCAATGTATCTTCTAGCATCTTGTGGACAACCTACCGCAATGAGAATGAGGCTGTCCGCCCCGCAAGCAATGCTACAAGGCTGGGGCCCATAATTAAGTCATGCACATTAGTTCCAGAGTCTGTACGCTGCATGACTTCAGTCACAGCTAAACGGCGAGCAATTGCCCTAGTTTGTGCCTTTCCACCCCTTCTGACAGTTCGCCCACATAATGTGACGGTGGGATGGACTGCAATTCCCAAGTCGCTGTGACGGCTTACCTTTAATCGGAGTCTAAGTTCTTGTCTCTGCGGTTTGACCTTTTACCTTTGTTCGCCGTCTTCTTTAGGAAATCCATTGCTGCTTTAGGGGTCGACAGGAAGACCGGCTTGTCCTCCCAGGTGATCTTTAACCGAGCCGGGTAGAGCATGGCGTAGGGAATATGTAGTTCATGAAGCTTGGCCTTGACATCGTTGTACTCCCTATGAGCCTGTTGTACCGCAACTGTGTTATCCAGGTAGAACTCCAACTTGTTACCTTGGTGTTGCATCTCACCCTTCTCACGAGTCAGCCTTAGTATAGTGTCTCTGTCCCTGTAGTTAAGTATCCGGGCCACTATCGGTCGTGGTGAGGCTCCCGGTGCAGGTCTTGGGGCTAGTGATCTGTGCGCTCGTTCCACGATGAAGATTGCCGACAGCACTTCAGCACCAAAGATATCTCTGCAGAGCTGTTCAATGTATGGCTCCATCCTGCCAGTGTTGGTGGATTCCGGCAGCCCCGCTATTCGTATGTTGTTACGACGTGAGCGAGCTTCCAACTCCTCCGACTTAGCCTTGATGACCTCCAGTACTTTCTCCATGCCGGTGCATTTGGTTGAGGTAGCATGCGATTCTTCCTCCACGCTGGATATCCTGTTCTCGGCGGTGTCTAGCCTCTCCCCTTGTTTGTCTAGTTTAGCCGCCATTCTGTCCACCCGTCCCGTGAGGTGGTCAAGCTTGCCATTGATGTCTTGCAGGTTGACTTGGATGGCTTTCAAAATGCTTTCCATGGCACTACCTTCACCTGTTTCCGATTCCATTTCTACTTCTGAAGGCGTGTTCTGGCCCTTTGGCTTTTTCAGTGGTTCGACAGTTAATTTGGCCTGCTGTCTGTCTGGCTTGCCCATAGTACCTGGTTGTAACTCTGCCGCAGTGTGAAAGGGACGTGCCGTCTGTGCCGAGGACCCAACAAGACGTCTTCCCGCTGTGTGATTGAGCGTAGCAACGTTTCTCATAGGTGTAGATCGTGACAGACTTCTACACAGAGGCGGATGCGCGGACTGAACTTGAGCTGCGATGCAGTATTACCCCCACGTTGTATTCAGGGTCGCTTCGAGCTTTCAGCTTTTGGTTGTGTCTATGTTGGTGGACTGCAAGGGGCAGTGCTTTTATTAGCGTCTTGACCTCGCAGCGCCTCACGCAACATTGGTGGACACAATCCCCCGTCACCGTAAGAGCGGCGTAGTAGAAAGCCTTGAAGACAGTGTGGCGCTGAGGGGATTTGATACACGTTGTGTCCTTGCAGGCTGATCTCTAAGCTGTGGCGGCTGCAGAGTACGCCCTCGTTGTCCCAGTGGCTCGTGTTCTAGCTGTGCCCTCCGAGTTCAGCCACGACTGAAGCTGATAGGGGCCCCGGCTAGGGTGGCAGACAGAAATTGGCGTCAGTCCGATTGGCAATACGCCCCTTTGCTACCTCCTTGCGCTTTGCGATCCAGGTGCACCGCATGTGCTGGGGGTGTCCGCATTGATCGCACTGCCATGTAGCTTTGAACCAGGACTTGGCCCCTGTAATCACTGCATTACACGATTGTGGTGGGGTATAGGCGTTGTGGACCTACGAGTCCTGGTTAATTTGCAGGGACAGTGGGCGCCGCCATCTTGTGCATAGTGTATGTCTGCCTGTGAATGTCGACTTCGCGCCCGATGGTTTGCAATCCTATCGAGCCAGCTTGCAGCCAGTGTCTGTTAACATTTCTCATCAATATCTACAGGCAGTGTACGCTTCCCATATCGTTTGGAGGCAGCCGAAGTTGAACACTGCCTTCGGGCGCTGTGTGTAGACAGAGCGGGCGGCGCCATTTTGAAATGTAGTTTTTGCAGCGCCCTAGCCCACAAGAGCATCCAGGCGCCGTTGAATGTGATAATGAGCAGCCGCACTCACCCGCCGCCTCCGCGTATTTTTAGCTGAACGTTAGCGCAGGTACCTTGGGTAGCGTTGTCGCCTCTCACCATCTCACGGAGCCGCCCGTTCCCGCGGTGACGGACGCGGTCGCCGCCATGATGGCTGTTCCCGTGGGCAGCGCTCTACAGGTATTTTCAGCCGTCAAATCGGTCTCCGTCGCTCAGCATACCTCCCTGTGCATGCCCCGCATGTTCCGATTGCCAGAGACGTGTTTCTCGTAATCTTTTGATCTGTTTAACGCACTTTAAAAGAGTTAAAATCGACTGCCCGGCGGAGCTGCTCTCTCAAGCAGCCATCCCGCTGTGCACCCCCTAGCGCCTCCCTTTAATATATAATTTACTGAACACCTTCACATTATTTTAACTCGCACACCTCCATACACAGTGTATTAAACTCAGTAGTATTTAACTAAAACTAGCAACTGCATACCATGCACTGTTTTCTCACAACAAATGTGATTTGCAATGTTATAACTATTATGGTAAATACTAATATTTGAAATGCTATAAGTTATATAGTACAAAAGGGTATAAGTAGTACTTGGAGAAGGCGTGGGTTATATTTGATATAGTGTGGCTATGGATTTGAAGGGAGAGAGGAGACCCAAGGAAAAATTGCCCCCTAGGTCAATCATAACTTTCTATATTTTTAAGTTGAGCTTGCAGTACTTTTGCAAGAGTCCCTCGAATCCAACCATTCAATTAAATACAAATTTTCTATCCTTAATTTCTCTAAAACTACTGATCTGATTTCCATCAAATCACACGAGTGTGCTTTTTGGTTCAAGCTTTAGCTTCTCTCCAAATCTTGAGTCATTCAGTTCAGTAGTTTGGGCTGAACACATTTTCAAAAAAGTCTATGGAAAACAGATGGGGATTTTGCATTTTGGGGGCTCCCCTTTTTTCTTAGCCCCTGCTTTACAGATCACCCAAAACATTCAATGAAGAAACTAGGAAAAAAAGAGTACTTTTTGGAATCTTTCATGGGGATTTGTCCAAAGGCACAAAAGTTTTTAGCAAACCAAAATAAGTTGTACCTATAACTACCTAGAAATGTGTGCATGATTATATATATGTATGGTATGGGTGGGTGAATGGGTGTGTGTGTGATCTGATTTTGTTTAAAAACAACCTTAGAAATTCACAGAAACAAAATGAAAGTTTAAAGCAGCATTATAGTTAGGTGAATATGTTACTGCCAACATAAGATTTTGAATAAAAAATAAACACATAAATTCACTGGCTATATTTGGCATATTCAACTATATCTTGCACCCATACAATGCACTGCTTATGACCTAATATATTACATCGCTCTCGACATGTTCTATGACATTATTTACGGCATCACTGATGACATCTCAAGTAGCCTTTGGCCGGTACAGCGGGGGTCGGTTGCACAGCATGGTCTTCTGTCAGAACTTGCAGCCGACCGTGCACATTCAAGCAACCCTACTTAGCACATGGCCTTTGACCATGCATGGTGTAGTGACACCATTCAACACCTGCAAGCACCCAACCCCCTGTGGTCGCCCAGCCCCCCACCCAAGCTTGAGGCCCAAAAATATATTGCGCCCAATTCCCAGAATGAATTTAAGACTCAATCCTTACTACTTTTGGGATTCACAGAATGCACTTACTACTTTTGGTATTCACAAAATGAACTTACTACTTTTGGTATTCACAGAAGTTAGGATTTTGTCTTAAGTTTGTCTTAAGACAAATTTAAGACAGACTTAAGACAGACTTAAGAAAGACTTAAGTTAGGCTTTTGTCTTAAGTCTGTCTTAAGTCTGTCTTAAGTCTGTCTTAAGTTTGTAGTAAGTCTGTCTTAAGTCTCTCTTAAGTTTGTCTTAAGTCTGTCTTAAGTCTGTCTTAAGTCTGTCTTCAGTCTGTCTTAAGTTTGTCTTAAGACAAACTTAAGACAAAATCCTAACTTCTGTGAATACCAAAAGTAGTAAGTTCATTCTGTGAATGCCAAAAGTAGTAAGTGCATTTTGTGAATACCAAAATAGTAGTAAGTTTAGGATTGAGTCTTAAGTTCATTCTGTGAATTGGGCCCATTATTTGGGGACGGGGACATGTGGTCACCATCCTTGAGCCTTTAGAGGCCCCATGGAACCCATCCTCCATGGCCAAATACATTAACTTTAAGGGAGATATATGGTTGCACCCCTCTTCCGATTTCTAATTAGCCCCCGAATCCTATCCCCAGTGTCAGACTTAATTTATAGGGGAGGGGGCGCATGGCCCTTGTTCCTGAGCCTCAAAAGAACTTGGGGAAACCTTCCTAGGAGCTAAATAACTTACTATTTGGGGAGTGGGCAAGTAGCCCTCCTCCCCAATCCCACATTGTCCCCATAGATCCTATCCTCAGGGGCCATATTTTCATTTAAAGGGAGGGGGCATGTGATCCTATGTGATCCCAAGGTTCATCCTATTTTTAAGGTGAATGGGGTGCAAGGTCCCCTCACCGAGCCTTATTAGGCCTGACAACCCCATCCCCCAGGACTGAATTGCATAAAAGCCATGAAAGGCACCCAGGAATCCATCCCCGGGGCAAAATTATAAGGGGAGGGGCATGTGTTCCCTGAGACATATTAGATCCCGGCTATACCATCCCCAATGGTGAAATACAATAGAAAATGGAGAGGCGGACACATAGCTCCCCTCCCTGAGTCTTATAATCCCCCAAAGGTTCCCAAACCCCCATGGTCCAAAGCAATTAAAATGCAGAGGTGGCCGTGTGGTTCCCTTCTGTGTATCTTATTAGGCTCCAGAGACTTGCAGAATTATGGGGTGTGGTGTGCGGCTCCCCTCCTCAGCCTTCTTGCGCCCTGGGCACTGCATCCCCCAGTGCCACTATTTTGTGTAGTGGTTTCACATGAAGAACCCCCAAACCTCATGTAGTTGGCGCGGGGGAGCCTCTGGACCCCTACAGCACCAGCCAGCTCCCTGCATACTGCAGGAGCAGGCAACACTCCCACCGAGAGAGAGCAGCTTTCGTTGCATGACCCTGGAGGAAGGAGCTATATCTATTTTCTTGCACACATTAATGCGGGCAGGGAAACATAATTTTCAAATCTTTCGCAGGATGGGAGTAGATATGCCTTCCCTGCCCCCAGTGGCATAAAAATGCTCCCGCCAGGCAAGAGCAAACATATGTTTTACTGCCCGCATCACTACTCTGTTCCAGTAGTGGGCTCTCCGGGACAGAGTACTTGTACCAGCCCCAGGAGATGTCGTCCAGGTTTTTTTTTAAAGGCTGTTAAGGCTCAGGGTAGGGAGCCTCATGACCCCCTCCCTTTAAAGTTCATGTTGGCCCTGGGATATTGGGTCCCTGTGCTATAACAAGGCTAGCGAGGGTGTCTGGCCCCACCTTTATTAAGGCATAGGATCCTGTGGGATGGAATCCACTGGTTCCAAAATGGGCTAGGAATGGGGACTGTGCTCACTCTCGCCCTACTCAAATATATTTTTAAAAAGGTGATGGGCCATTTGCTGTGATCCTGCAGAGTCTAGGGGGATTGTGGCAAAACTTGATGAACTTTTTTTTATTTTGGTCTAGGCAGGTTCCCTCTGCTCCCCCCCTCAGAGCACAGGGGGAAGGGTTATTTTGACTTATAACTTTCAGGAGAGGGGACTAAGTCCTTGAGTCCTGTAATGCTTGCCAGCAACATTTTCTCTCATTGCTGGCTGCCAAGCAAGGCAGTCTGATACCAGCAGTTTGGGCTGAGGACATTTTTTAAAATGTCTATGGAAAATAGATGGGGATTTTGTATTTTGGGGCCCAAGGGAAAAAAACAGCTCCCGAGCCAATCAGAAGACTCACTTTTTTTTAAATTGAGTTCAAGGGTCTCTCATAAGAGTACCTCAAACCAACCTGCCTGATATGCAATATTTTTTAACCTTAAATTGTTTTTTTTAACTGCAGAACATATTTACACCAAGTCTCCAAAAATGCAATCTTTGGACCAAGATCTAGCTTCCTGACAAATTTGGAATAATTACCTTCCGTTCAGCAGTTTTTGTGGCAGTGCTCCTTAAAGAATTCTATGGAAAATGCATGGGGATTTTGCATTTTGGGACGCCCTTTTTCCTAGGCCTCTTTTTAACGGATCACAGAGAACATACCTAAAGTAGACAAAAAACAGAAACTTTTTGGAAAGTTTTGTGGAGATATGTGAAATGGCGCCAATGTTTTTAGCAAAACAAAAAAAAGGCATTTCCTATTAAAACACTGACCTAAACACTGCATCTCTGTAGCTGACCTAACCACAGTCTCTCTTTAGTTATAGAAAGGGTCAGCGTTTTCACCATCTTTAACAGTGCGCCCATTTGTCAAATCTCTGTGAACCTGTGAACCTGTGTAGATATATTTCCTCCCACATTGGTGGATGATAGATACACAGTTTCAAGGTGATTGGTCAATGGGGTGCAAAGTTAAAAGTTGTGTCCCAAAACACATTTTTCCACCAGTGAATTTTTCATATGCTTTTTTATTGGACGCAGCAGAAAAATTTTAGAAAAAGATTTACATGAAATTTGTCACACTTAGACAGTATTGTACACATATGATGCTTTTGGTTACTACAGTTAAGTATTTTTAAGTTCTAAGGTATTTCAACTTGATCTATTGTCTGGATTTCTGAGACATCTTGCAATATTTTGCAGAAGGGCTGAGGATAGGTATGTACATGTGCAAAAATTACAGGCAGCTTTTTTTATGTACAGTTTGACTGTGTGCTGTGTTACACCTTTAGAGTTAGGTAAGTATTAGGTTTGGTATTTTCCCCGGCCTTTTACCAATGTAGTAAAGTGATAATAGGCAGGGGAAAATGTGTATACGTTTCAAATAAATATGTTCAGTTTGCTACAGTACTGCCTCAAGGGTACTATGGTCCCAACAATACATAAATACATGTGTTACAAATTGAAAATATACACTATAATACACTATTGTTTACACATATAGCATACTGATGAGTATTTAGGACTGCTGTAAAAAATATATAGACATTTTAAATACATTTCTCTGCCTGTTACCACTTTAATAAAGTGGTAATAGGTAGTGAACAACAATAAAACCAACTACTTTGCTGTATCTAAGACACTAACTCATAACACATCAAAAAGCAGAATGTAGTAAAACTGTGATAAAAACTCTACACCACTCCACTGTAAGGCTCTTTATTCTATGCTACTCCAGTCTACACAAATGCACTGTACACAATTCAACTCTATGACACTACACTCTAAGCAATTTTACTCTATGCCATTCAACTGTATTCCACTTCAGCGTACACCTCTGTAATATACCCTATTCCATTATACAACTCTCCACTCTACCGCACTCCACTGTTCACCACTGTACTATATGCCACTGTACTCTACGACAATCCTGTGTATTATCTTATACTGTACAACATGACACTCTATTCCCCTCCACTCTACATAACTACACTCTAAGGTACTACACTCAACACTAATCCATTCTTTAAATCCACAATACATTTTTCCATTCGACTCATTGGAGCTTCAAAAATAACATATTATGGACGGAATGCTGATTAATGTCATACATTCACACCAATATAGAGCTCTGGGCCTAAATCCATTGTTTTCTTGCTCACAACGCCATTGCAATTTAGACCGAGCCATATTCAAATCAGTCTGGACTCTGCTCCCCATGGGCAAAGTCCAGCCTGAACTGGACAAGAAACAAGCATCCTAAGACCGGATTCGGGGTATCACCTCTCATCAGCCAGGTTAGCTTTACTATAGTGGCATGGTTGTGTTGCTATAAATCACTCTTAGTGAGAAGGGTATGCCCATACATGGGTTCCATGTTAGCTACGCCATCGGACTCAAGCTAGCCTAGATGATGAGGGGTGATACCACAAAACCTATCCCAGGATGCTTGTTTTTCTGTCCAGGGATGGACCTGGCCTGGTAGTTCAGACTGGACTAGTCCCTTGGGGAGCAGGGTCAAATATGATTTGTTCATGGCGGTGTCCAAACTGTTATGACAACCAAAACAACTAGGGATTTGACCGAGATCTGTGACTTGGGGGAGAATGCTTGACAATGTTCAACATTATGTGCATCATCTGTTTATGTTCCGCATTGGCACTTCAACGTACATCTTAATGCAGTGGCCATTTTTCCTAAATTTTTTATTTTCTATACCAAGATGGTATGAGCCAATTTGTAGGGCCTGATTACGAGCTTGGCAGTCCGACCGCCTGAGAACTGCATCTGAGCCATCTACAACATCGCTGCGCCAGCGACCCAGTGCCCACCGTATTACAAGTTGTCCTGTTTGAAATGACGCTTGAGGCCATGGTGGTCTACCTGGTGGGACCGCAATGTGAACAGTGCATCCACCAATGCTAGTCAAATACAGTGTCCCCTTTGGACAAATTGTAAACTAGGAAATACACTTTCAACCTCATAAAACAGAATCACTTCAATCCATCCATTTAAGCAAGAGCGAAGATGATGCAAAGATAGTCAAAAATGAAAAACGTGTACAGTTTATTGTAACATTTAAAAAGCAAACTCACAGAAAAAATGATTATGCATATATCCAAACACAATTTATACAGATAAATGATAATAATACAATGGGAATAAAACATAGAAATAATTCTAATGAAATAGAATAGGACAACAAAAGTCAGACTTAATTAAATCAAACTCCAAATTTGTATAAATATCTTTGAGATGAAGATGTTATGTAGTCCAATGACTTAGCGTGTCACAATTCAGAATGGCATCAACGAGTTTCGGTTTTGGCAAATTGATTACAAACCAACACCTTCTTCAGGATTAAAAAATATATTTTCCCACATTATATGGTATATCTCACTTTAGATAATACAGAGCATTTCAGAGTCTCCTAATGCTCAGTCCAGAACTTCATGACAACTTGGCACACTCATTCTGGAGGCGCCTATTAAAATTTCCCTTAGGAAAAAGTTATTTTCTCTTTCTTAAGGTTCGTCACCAGGTAGCTCGCCAAGAATTCAACGTAGACCCAATTTGTTCTAGAAATACGGCCAATCGTAACACGTGCTGAAGCTAAATGAAAAAAGTAGTTCTCTGATGTCACTTCTGGAAAGCCATAAGAAATCCAATCAAAAAGGATGGTAAGTAGGGAATCAGCCAAGGGAGAAGAGGAAAGCAAACCATTGAATCAGTAGCAAGCAAATGAGATTGACAAGAAAGGCTACAAGTTATAAGCAATGAGCTCACCCAAAGCGACTTCAAGAATATTGTACTAGTGGTTCTTAACCTGTCATCTGGGGACCCTCCAGGGGTCAGCAATACCTACTCGGAGATCAGTGACTGCTTAGAAAATTTAATAATATTAACAGATTACTATAGTGTATGAAAATAAAGTAGCAACTTTAAAAATTGGAAAAAAGTAAACTGTTATGTAAAGATGTAGGTATTTGCAATTGGAGTCTAAAAATTAAGTTGGTGCCCTCAGATTGATTTATGGAAGCACTGTAGATGCATCAAACAGAAATAGTATGAATGGTGGCCTTGGTTATATTTAGAAAAGCACTAACCTTCTTATTAAAATGAAAATGATTTTTTTTATGAATTATATAAAATATTTCATAATCCGTGAATTTATTTCATGACTGTTTATTTCTGTATTTTTATTTTATACAATGTTAATGACTTAGTTGGGGTCCATAGATTCCAATGATGTATCAGTGGGGGTCTGTGGATTCCAGTAATGATTAAGTGGGGATCCACAGAAGTCAAAAGGTTAAGAACCACTGCTGTAGACAATATAGCCCTCATTTACAAGAGGACAGTGCCACCCGAGCTTCACTTTTTATGACGATCTGGTGGCACAGACCTCTCAATCATAGCTATCAGGCTACACAAAGCCACCATGTGTGGCTATGCATGGCCTCCTAGATATGAAGTAGGGCAAGGCAGTGCAAAGAGCTGCGTTGCCTTGCTATACCAATGAGACATTCCATGGACATTGCTGTGGGTGTTATCACTCCTCATCCATGGATTTTGACACTGCCCCAGATTGACAATATCACGAAAACTTGGGACAGTGCCTAAAACTTTCACCTCCTAAGAGCAGACGTAACAAGGACAAATGTTTACATTTCTTCTTATTTTTTTCTTTATCCATGTGTCCTGCATTCTACAGCAAACAAAGGATGAGGAAAATGCCTCTAGTGATTGTTTCTGTACAGGAAGGTGTAGTTTCCTGCGAAAAACATTCATGCCAAAACACAGACACCCTTGCACCATCGTGCAAGGGTGCCTGCTTTGGCTCTTGGCTGCAAGTTGTGCACCGACTGAAAGGACAGGACTGCACCTTATCTTGTAAATATGGTGCATTCCTGCCCTTATGAATTGGTGTAGGGAAGAGCAGCAAAATGACTTGCGGCACCGCCCTATGTCAATTCTTTGTAAATGACGCCCTGTGTCTTCAGCAACTGACAGTTCAAGCTGTCTGTAGGTGAGACCTAATAAAAAAACAGGACTTTTTATGAAAATAGAAGACTACAATTTTGCATCATGTATGCCTAAATGACAGCTCTTATCAACATAGAAAACACTGACATTGAGGAACACTTGCTCAGTCGACCATCTCTGAAAACTGAAACGTGCAAAAAAAAATGTTAATCTGTCAGGGCAGATGATGAAAGACCAGGGGCCTCATTTATGAGCCCTTGCCTCACTTTTACGTTGCCGGTGCGTCACTTTTTGTGACGCACCAGTGGCGTAAAAAATGTGCCTTGTTGCACCATATTTACAAAGTGACGCATCTAGGTAGATGCGTCACTTTGTAAAGCCCTGCGCCACATTATACCTGCGCCAGGTATAATGTATGCAAGGGGAGCGTATTGACGCAAGAAAGGGACGTAGAAGTGACGCAGTGAAATCTATGAGATTTTACGGCGTCACTTTTAGGATGCTGTTGCGTCAAAATCTTGCGCCTGCCTCACAGCAGGCGTAAGACTGACGCAGGGAAAGGACGCATTGCTGGAGTTGCATCACTTTTGTGACACACTCCAGCAATGCATCACTTTTGCGCCATACAGATACGTCAGAAATACAGACATATTTATAACTCCTTGTGCAATGATGCGTCATACCGTAAATATGACGCAACATTGGTGTCGCAAGGAGGGCGCAATGAAAAGTGACGCATCGCTGTTTTCAGCCAGCGCTGTCTCACTTTTCATAAATGAGGCCCCAGGACTGTTCCTGCAAATCTGGGATACACTGTCATCCTACTAAAGAACCTTGCAATGTCCATTCTGCATGATTTTAGAACACAGAAATAAAGACAGGCGACGGACCATCCAGGCTGCACCTCACGTATTAATCACTAATAGTATAGATGTCTTGTGCACAATTCTTCCGGCACTTGTCGCCGTTTAGTGCCACTGTTCCACATATTCTAAAATGTGTGTACAGAATGAGGTGCACCAGGAAGACAAGTCCAATCTCATACATTTTTATACTGACATCTTTTATTTTATCAATCTTTAAAATGTATTTATAAAAAGTACAATCCAGCTAATTGTACTTTTTATTACAACGTTTTGAAGTTTGATAACATAAAGGAAGTCATTACAACATTAATGAGATTGGACTTGTCTTCCTTGTGCACCTCCTTACATACAACAATCCTGCATGATTTTAAACTGTTTGTCAGGAGATATTCTCCCCTCCCTCTATCACTTGCTAGAAGCAGGTAGTAAATGGGACCGGTGAAAGCTGAGTGGATCAGGGTAGTGGTCGGGGTTTAGTGAGGAAGCTCTTAGCTGGGGAAGGTATGTTTGAGGTTCCCCCTGTGGACCAGTAGGAGATGGAGCCTGAGGCCCCAGCAGCTCCGCATCCAGGTCTGGACTGATGTCTCCAGGACCCGTATTTCTGGATCTGGAATTTGTGTATCTGTTAATTCTTTGCCCAGAAACACTCGCAAAGTTGGAATGTCCCAGAGCAATATCTCTCCAGGGGATACTGATTTGGGCAACTTGCAATGAGCATCATAGATCTGGAGATACAAAGAGTTTTTTTCCCAGATCTAAATTTGACTTAAGCTCGTAAAGTGTCATATCTTTGACAGGAGTATCTATGTTTTCTCCACAAGTGTAAAGAATAAGGATATGTGGATGTAGGAACTGTCTATAAAGATGTGCATTTAGAGTAGACCACTGTAGTATTAGTATACTTGGCAGAGAAATACAAAGAAAATATGATGGACGCTCAAAGAGGAACTTTCTTTGCATATGTGGGAAATTGCATCCGACTGCGCACTGTTAAAGGGCTGAGGTTAGATGGATTTAAGAAGTAAAACATAAGGCTGAATTTAGTGTTTGGCCGACGGATTACTCAAGCAAGTATGTGGTGGATATCCTGTCTACTGTATCACATGCGCCATTGGATATAATGCATTTGTAATATGGTGGACAGGAAAATAAAACAAAAGATAATGGTCATTAATTTCCTCTTTCTTTTTGGAAGTGCACAAACCTTATGAATTAGTAGTAGGTTGTTATTTTTGCTGAATTAGAGGGGACCTTCCAATCCAATATGGACAACATCAATATAAAAACAAACGGCTATGGCTCCGCGCAGCGGACGCGTTCAGCGGGCGCGCCGGATTCGTTCCGGAGTCAAGCCAGAGTCCAGCCCGTCAGCGCCCGTCCGCGACAGACCGGGGTGTGGGGCGGGTCCTCCTGATAGGTTGGTACCATCTAGGCTTTCTCTACCTTATTCTCAACAGGAGTTATTGCTACTGCGCCCAAGTGTGATAACCGGCTGTGCCCATTCTTTTCAAGCTGACATACTGCCGCTGGCATGCGGAACATGTAAACAGGCTCTCCCATCCCCTAGAATAACTGTATATGATGTACCTAAAGCCAATATGATATTATTAAACTGTAGGTCGTTGAAAAAACATAAGCTCGAAATACACGATCTATTAGTTACTGAGAACCCTGATGTGCTTTTCCTTACCGAGACTTGGATGGACGAGGACTCGTCTCCCGAGGCACTTGAGGCAACTCCTCCCCGGTACTGTCTACTTCGTCTAGACAGACACAAACAAAGAGGGGGGGTATAGCCCTCATGTACAAATCGGAGCTAGAATGCACCCTAGTGAAGGCCACCTTACCTAATAGCGAAAGTGGCTTATTCACTATTAAAATAGGGCCGAGAAATGTCATTCATGGGCTGTTGGTGTACAGGCCACCGGGGGCGGCGGGACAGTTTGGCAACCAGCTTTTAGAGTGCATTACTCAAGCGGCTCTTCGCTATAAAAAATTTATTATTCTAGGCGATCTTAATCTCCATTTCGATGACATGGTGTGCAGGGAAGCACAGGATGTGGCTACTGCTTTAACATCTTTGGGCCTCAACCTTAAATCTACTGCCCCTTCCCATCAACATGGTCATCTCCTGGACCCCATTTTTGCAAACTGGTATGGTATTAATGTCTCTACTCCGGTTAGAATAATCTGGTCAGTTCATTTTATCATCCCGTTCACAGTAGATAAAACCCTTTTAGACAACACTTTTTCTAAACCCCCTCCCCTGAAACGAAGAAAATGGAAGAATTTTAACCAAGAAGCTTTTAGATGTGCTCTCCAAAAAAATCCCCCTTCCCAAAGTAACTCTTTGGAGGAGGCCTGGAATAAATACGAAACCTGGGTGACCACCGCACTCGATGAGATAGCTCCGTGGACAACCAAGCCCCCTGCTAGGCAATCGAAAACCGCCCCCTGGTTCTCGGAAACACTCAAATTGGCCAGATCCGGATGTAAAAACCTAGAACGAAGGTGGAGATTACAGTATAAGCCTGAGGACAAACTGCATTACAAAAGAGAACTCAATACTTATAAGAAAATGTTAAGAGCAGAAAAAAGCTGCTACCTCAAAAACAGAATCGATTCAGCTAAGAACCGTACTAAAGAACTCTTTACCATCTACAGAGAGCTTACGGTCCCTACCAGGCTGGACGCCCAAGATACCTATTCAGAAGAGCTGTGCGATTCTATTGCAGACTTTTTTATAGGTAAGATTGATAAAATCCACGCCACCTTTACGAAAGATGACATCCAGCCGCTTAAACACGCAGAAGTCATGAACACCCACACGGAGACCTCCTGCCTCCCTTGTTTTGTCACTCCTGAGAAACAAGATCTAGTAAGCATTGCCAACAGCATTCAATCTGGCTCACCCAGCGATGTCTGTCCCCCGGCTCGCTTTAAAGGAGTATTGGAGACCACAATAATAGATCAAATTAGTCTTATTGTGTCGCTCTCCTTCCAAGAATGTCAGGTACTAGACGCGTGGAAAACTGCTCAGGTAATCCCCCTAAAAAAAAAAAACAATATTCACATCACCCAGTTTCAGAACCTCCGCCCCATCTCCCTCCTCCCTTTCTGCGCTAATATCGTGGAGAAGGTGGTGAATAAGCAGCTCATGAGCTACTTGGAGGAACACTCTCTCCTGCACCCCACTCAATCGGGCTTTAGAGCGGGACACTCCACAGAATCAGCCCTACTTTTTTCCACCGAAGGCTTGAGGAGTATAGTGGATGATGGAGAGACAGCAGCGCTGGTTTTATTAGATCTAAGTGCAGAGTTTGACACCGTGCTGCACTCAACGCTGCTGTCTCGGCTGGCGGATATCGGAGTGAAGGGACTGGCCCTGGCTTGGTTAGAGTCTTTCTTGACTAACAGGAGCTTCCAAATGCATTGCCCCCCCTTTAAATCTTCTCGCAGAAATGTAGGCCATGGGATTCCACAGGGCTCAAGCTTGAGCCCTACTTTGTTTAACATTTATATGGCACCCCTGGCCTGCATAGTTGAGAGTTTTGGGGTGGGCATTGTCAGCTACGCCGATGACACACAACTGCTGCTTAACCACATGGCTGCTAGGCGTTTTCCCGTCCTGCGCTGAAGATCCAAAATCACCATAATTCATGACGAGCTGGCCTTGTCATCAGCGCACGGCAGGTAAGCGCCATGATGAGCCCAGCTCGTCATTAGCTTCGAAGGGGTTAAGCTCACGCCTGAGTGTAGAGAAGATGCCATCAACTTCTCGAGCTGCCTATCATCGGTGGCAGCTTGGATGAACCACAACTGTCTACGCCTTAATGGCGATAAGACCGAGTTGCTGGTAGTAGGGAAATCTGCTTCAGTAGGGTTGCATATGTGGTGGTCTATGGAACTGGGCAGTCCCCCTCGTCCTGTGGAGTCAGTGCGCAACTTGGGAATAACATTGGACTCTGATCTTTCCTACAAAACCCATGTGAACAAAGTAACAGCCAGATGCTTCAGTATACTGAAAGCTCTCTGTAAGATTCTGGACCTTTTACCAATCGACTCTAGAAAGACTATTGTCCATGCCTTGGTAACCCCCCACTTTGACTTCGGAAATGCTTTGCTTGTATGGTTGAGCCAAAAAGGATTATACCAACTTCAATGTGCTCAGAATGCCGCAGCTCGCCTAGTACTTAAACTTCCCCGCAGAGCATCAGGTAAATCTGCTCTATCCAACCTCCACTGGCTACCTATAAGAGAGCGTATTAAATTTAAGTCCCTTTGTTTCGCTCATCGTATCGCTCAGGGCAAAGGCCCGGCCTATCTCCAAAACCTTCTGACGATACACCGCTCCACTAGAGACTTGAGATCAGCCGGCAGAATGATGTTTAAACTTCCTAAAATCCCCAGAGCCAGGATGGGCGGACGTTCGTTCAGATTTTTAGCGGCTAAATGTTGGAACGATCGCCCGCTTGATCTCCGGATGGAGCCCTCCAAGAGTATGTTCCGAAGAAAACTTAAAACTTTTCTCTTCCCCCAGGCTTAACCCCTGTGCCACTTCCGTTCCTCAAATGTTTTACCTCTGTCTCGTCCTCTTAGCTTTTTTGTGCAGTATTCAGCGCTGGGACACACTGTTTTTGGGTAACCAGGCGCTTAATAAATCTTTTTAATAATAATAATAATAATAATAATAAAATGGAACAATGAATACCCAAATCAACCGACCATAATTTATTTAAATTTCACCACACTTTCTCACCTTGACTGCACATTCCTTTTTTGTCTCAGTCCTTCAGTTCATCTGAATAATGTGTTACTCAGTTTGTTTACAATTTTGGAATATGTATGGACACTTGCATCCCTTTGACCACCTTTTTGATTTTGCAAATTTCCACCATGCTACCCACATTTTACTCTACTTAAATCCTTTCTTAACGTGTTAATGTCAGTGCATTCTATATCCCTTCTCTTTTTTTGCTTGCAAGTTTTTCTGGCTTATAGATAAAACATCCTTTTCTTTACATCACTTCCCAGCAACCACTCTGGATCCACACTAGATCCGGCCTTCTGCCCTATTATCAGTTTAAAGAGGTTAACACTCATCATGGTATTTTTTACTGACCGGCATGTACTTACCATTCCATTGTATGGCAAACCAAACCGTTGGGGTTTCTCACCATGCACAGTTCCTCCCATGACCCGATCCTTTGCATATTTAACCCATTTGCTGTGTGATTGTACAATGAAGTGCACATATGCCCCAATGCCCATTCTTCTAAGGATCTAATCCATTCATTTCTAATGGGAAAAAAGTGTCACATGTTGTGTGCTGTAACCTTAAAATTACGTCAGTCTGCTTGTTGGAATGCACCCACACTTTCTACCCCAGGCTGCCTAGAATAATCATTATAGGATAGAAAAGGGTACCAAACTATCTAATTGAACATTATGTGTTTAATGATGGCACTGTACATGTACTGTGGTTTACGTCTCACTCCTAAGACGCTTTGAATGCTGCACCTACCTCAGGACCCGTCTTTGGCTGCCAGTGGGACTCTTGGTTCATCTATGGGCTAGATAGCAATCATAAACACTACTGTTCTCACTTCTGTACACCCCATGGTCCCACGCTCACCTTAGTCCTCATCAGCTGGTATCCCTTTAATTTTCTACCATAAAGGGTCTAACCTTCTTCCACATATATATATATATATATATATATATATATATATATATATATATATATATATATATATATATATATATATATATATATATATAAAATTTCAATCCAGTCTTTCTCTGGCACTAATCACCCCCATGGAAACCTCACCATCTTCTGCAGGCAGCACCCCCATCCGACTTCTCTGATGGTCCACAACCTCCTTTTCGTTTCACCACCAGTACTTCAAACCCAAAACATCATGTGCCACAAAGTAGCACAGCTTCTAATACAATCAGAACCATGTGGCCATTGTCAGGAAGGCTAAATGTGACCCCTGCTGTAAAATGCAGGCATTAAAGACTTGTGATCAGAATTTACCGATACAGCAATCCCTTAACCCCTTCGCTACAGCGGCAATTCCACCACACCGCTAAGGGGGCGGGGGGAGTGCGGCGCGCCCATGCTGGTGACGGAACCGCTACATCACTAGCCGCGGTCGCGCTGTACTCATGACGGAGCGGTTCCGTCACGGCCCCGCCCGCTCAATGGAACGCTCAGCGCAGGTGCGGAATCCGCAGCTGATGACGGAGTGATTCCGTCATCAGCAGGGGAGGGGTTAAAGTATATTTTAACATATATTGAATCCCCCAGACTACAATGGCTTCATATTCCAGCACTGTGCAATACACCTGAAGAAAAGGAAACTAGTGACTATCCCTGATTAGTGCTTGACTAAGTTCATCACTTAAACCCCTTAAGCTATAAGTACTCATTTTCAAAATGCTACAGCGGTGTGTACATAAAGCATATTTGACATTGAATCTTCTACTACTCCCTCCTGGATAACTTTACATTAGGTGAGCCAGTCTCCACTACACTCTGCTTTACACCCTTGTTAAACAGTCTTCATACATCACATTGAGCAATGAGAATGAATTTGACTTAGTACCTTGTCAGACCCAAATAAGTGTATAATTTTTCCATATCATCTGACAGAGTGATGCGCTCGAACTTGTCTGATCTACCTGTTCCCTCTTCTGAATCTCATCGTTGAAGTGTAGGCTTTAGAACGAGATATACATCTCAATTCTAACAGGCTCCTTACTTCTTTTTCACTATACTCCACCCTACTTCCTTAGTACCTTTTCCGTCCTCTACTTATCTTTTTCCTACCATGCTTGTGCTAATTAAAATGTCGTCCTGAAAAGGACTGACAACCAAAATCCCAGGAAGATTGCATGAAGGGCTCTCTGAAACACCACCGAAGCAGATGCCAACATACTAGAGAGGTGTCTCAGTTGATATAACATAATACAGTGTCACAGAAAATGTGAGATGTCATAGTAATGAGTGCAGCTCCTTCTGCTGACATGTACATGACATAACAGATCTAATATGGCAAACCACATTGTGTTGCCAAGAATAGACAAAATGTAATTAACGTCTGACAATGAATGCTTATCCACAAAAGATTGCAACATCACAAAATAAAATGAGGGAAGGAGTGTTGAAACTTTTCAAACACTCACCCCCAGACACAGATTTGGGTATAATGTATTGTTATTTTGGTCGCCAGTCCCCCCAGTTTGGACCAAGCCATTTGCGTTTCCCAAAACTATGTGCATGTATTTCAGCATAAAAAAACTATCCAATCCTAGACATACATTGGATCAATTATAATTTATATTTATTCCACACAATTAATAAACCTCTTCTTTCCCATGATCCATCACACCCATCAGGTCACTTTTGACTTTCAACAATTACAGTATTGCTCCCTTTACTGACACTGTCTCCAGTCCGAAAGATTCACTCTCAAATAATTGATTTCCGATCTGTTGCTCTAATTAGTTCATTGAAAGCAAAACAAGACTACATCATGTGTGTTACATTTCTTGTATAGCGCGGCGGCTGCCCCAGCGAAGGGGCGTCCCGGCGCTGGACTAGACAGGAGAGGCACAACATACAAATAGGATAACAGGTCAACTTAGCAGAACAGGTGGGTTTTCAGTGCCTTTCTAAAGGCCAGAAGATCATTTATACTTCGAATCCACAGAGGTAGTGCGTTCCATAGTTTGTCAGCCATGTATTGAAAGGAACGTCCTCCAGTGCGGGCGAGTCTGACACGAGGAATCGTGACCCGATTTTTTCCTTCTGATCTAAGGGCTCTATTAGGAGTGTACTGTGTTATCAAGTGGCATAGCATGGGGGGTGAAGATTTTTTCAGAATCTTATAGGCCAGACACAAGGCCTTGAAGCTAATATTCCACTGGTAACCAGTGCAGTTTCACCAGGGTCTTGGTTACAGACTCGAACCGGGGAAGTCCTGTAATGGCCCGTGCTGCTGCATTTTGGACATGCTCTAGACGGTTTTTTTTCTGCTTGATTGGCTCCCAGAAGTAGGGAATTAACATAGTCTAAGCGGGAGAGGATTGTGGCTTGGATAATTACCTGACGTGTGGAGGGGTCAAAGAATTTTAATATTAGTCGTAAGTTACATAGGATACCAAAGCTTGTGGCAGCTACTTTTTTTGTGTGGTCAACAAAACTCAAGGTTGAGTCGAACCACACCCCCAAGTGCTTTGGGGTTGGGGGGGGGGCAAGAATATCGGGCCACCTGTCTTTCCCCCACGCTTCGGCCTTTTTTCCTACAATTAACACCTCCGTTTTGTCGGCGTTAAGTTGTAAATAATTGGCCGTCAGCCACTCAGTTACTGCAGTAAGGCCATGTTTGAAATTCAGAGCTCCTGCTCCGTTGTCATCACTCAATGTTACCACCAACTGAGTATCGTCGGCGTATGAGACGATGGACAAGTCCCACTCCTTGGCGACCTCAGTTAGTGGTTGAACATATAAATTAAAGAGTGTCGGGCTGAGAGCTGAGCCCTGAGGTACTCCTTGCATTATGTTGCATTTGTTTTAGACAAATGGAGGGGTGGCTACCTGAAAGGATCTGTCCGACAGAAAGGCTTTAAACCAGCCAGAGCTGCATTCTTCACCCCTGCTGCCTCCAGTCTGTACAGAAGCACCTCACGGGAGACCGTATCGAAAGCAGCGCTGAGGTCGAGCAGAATCAGCGCTGCCGTTTGACCGGAGTCTCTGATGGATCTGAGATGTTCTGCAACACTAAGAAATGCGGTCTCCGTGCTGTGATCTGCGCGGAAACCATGCTGGGAGGCATCCAAGATGTTATTGGCATAGAGGTGTGCCGTAAGAATGGTATTTACGTAGGACTCAGTGATCTTAGCAGGCCATGGTAGCAACGATGTAGGTCTGTAATTTTCCGGCTTCGTCGGATCTAATTTGGGTTTTTTGATTATGGGATTTACCCATGCCTGCTTCCATTTCCTGGGAATTACTGATGTGGTCAATGATGTATTGATAATGCCTCTTAGTGGTTCCAGTACTATGGCATCTGCTTTCCTGAATTGCTCAGGTTTTAGGGGGTCGAGGGGAGAACCTGATTTAACTTTTTGACAGAATTTGTCAAAGACCTCCTGATTTAGCTCCGGGATGCTAGTAAGTTCTGATATAATTTCTATTTTAGAGGGACTGAGCGTAGGCTTTGCGGGAAAAACATTATAGATTTTTTCAATTTTTTCCACGAAGAACAGGGCCAATTCATCGCAGAACATCTGTGATGTTGAAATGCTAACTTCTGCCTTTTTTGTGCTTAGATCTTTCAAAATTTTAAAAATAATTTTGGAGGGATTAGAATTTACGTTAATTTCGTTGGCATAGAAAATTGCACGGGTTTTACAAATCTGCCTGTGATATTTTTTCTGAATTGTAATATAGTGAACTTTTAGGTCGGGGTCATATCGTTTCCTCCATTTACGTTCAGCTATTTTACAGCTTTTTTCAAAGCTAATAGCTCTTCGTCGAACCAGGGACTTGATTCCTTGGCGCGATCTTGGGTCCAGGAAGTAGGAATCAGTATATCCAGAGCCTGAGTTATCCAGTTACAGTAGTGTTCGTAACATAGGTTAGTATCGTCAAGATGGGGTAACAGAAGTTTTTTTAGCAGATTAGTAGCATCTTCTAACCGTAGCTTCCTCCAGGGCCTCTTATGGATCGTGTGTATTGGCCTGGGCTGAGGTTTGACCTGGTTGGGGATGGACATAATAGTTAGCATGTGGTCCGTCCATGTCATAGGTATAGGCACGGACACCACAGCTTCTTCTATGTTGGTAAAAATGGGGTCTAGGAGATAACCTCCAATATGTGTTGCTCCCTGGACCATCTGTCTCAGTTGAAACCCTGCTAGATCTGCAAGCAGATTGGTTATTTTAGTCTCATTGTTGCAGTCGAAGTGTATGTTCAGGTCTCCAAGAATATTGAAGTTCGCTGTTCCGGCTGCCAATGAACAGACTGTCTCTAATAGTGCCTTTTCAAAGTTGCTTTCACTTTCCGGCGGTCGATAAATTAGGATTCCTGAGAAGGATAGGTGAGGGTTTATTTTAATAGTGTTGCGGGCGCTTTCGCAGCCTGCAATTTGTAACTTAATGAATGTGCACTCAAAAGGAGATCTAGTCATTACCGCTATCCCCCCTCCTCTAGTTTGTCTGTTTAGGGAGTGGATAGTATAGCCTGTAGGAGTAGCAAGGTTGGCTACCGTAGTTATGTCATCTTGCATCCAGGTCTCGGTAATGAATAGGATATCGAGAGAGCGGTCGATAACTAGGTCATGTATTTGTGAGTAGTGTTTTCCAAGGGATCTTACATTCAGTTGTGCAACTCGTACTGAGTTATCTACTGATGTAGTTTGAGGAAGTTGAGAGGGGGGTGTATGTGTGAGTACATATCCACAAGCACAGCGACTGCCACTCTGCAATAGGTGAGGGTCAGTTTGCCTACAGGTCGGTTGTATCGAATTAAAGCCCATCAGCTGCGCCTGAGTGTAGACAAGCTTAGTTACCTCAGTTTGGCCCGGTCCCTGGCGAATGGCGACAACCTGGCGCGGACGGGCGCAGACAGGCTTCTCTTAGGCACGTCTTTGGTGCGCCCTTCGTGCGCCCGCTGCGCTCGTCCGCTGCGCTCCCTCGCCCTTGCCGGTAAATATAGTGCCGGCTGTCTAGGTTGGGGCGGAGCAACTAGACCGCTCACCCAACCAAGATGGCGGTTAAGGATAGGACTATCAGGAAGTAAGTGACTCAGAAAGATCGGGCTGTCCCCGAGGTCTCCCTCCACATCGAACAGTCAGCTTCTGACTGGCGGTGGAACGAGGAGTCTGTGGGTGCCGAGTCAACTCGGGAATCGGGTGTATGCAGTATTAAAACACAGCAGTAAACACAACACAGGTATGATTAAAATCTATACACAATGTTAAAAGTATTTCGCCCAGAAAATGAGACTTCAATTTAGCCCCTAAGACGGAAATAAAGTGCAATTGGAGTTTTTAAAATTGCGAAGCTGTAAATCTTTTCCAAAACGGAAATAAAGTGCAATTAGAGTAGTTCAAATTACAAAGCTGTAAATCTGGCCAGAGAGCGATAAGTATGCCCAGCTTCTCCGCCTAGTCTTTCATCCACAATGCACTGGGTTATCACACAAATGCTAGGAGGGGAAACAACCTCCTTAAGGACCTGGAGTGTAGTGCCACCCTATCCACAAGGTTTCTTGTCCTGATTCGTATCTTATTGTAGCAGCGAAAAAATCTTCCATCAGTGTTGATATTCCACCAAATCTAGATTTACTAATGCACGCATGCATCAATTATGATGTGCAATTATGATGTGCATGAACTTGATTTCACCAGTGTCAGCATTTCAATTGCATTTTTCTGTGCTATTCATGTCGGTTTCCTCCTACATTTGCACCCTCATCACTGGTGCACCGCCATCTTTCACGTGTAACACTGCGCTGACCATCCTCCACCCCCCCCCTCACGCTCAATACAACTCACTTCACTTTTCACCACACTTAAGAGTCGCTTTTATTCATGCGACCACAGCGCCCCCTTATCATGCACTCGAAGCACCCCACCTTTAAAGCCCACCGCCGTCCCTATGCTCTTCCTATCTGTATTCAAGTGATCGCCCGACCTACACTTCCAACACCCTCAGCTACCCTGGTGAGTTACTTTGTTTATCACTTCATTGATGTTCGATTCAGGCACAACCCTAACACATACGAGACCAGTTCTTCATCGCTTGCAGCATTTAAGACCACATGTGAAGATGGATTTCTTGACTGCTACAATTTTTCTTCGATTAGGTCATTACAGTGTTCATAAGTGATCTCGTGTATATCAGTATATGTATTTAATATTATTGTAATTTAGTGTGCGATCAATAACACTCGTGGTCTTGAGCTCACTGTCTTTCCGCACACTTGAAAAAACGTCTCCCTTCTCCATAGTGTGTTGATACTTCGATTAACTCTTCCTATTAATGTACAGACTGCGCTTTTCTCCTGTATGACCGACACATGATTCGGCAGGTCCTAAAAATGCACAACTCTTCTGTTCCGAAATAATGCACCTAGTTGTTCTTTTTTTAATTCTCATCTGAACACAATTAGCACCTTGTGGGTAAATATGTGCACAATGAGTTTCCCCCTGCACAGGTCAGCGCCCTGCGCGGCCGCACCAGCCGCACTGCCCTAAAGCCAGCACTGGGTAAATATGTACACAATTAGTTTCCCCCTGCACCGGTCAGCGCCCTACGCGGCCGCACCAGTCGCACTACCCTAAAGCCAGCACTGGGTAAATATGTACCCGTCGAGTTTCCACCTGCACTGGGTTCCCAGGCTTACGGAAGGACATACGGTGGATGTGGCTTGGGAGAGACACTCACAGATGTAGGAGGCATATCACAGCACACGCCTGAAACAAGAATGGAAGTACCCACCTGGTCATTGCTGTAGGGCACCACTTTGCACAGTGGTGGGCACTATGTAAGGAAAGAGATATCAAAGCATCTCTGTTTTGGAGGGGTCCACACTGCTACTGTTCTCGTTTGATTTTCAGCTGCTGCCAAGATCATCTCCCTCCCCAGCTAGGATTATGGGCACACTCCACAGGATGGGAGGTTTTCTGATTCATTCAAAAGTCATTGACGAAAACAGCAGCTGGCACGTCCTAGTGACACCCAGTGTCTCTTCTGGACAGGAGGCAGAAGGCGCCTGCCTCACAGCGCTATGGGGTCTTCATGACAAGGTAACAGGTGAACAACTTTCAAATGAAAGACACCCACTTGGCAGATGCCTGGCTTGCAATGCAAGATCTTAGACCAAAGTGCACCCTTTATCACACTGGGTTCCAGTGGAGGAGTGTGACGGGTACCAGGAGGGGGCGAGAAAATGGTTCCTGCCAGTTTTTCACATTATTGAAAGGAATCTCCAGGGTTCTCGAACATAGATGAAGAATCATAGACAAAAAATAAGTGCGCTCAGTATCAGAGGAATGCTGAACAAGAAATAACAATTGTAGCTGTGCCAAAATATAAGAGGAATACTCACAACTGTTGCAGCTCGCCCACTCTTAGTTCTACTAACTGGGTGTTTGAAGTTCCTTTGAACACTTTGTGATATCCTGATTTTTTTTTAAATGGCTTTGGCGGAAAAAATAAGTTGGTGAGCATAAAAAAAACAACAGTCAAGAATTTACAATTTCATAAATTTCTGAAACAATGAATTTCACTCTTTATGCACTAGCTGTTTTTTACACACATGGGGGCATATTATCAACAAACTGATAAATATTGCAGAGCGTGCTTAGCGCGCTTTATTCTATCGCCGGCTATCGAAAGGATTTCCTCGCCGAGTTAGCGTGTTATTATCAACACTTATCTCATAGGCGATAGGAAATCCAGAGATTGCTGCAAAAAGCGGGAACAGCACGGGAAATGCTGTGATATTTCTTGGGTGATAAGGGAAACCTTGCCAATACACCCCTGTGGTCTCAGCCTTGCAATCCACCTCCCAATTCTAAGATGGCTAAGTCAACCATGACCTACTTGCTTTGCAACTATATCGCCTCTGAGCTTGCACCCCAAGGTTTAAAGGTTAACTTTCAAAGGATTCATCATCACGGAGACAGAGAAAACAACACCTAAAGTGGATTGTTTCAATCACAATGACTGATAAAATCCATTGGAATGAGGGGGCAGTTGAACTTTGATGCTTGAACATTTTTCTGAACATTTTGTTTTCACCAAATGCATATCTTTCTTTCTCGAACACATTTCAGTCAGTTGCAGCATTCGTGTTTATTTTTCGAAATACGTTTTGTTTACTTCATTGCATAATGTAAAGGTGTGGATGTTAGTCATGATGGTCACACATTATTCTTTGACAATGGAATAGGGTAGCATGGGAGTTGTCGTTTTTCGTTATGGCACACGCCAGAAAAAGGGAGGGGTCGGAGTGAATCACAGCACGATGGCTTAGTCAAGTCAAGTCAAGTCAAAGGATTTGTATAGCGCGCTACATACCCGGAGGGTCTCAAGGCGCTTGAAGAAGGGGGGGGATTACTTGTCAAATATCCAAGTTTTAAGTTGCTTTCTGAATGCAAGGTGGTTCTGAGTGAGACGAAGGTGAGTGGGGAGTGAGTTCCAGGTTTTAGCTGCGAGGTAGGAGAAGGATCTACCTCCCATGGTGGTTTTATTGATGCGAGGTACGGTAGCAAGGGCTTGGTTGGAAGATCGTAACTGGCGAGAGGGGGTGTAGAAGGAAAGTCGTGTGTTGAGGCATTCGGGTCCAAGATCGTAAAGTGCTTTGTGTGCGTGGGTTAGGAGGCAGAAAGTAATCCTCTTATTGACGGGGAGCCAGTGGAGGTTTTTCAGGTGACTAGAGATGTGGTCTTTACGCGGGATGTCTAGTATGAGTCTGGCTGATGCGTTCTGGATGCGTTGGAGTTTTTTCTGGAGTTTTGCGGTGATACCGGGGTATAGGGTGTTTCCGTAGTCCAGGCGGCTTGTAACCAGTGCATGGGTGACTGTTTTTTTGGTTTCGGTGGGGATCCAGCTAAATGTTTTTTTGAGCATGCGAAGAATGTTGAAGCATGATGATGAAATGGCGTTGACTTGTCTGTTCATAGAGAGTGAGGAGTCCAGGATGACGCCCAGGTTCCGTGCGTGGTCCGTTGGGATGGGTGCTTTTCCAAGGGCCTCTGGCCACCAAGAGTCATCCCAAGCGGAGGGGGAGGTACCTAAGATAAGGACTTCTGTTTTGTCTGAGTTCAATTTCAGACGGCTGTGCTTCATCCACTCGGCTACTTCTTTCATTCCTTCATGTAGGTTGGTTTTGGCGCTGTTAGGGTCTTTGGTGAGTGATAGGATCAGTTGAGTGCCATCCACGTAGGAGATGATGTTGAGGTTGTGTTGGAGTGCGATGGCCGCGAGGGGGCTCATGTAAACGTTGAAGAGGGTGGGACTGAGTGAGGACCCTTGGGGTACGCCGCAGATGACTTCAGAGGCCTCTGAGTTGAATGGTGGGAGGCGGACTCTCTGGGTTCTTCCGGTGAGGAACGAAGTGATCCATTCCAGTGCTTTTCCTTGGATTCCGATGTTTTTGAGGCGCTGTAGAAGGGTGCTATGGCAGACTCTGACGAAGGCTGCGGAGAGGTCGAGGAGGATGAGGGCGACTGTGTCTACAGGTGCAACAGTTTTTTCTTTAAAAACGGCACGAGCGTGAGGGAAACACAACTTGAGTTTCTATCAAGAGGAAGTAACATGAGGCTATGCTGCCGGTTGTGGCGCAGATAATGTAAATGAGGGAGAAGGGAGGTCTGTAGGTTTACGGAAACGGTTTAATTATGAGGGAACTGTGATTCATTGCATATGTTGATAAAACTGCTGATGCACACTGCTTTGGTTGTGAAGGTCATGAGTATGAAGGGAGGTTTATACTTTAGGGCAGATATCTTATTGCATTCAGTTCTTCTTGGTAGCGGGTAGAGTTTAGAGTAATGAATCTGGGGTTATGCACTATTGTAATGGTCGAGCAGCTAGCCTAATTGTTTCTTTATTTTATTTACAGTTAACCCCTGACGAAGAATTGTAAAAAATTCGAAATGCATTGGGAATGCGCTGTGTTACAAAACCACTGTTAAAAACATGTTTGACTTCACATGCCTCCGTCAAAGCCTGGATAGGCAACGCTTGGCACTTGAAAATGATGAATAAAATATTCAAAGCGCAAACATGCTGTCTCCGTTGTGATGAAATATGAAGAATGATGCATGATGTAAGAGATTGGACTAACATTGATAACCGGATAATGATGATGTAACTTTGGAGAAAGTGTTTCATGAAGGAATGATTTCCTGTATCGCAGTGCGACAGTCGGGTGCAGAAAAGTTGCGCCCAATTGGGATATCATAAGCCAACTTTAAAGCAGGAGGTAAATTCCTGCGATTAAGGGGGCTTAGCGCGATTGTTAACATCGCTTTGCTAGTATGCTGCTGGCTTGATAATCTCGCAAAGCTGTGTTAGCAAGTTCTCCCATGCTGTTTTATCCAATCATTAGCAATGTCATGCAGGGTAATAAAAACGGCAGCCATCGCATGAAAACAAGGCTAATAAGGGTTAGCGCGAGCTTGTTTATAGTGCGATGGACATTTCGCCGCTTTTTTGGCTTTTAAAGCCGAAAAAGCAGCAATATGGCCCTTGATAATATGCCCCATGGACGTTTGTGAGTGTGGGTATGGACGTTGATGGGCCGGATTACTAGGGCCTCATTTATGGGGTTTTGGCTCAGGCAGCATGGCAAGTCACCTATCTGCACTGCCCTACGTGAAAGTGAAATAACAGGACAGCACCTTATTTAACCGATACAGTACATTCCTGTCCTTTCCCCGTGTGCTGGCAACGTTTTGTCAGCCTAGTGCCACAGTAGTGCAAGGGTGCCTGTGTTGTAAGCAGGATTGTGTTTGTGCAAGAAGGGGCATTGTCCTGTACTAAAAAAATCCTGAGAGTCTTTTCTCCCTTTCTATATGTGCTGCATAGCGCAATACACATGGAAAGACGAAAAATGAGTGGAAATAAAGTTATTTCAGCTCGTTGCGCCTCCTGTGGGGAGGTATAAGGCTTTGTCGCATCCCCAGGTTTACATGATTTTAGAAATCTGAGGGAACGTCAAAATCCTTGGGTGCTTCATTGAAACACCCACAACGACGCCCATGGATTGCCACCGTTGCCATTTGCTCTGCCTTGCCTTCCTCCATATCTATGAGGCCATTCAAAGCCATGCAAAGTGGCTTTGCGCGGCCGCATTCATATGATTTTATAGTTTGCATCAGTTTAATGTCACACAACATGATGCTCCGGCAGAAAACTGGCTCATAAATATGCCCCCCCCCCCCTGTCTAGAGCAGCTGAGCCTGCAAGTGGAGGTGTGACGAGGCACCCAAGATGGCGGGGTGCAACAGACGCATGGATAACGTTTCAAGATCATATGAAACTTTCCATAAAGCACGGGCGTGCTCCAAGAAACAATAAAAACATGGGAACATTGGTGGTTTTTTCAAGTATAAATAAAGCGTGATAAAGTAAAAATCTCTTTAACCATTTGCGTGCGGCCGCGATTCTGCGCCTGTGCGGCAGTTCTAAAGAGTGGGCAGGTACATGACGGCCCCAGCCGTCATCAGCACACGCCCACCGTGCTGCATGATGGACGGGGGCCGTCATCAGCATGCAAGGGGTTAAACGCCTTTAATGTTTACTAGTAAAGTGCTGCTTAAACAGGGCGGGGGCGCGGCAGGTACTCTGAAACTACTTATGTGCCTGAGGCAGGAATGTGATGTTATTATCACACACACCCCATAGAGGATGAGAGGAAACGTCTGAGACATGTTTTAAAGTGGGTCCTCTTAATTTAACTTCACATTAAACTGCTTATCAAGTATGCTGTAATGTGAGAGGGAGCAATTGTGGCAGAAGTGTGATTGCCGCTGTAAGTTATAGTTTAAAGAAAACAACGAAAAGCAGAATAAGAAAGGGGGGGATCATGAGCGCCCAGCATGTGATTCAGAGATGTAGAATGGTTTCAAAGAGCCCTTATGCAAGCAGCGAAAGTCGATCACAACTTGGGTTGGTAGTAAAACATCAGCTATTGTGAAGTTTACTCCTGGTACTCCTTGGCCCAGGTGCCACTGCACCTGCTGCACTATTGATAGCTAGATCCCTGCTGTCATCACCTACCCGGACAAGCACCAAAGACCCGAAACTCGCTCGCCATCGACCCATGGCTGAAAAGCGCAGCAGGCACCGGCAGCGGCTTCAGCTTGTACCTCTTGTGGACAGGGCTGTTTATAAAGCCTCTTCAGCTCCCCAGGGGGGCACTTACCAGAGCCCACAGCTCTGCTCCCTCTCGTGGCCTGGTCCTAAACGTGATCTCACTTCCGGCCTCTTGGGGGTGTGGATCGCAAACACAATCCAAATTAAGCCTCTCGATAATATGAAAAAATTGGTGAGATTTATGTATACAATATTTGAATCTTGGAATTTTGAAAATTTGCATTTTAAACTTGTCACTCATGGCGATGCTAGGAAACAGCTAGAAAACAACAAGATGTCCTTGCATTGTTTATCTCAAACAAATAAAGTAATTCCGCACTTCTATTAAAAAACAACTAGATATGCCAATCAAAACCATTTTCTATGAAGGGGAAAATAGTCTGAGAATTCAGCAAACAAACCTGAATGATATTTGCAGCATACTAGGGGAAGGCAAGCTTCTGCAATTACTAAGCATGGGCGGGAAATCCGTTCCGCTCGCGGATTTTGCGGATTTTCGGTAAATTCGCATTCCGCGAGATTCGCGAATTTCCCGCAAAATCCGCAAATTCGCACGCAGCGGATTTTTTTTTCTTGGTGATACAATTTTGCGGCGTGCGGCGTTCACTTACAGTCATTCAGCGTTTGCCGAGTTGTTTTCTCGATATTTTGCGAGTGCTGCGCCATTTTGGATCTTGCTGCGGGATCCCGCGGGAGTTTGGCGACCGCGATTAGGTCATCGCGGCTTGCCACCTTGCACAGCGAGAGTTTGTCAACGCGAGTACGCCGTGATCACGTATCGCGGGAGTTCGCAATTGCGAACACGTAGATGTGGCGGGCAGCAACAATCTTGCACTCGCGAAAATAAAAAATTTGCAAATCTGCACAAGAAATTCACCAGCAAGCAGCATAAACCTTCTGGAAATGATGATTTTTATCAGAATAACTCCTCAGGTTGACATTTGCCTGCACTTTTTTTGCAAGGAGTCCATTTTGGGGGGGGTGGGAGGAAGGAAGTGCCCCACAGTCTCCAACTTCCTGTTCCTGTCCCGCAGGCTCCTCCCAGTGCTTTCTTCATGTGCTGGTCACTTCCATTCGGATTCTTCACCTGGAAGGATTACTTTTTGTGGATGCTGCTGGATATTTGGATTTGAGGCCTTTTTGACGTTCTTTGGATCATTTTTGGATTAGAAATTTCACAAATAAGTTTGTTTGGGGCATTACAGTTGCTGCAACTACAATTTTGGAATTTTCGATGTTTGGGCTGTTGTTGGGGCTTTTGCCCAGGGGTACTCAGTGGTGGGTGGACTGAGTCTTTCTGTGGGGTCTCTTTAATAAAAACATCATGGAGGGCCTGGATCGCTTGGGATTGTGCTGATTTTTCTGTGATTTTCGTTTTTATGGGCTGTTGTTGTGTCCTTTTCACCAGGGGTAGTGAGTGGTGCATGGGCCTAGTCTTTCTGTGGGGTGTCTTCAATTTAAACATCATGGAGGGCATGGATGACATGGGACTGTGCTGATTTTTCAGTGTTTTTCGATTTTTGGGCTGTTGTTGGGGCCTTTTGACCAGGGGTAGTGAGTGGTGCATGGGCCTAGTCTTTCTGTGGGGTGTCTTGAATTTAAACATCATGGAGGGCATGGATGGCATGGGATTGTGCTGATTTTTCAGTGTTTTTCGATTTTTTGGGGTGTGTATGGGGACAGGCCATGTGGGTGGGGGTCATTTTGAGTGCTGGTACAGGCAGGCCCTGGGCATGTGCTGGGAGGCAAGGGGCCATTTTGAATGTAGGCAGTGTTCTTAGGTCTGCAACCATTTTGCCTAGCTTTCAACCTTTATGCCCAGGGGTAGTGAGTGGTGCATGGGCCTAGTCTTTCTGTGGGGTGTCTTGAATTTAAACATGATGGAGGGCTTGGGATTGTGCTGATTTTTCTGTGATTTTCGTTTTTTTGGGCTGTTGTTGTGGCCTTTTCACCAGGGGTAGTGAGTGGTGCATGGGCCTAGACTTTCTGTGGGGTGTCTTGAATTTAAACATCATGGAGGGCCTGGATGGCATGGGATTGTGCTGATTATTCTGTGTTTTTCAATTTTTGGGGCTGTTGTTGTGGCCTTTTCACCAGGGGTAGTGAGTGGTGCATGGGCCTAGTCTTTCTGTGGGGTGTCTTGAATTTAAACATCATGGAGGGCATGGGTGGCATGGGATTGTGCTGATTTTTCTGTGTTTTTCGATTTTTTGGGGTGTTCATGGGGACAGGCCATGTGGGTGGGGGCCGGCCCTGTTCATACATGAGAATGGACATTGACTGTCTCAATACCAATTTAAAGCAGTGTTCAAGTTGGCCCTGGGCAAATTGGGTCTGGGTAGAGCCGGTTTTTCCTCGCATTCATTTAGGATTGGCGCTGCCACTTTGGCGGCCGGGGCGGGTCTCTCCCCCGACGCAGTAAGGGGTGTGGGACGCTGGGCGTCAGGGTGCTATAAAAGATATGTCAGGCGTGAATTGTTATGACCAGATGTGGCATTCTCGTATCGGACGGTGTTTAACAGTGTCATTTCTCTCCTTCTGACTAGCATGCCTGCATCGGTGGTGTGGGTACTTGGGCACTCGTTTGTACGTCGCGCGACGGTGCGCTTGCAGCAACGACAGGTGGTGAAACCGGCGGCCTTGAGCGAGACCAAATTCCTTTGGCGTGGCGTCGGGGGGATGAGAATCCAACACTTGAGGCGGCTCATCAAGGAGCTCAGGGCGCAGGAAGGTCACAGGCCACCTGGCTGGATTATCTTGCACCTGGGAGGCAACGACATGGTCGACAGAGGACCCTTGGCAGTCAAGGAGGCTTTACTTGCAGAGTTTGTCTGGCTGGGGCACACTTTTCCAGCAGCAAAGATTGTTTGGTCAGGCATGCTCTCACGCAGGACATGGGGCCCGGGAGTCAGTGCGAGATCTTTGAATGTCTCAGTAAGAAGATTGAACGGTGAACTGGCAAGGTTGTGCTCAGTGAAGGGCCGCTTGCGCTACATGCAACACCGGATGATTTCTGGAGAGGCAATGTACCACCAGGATGGGGTACACCTGTCGGACTTAGGGACGGACACTTTCATAAGAGAACTTTGGTCATTTATCTTGAACGCAGGTGGGGAGGGTGTCAGACCTGAGGGCCTTGGCCACCCTTGTGGCGGAAATGTGACTTGCGATCAATAAACAGTGGTTGATGGGAGGCCGCTTGGCGGACTCCATAGGCCAGATCTGAGGGGGGATATGGAAAGCTCTCCGCTGGGAGGAAGTCAACACCGGCTGGGGAGGGTAGGGCGACAGATTTCGTGCCTCCCGGGCGTCCCAGGGCAGCCTGGTGGTAGGGGGGTGGGCCCTGGTAATGCCGGACAAGGACCAGGGGTGCGGGCCCACCACTCTAAGGGGCAGGTGCCTGGCATAGGATACCCAGTGCGAGATGCGAACCAGATGGAGCTCCTCCCTTAGTAAATGTGTTTAATTTTAATAAAGCTTTTAAACATAAATAGACTCTGTGGTTTTTGGTCCTCCAGACTAGAGTGGCTGAGCTAAAGGTTTTGGAATTTTTGCAAGCATGAGTCCGTGCCTCTGACACTTCTTGACTCTGACTCCGTACTCTTGTCCTGCGTTGGATAATCTAATCATCATTGGGGATCAATCATCGGTGACTTTGGGAGCTAAATGACTCTGCCACACACTGGCCTGGTTGTAGGTGCACCGGACCCGAGAGTGGTGGTACATGGCCCGGCACACCTTCTCCCACCGCTTCCGGCGCTCCCGGATCCCGTACCCGCTACCTATCTTGCTGCCTGCCATGATGGTCCTGGGGAGGCGGCGCTGAACATAAAAAATTAGTGCGGCCACCTCCTCTGGGCTGAAGATCTCCCGGGGTGCGACCTGCTCCCCCCTCAAACACCTGCACGGGAGCCGGGCACGGGGTGCGGGACCCTTCCCCTTCTCGGGATGCTTCCAGGCTCCCTTTACCATGGTCTGGGCAGAAAGGAAGCTTAATAATAAAGAAAATAGAATAGGGAAGAGAAGAAAAGAAAAGAGTTTAAAAAAATAGTTCAAAATTAACCAAAAGTGGCAGAAAACACAAAAATATAGAGCTAGAAAAATAGAGGGATAGATAATAAGTAAAATAGATTAAAAAAAACTTCAAACAAGCAAAGGATGGCAGAGATTCAGAGAGGATCCAAAAAGCATACCCAGAACCGTAGCAATGAGAAACAAGATGACCGCGCCCGTTCATGACCGCGTGGGTAAGTTCGCTTGAGATTTTCCTTGCGAACACACTCGAAATTGTACTAGCGAGCCGCACACTTTGCGAGATTACACATCGCAGAAAAACGAGTTTTGCAAAACTGAAAGCAATCAGCAGGTGCAAAAGTTCAAACTCATCATTAGTAACCATTCCCTGTAGTGCTTCCTGACTGGGGCCCCTCCAGAGTTCAGTTGCTAGTTGCAACAATTGTATGACCCTGCTCTGACCCTCACAGCAGGCTCATAGAATAGCTACAAGTGGGCTACAAAGGTCCTGGAAAAAAAAATTGCACTGCAACAGAAAGCAAATTACAGATAAGGAAGCAGGTGTCAGACTGGAATTTTAAAACAGTGACACATTAATAAACCAACCCCAAATTAATTCATGTCAGTTGAAGCAGGGCAGGTGTGCTTGCTTTTCCCCCCCATAATCTACAGTGATGATGAACCAGAGGGTGGCATTGATGTACCAGAGGGTGGCATGGGTGAAACAGAGGGTGGCAGTGGTGAAACAGAGGGTGCTGGGAACCTGTGATGATGAACCAGACGTAGAAACAACATAGTCGCGACCGTTGCGAGCCGACAAGTAAGTTTGCAATTGCGAACTGGTACAAAACCCTCGCGAACTGGCAACAACCCTTGCGAACACAAAAAAAAAGCAAATTCGTGAGAATTCGCAGATGTTGCGGATTGCGAGTTCGCAAATACGCAAATTCGCGCACACCAGATTCGCAAAATTCGCCCATGCTTAGCAATTACCATCAAATTCGCATAACTATGCGAGCCCATGCAATCGAGAAAAAAATTTGACTAGTCCAAAAAAACAACAGAAGAATTACATAACCAGGCATAAACAAACACCCAAAAAGCCTGTATTCCATCGCAAGTTTACTTCCACAATGTGATTAGTAAAGACTAACGGAGAGCACATTCTGGGACATGAGTCAACATCTAAGGACCAGTTGTATAGTTTGGCAGACAGACTGTTGTGAGAGCTAGGGCTGACAGACCACCATCCATCATAGTGAAGGAAGCACCCTCGCCTGCCCTTCACTCATCCGTTTTCTGGTCCTCTACCCTTCTTCGATGGGTAGCCCTCCGCCATCGCGGCGTTGGTGGAGATTCATCTATCATATTTGGCGTTGTCTGCCCTCAAAGTGGGATAGAGGGACCATGGGGACAGAGGAGAGCAGTAGTGAAGGGGGTTTCTGATGGTAGACTTGTCTGCCAACATTGATGGATTCATCCATAAACACACACAACAACAACAGCCACAACTCCCACTACAAAGAAATCTCCTCAAACTGCACAAACCATTTACCACTGACGCCACGCAGCAGGATCAGAGATCCTAGGTCAAACCTTTCACACATGGGTGGCAGAGGATATTCCGGGTTCTAAGAAAATGAGCTATGAAGGTATTTAAGGTTGAGCACCAGTTGCTTGGAGCACAGTTCCAGACAATGCACTTGACCCAGAGAAGGGAAATGCAGGCCAGAATCATGGGTAAGGTGAATGTGATCTCCAATACCAAACATGCACAGAAGAACATCTGCAAACAACTAAAGTACCTACAGGAGAGAATCTGTTCCTTTGCTTCCTGGGAACCAAGGGGCATATTACCAACAAAGTGGCGAAGAGAGGCGTTAACCAACTTGGCTTAACGCCTTTCTTCGCCACTTCGGAAACGCTAGGCTGCACCATATTACCAAGGATATGGTGCAGCCTAGCATTTCCCCCTGCGATGGCAGTAGTTTTTACAACTTATCGCCAGGGCACACACCCTTGAACCAGAGTCCAAGGGTGTCTGCGAGCTGGGAGGTTTGTTTATGTTCAGGAAGGAGTTCCTTCCTGCACATAAACAAACCTTAAATGCCATTTTGCTTTTTCCATGTGTGCTGCACAAGGCAGCACACATGAAAAAAATAACGAGGAGAAATTAAGCATTTCTCCTCATTTCGCCACCTTAAGAACAGGTCTTTCCTGTTCTTAACCCCTTCCATGCTGATGACGAACCCCAGCCGTCATGCACTACGGTGCTCATGTGCTGATGACGGCTGGGGTTCGTCACGGCCCGCCCCTGTTCGTGCTGTTTACAGCACACCAGGGGAATCGCGGCCGCATGGAAGGGGTTAAATTCGGCACTGCCATCTATTATTGCCAAGCTTGATAATAGGTGGCAGCGTCGAAGTTAATGGGTGTTGCGGTGGAACGCCCAATGCAACACCCACTGCACGCCCCCTTTCACGATGAGTTTATCGTGAAAGGGGCCCTATTACCAAAGCAGCGTTAAGTCAAATAACGTGGCTTTAAGCCATGTTAATTGACTTAATGTTGCCTTGATAATAGGGCGATGCAAATATCGCCGCGTTATCGGCAGAAAAGTGCTGATAAGGCGGCGATAAGGGGCTTGAAAATATGCCCCCAAGAGACCTGGACACCTGGTGGTGGGCCTCCCAGACACCCAAGTTCGTGCTCAGGGAGGAGAACATGTTGTCCATGCCTCACACAGAAGGTTTCATGCGAATTCTAGGAAGAGTGGAGACCTGTAAGTACAAACACTAGCTCGCCCATAGTAAAAAATCATCCTCTCCCAGTCCGCACTCCTATTCCTCTACACACATATCTGTACTAATGACAACCTGTTCACACAACTACTCTACCTGAAGGCTTTCCCAAGTCACTACATTCCCAATATAATTGCAATCTATCATGTTCTCACTCTGTCACTCCATTCTTACCAACAAGTAACACAATACTGTGGCATACATAACAGTGAATAGGTTGGGGCTCGAAAAGTGTAAAGACTACTCATCTTTTCTTTGTTAACGCACACCACATCAATTGCCCCATCCACATTGAAGTGGGGATTAATTGATGTATACATGAGTCCCACCAGGACATTGCAAAATGGCCTGCACCTGTTGACCAGAGTGCTACAGCTGAGCCACTCAATTGTGGACACTCAGACACCACTATGTCTACGGCAGGAGTGCACTGTTCGAACTTGCTCAGGTGCAAAGTTTTAACCACTCTTTTAAATCATTTATCTCAGTGTAAACATGCGAAATTAAGCCTTCATTGATTCTATTATACCATCATTAATTTGATGAAAAACAAAAATATTCAACATAATTGAAATTCATTGGTTGTTTACTATTGATTTTCAAAGTGCATAGTATTTCACGTTTTTTATAGCTTATTTGCAAACATATTAACAATTAGTTTTCATTGATAATATGAATCGATTATTCCTGACAAAATGCTAAACTAATACAAATATGAAACAGCAATTCTATCAGAACTTGCGACGACTCCCAATGCATTTCGATGCCTGAGCATCTTCGTCAGGGGAATTACTGTGTGAAAAAAAATGCTGTATAAGAGAACGTAACACTGTACACATATTTCAACTATTGTCATCACATCTCAGTTTGTGCTCATGCACTACATAATATGTGAACCCACTACATATATTTCCTCATGCAGCTGCATTATCTTACTGTGTCCAAACGTACCAGCTACCCAAGCAATAGCGTGATGATTCCTACTGTGGTATGCCCTATACATGCCATCAAGTTTAGATTAGTGCACCCAACGTGTGTGTCACATGAGCCATTAACATAGGTGTAGAAAATGGGAATAAAGTGGGAATAAAAACGTACTCTCCACACGGGTATTATGTCGCTTATGCCCAAGTTCCGTTAATGAACTACTATTCCTGGAGATAGAAAAGAAACTAACATAAATATATCCATCAATATAAAATCACCAGTGTCTCTATCACCCTATAAACACCAGCTACTTACCTTCAGTTGTCACTACACAAGACTCTAACCTTCTGTTGTCAAACTGCTCCGCCTACAAAACCAAAAAACAACCCTTACTCCATGTGTTTTTATCTACTAGTTTCTCAGAAACATCCTCATCTGGAAATTGTGATTGCAATCGCCCTATGCAATACCTTAAACAACTTTCCGATATGTAGACAATGCCTCCTTCATCTGTTCGAGTCCTTGAGAGAACCGCCGAGCATCGGCACGGCATGCCGGGACGTAATTTAACGTCCGTCGTCAACAGCGGACTGGTGCCCCCGCCCCCTTACTCGCGATCTCCAAACGTAAGATAAACCCGTGCCTCTAATCGCCTCTAAATGAAACTCTCAAGCGTGTCAGTTAAAGTTTTATTGATGGAATGCATAATTATATATAATGCATGCTTCTTAAACGTAACCAGAATAAAAACGGTACAAATCCATCTCATAGTAAACACGAACACCGAACGGTGTTCATAGAAAGAGGACTGACGCTTTCAAACACAAGCTTTATTGAGAAAGCTATATCACCAGGCTACTTCAATAACATTACTCGTGTCCCTAGCTGACTATGAAGGTATTGAATATCAAAAGATATCCAATGTCGACAACAATGTGAAGAACTATGAGAAATCTTAAAATAGTATGTAGGTCAACAGCCTATCAGAAAATAAATGAAAATGAAAAATAAAAAGTCATGTGCACAAGCGTTGGTGGCGCTTAACCAAAACTTAATCCTGTATTAACAACTCACTTATAACCACAGTACATATGTATAGATTTATACATTATACACTCATAGGTAACACGCAAATTCGATTTTGTCATTCAGCCCACCCGGTTTAACGGTATTCAGGTACCTCATCCAAAATGTCTCTCTTTGAGCTATTCGCATGTTGGGATCCACGTGTGGCTTGACCAACACCTGCTCTAGTACAGTGTATCTTAACTGGGGGATGGTGTGCTGCCTCTCTCTCCAATGTTGCGCCAAACTTGATTTCTCATTTCCTAGCCTTATGTTTGACTTGTGCTCAGTGATCCTGATCTTAATTTTCCTTGTAGTGCGGCCTGCATATACTAGGCCACATGGACACTTGATGGCATATATCACTGAACTTGTATTACAGTCAGAAGTGTGTCCGAGTTTAATCTGTTTCCCTATGTGTGGATGTGTGAATGTGTCTCCCATCAGTACATTTCCACAGTGTCCGCAGTTATAACATTTACGCATCCCTTTAGCCTTCTCTTGAATTGCCCTTGTTTCTTTGTGTTTCAACAGTTCCTTAAGGTTTTTGGATCTAGACAGTGCAAAAATCAGAGTATCAACAAATACTGTTCTGAAATCTTCTTCCTGCTCAATTAGCTCCCATCTCCTCAATATGCATTTCTTGATCTTAGGTGGAAGCGTGGAATGCTTCAAAACACAAACTTCTCTCCTTGATGGTATTTTCTGGACTTTTTTCAGTAAGACTTCTCGTGTTTTTAATGAAACTTTCAATTTGGCTTCAGTTAATACTTTTTCTAGATATCCTCTATTGATATATTGGTGCGCCATTTCCTCTATGTCTTCCGTGGCCTGTGTTTCATCACTACTGATCCTCTTAATTCTGATGAACTGCGAAAGTGGCAGATGGTTCTTCAAACTTTGAGAGTGAAAACTAGAGTAATGCAGAGCATTATTTCGGTCGGTTGGTTTCTTAAATCATTTTGTAGTGATTTGATTTCCCAACTTTGTTATGGTGATATCCAAAAAATTGATGGTATTCTGATCAATATTGTTAGTGAATTTGATCCTAGGATGGCATCCATTCAAAGTCACAATGACCTCTTCCAACTGCGTTTTGGTTCCTTGCCAGACTATCAAAATGTCGTCTATATAACGAACATACAGTTTTAAATGTTCAGTCCAATCCAGATTCTCCAAGATATGAGAATGTTCAAACTTGGCCATGAAGATATTTGCTTACGCAGGCGCCCCCGTAAAACCCATGGATGTTCCCGTCTTCTGAGGATAGAACTTGGATTGTCACGAAAAGTATCCATGATAGAGACAAAATTGTAAAATCTCCAATAGAAAGATGTTCAATGACTCCTTATACTCACTCCTTAACAGCATCCACTCCACCGCTTCTATACCCTCCCCATGGGGGATTGACGTATACAGTGCAGTCACGTTGATTGTAGCTAACCATGTTTCACTCTCACTTGATATTGCTAAATTGGCAAGTTTATTAAGACAATCCGTGGTGTCGTGTATATACGATACCCACTGTTGCACCAATGGTTGCAGATAGTAATCTAGACATTTTCCTATTGGCTCATGAATTGAGCCGCATCCTGCCACAATGGGGCGGAAAGGAGGGTCTCGAGCATCCTTATGCAGTTTAGGAAGCATGTAGATGTGAGGTCTTTTTGGATATTCAGTGATTAAATATCTGAAAGTCTTTTCGTTAATCCATCCTAGGTCTTTTGCTTTCTTCAGGATATCGTGCAATGCAGTTTGAAAAGTCACAGTACGGTCTGCATCCAGAGCGATGTAGGTGTCGGTGTCGTCCACATGGGATGAGACTTTTCGGTTATAGTAGATGGTGTCCATTACCACCAGAGCCCCTCCCTTATCTGCAGCTTGAAATGTTAAATCCTGGTTATTGCTCAATGCCTTTAAAGTTGTTAGTTCTTTTTTTGTCAAATTCGTGATCTTAGGTACATTCTTGTGTGTATCTACCAGATCTTTCTTCACTAATAACTCAAATAAATTCAAGGTTTTGTGTGATGTGGGAGGAATGAAAGTACTCTTAGGTTTAAACACTCTGGCGATGCATCAGTATCAGGCACTTGAGGTATATGATGAAAGAACCATCTGAGACGAAGTTTCCTCATGAATTTATACAGCGCTATTTCAGTCTCCAATGGTTTAGTGTTGTAAGTAGGTACGAAAGACATTCCTTTATTGAGAACTTTCAATTGGCTGTCAGTGAGTTCTGTACTTGAAATATTTACCACCAGATCTCCTAGCGGTTTCTCCCATTCGGCTTGGTCTTTTTTTGTTGTTGAACCTTGTCCCCTTCTGACCCGTCTGTTTTGCTTGCTTCGTCCTCTTGAGGAGGATGGTCGCTCCTCTGGCCTGCCTCTAAAAAAGGCTCCCTACTGGTTCCACTGGTGGATGCTCCATCCCCAGTCATTGATAGGGTGCTTGTAGTTGATACTGGCGGTCTGTTAGGTAGAGTATCCTGCTCGGTGGCCACACTTTCCTCTGAAGAGGCCTGTGTTTTCTTAAATGGGCGTCTTTGGGTGTATACCTCAGCCCACGTATACACTTCGTCTAGCTTATAGTCTATCGTATCTCTACGAAACTTCCTCAACTTCCTCTCGTGTACCTCTTTTTCATGTGCGTCTATGGTCTCATTGATATCTTTGAGTGCTTGATCTAGCTCTTCCTTCGTCATCCGTGATTCCAGGTTGGCCTTCAAGTCCTGAATCTCAGTAGCTAGTTCTTTAAGGATGTCCGATAATTCTTCTATAATTTGAAGTATAAGGTCGAGCGAACATTTATTCAAAATTGAGTACCATTTGGCCATGAAGGGTTTATTGAATTTAAAAAGCATTGGTTTTAGGGCGATCCTCAATCCTCGTGGGATTCGTTTCACCCGGTGGTACTGAATAAGCGTGGAGGCATGAAGCCTCTGGTTCACCTCTTTTCTAAGAGTGTATTGCAATTGCTTGAGAATTTTGCTAGTCGCGCCTGGGGCTGCTTGAAAAGCCCTGGTTTCTTTAATCAAGGAATATATACTCGTTGCTTCTTCATCTGTGTAGCCTTTTACTTCTGCTTGATTGGCTGTAAAGTGCGATATTTCCTGAAAATTCATGTTTTGTTTGGGGTGCTGGTTACAGGTGGGGTTAATATGTAATGAACAAAGAAGTGTGTGTAACCTGCACACCACAGTCTATGAACCTTAGTGCAGTTTTACTTCAAAACAATCAGTGCAGACCTGCTACCTGACTGACCCCTGTCAGGTCTCTAAAATAACTGAACACTCAGACACCACTATGTCTATTGCAGGAGTGCACTGTTCGAACTTGCTCAGGTGCAAAGTTTTAACCACTCTTTTAAATCATTTATCTCAGTGTAAACATGCAAAATTAAGCCTTCATTGATTCTATTATACCATCATTAATTTGATGAAAAACAAAAATATTCAACATAATTGAAATTCATTGGTTGTTTACTATTGATTTTCAAAGTGCATAGTATTTCACGTTTTTTATAGCTTATTTGCAAACATATTAACAATTAGTTTTCATTGATAATATGAATCGATTATTCCTGACAAAATGCTAAACTAATACAAATATGAAACAGCAATTCTATCAGAACTTGCGACAACTCCCAATGCATTTCGATGCCTGAGCATCTTCATCAGGGGAATTACTGTGTGAAAAAAAAATGCTGTATAAGAGAACGTAACACTGTACACATATTTCAACTATTGTCATCACATCTCAGTTTGTGCTCATGCACTACATAATATGTGAACCCACTACATATATTTCCTCATGCAGCTGCATTATCTTACTGTGTCCAAACGTACCAGCTACCCAAGCAATAGCGTGATGATTCCTACTGTGGTATGCCCTATACATGCCATCAAGTTTAGATTAGTGCACCCAACGTGTGTGTCACATGAGCCAATAACATAGGTGTAGAAAATGGGAATAAAGTGGGAATAAAAACGTACTCTCCACACGGGTATTATGTCGCTTATGCCCAAGTTCCGTTAATGAACGACTATTCCTGGAGATAGAAAAGAAACTAACATAAATATATCCATCCATATAAAATCACCAGTGTCTCTATCACCCTATAAATACCAGCTACTTACTTTCAGTTGTCACTACACAAGACTCTAACCTTCTGTTGTCAAACTGCTCCGCCTACAAAACCAAAAAACAACCCTTACTCCATGTGTTTTTATCTACTAGTTTCTCAGAAACATCCTCATCTGGAAATTGTGATTGCAATCGCCCTATGCAATACCTTAAACAACTTTCCGATATGTAGACAATGCCTCCTTCATCTGTTCGAGTCCTTGAGAGAACCGCCGAGCATCGGCACGGCATGCCGGGACGTAATTTAACGTCCGTCGTCAACAGCGGACTGGTGCCCCCGCCCCCTTACTCGCGATCTCCAAACGTAAGATAAACCCGTGCCTCTAATCGCCTCTAAATGAAACTCTCAAGCGTGTCAGTTAAAGTTTTATTGATGGAATGCATAATTATATATAATGCATGCTTCTTAAACGTAACCAGAATAAAAACGGTACAAATCCATCTCATAGTAAACACGAACACCGAACGGTGTTCATAGAAAGAGGACTGACGCTTTCAAACACAAGCTTTATTGAGAAAGCTATATCACCAGGCTACTTCAATAACATTACTCGTGTCCCTAGCTGACTATGAAGGTATTGAATATCAAAAGATATCCAATGTCGACAACAATGTGAAGAACTATGAGAAATCTTAAAATAGTATGTAGGTCAACAGCCTATCAGAAAATAAATGAAAATGAAAAATAAAAAGTCATGTGCACAAGCGTTGGTGGCGCTTAACCAAAACTTAATCCTGTATTAACAACTCACTTATAACCACAGTACATATGTATAGATTTATACATTATACACTCATAGGTAACACGCAAATTCGATTTTGTCATTCAGCCCACCCGGTTTAACGGTATTCAGGTACCTCATCCAAAATGTCTCTCTTTGAGCTATTCGCATGTTGGGATCCACGTGTGGCTTGACCAACACCTGCTCTAGTACAGTGTATCTTAACTGGGGGATGGTGTGCTGCCTCTCTCTCCAATGTTGCGCCAAACTTGATTTCTCATTTCCTAGCCTTATGTTTGACTTGTGCTCAGTGATCCTGATCTTAATTTTCCTTGTAGTGCGGCCTGCATATACTAGGCCACATGGACACTTGATGGCATATATCACTGAACTTGTATTACAGTCAGAAGTGTGTCCGAGTTTAATCTGTTTCCCTATGTGTGGATGTGTGAATGTGTCTCCCATCAGTACATTTCCACAGTGTCCGCAGTTATAACATTTACGCATCCCTTTAGCCTTCTCTTGAATTGCCCTTGTTTCTTTGTGTTTCAACAGTTCCTTAAGGTTTTTGGATCTAGACAGTGCAAAAATCAGAGTATCAACAAATACTGTTCTGAAATCTTCTTCCTGCTCAATTAGCTCCCATCTCCTCAATATGCATTTCTTGATCTTAGGTGGAAGCGTGGAATGCTTCAAAACACAAACTTCTCTCCTTGATGGTATTTTCTGGACTTTTTTCAGTAAGACTTCTCGTGTTTTTAATGAAACTTTCAATTTGGCTTCAGTTAATACTTTTTCTAGATATCCTCTATTGATATATTGGTGCGCCATTTCCTCTATGTCTTCCGTGGCGTGTGTTTCATCACTACTGATCCTCTTAATTCTGATGAACTGCGAAAGTGGCAGATGGTTCTTCAAACTTTGAGAGTGAAAACTAGAGTAATGCAGAGCATTATTTCGGTCGGTTGGTTTCTTAAATCATTTTGTAGTGATTTGATTTCCCAACTTTGTTATGGTGATATCCAAAAAATTGATGGTATTCTGATCAATATTGTTAGTGAATTTGATCCTAGGATGGCATCCATTCAAAGTCACAATGACCTCTTCCAACTGCGTTTTGGTTCCTTGCCAGACTATCAAAATGTCGTCTATATAACGAACATACAGTTTTAAATGTTCAGTCCAATCCAGATTCTCCAAGATATGAGAATGTTCAAACTTGGCCATGAAGATATTTGCTTACGCAGGCGCCCCCGTAAAACCCATGGATGTTCCCGTCTTCTGAGGATAGAACTTGGATTGTCACGAAAAGTATCCATGATAGAGACAAAATTGTAAAATCTCCAATAGAAAGATGTTCAATGACTCCTTATACTCACTCCTTAACAGCATCCACTCCACCGCTTCTATACCCTCCCCATGGGGGATTGACGTATACAGTGCAGTCACGTTGATTGTAGCTAACCATGTTTCACTCTCACTTGATATTGCTAAATTGGCAAGTTTATTAAGACAATCCGTGGTGTCGTGTATATACGATACCCACTGTTGCACCAATGGTTGCAGATAGTAATCTAGACATTTTCCTATTGGCTCATGAATTGAGCCGCATCCTGCCACAATGGGGCGGAAAGGAGGGTCTCGAGCATCCTTATGCAGTTTAGGAAGCATGTAGATGTGAGGTCTTTTTGGATATTCAGTGATTAAATATCTGAAAGTCTTTTCGTTAATCCATCCTAGGTCTTTTGCTTTCTTCAGGATATCGTGCAATGCAGTTTGAAAAGTCACAGTACGGTCTGCATCCAGAGCGATGTAGGTGTCGGTGTCGTCCACATGGGATGAGACTTTTCGGTTATAGTAGATGGTGTCCATTACCACCAGAGCCCCTCCCTTATCTGCAGCTTGAAATGTTAAATCCTGGTTATTGCTCAATGCCTTTAAAGTTGTTAGTTCTTTTTTTGTCAAATTCGTGATCTTAGGTACATTCTTGTGTGTATCTACCAGATCTTTCTTCAATAATAACTCAAATAAATTCAAGGTTTTGTGTGATGTGGGAGGAATGAAAGTACTCTTAGGTTTAAACACTCTGGCGATGCATCAGTATCAGGCACTTGAGGTATATGATGAAAGAACCATCTGAGACGAAGTTTCCTCATGAATTTATACAGCGCTATTTCAGTCTCCAATGGTTTAGTGTTGTAAGTAGGTACGAAAGACATTCCTTTATTGAGAACTTTCAATTGGCTGTCAGTGAGTTCTGTACTTGAAATATTTACCACCAGATCTCCTAGCGGTTTCTCCCATTCGGCTTGGTCTTTTTTTGTTGTTGAACCTTGTCCCCTTCTGACCCGTCTGTTTTGCTTGCTTCGTCCTCTTGAGGAGGATGGTCGCTCCTCTGGCCTGCCTCTAAAAAAGGCTCCCTACTGGTTCCACTGGTGGATGCTCCATCCCCAGTCATTGATATGGTGCTTGTAGTTGATACTGGCGGTCTGTTAGGTAGAGTATCCTGCTCGGTGGCCACACTTTCCTCTGAAGAGGCCTGTGTTTTCTTAAATGGGCGTCTTTGGGTGTATACCTCAGCCCACGTATACACTTCGTCTAGCTTATAGTCTATCGTATCTCTACGAAACTTCCTCAACTTCCTCTCGTGTACCTCTTTTTCATGTGCGTCTATGGTCTCATTGATATCTTTGAGTGCTTGATCTAGCTCTTCCTTCGTCATCCGTGATTCCAGGTTGGCCTTCAAGTCCTGAATCTCAGTAGCTAGTTCTTTAAGGATGTCCGATAATTCTTCTATAATTTGAAGTATAAGGTCGAGCGAACATTTATTCAAAATTGAGTACCATTTGGCCATGAAGGGTTTATTGAATTTAAAAAGCATTGGTTTTAGGGCGATCCTCAATCCTCGTGGGATTCGTTTCACCCGGTGGTACTGAATAAGCGTGGAGGCATGAAGCCTCTGGTTCACCTCTTTTCTAAGAGTGTATTGCAATTGCTTGAGAATTTTGCTAGTCGCGCCTGGGGCTGCTTGAAAAGCCCTGGTTTCTTTAATCAAGGAATATATACTCGTTGCTTCTTCATCTGTGTAGCCTTTTACTTCTGCTTGATTGGCTGTAAAGTGCGATATTTCCTGAAAATTCATGTTTTGTTTGGGGTGCTGGTTACAGGTGGGGTTAATATGTAATGAACAAAGAAGTGTGTGTAACCTGCACACCACAGTCTATGAACCTTAGTGCAGTTTTACTTCAAAACAATCAGTGCAGACCTGCTACCTGACTGACCCCTGTCAGGTCTCTAAAATAACTGAACACTCAGACACCACTATGTCTATTGCAGGAGTGCACTGTTCGAACTTGCTCAGGTGCAAAGTTTTAACCACTCTTTTAAATCATTTATCTCAGTGTAAACATGCAAAATTAAGCCTTCATTGATTCTATTATACCATCATTAATTTGATGAAAAACAAAAATATTCAACATAATTGAAATTCATTGGTTGTTTACTATTGATTTTCAAAGTGCATAGTATTTCACGTTTTTTATAGCTTATTTGCAAACATATTAACAATTAGTTTTCATTGATAATATGAATCGATTATTCCTGACAAAATGCTAAACTAATACAAATATGAAACAGCAATTCTATCAGAACTTGCGACAACTCCCAATGCATTTCGATGCCTGAGCATCTTCATCAGGGGAATTACTGTGTGAAAAAAAAATGCTGTATAAGAGAACGTAACACTGTACACATATTTCAACTATTGTCATCACATCTCAGTTTGTGCTCATGCACTACATAATATGTGAACCCACTACATATATTTCCTCATGCAGCTGCATTATCTTACTGTGTCCAAACGTACCAGCTACCCAAGCAATAGCGTGATGATTCCTACTGTGGTATGCCCTATACATGCCATCAAGTTTAGATTAGTGCACCCAACGTGTGTGTCACATGAGCCAATAACATAGGTGTAGAAAATGGGAATAAAGTGGGAATAAAAACGTACTCTCCACACGGGTATTATGTCGCTTATGCCCAAGTTCCGTTAATGAACGACTATTCCTGGAGATAGAAAAGAAACTAACATAAATATATCCATCCATATAAAATCACCAGTGTCTCTATCACCCTATAAATACCAGCTACTTACTTTCAGTTGTCACTACACAAGACTCTAACCTTCTGTTGTCAAACTGCTCCGCCTACGAAACCAAAAAACAACCCTTACTCCATGTGTTTTTATCTACTAGTTTCTCAGAAACATCCTCATCTGGAAATCGTGATTGCAATCGCCCTATGCAATACCTTAAACAACTTTCCGATATGTAGACAATGCCTCCTTTATCTGTTCGAGTCCTTGAGAGAACCGCTGAGCATCGGCACGGCATGCCGGGACGTAATTTAACGTCCGTCGTCAACAGCGGACTGGTGCCCCCGCCCCCTTACTCGCGATCTCCAAACGTAAGATAAACCCGTGCCTCTAATCACCTCTAAATGAAACTCTCAAGCGTGTCAGTTAAAGTTTTATTGATGGAATGCATAATTATATATAATGCATGCTTCTTAAACGTAACCAGAATAAAAACGGTACAAATCCATCTCATAGTAAACACGAACACCGAACGGTGTTCATAGAAAGAGGACTGACGCTTTCAAACACAAACTTTATTGAGAAAGCTATATCACCAGGCTACTTCAATAACATTACTCGTGCCCCTAGCTGACTATGAAGGTATTGAATATCAAAAGATATCCAATGTCGACAACAATGTGAAGAACTATGAGAAATCTTAAAATAGTATGTAGGTCAACAGCCTATCAGAAAATAAATGAAAATGAAAAATAAAAAGTCATGTGCACAAGCGTTGGTGGCGCTTAACCAAAACTTAATCCTGTATTAACAACTCACTTATAACCACAGTACATGTGTATAGATTTATACATTATACACTCATAGGTAACACGCAAATTCGATTTTGTCATTCAGCCCACCCGGTTTAACAGTATTCAGGTACCTCATCCAAAATGTCTCTCTTTGAGCTATTCGCATGTTGGGATCCACATGGGGCTCGACCAACACCTGCTCTAGTACAGTGTATCTTAACTGGGGGATTGTGTGCTGCCTCTCTCTCCAATGTTGCGCCAAACTTGATTTCTCATTTCCTAGCCTTATGTTTGACTTGTGCTCAGTGATCCTGATCTTAATTTTCCTTGTAGTGCGGCCTGCATATACTAGGCCACACGGACACTTGATGGCATATATCACTGAACTTGTATTATAGTCAGAAGTGTGTCTGAGTTTAATCTGTTTCCCTGTGTGTGGATGTGTGAATGTGTCTCCCATCAGTACATTTCCACAGTGTCCGCAGTTATAACATTTACGCATCCCTTTAGCCTTCTCTTGAATTGCCCTCGTTTCTTTGTGTTTCAACAGTTCCTTAGGGTTTTTGGATCTAGACAGGGCAAAAATCGGAGTATTTACAAATACTGTTCTGAAATCTTCTTCCTGCTCAATTAGCTCCCATCTCCTCAATATGCATTTCTTGATCTTAGGTGCAAGCGTGGAATGCTTCAAAAAACAAACTTCTCTCCTTGATGGTATTTTCTGGACTTTTTTCAGTAAGACTTCTCGTGTTTTTAATGAAACTTTCAATTTCGCTTCAGTTAATACTTTTTCTGGATATCCTCTATTGATATATTGGTGCGCCATTTCCTCTATGTCTTCCGTGGCCTGTGTTTCATCACTACTGATCCTCTTAATTCTGATGAACTGCGAAAGTGGCAGATGGTTCTTCAAACTTTGAGAGTGAAAACTAGAGTAATGCAGAGCATTATTTTGGTCGGTTGGTTTCTTAAATAATTTTGTAGTGATTTGATTACCCAACTTTGTTATCGTGATATCCAAAAAATTGATGGTATTCTGATCAATATTGTTAGTGAATTTGATCCTAGGATGGCATCCATTCAAAGTCACAATGACCTCTTCCAACTGCGTTTTGGTTCCTTGCCAGACTATCAAAATGTCGTCTATATAGCGAACATACAGTTTTAAATGTTCAGTCCAATTCAGATTCTCCAAGATATGAGAATGTTCAAACTTGGCCATGAAGATATTTGCGTACGCAGGCGCCCCCGTAAAACCCATGGATGTTCCCGTCTTCTGAAGATAGAACTTGGATTGCCACGAAAAGTATCCATGATAGAGACAAAATTGTAAAATCTCCAATAGAAAGATGTTCAATGACTCCTCATACCTACTCCTTAACAGCATCCACTCCAACGCTTCTATACCCTCCCCCTGGGGGATTGACGTATACAGTGCAGTCACGTCGATTGTAGCTAACCATGTTTCACTCTCACTTGATATTGGTAAATTGGCAAGTTTATTAAGACAATCCGTGGTGTCCTGTATATACGATACCCACTGTTGCACCAATGGTTGCAGATAGTAATCTAGAAATTTTCCTATTGGCTCATGAATTGAGCCGCATCCTGCCACAATGGGGCGGAAAGGAGGGTCTCGAGCATCCTTATGTAGTTTAGGAAGCATGTAGATGTGAGGTCTTTTTGGATATTCAGTGACTAAATATCTGAAAGTCTTTTCGTTAATCCATCCTAGATCTTTTGCTTTCTTCAGGATATCCTGCAATGCAGTTTGAAAAGTCACAGTAGGGTCTGCATCCAGAGCAATGTAGGTGTCGGTGTCGTCCACATGGGATGAGACTTTTCGGTTATAGTAGATGGTGTCCATCACCACCAGAGCCCCTCCCTTATCTGCAGCTTGAAATGTTAAATCCTGGTTATTGCTCAATGCCTTTAAAGTTGTCAGTTCTTTTTTTGTCAAATTTGTGATCTTAGGTACATTCTTGTGTGTATCTACCAGATCTTTCTTCACTAATAACTCGAATAAATCCAAGGTTTTGTGTGATGTGGGAGTAATGAAAGTACTCTTAGGTTTAAACACTCTGGCGATGCATCAGTATCAGGCACTTGAGGTATATGATGAAAGAACCATCTGAGACGAAGTTTCCTCATGAATTTATACAGCGCTATTTCAGTCTCCAATGGTTTAGTGTTGTAAGTAGGTACGAAAGACATTCCTTTATTGAGAACTTTCAATTGGCTGTCAGTGAGTTCTGTACTTGAAATATTTACCACCAGATCTCCTAGCGGTTTCTCCCATTCGGCTTGGTCTTTTTTTGTTGTTGAACCTTGTCCCCTTCTGACCCGTCTGTTTTGCTTGCTTCGTCCTCTTGAGGAGGATGGTCGCTCCTCTGGCCTGCCTCCAAAAAAGGCTCCCTACTGGTTCCACTGGTGGATGCTCCATCTCCAGTCATTGATATGGTGCTTGTAGTTGATACTGGCGGTCTGATAGGTAGAGTATCCTGCTCGGTGGCCACACTTTCCTCTGAAGAGGCCTGTGTTTTCTTAAATGGGCGTCTGTGGGCGTATACCTCAGCCCACGTATACACTTCGTCCAGCTTATAGTCTATCGTATCTCTACGAAACTTCCTCAACTTCCTCTTGTGTACCTCTTTTTCATGTGCGTCTATGGTCTCATTGATATCTTTGAGTGCTTGATCTAGCTCTTCCTTCGTCATCCGTGATTCCAGGTTGGCCTTCAAGTCCTGAATCTCAGTAGCTAGTTCTTTAAGGATGTCCGATAATTCTTCTATAATTAGAAGTATAAGGTCGAGCGAACATTTATTTAAAATTGAGTACCATTTGACCATGAAGGGTTTATTGAATTTAAAAAGCATTGGTTTTAGGACGATCCTCAATCCTCGTGGGATGTTTCACCCAGTGGTACTGAATAAGCGTGGAGGCATGAAGCCTCTGGTTCATCTCTTTTCTAAGAGTGTATTGCAATTGCTTGAGAATTTTGCTAGTTGCGCCTGGGGCTGCTTGAAAAGCCCTGGTTTCTTTAATCAAGGAATATATATTTGTTGCTTCTTCATCTGTGTAGCCTTTTACTTCTGCTTGATTGGCTGTTAAGTGCGATATTTCCTAAAAATTAATGGTTTTTTTGGGGTGCTGGTTACAGGTGGGGTTAATATGTAAAGAACAAAGAAGTGTGTGTAAACCTGCACACCACAGTCTATGAACCTTAGTGCAGTTTTACTTCAAAACAATCGGTGCAGACCTGCTACCTGACTGACCCCTGTCAGGTCTGTAAAATAACTGAACACTCAGACACCACTATGTCTATTGCAGGAGGGCACTGTTCGAACTTGCTCAGGTGCAAAGTTTTAACCACTCTTTTAAATCATTTATCTCAGTGTAAACATGCAAAATTAAGCCTTCATTGATTCTATTATACCATCATTAATTTGATGAAAAACAAAAATATTCAACATAATTGAAATTCATTGGTTGTTTACTATTGATTTTCAAAGTGCATAGTATTTCACGTTTTTTATAGCTTATTTGCAAACATATTAACAATTAGTTTTCATTGATAATATGAATCAATTATTCCTGACAAAATGCTAAACTAATACAAATATGAAACAGCAATTCTATCAGAACTTGCGACGACTCCCAATGCATTTCGATGCCTGAGCATCTTCGTCAGGGGAATTACTGTGTGAAAAAAAAATGCTGTATAAGAGAACGTAACACTGTACACATATTTCATCTATTGTCATCACATCTCAGTTTGTGCTCATGCACTACATAATATGTGAACCCACTACATATATTTCCTCATGCAGCTGCATTATCTTACTGTGTCCAAACGTACCAGCTACCCAAGCAATAGCGTGATGATTCCTACTGTGGTATGCCCTATACATGCCATCAAGTTTAGATTAGTGCACCCAACGTGTGTGTCACATGAGCCATTAACATAGGTGTAGAAAATGGGAATAAAGTGGGAATAAAAACGTACTCTCCACACGGGTATTATGTCGCTTATGCCCAAGTTCCGTTAATGAACGACTATTCCTGGAGATAGAAAAGAAACTAACATAAATATATCCATCCATATACAATCACCAGTGTCTCTATCACCCTATAAACACCAGCTACTTACTTTCAGTTGTCACTACACAAGACTCTAACCTTCTGATGTCAAACTGCTCCGCCTACGAAACTAAAAAACAACCCTTACTCCATGTGTTTTTATCTACTAGTTTCTCAGAAACATCCTCATCTGGAAGTCGAGATTGCAATCGCCCTATGCAATATCTTAAACAACTTTCCGATATGTAGACAATGCCTCCTTTATCTGTTCGAGTCCTTGAGAGAACCGCCGAGCATCGGCACGGCATGCCGGGACGTAATTTAACGTCCGTCGTCAACAGCGGACTGGTGCCCCCGCCCCCTTACTCGCGATCTCCAAACGTAAGATAAAACCGTGCCTCTAATTGCCTCTAAATGAAACTCTCAAGCGTGTCAGTTAAAGTTTTATTGATGGAATGCATAATTCTATATAATGCATGCTTCTTAAACGTAACCAGAATAAAAACGGTACAAATCCATCTCATAGTAAACACGAACACCGAACGGTGTTCATAGAAAGAGGACTGACGCTTTCAAACACAAACTTTATTGAGAAAGCTATATCACCCGGCTACTTCAACAACATTACTCGTGCCCCTAGCTGACTATGAAGGTATTGAATATCAAAAGATATCCAATGTCGACAACAATGTGAAGAACTATGAGAAATCTTAAAATAGTATGTAGGTCAACAGCCTATCACAAAATAAATGAAAATGAAAAATAAAAAGTCATGTGCACAAGCGTTGGTGGCGCTTAACCAAAACTTAATCCTGTATTAACAACTCACTTATAACCACAGTACATATGTATAGATTTATACATTATACACTCATAGGTAACACGCAAATTCGATTTTGTCATTCAGCCCACCCGGTTTAACGGTATTCAGGTACCTCATCCAAAATGTCTCTCTTTGAGCTATTCGCATGTTGGGATCCACATGGGGCTCGCCCAACACCTGCTCTAGTACAGTGTATCTTAACTGGGGGATGGTGTGCTGTCTCTCTCTCCAATGGTGCGCCAAACTTGATTTCTCATTTCCTAGCCTTATGTTTGACTTGTGCTCAGTGATCCTGATCTTAATTTTCCTTGTAGTGCGGCCTACATATACTAGGCCACACGGACACTTGATGGCATATATCACTGAACTTGTATTACAGTCAGAAGTGTGTCTGAGTTTAATCTGTTTCCCTGTGGGTGGATGTGTGAATGTGTCTCCCATCAGTACATTTCCAGAGTGTCCGCAGTTATAACATTTACGCATCCCTTTAGCCTTCTCTTGAATTGCCCTCGTTTCTTTGTGTTTCAACAGTTCCTTAAGGTTTTTGGATCTAGACAGTGCAAAAATCGGAGTATCAACAAATACTGTTCTGAAATCTTCTTCCTGCTCAATTAGCTCCCATCTCCTCAATATGCATTTCTTGATCTTAGGTGCAAGCGTGGAATGCTTCAAAACACAAACTTCTCTCCTTGATGGTATTTTCTGGACTTTTTTCAGTAAGACTTCTCGTGTTTTTAATGAAACTTTCAATTTCGCTTCAGTTAATACTTTTTCTGGATATCCTCTATTGATATATTGGTGCGCCATTTCCTCTATGTCTTCCGTGGCCTGTGTTTCATCACTACTGATCCTCTTAATTCTGATGAACTGTGAAAGTGGCAGATGGTTCTTCAAACTTTGAGAGTGAAAACTAGAGTAATGCAGAGGATTATTTTGGTCGGTGGGTTTCTTAAATAATTTTGTAGTGATTTGATTTCCCAACTTTGTTATGGTGATATCCAAAAAATTGATGGTATTCTGATCAATATTGTTAGTGAATTTGATCCTAGGATGGCATCCATTCAAAGTCACAATGACCTCTTCCAACTGCGTTTTGGTTCCTTGCCAGACTATCAAAATGTCGTCTATATAGCGAACATACAGTTTTAAATGTTCAGTCCAATCCAGATTCTCCAATATATGAGAATGTTCAAACTTGGCCATGAAGATATTTGCGTACGCCGGCGCCCCCGTAAAACCCATGGATGTTCCCGTCTTCTGAAGATAGAACTTGGATTGCCACGAAAAGTATCCATGATAGAGACAAAATTGTAAAATCTCCCATAGAAAGATGTTCAATGACTCCTCATACTCACTCCTTAACAGCATCCACTCCACCGCTTCTATACCCTCCCCATGGGGGATTGACGTATACAGTGCAGTCACGTCGATTGTAGCTAACCATGTTTCACTCTCACTTGATATTGCTAAATTGGCAAGTTTATTAAGACAATCCGTGGTGTCCTGTATATACGATACCCACTGTTGCACCAATGGTTGCAGATAGTAATCTAGAAATTTTCCTATTGGCTCATGAATTGAGCCGCATCCTGCCACAATGGGGCGGAAAGGAGGGTCTCGAGCATCCTTATGTAGTTTAGGAAGCATGTAGATGTGAGGTCTTTTTGGATATTCAGTGACTAAATATCTGAAAGTCTTTTCGTTAATCCATCCTAGGTCTTTTGCTTTCTCCAGGATATCGTGGAATGCAGTTTGAAAAGTCACAGTAGGGTCTGCATCCAGAGCAATGTAGGTGTCGGTGTCGTCCACATGGGATGAGACTTTTCGGTTATAGTAGATGGTGTCCATCACCACCAGAGCCCCTCCCTTATCTGCAGCTTGAAATGTTAAATCCTGGTTATTGCTCAATGCCTTTAAAGTTGTCAGTTCTTTTTTTGTCAAATTCGTGATCTTAGGTACATTCTTGTGTGTATCTACCAGATCTTTCTTCACTAATAACTCGAATAAATCCAAGGTTTTGTGTGATGTGGGAGGAATGAAAGTACTCTTAGGTTTAAACACTCTGGCCGATGCATCAGTATCAGGCACTTGAGGTATATGATGAAAGAACCATCTGAGACGAAGTTTCCTCATGAATTTATACAGCGCTATTTCAGTCTCCAATGGTTTAGTGTTGTAAGTAGGTACGAAAGACATTCCTTTATTGAGAACTTTCAATTGGCTGTCAGTGAGTTCTGTACTTGAAATATTTACCACCAGATCTCCTAGCGGTTTCTCCCATTCGGCTTGGTCTTTTTTTGTTGTTGAACCTTGTCCCCTTCTGACCCGTCTGTTTTGCTTGCTTCGTCCTCTTGAGGAGGATGGTTGCTCCTCTGGCCTGCCTCTAAAAAAGGCTCCCTACTGGTTCCACTGGTGGATGCTCCATCTCCAGTCATTGATATGGTGCTTGTAGTTGATACTGGCGGTCTGTTAGGTAGAGTATCCTGCTCGGTGGCCACACTTTCCTCTGAAGAGGCCTGTGTTTTCTTAAATGGGCGTCTTTGGGCGTATACCTCAGCTCACGTATACACTTCGTCCAGCTTATAGTCTATCGTATCTCTACGAAACTTTCTCAACTTCCTCTCGTGTACCTCTTTTTCATGTGCGTCTATGGTCTCATTGATATCTTTGAGTGCTTGATCTAGCTCTTCCTTCGTCATCCGTGATTCCAGGTTGGCCTTCAAGTCCTGAATCTCAGTAGCTAGTTCTTTAAGGATGTCAGATAATTCTTCTATAATTAGAAGTATAAGGTTGAGCGAACATTTATTTAAAATTGAGTACCATTTGACCATGAAGGGTTTATTGAATTTAAAAAGCATTGGTTTTAGGGCGATCCTCAATCCTCGTGGGATCCGTTTCACCCGGTGGTACTGAATAAGCGTGGAGGCATGAAGCCTCTGGTTCACCTCTTTTCTAAGAGTGTATTGCAATTACTTGAGAATTTTGCTAGTTGCGCCTGGGGCTGTTTGAAAAGCCCTGGTTTCTTTAATCAAGGAAGATATACTCGTTGCTTCTTCATCTGTGTAGCCTTTTACTTCTGCTTGATTGGCTGTTAAGTGCGATATTTCCTCAAAATTCATGGTTTTTTTGGGGTGCTGGTTACAGGTGGGGTTAATATGTAATGAACAAAGAAGTGTGTGTAACCTGCACACCACAGTCTATGAACCTTAGTGCAGGTTTACTTCAAAACAATTGGTGCAGACCTGCTGCCTGACTGACCCCTGTCAGGTCTTTAAAATAACTGAACACTCAGACACCACTTTGTACATGAGTCCCTCCAGGACATTGCAAACTGGCCTGCACCTGTTGACCAGAGTGCTACAGCTGTGCCACTCAATTGTGGCACATCATACCTCTTTTAAGAGCACATTGTAAGAAGAAGGAATGTGTGTAAATGTGTATGTATACTTGTAAAGCGCACTATTACCTGACAGGCATCTTGGCGCTGTATACCGCTGTGGAACCCGTCCTGGCTTTCCCTGTGAGATGCTCCCTACTGGGCACCCCCAAGTTGAAACCAGGCATCCCAGCGCTTTAGGGTCGTTGTGGGGATTAAGCAAGCTATTACCCAGAGTTGCAGAGTGGGACCCATGATCAGAGTAGGCACCGAGGCGAGAATTATCGAGTCCATGGACATTAAGCCCAAGACCCTGCCGCGTCGGGAATTGAACCCTGGTCCCGGCCAGACCTCTGCATCAGGGTCTGCCACTCTAACCATTGAGCCACACTTCTCCAGGAACACTGTGGCCTGCTCATTCCCAGAAGATTGAGTGAGTTTGTAACAAAAATGCAGTCAGATACCTTACACCTACACCTACACAATGCTTATCCAATAATATTTCTAGTTTATGTGCAATTGTGTTCCATATTGACCCAAAGCGCTTGTTTTTACCAAAGCTGAAACATTCAAATGCACATATTTGAATGCACTCTTGGCTATATGCTGGCAGCTGCGTGTGTGTATGCCTACTTTAATATCCCTGACAAGCCTATGATTGCTCACCATCTCTGCCACTGCTGGACAACTGCGGTAGGGGTTGGACTTGCCGCCGTTTTCTGAAAATCCTGGCAGTGATACTGTGACAGGAGAACCAAACAACCAAACCTATACATTGGGGCCCAGAACCCCAGGGCTGCTCTGTGGATCCCAAAATAGGCTATGACAATAGGTAACACCAACATTTGTGATGTCTACGAAATGTTAATAATCAGCCCACACAAGTTTCATAAAAATATTAGCAATTATGAGGTGATATATTTGGCATGTCCAAACAACACATTAATTACACCAATAGCACAACATCAAAAAAGAAAATATGGAAAAGTACATTGTTTTAGAAGTTTATGTGCCTAAGACATTGACCCTATAAACTCACATGTGAGGGACCTGAGAAATTGTTTGCCAGACAATTAGCAGCACAGCAACATGGCATCCATAGGCCGTCAAAATTAAGAAACACAGTTGTGGAATTTTTAGCAAGAGATCAAAGCTACTTCTTAGACTTTGAGTGAAGATGCAACTCAGAAAACATTTGATTTATTGTATTTTATTCGAACACCATATCACATTGACTGAATGTTCCCCTAAGAAGAATAAAGAGGGAGGACATTCAGTCAGAATTCTTCACTGTGAATTAATAGGCCACACAATATATCTTAGGTATAAAACTAAAAATTAAAATCTGGTCCCTCTATTCCATTAATAGGTTGATGAAAATGAGTGATGAGGTGTCTGACCTTAACATATAGGGCCAATTTCCAATATCATACCATAGCGCCTTTAATAATCGCAACTCCAATTTCTAATAATTTATATTATGGATTCGATTTTTTTTTTGAAGGTGATGCACAAAGGTCACAGTTATCCGCCTCTGCAGTTTTGTCTTTACTGCCTGTAGATGCAAATTCCAAAGCTAAGAGGAGCACTCCTGCCAATGAGGAAGCTCTTGATGACTAGCCAGGCACATCAGACTTAGCTGGCCAGCACCCTAGATAGACTTCAGCAGGGACCTGACTCCATTATCAAAATCAGTGCCCACAAAAACCCTACTGTGGCCCCACCCCCCAACACTTGTGGCTACCCAAGTGCTGGCTCTTGTAACAACCACAGCTGTAACATCTGCCTTCCAGCCAGCAAACACTACAACTGTAGCTACCTAGTTAGTGTCAGAGGTTGGTATGTAAAGAGATGGGGAGGGACCTTCTGAAAGGTAGGAGGCTCAGGGTGTGGCCACCATAGTCACCACCATGACTAGAGACCTCATGGGTGCCGCTATCTGTCTGAAGGATAAGGTTGGCTACAATATTGAACTCTAAGGGCCCAGAATGATATCCTGGATTTCACCTGAGTGTGCAACTCTACATTATGGGGTGGTGAGGATGGCTTTAAATAACTGATTGTTGCAGGGTCTGATTTAGCTGTCACTTTCCATGTTCAAGTACCATCAGCTGCCAGCCCTGTCCCTGAAACGTTTCCAGCTGAGAGCACCATGAAAAACAGGACCCTGCTGCCCAGAGAGCCGGCTGTCACCACCCTTCATTCACACTCAAGCCACTTCACTGGCCCTTAGGAGGAGTTGTTCATCTGGCCTGTTTCAGGAGAACACCAATGAACCTACCACCAAGATACGAAAAAAGTGATGTCCCATGTGAGCATTCAGGCCCACATTCACAAAAGTGCCACAGAACACAGCACAGCACCCAATGTTGTTGTGTTGTGTGGTAGAGAGAGCAGTAAAGCACATTATCTATAGATATTTTGCACTCTCTTCGCCTATCCCGAGTACTGGTGAACAATCAGGCTGCCGCTCACACACATTTGCACTTTGGAAAATTGTATTGGTGTGAGTCTACAATAGGTTTTGTACTGGAAAGGACCTTTCCAATACAAACACTATGCCTAAACAAGCTGTGAAACGTTTCCCACTTTGTATGCCTGCCTTCAAGTGGCATTATTCTTTGGTTTAAAACTTTGTCCACTTTTTCAGTAGATATGGTTATGCATCAATAACCGTGGGTGGTTGCACAGGAATGCCCATGTACCAGCAGTAGAAGGTTAAAGGATTACTGGGGCAGATATGGACTTTGTAGCAGTCTTCAGTCATAAATTCCACATCACCCACACAGTCAGTAGATGTCGTCTGCATAGTCCAAATGAACAGAATCATATAGAAAAGAAAGCAGTGTGCCTACTCTACGAGGACCATGCCTCCCAAACATTGGCATTCTTCTTGGCAAATCATCTTGACATAGATCTTCTTTTCATCAATACAAGAGAAGTTAATACCTTTCCTCCAAATATCCAACTGGGGCGAATTTGGTGACTGCTAGTGCTGAGCAATGTCTTGTTTAGCTACCAGATATCCAATGCCACCAATAGTCTATGGTGCATAGTGTCTAGCCAAACATTCATTATTCTAAGAAGTGCCACTTTAGGGTCCTGCTTCGCCACTACCTGCAGCGTGCATGTAATCTGTGTGTGAACTGAGAGACAGTAGGCTTTTAGAACCGGAAAAGACTAAATAACATGTGTTGAACCTGTCCCTTTTTGCAGGGTTATCCCTAAACATTTTGCCATCCTCCTGTATTTTTTCAGACCAGTGTTTCTTGGCTTTAGGACGCCGGGCACATTACCTTTGCTATGCACTGCTAAAGTGCAAGTTGTCTCTCCTTTAAACATAGTTTGATTGTGTGCTTGCACCTCTTTTGCATATTTAATTTATCTTTAAGTCCTTTGTACACTGGCATCCCATATTCCCAGGCCCTGTACATTAAATGCTACTAGTGGGCCTGCAGTGCAGCTTGCACCACCCACAGAAGTAGACTTTCATACCTGTCTCAGGCCTGCCCCTGCAGGGCCTGCATGCTCAGTTTATTGACACATTGACTTTCACATTTAAAGTTACTTGCCAAGCCTGAAATGCCCCTTTTACTGAATGAATGAATGAATAAGCTTTATTTCGATATAAAAACATATCATAAAAGCTGCATTTTATAACAAATAAAAACAATGTTTGGCGCATACAATACAGTGCAAATTTTTACATATTATACAGTAAGAGCAGAATAGTCATATGGGATTCTTTATGCAGAGGAGAAGGGGGGATAAAAGCATACTACTGTAACAACAGTTTTTTTGCAGTTCGTAACCGCCTTTTACTACATATCAGGCACCCCTAAGGGAGGCTCCAGGTAGCCCTATAGTCAGGGGTTTGTGTATGTAAAATTATAGCAAATAGGTAAATTATATTATATCAAAAACTAGCATGTGGTGAGCGCTTCATTCTTCATGTCTTTCTCTCTAACAGAATGTGTTTAGCAGTGGGGGGACACAGGGGACAAGTGTGAGGGGCAAAAGAATTTACACTCTCCCTTCTGTGATTTGCAGGGCCATTAGTGACTTGACCAGTCACAGAGGCCCCCCCCCCCGCTCTCTGCCCTTTGTTCTGCTGCACCCCTCCTGGAATTGATTCTCACTAATCCGCCACAGCTGCCTGCAGTCTGCACTACACTGTTGATTGCTGTCTGACCCTGCCCCACTTCATTGCTACCCTATCTGCCGACTGGAAGAACGAGCCCTAAGTCCAGCAGGAAGATTTGAATAAAAAGCTAGGTTTGGGGATTGGGAATACATTATTGACCTAAGTCCTTCTTTACTACTCATGCAGCAAGCACTGGTTTCCTTCCAAGCCCTTTGACTGGCATTTTCATTTTCATTTCTCATTCATTGGGTGTTTTTCATCATCTAAGTGCCAGCTCTTTGTGACGCTCCACTTTATCCACCTCATCCCACCAGTGATTGAAGTGGGTGGGTTCAGCAGGGCATAGCATGCCCCTACTTTTTAAATTAAAAAATAATATGTTCTCCTACCTAAAAGCCAAGGCCAACAGATAAGCCTCAGCCATTCTGGGATGGGCAGAGAAGGAAACAAACTCTGTCTCTATTCCTTCCTGCCCAGAGAAGACAAGGTCAATGTCCACTTCTCTCTTTTTTCCTCCCTCTCTTTCTGTCTCTGTCTTGCTCCTCACTTGCGTGATTTCAAGAGGCATCTCTTATTCTCTCTTGCCTCTCCTTTCCTTTATTTTTACCATTGTGAAATGGATCCAAATAAGAATGTAACACTCTGATTGGAAATGTTATCATTTTCTGACCTTTTTCTATTCCAAAGTGCAAACTTGGGAGGGAGAGAAAAAAAGGATCAAAATACGAAAAATAATTAAATAACGAAATAAAGCAATACAGTGTGATCGCAGACAGACAAGGTTGGTGTTATTTACACCCACACACATTAGCAGCACTTTACATAGTTTTCCAATGAAGCACTACTTTCTTTATATCTTCTTTCTTTGAACAACATTGTTTTCCCACGGTGAGGAAGTGCATCATTCCTGGAGGTAATGCAATTGACATGGGTCCCTTCCGAGCCCTGTAGACATGTCCTGAACTTTTCAGGCAAACTCACTCACTGATTTCTGAATAATGAGTGTAAAAGCGTTAAGGTAACCATGTTGTTCCTGCTTACATTTCACATGCTTTACTTATCCTAGTACTCCCTTGAATGTTTGCTTTTTACAGGATGTTATTACTTTTTTTCAGGCAGAATATTACTGTTGTCTAGTGCATCTTGCATCTTGCATTTTGCCTTGAATTGAGTCAAGGCAAAATGGGATTGTGGCCGAAGGCAGTGCAAGATTCTATCAGCAGGGCTGTATGCGGTTCGGTAGGGGGGGAGGATGTGGCACTCTGGCCAGAGCTGCCGAATTCGGAACTAGAGATTAAGGTTCAGCCTTCATGACCAGTCCACCAGACTACTCTCCTGACAAAGCACATACCCATGCTACACCTTAGAAAGCCCGATAGACCGTAGAAGCCCTGGTGTCTTAGCACCAGCAGGTGAACCCTAGTGGTGACAAGTGTGGGTTAACCTTGAAGGTCTGTCCACCACAATCCATACTGAAGTTCACCTCCAATCTTGCGGGTAGGCATATGAAGCACCACACACCAGAGCGACTGAGACTCTGTCACTGAGGTCACAAGACCCTTGAGGCCAGTCCACCTCATCCATTGGTGCCTCCATTGGCCTTTGTCAACAGTAGTAGTGAAACTCACCATGGGTCCGGCAATGCAGGATTTGCATGCAAATCAAACTAAGTTTGGAAACTAAATCTGTTTCATGCACAACTTTTAACATGTGCTGCCTACTTTTGGGACACTGGACTTATGCAGCAATAGCTGATAAAATGATGTCGCTGTGGTGACTAAATTATGCAGCAAAAATAGGCTTCAGCGTAATGAGGTACATTTTATGAGGCTTTATTATTTTGACATTATTATAAGTACTAACAGCCTCACAAAAATGTCCCCTCCTTAATACCTGTGTAATATACAAATGCAGCAGAACGTACAGGTGACCAGTAAACCTTTGCAAAGGGCCCCTCACTTTGCAGCAATATAATTCACATTTTTAAAGTAATTTTTCATTTGTTTGAGCTACAAACAATTTATTTGTGAAATCGTTAGATTGTGCAGCAGATGATATATTATGTGGCAAATATGGTACAATACAAGCACAAGGATGTGATGGACGGCACACTGAAACTTTTCAGACACTCACCCCCAGTCACAGATCTGGGTTGAATCCATCATCGTTTTTTAGTTCACTTCACCACGCCAGTTCATACCCAGCCATATGCAAAACAGTCTTGACCCTGTTCCTAATGGGAACAGTCCAGACGAACTGCCAAGCCAGGTCTTCCCTGGACCAGAAACATCCATCATCCTGAGACCGGTTTTGGGGAAACACCCCTCATCAGCCAGGCTAGCTTGAATCCAGTGGCAAAGTGAGCAAGGGACCCATGTTTGGGCAGACCCTGCAAACAAAGAAATCACAAGAAGATGATGGACGGATCGCTGAAACTTTTCAGACACTCACCCCCAGTCATAGATCTAGGTTGAATTCATCATCGTTCTTTAGCTCACTTCACCTCCCCAGTTCAGACCAAGCTATATGCAAATCAGTCTTGATCCTGTTCTTCATGGGAACAGTCCATCCTGAACTGCCAAGCCAGGTCTCCCCCTGGACCAGAAACATGCATCCTGGTCACTTTGCTATTGGATTCCAGCTAGCCTGGTTGATGAGGGGTCCCAGTATGCTTGTTTTCGGTCCAGAGATTTGCATATGGCTGGGTCTGAACAGGGGTGGCGAAGTGTGCTTAAGAATGATGATGGATTCAATCCAAATCTGTGACTTGAGGTGAGTGTCTGAAAAGTTTCAGTGCTCCGTCCATCAGCTCCTTGTGTTTGCAAATATGGTACAGCCATAATTAAGTGGAAAACATTTGCAAACTTGGATATTTAGCCATTCATGTATGAACTGCTCTTGTGGAAAAAGGGAGGGGAAGTGCTGATAACAGAAACTGCATGGTTTGGAGACAAATGAATAGTGATTCCACTTTTAAACGTATTTGGCATATTCTGTGACTAGAAACATATCCCACTTAGTGAATGTACTTTAATTGCAGTAACTCTTATTAACCTTAAATAGACATGTGTATTCATTGGTTGAATTAAATAATGTAATAAACTGTAACTGGTCAGTGAAATGTCAAACAAATACTAAAAATAAGGAGGTTTTGCTCTTTCTGGCCACACCATCGAATCCTTCCACAGAACCAAATCTCATGTTATTCTCAGCCCACAGTTCTCCGACTTTTTTCCTCTCTTCAACCATTGCTTCCTACTTATTGTGTTTTGAATGTCGAGGCCTCACAAAATGAAGTATCATCAGAGCCTGATTGTGGGACTAAGCACGGCAGTCGCAGATCACAGTTGGCTCAGGTGGGAGATGGGGCTTGAAATTAAGAATCAAATTCAAATTCAAAAACTTTATTCGATCATTAGTTGATAATAATCATAAAAGTACATACATACAGCATAAAATACACAAAAATACAGCTTATTTAGGACATATTCATGGGTCAAAGGACATATTATTTCTCAGGTGTACCGATTTTAAAATATATACAGCAGTAAAAAAGCAAATATCATGCGAATCAAGACCAAATAAAAGCCTCATGGCAGATTCAATAGTGGATACATTATATTTTTTAAAAAGTGGTTTCAAATAGGTTTTACGCAGATGAAGATAAAAGGGGCATAACAATAAAAAGTGCTCCGAGCTTTGCTTTGTGATCCCATCACATGGACAGGGGGCAATAGTGTGAGTCTTAATATATGGATACGCAACAAGCAAATGAACGGTCCCCATCCGCAATCTTGTCAATACATATTGATGAGAACGAATGGTAACCAATTTAAGGTATCCTGCGAATCCCGGATCTACCATATTATATCTATCATAAAAAACATGTGTAGAATACTGGGAAGTAGCAGCCTTACGCTTCACAGCACTGGCCCTTAAGAATACATATTTAAGCTCTTTCTTGGGGATGTCTATAACACAGGGTGGGTTTTCACGCACACTTAAGTTAAAAACATCTTTAAATACATGAATGATATAATTGAGCCAGGGGATACGGGAACATTTGTCCAAGTGGAGACAGTCTAAAATGATCTTTTTTGTGAACCCCGTCTGCTCCTTGATCCAGATAGATCTCCACACTAGAAGAGGTCTTAGATTGATTAGGTCGGAAAGATGATCCAGACCAACCTCCCGATGGATCAGATTAGTTGATGCAGAGGATGGTAGACACAAAAGCTTTTTAAGAAATTTATTTTCCTCCACCTGGAGCACATTATGATTACAGTGGCCCCAAACACCTGAACCATAAAGGGCCAGGGCAACACATTTATGGCGATATAGGTACAACATATCGGGTATCCGCCTGGAGCCTAACTTTGATGCAAACTTGAATATACCAAAAGAACACTTGCCCATTTTAGCTCTTACATTAATCATTTCAGAGGCCCACATCCCTCCGCTATTAAAAGTGATACCTAAGTAGCAAAATTTATCAACCACTTGTATTGTATGATCCATAACTGTAAAAGGTCTTAGATTTTTAACTTTCTTGCCGCAGGCCAAAATAAAAGTTTTTGAATTATTAATTTTTAATTTTCTCCCTTTAATAAAATCCACAAATTTGTCCATGAGTTTCTGCAGCCCAAGGGGGGTTCTCAAAAGTAGGACCGCGTCATCTGCGTAAAGCAGTATTGGAATGGGCATACCATCTGCGGTTGGTGCGTCGGCATTGACTGCACGTAGTTCAGACTCAATAGCGTTAATAAAAAGGGAGAAAAGGAGGGGGGCAAGGACACATCCCTGCCTAATACCGCAGCCTACCGGGATATTCAGGGAACACTCACCTAATTGCCCATAGCGTATCTTTGCCGATAGGTTCCTATACAATTCGGCCAGGAAGTAAATGATTTCCCGTGGGGCTCCCATATCCAGTAAAGTTGACCACAACAGACCATGGTTAACCAGGTCAAAGGCACTGGAAAGGTCGGCAAAGCAAAGAAACAGTGAGCCTTGCTTGGCACGAGTATATTTGCCTATGATAAGGTCCAAATTTATACACTGTTCTATCGTGCCTAACCCCTTACGGAATCCGAACTGGGATTAAGAATCAAGGACTGCATAGGGCACTGCCATGTGCCATTTCACTGATGAAGCCTAGTAAAGGTACCAGATGACACCTTATCAGGAAAAATGCTATTTTGCAGTCCCCAACTTTCCTTAAGCACAATAATGCATTCTGGGGAATGTAGTCTTGCATTACATTAGCTTAACCAAGTGGACTAATGCACCTGAAAGCCATCTCAGGAAATGGAAAAGCCCATGACTTGACAGCAGTGTCTCTAATGTTAGCATAGGACTCCATAATATCTTCAAAGGTAAGCCATGCTTATTCAGGCAATACCACTCTGAACCCAGATAGAAATATGAGGGCCTTTTTTGCAGGCACACCATGTGTAAACCAAGTGCCCCATTATCAAGTCTGTACCATTAATGGCCTGACAATGTTCCCAATTTAAAACTTCATTTTACCACTGAGGCCTATTGTGCTTGTGTGTGTGATTCACAAAAATTGCAAGAGATTTACTCACAGTATTGCACTAACATTTTAAATTTGAGTAGCCCTTATGACCCCGGTGCACCACTTGGTGCCCCGTCCACCTTTAGAAATCTCAGGCCTGATAGGGCATCTGCTTGATAAAACATGTGGCAATTACTTAAGCACCACATGCCCTCCGTGCTGGTTCTTTGTGTTTGTCTGTGACAGCTGTGGGCCTTTTTGAATTAGGGACACTCGAGTGGGCTTTCATAGAAAAACTATGCCTTTGAGGACTGTACAAATTAGATTTTAAGCAGAGTGACTCAAAATGTTAATGCCCCAAGTGGACAAGAATCATAGATAAGGTCATCAGCCAGTCGTGACTCTTTGGCCAGCAGCTCTTCGCATTCTGATACTTGTAGTTTTATGTTTTCTACTATAGGCATCGACTTTGAAATCCAGGCATGCAAAGTACAGTGGCCAAAAACCAGAATGACCTGATGGGCCTATATTTGACATGAGGCCAATTGGCAGCTAGGAGCCTAACAGCTCTTGGCATGATTCTGGGTCCAAGATGACAGAGGGATGATGGCTCTCAAAGAATGCAATCTGTGGAATGCACTTGTTAACAAGTGGGGCCAGTATGAATTCTTCTGGAGTGCATATCAGGGTGCAGACTAAGCAGAGGGTTGTAATTTCTGTACACATCACTGGTGAGGCCTCATCTGCAGTATTGGTCCCAGTCATGCAGGTCACCTCTAAAAAACAATGCAAAATTATCAACTGACCAGTCAGGGACATAATCAGACACCTTCATTCAGGGGGACAAACATGTGTAAGAATCAATAAAACAATGAGGAAACAGGCCTTCCACATCCACACCCTCAGGATCTGTAAATACATCTCTGTATCCATCAGGACCACCCCAAGGATGCTCCAAGTTAGGATGGAGCTGAAGATGCATGTTTTTAAATAGCACTTACATTACAACACAGCGAACAGACCACCACCCATTGCAGGACCCAGGAGGTCCCACCCAGATCCACTTTCTGGTTGGATCTCTGCCTTTGACCATGTATACCATTCCTTTGCCTTTCAATTACGTGTGCACTTTACAAATACCGTCAATGCGAACGTGATGTCAATGTGTTCAAGCAACAAGTAGTGCCCGTGGAGGCTCAATATTCTTCCATACTGGGGGAGGGTACATGGGGGGAGGTATGAATGAGAAACAGCAGAAGCTGACATTCTTATTGTTGTCTGAAAATTGCGGGAGATCAGGAATACATGAGGTACTTTCCAAACCATAATGCACTTGCAAACATGATGCCCCCACCTGAAGTCAGCGATCTTTATTTGCTTGGTGCATGAAGATGCAAGATTCATATTCATGTTTTTTCACATTTGGTCTAATTACTATGTGAATGTAAATAAAAAAAAAGGCCTACTTGCAAACTGTGACTACATGCCCGCCTTTCTCAATGTTTCACTTCAAAACTATGTGATTGTATTTGTTTAACGAGTGTACCTTCTCACACAATGGGCGATTTGTATAGTGCCACTGGAAAGTCCAGAAGGTTGTCCCTGTCCCCCCCAGAATTTTGGTGTCTCCTATGCCACTGCCTGACAGAGGGGCGCTTTCATCCTGCTTTCCTTCGTGGGCAGCCAGACCCTGGTCCTTTGAACCAAAAGAAGTTATGCTTCAATAGCACTTGCACTGCACAGTCACAAGCAGCTGCCTTTCACTGTTGGCACGAAAGACCCAGTGATGCCTCCCAGCAACGCTGTGCAGTGGGTGTGCCCCCTCCACTGTGTTGGCACATGTTTTGGGGGCATTTTGACGAGTGAAGGCATTCGGATCTCCTCACTGGTACTCCAGAGAAGCCTCGGAGGTTCCCAAGGTGTGCATGACCTTATTACTATGAATAGGCACGCATATGCTCCTGGGCCCTTATTTATGAGGCCTTGCGTCAGTTTTGCGCCGCCGGTGCGTCACTTTTTGTGACACACCAGTGGCGTACAAAATACGCCTTGTTGCGCCATATTTAAAAAGTGACGCATCTAGGTAGATGCATCACTTTTTAAACCCCTGCGCCACATTATACCTGCGTCAGGTATAATGTATGCAGTGGGGGCGTTCCCCCGCAAAAAGCCTCGTAATAGTGACGCAGTGAAATCTATGAGATTTCACTGCGTCACTTTTAGGATGCTGTTGCGTCAAAATCTTGCGCCTGCCTCACAGCAGGCATAAGACTGACGCAAGCCCTTTCACAAGGGGCTTTCCCCATGTGAAAGGACGATTTGCTGGAGTTGCGTCACTTTTGTGACACACTCCAGCAATGCGCCACTTTTGCGCTTACAGATGTGTCAGAAATACTGACGTATCTGTAAGTCCTTGCGACATGATGCGTCATACATTAAATATGACGCATCATTGGTGTCGCAAGGAGAGAGCAGTGAAAAGTGACGCATCGCTGTTTTCACGCAGCGATGCGTCACTTTTCATAAATGAGGCCCCTGCTGTCTCTGCCTGGATCATAAAATACACTTGTTGCCATGGAGAATCTCCCAAACCTACCGTAATCCTGTGAATAGAAGCGCAGTGGTGTTGGGTCCTACGTTCTGTGATTATATGGGGATATCAGGTGGTGACCTCCAAAACAATACTGCACAACCTGCAATATTGTATGGTTATTGTGGGGATATTTGATGATTTATGTACTAGAGTGAGTTTTGGTGATTTATTAGTTTTATCACTAATCTAACCTGCTTTACAGTATTTATGCTCAAGACTATTCGTGTGTGTTATTACTGTAACCAAACTGCTGCATTTCATGCTCTGCAGTTCTGAAATATATAATTTTTGCCTTGCATTGTCAGGATAACTAGTATTATTTCAGGATGTACATTGTATGCACAGTGATGGTGATTTTGTGACGTGTGCAACATGTAAGTCTTTATTTTATTACGCTAACTGTGATGTTTTGATAGTTGTCCAATAGGAAAAGTAATTATTGGTTCCTGATGTTTTGGTCTGTGTTTAAATAAATAGAGAATTTCTTTTTATATAATACTTTGTGAATTCTCTTTTGTGGTCTATTCATTGTGTCACTGGTGTGAGTGCATTCCACAAACGCTTTACACATTGCCTCTGGGATAAGCCTGACTGCTCGTGCCAAGCTACCAAGGGGATGAGCAGGGATTATCTTGGGTGTGTAACTCCCTTACCCTGACTAGAGTGGTGGGTTCTCCCTGGCTTAGGTGCACACGCTAGCCAACCAGAATCCGCATTTTTAAGAGCATGGTAGAAGGATCCCATGAGGTTGTGTGTGCAACTAGGTGAGCTCGCATGCCCCATATTCCAGAGCATTACTGGACTATAATATATGGTGAAAATAGGAACATTGAATGAGCTGGTGATCCCAAAAATCAGCATCATCTAGTGATCCCCAATCAGACGTCCAACTTTCTGTGAGCTTTAGGAGAGTGTCTGGGTCATTAAGGAGAAGTGATCTGTATAGTCAGAAAATTCTCTGGTGCCCTAAAAGACCAGCATACCTAAACAAACAAATGATCTCCCACCAACCAACCAAACTCCTGCGATCCCCCTCCATATTCCTCGCAGACACCCCCTGGATCAGCTGATCCAACAACTCAGGACACTTTTTTTCTGTCACTCAAAAGCCAAAGCGTGTAACAACCTTCCCCATCATCTCAGGAATGCTGTATTGCTCCAGGAATTCAGAAAAGGACTCAACATGTGATGGTTCGAATTAACAGAGCACTGCGAAGCAACTAACAACTCCAGCACCTTGAGATCCTCATGGAGGATTTGCTGTGCTTTATAAATGGGGGTTGATTGATTGATGACATGTTATTATAATTAAAAAATACTGTTTCTGTTCTTGTCATAGTAAAATAATTAAAGTGGATCTAACATGATTTAAAAAATATTTTATTTTTTATGTTATTTTGTTTCATAACACAGTTATCAAAGGTGCGCTAACTTGCACCAAAAAACATAAACAGTGCTGAGCTGGTAAATATCAATTTGGTGTAATCAGGCTCCATTCTCATCAGTTTGTACAACACATACAGTCTAAAGGTAGACAATAATGCACAGTTTGGACTGGTTTGCAGGGACCACATAAAAACATCTACCAAATCAAGGTTGTAATACTGTATCCAACTTCCCCATAGCTTATAAAACTCACGCAGACACCCCCTACTTTTGTAAGTCACCTTCTCAACCACCATATATTGTTCCATTTCAGTCCTCCATTCATCTAACACGAGTTAGAAGTCCTAACTTTAGGACTCCTAAACTGAGAAAAATCCAAATTTCAAGACTTTCGGTATTCACAGAAGGCATTTAGGAGTCCTAAAGTTAGGAGTCCTAACTTTACTATTTCTAAATTGAGAAAAATCAAAATTTTAAGACTTTCGGTATTCACAGAAGTCATTTAGGAGTCTTAAAGTTAGGAGTCCTAACTTCTGTGAATACCAAAAATGAGTAAGTGTCTTCTGTGAATACCAAAATGAGTAAGTGCCTTCTGTGAATACCAAAATGATAGTAAGTTTAGGATTTTGTCTTAAGTTAGTTCTGTGAATCGGGCCCTATGTTTCAGTACTTATGAAGAGGAGGAGAGAATATAGGGGCACATTATCATCAACGGCGTTACAGTTATCATCGGGGTAGCGACAGAAAACTTCCACTAAAGCAGCAAGAATGTGCTTGTTAATATGCCCTTGAGAATTCCAATAGAAGCCCATGTCTGACACCAGAACATGGGGATTCTCAAGGGCATATTATCAAGCCCATTATGGCTGCTTTAGCAGACGTTTTCTGCCGCTAAACCAACGATCATTTTTAATGCAGTTCATGATAATATGCCCCTAATTTGGTAGATTTATGATTTTGGAGGCATGTGCTTCTGCTGAACTATCACTGAGAGGCCAAGCCCTGGTGGTGGACACCTCTAAGAGAGCTGAAGTTGCCTCTAGGTTTTCAGGTTGTATTGTGGGAGGACTCAAGTGATGGGAGAGATGTTAGTCCTCAATCTCTTGCCAGTTGCAAGTGGCAGAGTTGTAATGTAATGTAAAAAAATTCTTGTAGAGCGCGGCTTACACCGGACGGTTTCTTGGCGCTGGGGGGGATGGCATGGAGGGAAGGTGATGAGTGCTTATATGTAAATGCTTGCGTTTTTTTAGTTAACTCATGCTAAATATGAGCTGATCACAATATTGGTGGAAGAAACAGCAGGGGTGATGCAGTGACCTATGAGACCCTGTGGTGTCAACAGACAAAGAGAATAAGCTGTCAGATCTCAACAGGATACAGCTTTCAAACGATTCCCACCTGCCCTGGGCCGTCAGTAACTGTGCTGTAAACTGTGGCGGCAGGAGCAGGTAGGAAGCTTTTGTGGATTCATGTGTGAATCATGTGGGGAGGAAGCCTCTCAGATGGCTGCTTCATCTTGCAATTGGCGAGGGATTGCAATGAATTAATTCTGATTTGCAATGACGTGTGATTTGCAATGCGAATTCGCGCATTGTGAATTTACACTTTAGGCCATTTTAGCAAGGGCATTATCGCCGCTTTAGCTGGACTTTTTCCCGCTAAAGCGGCGATATTTTTATCGTCCTATCAGCAAGCTGTCCCTAACAGCAGTTTGCTTCAGCTTTTAGGCGATAGCGACCGGTTTGGGTCCTGCTTTGCATGTCAGCGGTATTTATCGCTAATGACATGCAAAGTGGGCGTACCCAAACTGTTAGCGACTAAAAGTATATGCTAACACAGCTATCGCCTATTAGCAACGCAGGCTTAGCGATAAAAAAGTCGCACTAACAGCGATTATCTCTAGAATCTAAAGCCTGCTAATAGGATGATTACCTGTTTATTCAATGGGAGGTGGATTGTCAGGTTAAGCTCCCATTGGCGTTAATGCGTGAATATCGCTGGATTTCCAGCGATATTCGCACATTTTGCCGCTATCGCTGAATAGCACAATGGAGAAAACCATTGCTAATAGCATTTTTTCTCCGCTAACAAACATATCCAGCGATAGGCAGCGTTAAAAAAAACACACTAAGCGCGTTTTGCGATAAATATAACACAATTCCTTGCTAATATGCCCCTTTGTGTTTCTAAAGTGAGATTCACTGTCTTTGCAAATCCAGAGCACTTTTGTGGCACTGGTCACATGGTGGGTAAAAGGTCCAGTCAGGATTTTTTTTGTATAAAAAAAGTAGGAGAGAACACTACACTTTATTTTTCAATACAGTAATCACAGATAAAATATAGATATACATAAGAAACATACAGAACTGCGACAAAAACTAAATACCATAGACGTTGGAGCCCTCCCTAATTGTATACTCTAATTTTATTTTGTCACCAGACATGCAAATCTAGATTCTGAAATCAAAGTAACACGCCCATCTTGTGGGCGGTATAAGTATTAAAAAATGCAGTCATTGTATAAGACATTTCAGTGTTCAAATGGAGAGGGTGATAGCAACCCTACAAAATTGTAGATGAAAAATATATCTGCTTTGATACATTGGGCCTCATTCCATGTACTGGTCAAGGTGAAAATTGGCGCAGTCATCTTGACTCAGGTTTTTTCCTCTGTGTGCACGTTACAGGATTTTTGCACAAAAAGAGAACTGATGGAGTATGCAAATAGTCAGATGCTCATCTACAAGCCCGCCGCACCGCCAGTGCGCCATCCCTCATGTGATAAAAAGTGACGCACCGGCGTCGCAAGTGGTCCACAAAAAAGTCCCAGTGTTAATTCCTCAGAAGTTGCTAGTAGCACTGCAGAAGGTCTTTGTGTTGAATACCATGTACGTGCAGGGGCATATTTATGAAAATTGTGGCACAGGGCAGCACAGCAAGTCCTCTTGCTGCATTGCAGTGTGTCACAGGGAAGGGACATGAATGCATTGTATCTAAGGCAGTGGCGGCTGTCAGGGAACTGGGGTGGTGAGGTTTGAAAGAAAAAAACAACAAAAAAAAGTTACCTGCACCCGGGCTCCCCTAAGCCAACCACAACAATGTAGTACCGCGATTGGTCTGAACGCCGTAATTTGCCACTCAGATAGGGATTGGGGGCCTGGGCATGTGCCCCACCAGGCTAAACATGCTAACTGAAAAAAAAGGAAGATTCCCTTGGAAAAGAGCTAAGCAGAGGTTGTGGTACCAACCTTACAATGTCACAAGTACATACAACAGAAACATGTAGATAATTAAAATTGCATTTATTTTTAAAAAACTTAAAAACACAATAGAGAGTTTAACTAATCTAGATCCCTAGTCTTAAAACACAATTGAAATAATACACACAATTGCGACCTGCACAATTAAAAAGACAGAACAAGTACAACATTAATTTGTTGAATACAGTTTGTATATTCTGGCTCCGTTATAGAGACACCGGTATTGTATTGCTATAGTATCAGCATATCAATTTTGGTGTTGGAGGCTTGAATTATACCAATTTATGTGTCGACGCATTTCGGTGGGTTCACTTGGTCATTACCACCTTTATCAAGACCAAAAATGTTTTGCTGTCACAAGCAGGGGTTAAATGCCATTGCCCCTAAAAAAATGATGGGGATTACTTGGCTTGGTAGAGAGTTTGTTTTTGATCCCAGCGTTGATTTCTACTTAGGGTTTCATTATTCTATTGTTGCCTGTTGTCTGGCCTGTTTGCCCCTGATCTAAGGCATCTGGCTGATTCCTATAATTTTCCCCAGCATTGACGCCCTTTTGCCAGCCATGCGCCAACATAGGCACCCTCGCGCCATGGTGAAAGGAGGTCTGCTTTGCATGCAGGATTGTTTTTTTTAATATAGGTTTTTATATTAGTTTTCATAACCGAGTTCACATCAATGCACAGACAACATACGTGTCGTCATTTAACAGGCAACAACTGCTGACACATATCACAGTAGCGTTGTAGTAAGGATGAAGAAAATAGGATAATAAAGTTTAGAACTACAATATTACAGTCTGCAGGGTCCACTAGTCTGAGTGCAAGCGATTACCATGTGTAATATACAACCACCATATTCTTTTTAAATCAATACTCATAGAGATTATTATTTTTGGACCTAGACAGAACAACATACAATCATTAATTGTACACACTATTGCCTTTTTTTGTCACTAAATATTGCGCATATAGACCCCAGAAACTTTTTGGGTGACTTTTGGGGGGCATCAGCTCATTATAAACATCTGACTGGGTATTACAGTAGAGCATATCCTGCTCGCATTCTGTCACTGCAGGTATGGGACCGTGCATCCAGCGCATTGCAATCCTGCGCTTAGCTAATAGTAGACCCACAGAGACTAATTTCCTGACTTTCTTATTCAGAGGCATTGTGTGCTCCAAGAGCGCTAGTAGGGGATCAGGAGAGAGGGATTGATCTACAATATAATTCAATGTATAAAAAATTTGCTTCCAAAATTCCGCCACTGGTGGGCACAACCATGCCACATGCAAAAAATCTGCCTCTGCCTCCCAACTTCGTTCACAGCAATCTGTGTCCCTAAGCCCATATCAAAATAATCTCTTCGGTGTATAGTTTACCCTATTGAGATACTTGAAATGGGCTGGTCTGTGCCTTCCATTAAGTGAGATCCTTTGCGTAGCTTCACAGCAGTAAGGCCAGATGTAATCAGTGAGGCCTACCCCAATATCATTTTGCCACTCCAACCTAGCTTTGGTGTATTGCGTATGCTTAAATGCTTGTAAAGTGACATAAACTTTCGAGACTAGCTTGATGGGGGACTCTAAACGTAGCACTAGCAAGAGAGCAGGTAACTCCGGAGGTTCTTGTAGCTCGTCTCCAAGTAATGCCTTCAGTGCATGGCGAACTCTGAAAAAATGAAATTGTGTAAGAGGGATACGGTCGTATATGCCCTCCGCTGCCTCCTCCCAGGTGCGTATTCTTCCTTCCTCAAACAAATTTCCCATCACGTGTATCCGCAGGGCTCTCAGCGAGTGGAATGCACATCTTTCTGTACTAATACTAAGCACCCTTCCACAGGCATAAGCGGGGAGTACAATAAGGCACCTGCCTGTTTTCTTAGCAAGACGTGTCAGGAGTGTACGGTACAGTTAAATGAATCCAGCACACTTCAGCACCTAAATATACAACGAGGGAGGGAATCAGGGCTTGCAGATGGGGTAGACTGTGTGGGCCGTGGATCCAATTGTGAGTGTGCGAAGTTTGCGCCACCCTGTAATATAGCTCCAGATCCAGTGCCCCACGCAGATTTTTACCAGCCCAAGCCAATTTACACATCAGGGTCCGTATTGTTTAAAAAAAAGTGTTGGGGTACGACAACCGGGATATTAACGAAGAGAAAAAGGAATCAGGGAAGTATTATCATTTTCATCAAGGACACACATACCCACTAGTGAGAGAGGAAGACAAATCCACCTTTCTATGTCTTCCTCCAATTTAGCAATGGCTCTGCCATAATTTGCCCCGAGTACTTGTTCTGCATCAGAGTGGACCAGTATACCCAGATATCTAACTGGATCCAATGTCCATTGAAGGGGATAGTCTAAAGCCATCTACATTGTGACAGGGGTTAATGGAAAGATTATAGATTTATCCTAGTTAATTTTAAGACCTGAAATGCCTCCAAATCGCAACACCTCTTGTGTAACTGAAGAAACATTAGGCCCGGATCCAGTAAATACAATAGCATTTCGTCCGCATAAGCAGAGACAATGAGATTGTAGCTGGGGAAACGTATGGAAAGGGGCGACCACTCGGTCCCCCCGAACGTATGATTGGGTGCCCGATCCTCCCGGGAAACCATTTTGGGCGGGGGGCGTGTCTCGGCTGGTATGCCCGAAGCGCGCCTTTTCCCGCCCAGGAGGGGTTGTCCTAGACACCTACACCGATGACCACGCCCAGTAGGCGTACCGGAGGAGGGTACACGCCCTCCCGCAGAAGAATAAATTGAGCGGGAATCCGAAGAAGCGTCCTCTTGTTCCTGTGCTCTGAAGGCTGCACCCACTCGTTGCTCGTGAGCCCTCGACGGAACAAGCAGCAATTTTGAGAACTTATAATTCTTGTGTTTCTCTTTCAGTTACTCGAAGGCGAAGAGTCCAGGACCGTGTTGATCGTCTAGGAGCGGATAATCGAAACCATGGCTGGCAAGAAAGCAGGAAAGGGTTCCGAGACGGATAAGGTGCTACGCATGTTGGTGAACCGGGTGGCTGGCATGGAGCGGAAACTCGGTCAAGTCCCATCGATCGGTCGAGGTTTGGCGGAGGTCAAACAACAACTGGCTGCGCTGAGCAATCCTGGTAACTCTAAGAAGGTAATAGGCCTGGCCTTGCCGGGAATCATTCCCGAGGGTAGAGGGAAGCGGGTCAAGAGGAGGACGGTTTCAGGGGAGGTTCCGGTCCCAGAGGTTCCGGTCCCAGAGGTACCCCCGGCCACCCCTGTCACACCGGCAGACAACCCGGTACCAATTCCAGACGCGGGTCAACCGATCCCGGTAGTGATTACCCCCACTAATGATGAAGATATGCCTCCTGAATTGGCCACCCAGTTGGCCGCATGGCTCAATAAAAAGGCAGGGGGGGCCAAGGCGCCCGGAGACACGGCCGAAGAGGCCAAGCTACCAATCCAGCAATTGCAGCAGTCGCGAAATGCCGCAAAGGCGAATCTTACTCTTGTTTCCCCACAGGTGACACTGGTAGGACCGGCAGTTGGTCTCGAAAAAACGGCGGGAACAACGACCAAACCGGGTAAGCTCGCTTTGCCAGTGGCGGGGGAGGGCTCATTACCCTCAAGGCGGGAGAGGGTGGCACAGCACATCCCTATGGCCACAAAAGAGTTAATATGGGGAAACAAGTATGTCAATATGTTTTCATTATTAACTGACCATCGCGAGATGGAATATGCTAAAACCCAGAAAGATTTGTGGCACCCGAGCGTGTGGCGCGCCAAGATGGTGGAATTCAGGGTGGATGAAACGATAACGAATTGGGCAAAGGCCTTTGCAATCTTTACTGCAGTTATGGGGGAACGTAAACCCGAGGTGTTAACTGAACTGTCTTGCTATCAAACTCGTATTATGGATTTTTATGCAATGTATGAGGGAGAGGAATGGAAAGGTTATGACATGAAATTCCGAAAAGCGAAAGAATATGATGCCTCTCTGACATGGGACTGCCTCGACTCAGTCTCATGGCATAAGCAGCTCCTGCCGGGGGCGGCAGGTACATCCTCGCCGGGCGGGAGTGGGGGGGGCCTTCCGCCAAAAGCCCGTGGTGCCCTTTCGAGCAGGCGCCGGTATCGATCACCAGCCGAAAACCGGCGGGAATGGCGGCAAGCGGGGGGTCTGTTGGGGCTTCAATCGAGGCAACTGTAAAAGACCGCAAGGAACATGTAGGTTCAAGCATGTGTGTGCGGGCTGTGGGAATTCCTCACACCCGGAGAGTTCATGTAGATCAAAAAATAACGGGGCGGGAGGAAAGGGATGGTCCAAGCAGGAGTAAGGTAGAGCGTTGTGACCAATTGCCTACACCCGTTGATCTCATGGCTATGACTCCTTGGTTAAACAAATACCCTGATCATGTCTCCGCTGGGGTGTTGAGGAAGGGATTCTTGCATGGCTTCCACATCCCGGCGGGGGATTTTTGAGGGGAACTCCTTTTGTAAAAACCAGTTATCGGCGCAACATAATCCACGTGTGGTAGAGAGAAAAATTGCAAAGGAAGTCAGCTTAGGGCGAGTGGCAGGGCCTTTTCATCGCCCACCAGTGGCGGATTTCATCTGTTCCCCATTAGGGGTTGTCCTGAAGAAAGACCCAGGGGAGTTTAGACTTATTCATAACCTGTCTGCTCCAAGGGGTTCCTCGGTGAACGAGGCCATTGGCCCAGAAGTGATGAGCCCGTGGCCATGCTGAATCGCCTGGGCCCCGGGGCGCTGATGGTGAAATCAGATATCGAGTCGGCGTTCCGGTTGCTCCCGGTACACCCGCAGGATCAGCATTTGCTGGGTTTTGCATTCCAAGGGAGTTATTACATGGATAAATGCATGCCTATGGGTTGCTCCATTTCTTGTGCCTATTTCGAAATGTTCAGTTGTTTTTTAGAGTGGGCATTCACCGAGGCCACAGGGCATAGGTATGTTATGCATTATCTTGATGACTTCCTGTTTTTGGGAGCAGCCGGCGATACGAAATGTGCGCAGGCGCTGCACGACTTCTGCATCTTCATGAGGGAGTTTGGAGTCCCATTGGCACCAGGTAAGACGGTTGGGCCATCTACTTCACTGGAGTTTCTAGGAATTGAGCTTGATTCTGTGGAGGGATGTTTCCGTTTGCCGTTGGGAAAGGTGGCCAAATTTAGGGCTTCCTTGAAACTATGCCTTGGTAAGGAGAAAGTGACCCTGCACCAGTTACAGCAAGCAGTGGGTCAGCTTAACTTTGCCTTGAGAGTGATACCAATGGCCCGCCCCTTCTCACGCTCTATTGCACAAGCTATGGTTGGTCTCAAAGAAGGACACCACCGTACGAGACTGTCTGCAGAGGTTCGCCAGGATATGCGCATTTGGTTGGCATTTCTGGCGGACTTCAACGGCCGAGTAGTGTGGAACAAGCCGCCAGCGTCTTCAGATGAGCTAGGTCTGTGGACTGACTCGGCGGGGAGCGTGGGATTTGGCGCCATTTTTGGTAATCGATGGTCGGCGCAAACATGGCTGACGTGGTGGCACTCCAGTGGTCTCACAAGTAACAATGGGTTCCTGGAGCTATTCCCCATTTTGGTTGCTCTGATGGCATGGACAGACGATTTCAGAGACCGTTCAGTGGTGTTTTGGTCTCATAATATGACTGTTGTCGAATGCATTAACCAACAAGCAGCACGCTACAAATGGATCTTGAGATTGTTGAAAGAGGTTGTGCTGCTTTGCATGAGACTGAATGTACAGTTCAAGGCGAAACATGTGCCGGGCGTACTGAATCATGCAGATGATGCACTCTCTCGTTCACATATGCAGGCGTTCAGGGGTTATCTACCTACAGCGGACCTAGTGGCGGCACCATTCCCCGAAGCACTTTGGCTAATCGGTGCCCCGGATTACAAGACCTCGTGGCAGCAAGCTTAGCTCCCAGGACAAGGCAGGCATACGAAGGAGCGTTTCGTTCCTATTGCACATTTTTGGGTCCGACAGGGAATAAGAACTGGGGTCAGGAGGAATCCTTCCTGGGGTTCCTGGTAGCACTGCCCAGGGAAGGCGGATCAGCGGCAACTGCCAATAGGCATAGGGCGGCCATTTCATTCATGGCGCAGGTGCATGGCATAGAAGAACCAATGGGTTCCTTTTTGGTGAAAAAAGCCCTTCGCGGCTGGCAGCGCCTCGAGGGTCGCAAGCAAGATGAAAGGCGCCCGATTGGCTTACATAGGTTGTCTCTACTCATAGCGAAACTAGACGAGACATGCTCCTCCCAATTCGAAGCAGTTCTGTTCCGGGCAGCTTTCCCATTAGCTTTCCACGGGGCTATGCGGGTGAGCGAACTGGTCGCAAGGAATAAGAAAGACGTTGAGGGAGGTTTGTGCAGGGATCACGTCCAAATTAGGGGTGATTCGATGGTGGTCACGATAGCCAGATCCAAGACCAACCAAGGGGCTATGGGAAATAGTGTTGTTTTGCAGCGCGCGCGAGGGTCCCCCACGTGCCCGATAATGTGCATAGAGGAATACTTGGCACTGAGGGCGGCTACATGGGATGGGAGTTTGCTGAGGCACAAGGATGGCACCCCACTGACAAGGTTTCAGTTCCAGAGGGTGCTAGCACTGACAATCGCTGTGGCGGGCATGGACCCGTGCGATTTTGGGACCCACTCCTTTAGGATAGGGGCTGCTACTGAGGCTACAGCCAGGGGTCAGAGTGCGGACGAAGTGAAACAGTAGGGGCGATGGTCCTCGAATTGCTTCAAAAGGTATGTGCGGTTGCACATGTTGTAAAGATCAATAGACATGCACTCACGCTTCTTGTCTTTTGTTTTAATTACAGTTTCGCAAGCCTGTCACGCGGGGCGGAATTTGCAGTCGACCCAGTACCAGGAGACCAGCGGTCATGGATCACCGTCTAGAGAGAGAGTGGTATGGGTCGTGGGCCACTCATACGTGAGGCGCGCCGGGGACGTATTCAAAGCAGGTGACGCGACTCGCGCAGCTGGGGAATACGGGTACAGAGTGGCCTTCCATGGGAAGGGCGGGCTCTGTTTTGACCAATTCGAGTCATTTGTTGAGGGTCTCTTAGGGCGGCAAAGGTCACCGCCATCTGTAGTCATAGTACACCTGGGGGGCAATGACTTGGTGGCACTGGGTAGACGAGTGTTGTTTGAACAAGTTTTGTCTGCTGTTAGCTGGTTGGCGAAAAGAATCCCGGGGTGCACGATTGCCTGGTCCCACATAATTCCCAGGAAGGTATAGCGGGGGGGCCTTTCGGTGTCAGCACTGAACCATTTGGTGAAGAGGGTAAACAATAAAATTGGTAGACTGTTTTGTTCTGCGCAGTTGCATAGCATTCCTCATGGGTGTATTCGGGGTGATCACATGTTTTTGAATGATGGGGTTCACCTGTCCCGGGAGGGGAATGATTTACTCATAGGAGACTTTATAGCATGGCTAGGGGGTTTGAGGAAGCATGACCTTTAGGAGGATTTGGGGGGGCCGGATAGTCGGTCAACTATCCGGCCTGTGGCGGTAAGGTCATGATCGGTGAGCAGTAATTTCAAGGTCCTTGGAGGGGGGCGCCACCCAGAATGGATGGGAGCGCCCGGGGGAGGCGGCCATTGGCCCCTCCCATGGGGAGGCGGCACCCACTAAGGATGGGTCGCCTAAGGGGAGACGGCCATAGGCCCCTCCCAGGGGAGGAGGCAGCTATATGCCCCTCCTACTAATTTCCCGGGGGCCGGATATCCGCGACGGTGGATAGAGAGTGTGGGGATGGGGGGGAGTCCACGCTGTCCTTCCTACAGATACCTCACACGGGAACTCGGACGACCTTTAAAATGGCGTCGAGTGAAAAGGGGGCACCCACCACGACAAGGGAAATTACAGTTGGCAATGAGGGTAGAGTCCTCTGCGCATGCGCCACTCACACCGTGAGGGCGAGAGTTTTGGTAGTAGGGATCTGACACCGGTTAAGACCTTGCCGTTGGCCCTTAATGCTAGGATGTACAATTTTAATTTAGAATGTATGCATTTGCAGGATGTTAGACTCGGCTAGGAAACCTTTGTATTAGAGATCTGTTAAGGTTAGCCAAAGAACATGTCTTCATCGAAATGTAATAAATATAAAATTGTGCATGATTATGAAACTTTTATTTAACGTTTTAAATTTTGTTTCATATTTTAATAAATACGGCCGGGAGGGTGACTCCCTCCCGCCTTCCAAAAGTTCAAGCCTGCGTCTGACTTCCCATCCTTGGGGATTGTGTTGGGAGGGGGTGACGGGCATCCCGGCCATATGCCTCTGTTGCCATGATACTCAGGGAGAGCGTGAGTAATGGCTCTGCAGTGATGGCATACAGTAATGGTGATAATGGGGCACCCTTGTCTTGTGCCTCTTGAAATCCGAATAGGGGAGGAGACTGTTTTCCCCAAGCACAATCAAGCAGTGCGAGAGTTCTAAAGCAGTTGAATGAAGAGGCCTATTTGGAGTGGACAATATCAAGCTTACTGGCTCACAGGTACCTTTTTTTGTGGATAACAGATTTAGAAATTAAGAGACATTGGCAGTAAAAAACTGGTTATGGCTTACATGTGCCCTTAGAGATGTCCAGGAATAGAACAATAGATATGGGATTATGTAGGGGTCATACACACCCAGTACTTTCCCTGATTTAATAAATTGTTATGGTACTGGCAGCACATATTAAAATAACGGCCAGGGTTACACACGTGTCTTTATGAATGTTGAGGAACATAATAATAGATATTGGAGTATAGAGGGTCTACATATATCTGGCACTTTCTCTGATGAAATATGCGGTTGTAGGTATTAGGAGCGAGGAATATGGCACATGCCCAGTGACTGAACCTTTTGATTGAAATATTAAGAAATGGTATTACACTTTTAGATTAACGAAGACACATGATTGACCTTGGGAGCCTCCGACACTCAAAACGTTGAAACTTCGCAGATATTGGAAACATTGCACTAACAATAGTTCAAGGTAAGCCCCCAATTGGGTTAGCAGTTAATAATTTTTATATGGCATCATATATGCCACATCAATCTAATTCTGAACTGGTTGCCTACATTATCCCGATTTGTCCAACTAAAGTAATATATAGATATCTTTGTAGGTAATAATTGCCGCTAAATCACTTGGTTTACGAGTGAAAGTAATAACAGTTCATGATAATATTATTACCGTATTGGCACCAAATGGCATGGTGTTGTAATATACAAATGTACAAATTATCTTTGTTTGTTTTTTATGTAAAGGAAAATGTTACTTATACATATGCATTTTATGTTTACATTCACAGCCCTGATGACGTCCTATATCCGGGACGAAACGCATCGGCTGTTGGAAGTTTAAAGAAAAATATACCAAGAATATATGAATTATTTTCTGTCTCTTTTGATTAACTGTTGCTTGATAATTATTGAGTTTGTGGTGACAAAATTGAGATTAAATATTATCACTGTTCTATCCAACAACACTTTCTGTACTCCCAGCTCATTCTTTGATTGTATGATAGTCTAAAGCCATCTACATTGTGATCAGGGTTAATGGAAAGATTATAGATTTATCCTAGTTAATTTTAAGACCTGAAATGCCTCCAAATCGCAACACATCTCGTATAACTGGAGAAACATTAGGCCCGGATCCAGTAAATACAATAGCATTTCATCCGCATAAGCAGAGACAATGAGATTGTAGCTGGGGAAACGTATGCCTCTGTTGCCATGATACTCACGAAGAGCGCTGAGTATTGGCTCTGCAGCGACTGCATACAGTAATGGTGATAATGGGGCACCCTTGTCTTGTGCCTCTTGAAATCCGAATAGGGGAGGAGACTGTTTTCCCCAAGCACAATCAAGCTGTGCGAGAGTTATAAAGCACCAAGATTAATTTAAAAAGATTTCTCTGACTCCCAAGCTCCTTAGCACCACCAGCATGTATTTCCACTCAACAGAATCAAAGGCTTTTTCTGCATCTAAAAACACTGCTGCCGTGCTTGACTTCTGGTTTAACGTGTTGTAAAGCCCCAAAAACAGTTTCCCAGATTATAGGATAGCTTACGGCCAGGCACAAAGCCCGCTTGTTCTGGGCCTACCAAAGTAGGCAAGAGCGGGGTCAGTCGGTTGGCCAATATTTTAGCAAACAAATTTGTGTCAACATTTATCATGTAAACACAACAGGTGATGGACCGAATGTGGATCAATGTCACACACTCACCCCAGTCCAAAGATCTGGGCCCAAATACATAGTTTTTTTGCACTCCACACCACCCCGGGTTAGACAATGACGATATGCAAATCAGCTCTGACCCTGTGCCCCATGGGAACAGTCCAGTCCGAACTACAAAAGCAATGTCCTTCCCAGAACGGAATGCTTGATTCCGGTCTGGGAAAGATATGGCTGTGTAGTTCGGACTCGACTGTTCCCATGGGGCACAGGGTCAGAGCTGATTTGCATAAAGCCATTATCTGACCCAGGGTGGTGTGGAGTGCAAAAAACGATGGATTTAGGCCCAGATCCTTGTACTGGGGTGAATGTAAGACATTGATCTACATTCTGTCCATCAAATTGTTTTTTGTAATTTTCTCCCTGAGCGTACTGGGGTAGCTCAGACGTGGGTCCCAGAGCCTCCACACCACTGGAGTCAAGCTAGCCGGGCTGATGAGAGGTGTTACCTCGAAACCGGTCCGGTCCTCGGATGCTTGATTCCGGTCTGGGAAAGATATGGCTGTGTAGTTCGGACTGGACTGTTCCCATGGGGCACAGGGTCAGAGCTGATTTGCATAAAGCCATTATCTGATCCAGGGTGGTGTGGAGTGCAAAAAACGATGGATTTAGGCCCAGATCCTTGTACTGGGGTGAATGTAAGACATTGATCTACATTCTGTCCATCAAATTGTTTTTTGTAATTTTCTCCATGAGTGTACTGGGGTAGCTCAGACGTGGGTCCCAGAGCATCCACACCACTGGAGTCAAGCTAGCCGGGCTGATGAGAGGTGTTACCTCGAAACCGGTCCGGTCCTCGGATGCTTGATTCCGGTCTGGGAAAGATATGGCTGTGTAGTTCGGACTGGACTGTTCCTATGGGGCACAGGGTCAGAGCTGATTTGCATAAAGCCATTATCTGACCCAGGGTGGTGTGGAGTGCAAAAAACGATGGATTTAGGCCCAGATCCTTGTACTGGGGTGAATGTAAGACATTGATCTACATTCTGTCCATCAAATTGTTTTTTGTAATTTTCTCCCTGAGCGTACTGGGGTAGCTCAGACGTGGGTCCCAGAGCCTCCACACCACTGGATTAAAGCTAGCCGGGCTGATGAGAGGTGTTACCTCGAAACCGGTCCGGTCCTCGGATGCTTGATTCCGGTCTGGGAAAGATATGGCTGTGTAGTTCGGACTGGACTGTTCCCATGGGGCACAGGGTCAGAGCTGATTTGCATAAAGCCATTATCTGACCCAGGGTGGTGTGGAGTGCAAAAAACGATGGATTTAGGCCCAGATCCTTGTACTGGGGTGAATGTAAGACATTGATCTACATTCTGTCCATCAAATTGTTTTTTGTAATTTTCTCCCTGAGTGTACTGGGGTAGCTCAGACGTGGGTCCCAGAGCCTCCACAACACTGGAGTCAAGCTAGCCGGGCTGATGAGAGGTGTTACCTCGAAACCGGTCCGGTCCTCGGATGCTTGATTCCGGTCTGGGAAAGATATGGCTGTGTAGTTCGGACTGGACTGTTCCCATGGGGCACAGGGTCAGAGCTGATTTGCATAAAGCCATTATCTGACCCAGGGTGGTGTGGAGTGCAAAAAACGATGGATTTAGGCCCAGATCCTTGTACTGGGGTGAATGTAAGACATTGATCTACATTCTGTCCATCAAATTGTTTTTTGTAATTTTCTCCATGAGTGTACTGGGGTAGCTCAGACGTGGGTCCCAGAGCCTCCACACCACTGGAGTCAAGCTAGCCGGGCTGATGAGAGGTGTTACCTCAAAACCGGTCCGGTCCTCGGATGCTTGATTCCGGTCTGGGAAAGATATAGCTGTGTAGTTCGGACTGGACTGTTCCCATGGGGCACAGGGTCAGAGCTGATTTGCATAAAGCCATTATCTGACCCAGGGTGGTGTGGAGTGCAAAAAACGATGGATTTAGGCCCAGATCCTTGTACTGGGGTGAATGTAAGACATTGATCTACATTCTGTCCATCAAATTGTTTTTTGTAATTTTCTCCCTGAGTGTACTGGGGTAGCTCAGACGTGGGTCCCAGAGCCTCCACACCACTGGAGTCAAGCTAGCCAGGCTGATGAGAGGTGTTACCTCGAAACCGGTCCGGTCCTCGGATGCTTGATTCCGGTCTGGGAAAGATATGGCTGTGTAGTTCGGACTGGACTGTTCCCATGGGGCACAGGGTCAGAGCTGATTTGCATAAAGCCATTATCTGACCCAGGGTGGTGTGGAGTGCAAAAAACGATGGATTTAGGCCCAGATCCTTGTACTGGGGTGAATGTAAGACATTGATCTACATTCTGTCCATCAAATTGTTTTTTGTAATTTTCTCCCTGAGTGTACTGGGGTAGCTCAGACGTGGGTCCCAGAGCCTCCACACCACTGGAGTCAAGCTAGCCAGGCTGATGAGAGGTTTTACCTCGAAACCGGTCCGGTCCTCGGATGCTTGATTCCGGTCTGGGAAAGATATGGCTGTGTAGTTCGGACTGGACTGTTCCCATGGGGCACAGGGTCAGAGCTGATTTGCATAAAGCCATTATCTGACCCAGGGTGGTGTGGAGTGCAAAAAACGATGGATTTAGGCCCAGATCCTTGTACTGGGGTGAATGTAAGACATGGATCTACATTCTGTCCATCAAATTGTTTTTTGTAATTTTCTCCCTGAGTGTACTGGGGTAGCTCAGACGTGGGTCCCAGAGCCTCCACACTACTGGAGTCAAGCTAGCCGGGCTGATGAGAGATGTTACCTCGAAACCGGTCCGGTCCTCGGATGCTTGATTCCGGTCTGGGAAAGATATGGCTGTGTAGTTCGGACTGGACTGTTCCCATGGGGCACAGGGTTAGAGCTGATTTGCACAAAGCCATTATCTGATCCAGGGTGGTGTGGAGTGCAAAAAACGATGGATTTAGGCCCAGATCCTTGTACTGGGGTGAATGTAAGACATTGATCTACATTCTGTCCATCAAATTGTTTTTTGTAATTTTCTCCCTGAGTGTACTGGGGTAGCTCAGACGTGGGTCCCAGAGCCTCCACACCACTGGAGTCAAGCTAGCCAGGCTGATGAGAGGTGTTACCTTGAAACCGGTCCGGTCCTCGGATGCTTGATTCCGGTCTGGGAAAGATATGGCTGTGTAGTTCGGACTGGACTGTTCCCATGGGGCACAGGGTCAGAGCTGATTTGCATAAAGCCATTATCTGACCCAGGGTGGTGTGGAGTGCAAAAACGATGGATTTAGGCCCAGATCCTTGTACTGGGGTGAATGTAAGACATTGATCTACATTCTGTCCATCAAATTGTTTTTTGTAATTTTCTCCCTGAGTGTACTGGGGTAGCTCAGACGTGGGTCCCAGAGCCTCCACACCACTGGAGTCAAGCTAGCCAGGCTGATGAGAGGTTTTACCTCGAAACCGGTCCGGTCCTCGGATGCTTGATTCCGGTCTGGGAAAGATATGGCTGTGTAGTTCGGACTGGACTGTTCCCATGGGGCACAGGGTCAGAGCTGATTTGCATAAAGCCATTATCTGACCCAGGGTGGTGTGGAGTGCAAAAAACGATGGATTTAGGCCCAGATCCTTGTACTGGGGTGAATGTAAGACATGGATCTACATTCTGTCCATCAAATTGTTTTTTGTAATTTTCTCCCTGAGTGTACTGGGGTAGCTCAGACGTGGGTCCCAGAGCCTCCACACTACTGGAGTCAAGCTAGCCGGGCTGATGAGAGATGTTACCTCGAAACCGGTCCGGTCCTCGGATGCTTGATTCCGGTCTGGGAAAGATATGGCTGTGTAGTTCGGACTGGACTGTTCCCATGGGGCACTGGGTCAGAGCTGATTTGCACAAAGCCATTATCTGATCCAGGGTGGTGTGGAGTGCAAAAAACGTTGGATTTAGGCCCAGATCCTTGTACTGGGGTGAATGTAAGACATTGATCTACATTCTGTCCATCAAATTGTTTTTTGTAATTTTCTCTCCGAGTGTACTGGGGTAGCTCAGACGTGGGTCCCAGAGCCTCCACACCACTGGAGTCAAGCTAGCCGGGCTGATGAGAGGTGTTACCTCTAAACCGGTCCGGTCCTCGGATGCTTGATTCCGGTCTGGGAAAGATATGGCTGTGTAGTTCGGACTGGACTGTTCTCATGGGGCACAGGGTCAGAGCTGATTTGCATAAAGCCATTATCTGACCCAGGGTGGTGTGGAGTGCAAAAAACGATAGATTTAGGCCCAGATCCTTGTACTGGGGTGAATGTAAGACATTGATCTACATTCTGTCCATCAAATTGTTTTTTGTAATTTTCTCCATGAGTGTACTGGGGTAGCTCAGACGTGGGTCCCAGAGCATCCACACCACTGGAGTCAAGCTAGCCGGGCTGATGAGAGGTGTTACCTCGAAACCGGTCCGGTCCTCGGATGCTTGATTCCGGTCTGGGAAAGATATGGCTGTGTAGTTCGGACTGGACTGTTCCTATGGGGCACAGGGTCAGAGCTGATTTGCATAAAGCCATTATCTGACCCAGGGTGGTGTGGAGTGCAAAAAACGATGGATTTAGGCCCAGATCCTTGTACTGGGGTGAATGTAAGACATTGATCTACATTCTGTCCATCAAATTGTTTTTTGTAATTTTCTCCCTGAGCGTACTGGGGTAGCTCAGACGTGGGTCCCAGAGCCTCCACACCACTGGAGTCAAGCTAGCCGGGCTGATGAGAGGTGTTACCTCGAAACCGGTCCGGTCCTCGGATGCTTGATTCCGGTCTGGGAAAGATATGGCTGTGTAGTTCGGACTGGACTGTTCCCATGGGGCACAGGGTCAGAGCTGATTTGCATAAAGCCATTATCTGACCCAGGGGGGTGTGGAGTGCAAAAAACGATGGATTTAGGCCCAGATCCTTGTACTGGGGTGAATGTAAGACATTGATCTACATTCTGTCCATCAAATTGTTTTTTGTAATTTTCTCCCTGAGTGTACTGGGGTAGCTCAGACGTGGGTCCCAGAGCCTCCACAACACTGGAGTCAAGCTAGCCGGGCTGATGAGAGGTGTTACCTCGAAACCGGTCCGGTCCTCGGATGCTTGATTCCGGTCTGGGAAAGATGTGGCTGTGTAGTTCGGACTGGACTGTTCCCATGGGGCACAGGGTCAGAGCTGATTTGCATAAAGCCATTATCTGACCCAGGGTGGTGTGGAGTGCAAAAAACGATGGATTTAGGCCCAGATCCTTGTACTGGGGTGAATGTAAGACATTGATCTACATTCTGTCCATCAAATTGTTTTTTGTAATTTTCTCCATGAGTGTACTGGGGTAGCTCAGACGTGGGTCCCAGAGCCTCCACACCACTGGAGTCAAGCTAGCCGGGCTGATGAGAGGTTTTACCTCGAAACCGGTCCGGTCCTCGGATGCTTGATTCCGGTCTGGGAAAGATATAGCTGTGTAGTTCGGACTGGACTGTTCCCATGGGGCACAGGGTCAGAGCTGATTTGCATAAAGCCATTATCTGACCCAGGGTGGTGTGAAGTGCAAAAAACGATGGATTTAGGCCCAGATCCTTGTACTGGGGTGAATGTAAGACATTGATCTACATTCTGTCCATCAAATTGTTTTTTGTAATTTTCTCCCTGAGTGTACTGGGGTAGCTCAGACGTGGGTCCCAGAGCCTCCACACCACTGGAGTCAAGCTAGCCAGGCTGATGAGAGGTGTTACCTCGAAACCGGTCCGGTCCTCGGATGCTTGATTCCGGTCTGGGAAAGATATGGCTGTGTAGTTCGGACTGGACTGTTCCCATGGGGCACAGGGTCAGAGCTGATTTGCATAAAGCCATTATCTGACCCAGGGTGGTGTGGAGTGCAAAAAACGATGGATTTAGGCCCAGATCCTTGTACTGGGGTGAATGTAAGACATTGATCTACATTCTGTCCATCAAATTGTTTTTTGTAATTTTCTCCCTGAGTGTACTGGGGTAGCTCAGACGTGGGTCCCAGAGCCTCCACACCACTGGAGTCAAGCTAGCCAGGCTGATGAGAGGTGTTACCTCGAAACCGGTCCGGTCCTCGGATGCTTGATTCCGGTCTGGGAAAGATATGGCTGTGTAGTTCGGACTGGACTGTTCCCATGGGGCACAGGGTCAGAGCTGATTTGCATAAAGCCATTATCTGACCCAGGGTGGTGTGGAGTGCAAAAACGATGGATTTAGGCCCAGATCCTTGTACTGGGGTGAATGTAAGACATTGATCTACATTCTGTCCATCAAATTGTTTTTTGTAATTTTCTCCCTGAGTGTACTGGGGTAGCTCAGACGTGGGTCCCAGAGCCTCCACACCACTGGAGTCAAGCTAGCCAGGCTGATGAGAGGTTTTACCTCGAAACCGGTCCGGTCCTCGGATGCTTGATTCCGGTCTGGGAAAGATATGGCTGTGTAGTTCGGACTGGACTGTTCCCATGGGGCACAGGGTCAGAGCTGATTTGCATAAAGCCATTATCTGACCCAGGGTGGTGTGGAGTGCAAAAAACGATGGATTTAGGCCCAGATCCTTGTACTGGGGTGAATGTAAGACATGGATCTACATTCTGTCCATCAAATTGTTTTTTGTAATTTTCTCCCTGAGCGTACTGGGGTAGCTCAGACGTGGGTCCCAGAGCCTCCACACCACTGGAGTCAAGCTAGCCGGGCTGATGAGAGGTGTTACCTCGAAACCGGTCCGGTCCTCGGATGCTTGATTCCGGTCTGGGAAAGATATGGCTGTGTAGTTCGGACTGGACTGTTCCCATGGGGCACAGGGTCAGAGCTGATTTGCATAAAGCCATTATCTGATCCAGGGTGGTGTGGAGTGCAAAAAACGATGGATTTAGGCCCAGATCCTTGTACTGGGGTGAATGTAAGACATTGATCTACATTCTGTCCATCAAATTGTTTTTTGTAATTTTCTCCATGAGTGTACTGGGGTAGCTCAGACGTGGGTCCCAGAGCATCCACACCACTGGAGTCAAGCTAGCCGGGCTGATGAGAGGTGTTACCTCGAAACCGGTCCGGTCCTCGGATGCTTGATTCCGGTCTGGGAAAGATATGGCTGTGTAGTTCGGACTGGACTGTTCCTATGGGGCACAGGGTCAGAGCTGATTTGCATAAAGCCATTATCTGACCCAGGGTGGTGTGGAGTGCAAAAAACGATGGATTTAGGCCCAGATCCTTGTACTGGGGTGAATGTAAGACATTGATCTACATTCTGTCCATCAAATTGTTTTTTGTAATTTTCTCCCTGAGCGTACTGGGGTAGCTCAGACGTGGGTCCCAGAGCCTCCACACCACTGGATTAAAGCTAGCCGGGCTGATGAGAGGTGTTACCTCGAAACCGGTCCGGTCCTCGGATGCTTGATTCCGGTCTGGGAAAGATATGGCTGTGTAGTTCGGACTGGACTGTTCCCATGGGGCACAGGGTCAGAGCTGATTTGCATAAAGCCATTATCTGACCCAGGGTGGTGTGGAGTGCAAAAAACGATGGATTTAGGCCCAGATCCTTGTACTGGGGTGAATGTAAGACATTGATCTACATTCTGTCCATCAAATTGTTTTTTGTAATTTTCTCCCTGAGTGTACTGGGGTAGCTCAGACGTGGGTCCCAGAGCCTCCACAACACTGGAGTCAAGCTAGCCGGGCTGATGAGAGGTGTTACCTCGAAACCGGTCCGGTCCTCGGATGCTTGATTCCGGTCTGGGAAAGATATGGCTGTGTAGTTCGGACTGGACTGTTCCCATGGGGCACAGGGTCAGAGCTGATTTGCATAAAGCCATTATCTGACCCAGGGTGGTGTGGAGTGCAAAAAACGATGGATTTAGGCCCAGATCCTTGTACTGGGGTGAATGTAAGACATTGATCTACATTCTGTCCATCAAATTGTTTTTTGTAATTTTCTCCATGAGTGTACTGGGGTAGCTCAGACGTGGGTCCCAGAGCCTCCACACCACTGGAGTCAAGCTAGCCGGGCTGATGAGAGATGTTACCTCAAAACCGGTCCGGTCCTCGGATGCTTGATTCCGGTCTGGGAAAGATATAGCTGTGTAGTTCGGACTGGACTGTTCCCATGGGGCACAGGGTCAGAGCTGATTTGCATAAAGCCATTATCTGATCCAGGGTGGTGTGGAGTGCAAAAAACGATGGATTTAGGCCCAGATCCTTGTACTGGGGTGAATGTAAGACATTGATCTACATTCTGTCCATCAAATTGTTTTTTGTAATTTTCTCCATGAGTGTACTGGGGTAGCTCAGACGTGGGTCCCAGAGCATCCACACCACTGGAGTCAAGCTAGCCGGGCTGATGAGAGGTGTTACCTCGAAACCGGTCCGGTCCTCGGATGCTTGATTCCGGTCTGGGAAAGATATGGCTGTGTAGTTCGGACTGGACTGTTCCTATGGGGCACAGGGTCAGAGCTGATTTGCATAAAGCCATTATCTGACCCAGGGTGGTGTGGAGTGCAAAAAACGATGGATTTAGGCCCAGATCCTTGTACTGGGGTGAATGTAAGACATTGATCTACATTCTGTCCATCAAATTGTTTTTTGTAATTTTCTCCCTGAGCGTACTGGGGTAGCTCAGACGTGGGTCCCAGAGCCTCCACACCACTGGATTAAAGCTAGCCGGGCTGATGAGAGGTGTTACCTCGAAACCGGTCCGGTCCTCGGATGCTTGATTCCGGTCTGGGAAAGATATGGCTGTGTAGTTCGGACTGGACTGTTCCCATGGGGCACAGGGTCAGAGCTGATTTGCATAAAGCCATTATCTGACCCAGGGTGGTGTGGAGTGCAAAAAACGATGGATTTAGGCCCAGATCCTTGTACTGGGGTGAATGTAAGACATTGATCTACATTCTGTCCATCAAATTGTTTTTTGTAATTTTCTCCCTGAGTGTACTGGGGTAGCTCAGACGTGGGTCCCAGAGCCTCCACAACACTGGAGTCAAGCTAGCCGGGCTGATGAGAGGTGTTACCTCGAAACCGGTCCGGTCCTCGGATGCTTGATTCCGGTCTGGGAAAGATATGGCTGTGTAGTTCGGACTGGACTGTTCCCATGGGGCACAGGGTCAGAGCTGATTTGCATAAAGCCATTATCTGACCCAGGGTGGTGTGGAGTGCAAAAAACGATGGATTTAGGCCCAGATCCTTGTACTGGGGTGAATGTAAGACATTGATCTACATTCTGTCCATCAAATTGTTTTTTGTAATTTTCTCCATGAGTGTACTGGGGTAGCTCAGACGTGGGTCCCAGAGCCTCCACACCACTGGAGTCAAGCTAGCCGGGCTGATGAGAGATGTTACCTCAAAACCGGTCCGGTCCTCGGATGCTTGATTCCGGTCTGGGAAAGATATAGCTGTGTAGTTCGGACTGGACTGTTCCCATGGGGCACAGGGTCAGAGCTGATTTGCATAAAGCCATTATCTGACCCAGGGTGGTGTGGAGTGCAAAAAACGATGGATTTAGGCCCAGATCCTTGTACTGGGGTGAATGTAAGACATTGATCTACATTCTGTCCATCAAATTGTTTTTTGTAATTTTCTCCCTGAGTGTACTGGGGTAGCTCAGACGTGGGTCCCAGAGCCTCCACGCCACTGGAGTCAAGCTAGCCAGGCTGATGAGAGGTGTTACCTCGAAACCGGTCCGGTCCTCGGATGCTTGATTCCGGTCTGGGAAAGATATGGCTGTGTAGTTCGGACTGGACTGTTCCCATGGGGCACAGGGTCAGAGCTGATTTGCATAAAGCCATTATCTGACCCAGGGTGGTGTGGAGTGCAAAAAACGATGGATTTAGGCCCAGATCCTTGTACTGGGGTGAATGTAAGACATTGATCTACATTCTGTCCATCAAATTGTTTTTTGTAATTTTCTCCCTGAGTGTACTGGGGTAGCTCAGACGTGGGTCCCAGAGCCTCCACACCACTGGAGTCAAGCTAGCCAGGCTGATGAGAGGTTTTACCTCGAAACCGGTCCGGTCCTCGGATGCTTGATTCCGGTCTGGGAAAGATATGGCTGTGTAGTTCGGACTGGACTGTTCCCATGGGGCACAGGGTCAGAGCTGATTTGCATAAAGCCATTATCTGACCCAGGGTGGTGTGGAGTGCAAAAAACGATGGATTTAGGCCCAGATCCTTGTACTGGGGTGAATGTAAGACATGGATCTACATTCTGTCCATCAAATTGTTTTTTGTAATTTTCTCCCTGAGTGTACTGGGGTAGCTCAGACGTGGGTCCCAGAGCCTCCACACTACTGGAGTCAAGCTAGCCGGGCTGATGAGAGATGTTACCTCGAAACCGGTCCGGTCCTCGGATGCTTGATTCCGGTCTGGGAAAGATATGGCTGTGTAGTTCGGACTGGACTGTTCCCATGGGGCACAGGGTTAGAGCTGATTTGCACAAAGCCATTATCTGATCCAGGGTGGTGTGGAGTGCAAAAAACGATGGATTTAGGCCCAGATCCTTGTACTGGGGTGAATGTAAGACATTGATCTACATTCTGTCCATCAAATTGTTTTTTGTAATTTTCTCCCTGAGTGTACTGGGGTAGCTCAGACGTGGGTCCCAGAGCCTCCACACCACTGGAGTCAAGCTAGCCAGGCTGATGAGAGGTGTTACCTCGAAACCGGTCCGGTCCTCGGATGCTTGATTCCGGTCTGGGAAAGATATGGCTGTGTAGTTCGGACTGGACTGTTCCCATGGGGCACAGGGTCAGAGCTGATTTGCATAAAGCCATTATCTGACCCAGGGTGGTGTGGAGTGCAAAAACGATGGATTTAGGCCCAGATCCTTGTACTGGGGTGAATGTAAGACATTGATCTACATTCTGTCCATCAAATTGTTTTTTGTAATTTTCTCCCTGAGTGTACTGGGGTAGCTCAGACGTGGGTCCCAGAGCCTCCACACCACTGGAGTCAAGCTAGCCAGGCTGATGAGAGGTTTTACCTCGAAACCGGTCCGGTCCTCGGATGCTTGATTCCGGTCTGGGAAAGATATGGCTGTGTAGTTCGGACTGGACTGTTCCCATGGGGCACAGGGTCAGAGCTGATTTGCATAAAGCCATTATCTGACCCAGGGTGGTGTGGAGTGCAAAAAACGATGGATTTAGGCCCAGATCCTTGTACTGGGGTGAATGTAAGACATGGATCTACATTCTGTCCATCAAATTGTTTTTTGTAATTTTCTCCCTGAGTGTACTGGGGTAGCTCAGACGTGGGTCCCAGAGCCTCCACACTACTGGAGTCAAGCTAGCCGGGCTGATGAGAGATGTTACCTCGAAACCGGTCCGGTCCTCGGATGCTTGATTCCGGTCTGGGAAAGATATGGCTGTGTAGTTCGGACTGGACTGTTCCCATGGGGCACAGGGTCAGAGCTGATTTGCACAAAGCCATTATCTGATCCAGGGTGGTGTGGAGTGCAAAAAACGTTGGATTTAGGCCCAGATCCTTGTACTGGGGTGAATGTAAGACATTGATCTACATTCTGTCCATCAAATTGTTTTTTGTAATTTTCTCTCCGAGTGTACTGGGGTAGCTCAGACGTGGGTCCCAGAGCCTCCACACCACTGGAGTCAAGCTAGCCGGGCTGATGAGAGGTGTTACCTCTAAACCGGTCCGGTCCTCGGATGCTTGATTCCGGTCTGGGAAAGATATGGCTGTGTAGTTCGGACTGGACTGTTCTCATGGGGCACAGGGTCAGAGCTGATTTGCATAAAGCCATTATCTGACCCAGGGTGGTGTGGAGTGCAAAAAACGATAGATTTAGGCCCAGATCCTTGTACTGGGGTGAATGTAAGACATTGATCTACATTCTGTCCATCAAATTGTTTTTTGTAATTTTCTCCATGAGTGTACTGGGGTAGCTCAGACGTGGGTCCCAGAGCATCCACACCACTGGAGTCAAGCTAGCCGGGCTGATGAGAGGTGTTACCTCGAAACCGGTCCGGTCCTCGGATGCTTGATTCCGGTCTGGGAAAGATATGGCTGTGTAGTTCGGACTGGACTGTTCCTATGGGGCACAGGGTCAGAGCTGATTTGCATAAAGCCATTATCTGACCCAGGGTGGTGTGGAGTGCAAAAAACGATGGATTTAGGCCCAGATCCTTGTACTGGGGTGAATGTAAGACATTGATCTACATTCTGTCCATCAAATTGTTTTTTGTAATTTTCTCCCTGAGCGTACTGGGGTAGCTCAGACGTGGGTCCCAGAGCCTCCACACCACTGGAGTCAAGCTAGCCGGGCTGATGAGAGGTGTTACCTCGAAACCGGTCCGGTCCTCGGATGCTTGATTCCGGTCTGGGAAAGATATGGCTGTGTAGTTCGGACTGGACTGTTCCCATGGGGCACAGGGTCAGAGCTGATTTGCATAAAGCCATTATCTGACCCAGGGGGGTGTGGAGTGCAAAAAACGATGGATTTAGGCCCAGATCCTTGTACTGGGGTGAATGTAAGACATTGATCTACATTCTGTCCATCAAATTGTTTTTTGTAATTTTCTCCCTGAGTGTACTGGGGTAGCTCAGACGTGGGTCCCAGAGCCTCCACAACACTGGAGTCAAGCTAGCCGGGCTGATGAGAGGTGTTACCTCGAAACCGGTCCGGTCCTCGGATGCTTGATTCCGGTCTGGGAAAGATGTGGCTGTGTAGTTCGGACTGGACTGTTCCCATGGGGCACAGGGTCAGAGCTGATTTGCATAAAGCCATTATCTGACCCAGGGTGGTGTGGAGTGCAAAAAACGATGGATTTAGGCCCAGATCCTTGTACTGGGGTGAATGTAAGACATTGATCTACATTCTGTCCATCAAATTGTTTTTTGTAATTTTCTCCATGAGTGTACTGGGGTAGCTCAGACGTGGGTCCCAGAGCCTCCACACCACTGGAGTCAAGCTAGCCGGGCTGATGAGAGGTGTTACCTCGAAACCGGTCCGGTCCTCGGATGCTTGATTCCGGTCTGGGAAAGATATAGCTGTGTAGTTCGGACTGGACTGTTCCCATGGGGCACAGGGTCAGAGCTGATTTGCATAAAGCCATTATCTGACCCAGGGTGGTGTGAAGTGCAAAAAACGATGGATTTAGGCCCAGATCCTTGTACTGGGGTGAATGTAAGACATTGATCTACATTCTGTCCATCAAATTGTTTTTTGTAATTTTCTCCCTGAGTGTACTGGGGTAGCTCAGACGTGGGTCCCAGAGCCTCCACACCACTGGAGTCAAGCTAGCCAGGCTGATGAGAGGTGTTACCTCGAAACCGGTCCGGTCCTCGGATGCTTGATTCCGGTCTGGGAAAGATATGGCTGTGTAGTTCGGACTGGACTGTTCCCATGGGGCACAGGGTCAGAGCTGATTTGCATAAAGCCATTATCTGACCCAGGGTGGTGTGGAGTGCAAAAAACGATGGATTTAGGCCCAGATCCTTGTACTGGGGTGAATGTAAGACATTGATCTACATTCTGTCCATCAAATTTTTTTTTGTAATTTTCTCCCTGAGTGTACTGGGGTAGCTCAGACGTGGGTCCCAGAGCCTCCACACCACTGGAGTCAAGCTAGCCAGGCTGATGAGAGGTGTTACCTCGAAACCGGTCCGGTCCTCGGATGCTTGATTCCGGTCTGGGAAAGATATGGCTGTGTAGTTCGGACTGGACTGTTCCCATGGGGCACAGGGTCAGAGCTGATTTGCATAAAGCCATTATCTGACCCAGGGTGGTGTGGAGTGCAAAAAACGATGGATTTAGGCCCAGATCCTTGTACTGGGGTGAATGTAAGACATTGATCTACATTCTGTCCATCAAATTGTTTTTTGTAATTTTCTCCCTGAGTGTACTGGGGTAGCTCAGACGTGGGTCCCAGAGCCTCCACACCACTGGAGTCAAGCTAGCCGGGCTGATGAGAGGTGTTACCTCGAAACCGGTCCAGTCCTCGGATGCTTGATTCCGGTCTGGGAAAGATATGGCTGTGTAGTTCAGACTGGACTGTTCCCATGGGGCACAGGGTCAGAGCTGATTTGCATAAAGCCATTATCTGACCCAGGGTGGTGTGGAGTGCAAAAAACGATGGATTTAGGCCCAGATCCTTGTACTGGGGTGAATGTAAGACACTGATCTACATTCTGTCCATCAAATTGTTTTTTGTAATTTAACATTTATCATGTGGCATTCTTGGGGAGCCTTGCCAGGTTTCAATATGGTTACAATCAGTGCCTCATGGATGGAGGGGGGCATTATGTCCGTCTCTCCCATTTTCTGGAACAGGGTGCTCAAGTGTAGAAGCATTAAGTCCCTGTGGGCCTTGTAAAAGGACACAGTGAGCCCTTCTTGGCTTGGGCGCTTCCATCCCACATGGAGTTAAGTGCCATGCGGATCTCAACAGCATCAAGGGGCCTCATGAGGTACTCTCTGTGGCTATCGGTCAACCAGGGTAGTTGTATATATTACAAATAGTTAACTATATTCTCTACGTCAGGGGTAACTTTGGAGCTGTACAGGTCCAGATAGTATCTGCCAAATCAGTTCATTATTTCCGCCTGCTCTTTTAGGACAGTGCCCTTCTCGTCTAGCAACTCTTTGAGACTCCAGACTCAAACGGGCGGTGAGCGATCGCCGCCAATACTGAGCCCGGCCTGTTTCCCTCGCCATAGGATCTAGTCACATTTTATTTCCCCATGTGCTTGATTTCACTATCGGCTTCCTCATGATACTCCTCTAAGCTTTGTTTTCAGTTGTTATAAAATCTGGGAATCACTCCTATTCAGTGCTTCTCTCTCCAGTGCACTCAATCGATCTTCTAAAAAGGCGAGTCTACCTCTAATGGAGTGGAGTACCCCCGAATGTTTATTCATGGCAACCCACCTTATAAATACCTCAAATGTCTCCCATACTGTGGCAAAACAAGCAACTGAACTAATGTTAGTTTCAGAGAATTCAGTAATGCCAGCAGCTAATTCAGCTTTGAATACAGTGTCTAGTATGGTGTATGGAAGGAACCTCCACAGAAAAAGGGGAGGGCCCCGGGGAGGAATTTCAACTGCTAAAAATATGGGAGAGTGGTCGGAAAAAGAGCGAGCTAACACTGTGCAGTCTCGTACCCTGGATATGAGTGCCTCTGATGTTAACCAGTAGTCTATTCTTGTATGTGTGTCATGGTACGCTGAGTAGTGCGTGTATCCGCCTCTGCCAGAGGATCTGGTTCTTCACACATCTACCAGTTGCAATTGTAGTGCTATGTCAGCAATGGCTTTAGCAGCTGCAGATTGGTGCCTAGGAGGTCCCTTTGATCTGTCAAGTGTGGGATTCAATATGAAATTAAAATCCCCACCCCAGATTAGTGTCAATGAAGGGCAGCCCTTAATGAGTGGCAATAGTAAATTGTAGAACTGAGGATCATCATAGTTCCGCATGCAAGTATTATTAATTTAAAAATCAGCACCCCTACCATGACCTTTAGAGATTACATATCTACCGGCAGCATCAGCCCAGCATTCTTTGAGTTGAATACCTGACTTGGGATTAACCCAGGTAAGTGAGCATAGCACTATTGGGGGCAAGATGCGTCTCTTGGAGCAGCGCAATGTCTACTTCCTTTCTTTTCAAGTACGCCAGGATTTTATGCTACTTTCTATGGTCATTCAGGCCCCTCACAATCCAGGTCATTAGCCGCAGGCTTCTTCTATATCCCAGCCCTGTTCCACAGTGTGTCATTCACAACTTTCACATGATCTGACCATCCTAGCTGCTATTTGAGATGCGTTGCCGTTATCACTCAAGCCCAGTATGTCCAAGTGAACTACAACAAATGTATCACAATAGGGGGCACTTGCACTGTGGCACTGGGCAGCAGTGGCACAGTGCCCAAAGCATATAACACCAGCAAAAATAAATGAGGCAACAGCAACAATGGAAGGTAGACCCACACCAAGGGTGCCAGGTCTAACACAGGCCTCGGAGGGGCACACGGGGAGGCTTAGGCCCCAACAAACGGTGCGCGTGCTCCACAACGAACATGGGGGAAAAGGTGGTGGCACCAAGCACCGTAGTAAGCAGTTGTTCTTTAACCCCTCCCACGCTCATGATGAGCTCAGCTCGTCATGAGCCACGGTACTTGTGTGCTCATGACGAGCTGAGCTCGTCATGACCATTAGAATGCTCACACGCGGGGCTAATTCCCCTGCTGTGCTGGGCGTTCTAAGGACCGGGCGTGGTCATGACGAGCTCAGCTCGTCATGAGCACACAAGAGCAGTGGCTCATGACGAGTTGAGCTCATCATGAGCATGGGGGCGCTGTGTGTGCCCCCCTCACCCCCTGTACAACGGGGGAATCGGCCCGCAGTGGAGGGGTTAAAGATCTCCATATTGCCTGTTGCAGTGGACTCGATGGGCCTATAATGCATAGGTTTCTGGGCCACGATCTGGCCTCCAAATCCTCAGCTCTGTCTTGCAAAGGGACCAGAGTCCTCTCCATCTGTTTCTGTACGCTATTAGAGTCGGTTTGAACCTCCACAGTTTAGGTGATTCTAAGTCCGGCCATATCGAGATGTTCGGCATATTTGTCAACTCTCTCGACATGGGGTCCATCCTATAGGAGAAGGTGTCTATTTTTGCATCAATCGCTGACAAACCTTTCTGCATTGCCACAAGGATTGTTTTAATGACTTCATTGGGGTCTTCAGACAACGTGTCCTGTTCTGGCTCGGCTGACTCTGCAGCGTCCTCTCTATGCCTGGATTTTCGCTACTCGATGCTTGGCTTAGACTGTGTCTTGTCTGGTTTTCCAAAGCTGATGCTAATCTGTATCTGCACAATGAGCGAGGGGTCAGCGTTCTCTGCAACTTCAGGTACTGTGCCAATGAGTGTCATTGCCCGCCTGTGCTGGAAGCAGGCCTCACAGAGGGAGTCAAGGTGGGCCTCCCATTATGCAGTGTTGCAACTGTCTCAGGAGGCAGGCACCCAACTTCACTGCCCCCTCTGTGAGTATAATCCCCACCTTTCTGCAATACAAGTTCATCAAGTTCAAGTTCAAGTTCATGTTTATTTGTTTGATTAATTAAAATCTTACAAAACAAATACATTTTAAAATATCTTTAAGTAATCAGTAGTTTTAAAAAACGTCATGCACCTAATTATGATCATATTTCATTAAAATGAAATCTAATTAAAAACTTTCCTTAAGATTTTTCATGATCACAGATAAAATTTTTACAAAAGCTGAATTCATTGGTAGATCTTTCGGGTTTAGACAAGCCATTACTGCTTGTCTACAAGTCCTTATACCTCGGGCATTCAATAACCTCCTGAGGATTACTTTCCTTTCTGTATCCATTACAGAACACAGACATACCAAATGCAAAATATCTTCATGTCCCCGTTTACATAACCTACATGTCGTATTGCCCTCATTAGTCTTCCATGGTGGAAGATGGCACGAGCCTGGCCAGAGTCCAAAGCGTACTTTTATAAAAGATCGCTTACTTTGTTGGGACCATGGAGTTTCCAGGTATTTTTGGACTTGCTTTTTTTATATTCGTTTATAATTGGCCATGCGTGCTTTCTTTTCACCAATATTTCTTTGTCTTTAGCAGTGATAGGTGAATAGCCAATTTATTAATTGTTTTTTTAAAGCTTTCTTGGGTGATTGTATTTTTCCAAATTGCTGTTATTCCAAATTCTTCTTTTGCTTTGTTTAGATAAGCCCATGCTAGAAGTTTACGATTGTCTCTTACTTCATGCCATAAAGCTCTAGATAATTGATTATCCTGGTCGTTTTTTACACGGTTCCAGACTTTCAGAATTTGGCCTTGTCGGGCATATTGCTGATTGTTTATCCCAAACTCCAGCCTTACTTGTGCCTGCGAGGCATTGCGTGGTAACTGGAACAGTAATTTGTAGGTTTTTGCCACTGCTTTGTTAATTAAGTCCGCGTCCTTACCATTTAGAACTTCGGCACCGTATGTTAAGGTCGGTAATAGTTTGGCAGATATGATTTTTAGTAAAGGACTGTATGTCAGAGCAGTTAGTTTCTTTTGAATGATTCTAAAAGCCGCAATCAAGCTGTTTGCTTTCCTGGTGATATCTTTCCTCTGGGGGAGAAAGCTTCCTTTCTCATTAAATAGGACACCGAGATACCGATAGTTGTCAACTTGCTCTAGCTGAGTTTGTCCCAGCATCCATTTATTTTTTTGTCTTCTATTCCTTGTAACTACCATTACTTTTGTCTTTGCCTCATTTATTACCATTTGATTATCCTTTGCATAACTAAGTGTTCGATCAATTAGTCTTTGCAGTCCCACTTTTGTCTGACTCAACAACACCTCGTCATCTGCATACAACAAATTTGATAATTGTGTTCCTGCTAGCCTTGGTGGATTTGAGTTCACATCATTTAATGCATTGGTGAGGTCAGCTAAAAATAAGTTAAAAAGTAGTGGTGCAAGGACGCAACCCTGCTTAAGGCCACGCGTCACCGGTATTTTACTGGATAAGATTCGCCCATCTCCGATCCTCACCCTGACCCAGTTTTCAGAATAGAGTAATTGAATAAGGTTCAGAAGTGAGCCCGGGATTCCATAATCTTCAAGTTTTTTCCATAGAAGGGACCTGTTGACAAGATCAAAAGTAACCCTGGGCGGAGTGGGCGGAGTGGGGCTTCGCGGAGCTACGCGAAGTGGGTGAGAAACTACGCCCACCTCCGCACTCCGCGTAGCCCCACTCCGCAAACACCACTGGCCGCCAGCCCCGCCACCCGCCTCCCTCCCGCCCTCCCTAAATACTTTCAATTGAAGGAGTCAAATATTTAAAACGCACTTACCTTGCCTGCCGCTGCCCGCCGCGTCCCCGGGGCTCGCTATCTTCCGTCTTCCGTCTTCTTTACTAATGCGCATGCGCGGGCGGCCGCGCATGCGCATTTCTCATGAGAAAATGCGCATGCGCGGCCGCCCGCGCATGCGCATTAGTAAAGAACACGGAAGACGGAAGATAGCGAGCCCCGGGGACGCGGCGGGCAGCGGCGGGCAAGGTAAGTGCATTTTAATTATTTGCCTCCTTTAATTGAAAGTATTTAGGGAGGGCGGGAGGGAGGCGGGTGGCGGCCAGCTATGCTCCGTCTGCGGAGCGTGCGTAGTGCCGCCTGGCTACGCCCACTCCGCAAAATGCAGAGTAGGCGGCACGGAGCGTAGCTGGCCGCCCACCCCTAATCAAAAGCCGATTTAAAATCGACAAAACAAAAGTAGAGGGACTGCTTAGATAAAAGTGCCTTATCCATTAAAACTGATAAAATTAAAATATTTGTTGTGGTACCTAAACCTTTAACAAACCCGGTTTGGTTTGGGGGTAATATTAGCTTTTCTTTAACCCAATCTGACAGAGTTGTTAGTAAAAGACCCGCAAATAACTTTGCATCCGTATCTTGGAGAGTGATCAAGCGATAATTTTCTGGCAGTTGCCAATTACCCTTTTTGTAAATGGGAGATATTAATGATCCTCTCCAGGTTTCCGGTATTTGCTTTGTTTGGACAACTTCATTAAACACCTTTGTCAGGTAAATAGCCCATAGAGCCGGATCTTCCTTATAAAGTGCAAATGGTATTCCATTGGGTCCCGGTGCTCCATCCTTTTGTCTCTTTATTAAATTGGCTACTTCAATTTCTAAGAAGATTTTTATCACATCCATTTCTTGCCCTCTTTCAGTCTTCAATTTTTGATTACCCTCCTCCGAACGGAATTCTCTTTCATCATATAGGGTCTTTTTAAGAAATCTTACCCAATCCTCTTCCGTTATTAGGGAGGCTACCACGTGTTTGTTGGATCTATTTAGATCATTAATTATTTTCCAGAATTCTCTAGAGTTCGTTTGGTTACTTGCATGAAAAAATTTTGGCCACAATTCCTGCTGGGCTTTGTTTTTTTCCGACCACAACAATTTTCTCAAGTTCTTGTTCGCACTTCTCAATTGATTTCTTATTTCCTTGTTCTCCGGTAACCTGGTTAGCTGTTTCCTAAGATTGTTACGGGTCCGCCTTACCTTTATAATTGTGTATGGAAGGTTGATACTAATACCTCTTTTTTCATTTATCCTTAGTTGGGTTTTTCTACTATTTGAAGTACCTTCATCCAATTCGACCGCTTTCTGGGTAAACTGTTCCCATTGCTTAAGAGTAGATTTGATTGAATGTTCATTAAAACATTTTTGGACCAATTTTTGGGCCTTTTTTTCCACAACATGTTTTTTATCCGATTTCCAAATAAGTTTCCTATGGTTAATCGTACTGATCTGACCTTGTGTAGTTAAATAGTTTTGGTGTTTTGGAAGTTCAAAATACATTTCCAGTATTTGCTGGCTATGGTCACTCTCAATTACTTTTTTTAGTCTATAGGAACCAATTTTATCAAACATGCCTATTGATATTAATGTAAAGTCTATTCTTGATTTTGATCCTTGATTATGAAATGACCAGCCAGCAGGTTGATCGGTTGGGAACCTACCGTTCAATGCTCGTAGACCCATTGCTTCCAGATCCATCAGTAGGCATTTTCCAATTGAGTTTTGTTTTGTATTTACGCTAATATCAAGTACCTGTTCCGGGATGGACCATTCATAATTTTGGGATTGGATAAAATCATCCCGTGTCATTTGGATCAGCAAGTTTATATTAAAATCCCCTGTAACTAGAATATTAACGGTCGGGTCCAGTATTATTTGATCCAGTACAAATGCTACTAGTTCGACACTTATGTTCTTGCGCGATGACTGGTTTGGTGGAATATATATGTTAAGTATTATTAATGGCTTTCTGTTTTTTTGCTCACAGGTTGTAAATAATATCTTAACTGCTTGTATATTTGCATTATTGGTGACCATCTATTCGTGCTTGATTTGTAGGTCAATCCCAATAAATATTGCCAATCCCCCACATGGACGACCAAATTTGCAATATCTGATTGCTGGCACATAGTACCCTTTATAACCTTGCAGAAAGAAGGGGTCAATTTCCCATGTCTCTTGTAGACATATGATTTGGTAGAGATTTGACAGGGAATCTACTTCTGCATTTTTGATCTTTTTACATAATCCATTTATGTTCCAGGAGCATATAACAACCGGTTGCCGAGCAAACTTCCTTTCTTCCAATTTGTTTTGGTTTTTTCCCTGTCAGTGGTCATGTAGTGCAGTCCTTATCCAATCTTCGTTTATTCGATTAAATTCTACAACTTTTATTTCTTCCGTGCTCTCTTCATTGGCCTGTTGTGTACTACCCTGCGGGTTTTTTTAGTATAGAGTACACTGGGTTGTTCTTTAATTCCCTAATAGCCTTTTTCGGAAGTTCCTCCTTTTTAAACGGAGTTGGGTAAGGCTTGGGCATAGGTTGACTAATTTTTATCCCCCAACTTTGAAAGATTTCTTGCTCCTGCATGATTTGATCCACTAAGCAAACAGTGTTTAACGTTAAGACCGTGAGCGGTTGAGTGCCTTTCGAATTTTGTACAAAGCCCACCGATTCAATGTCCTTTGTTGTTATTTTTTCTAATGAAGGTATTGATTTCATTAGTTGTAGGATATTACCTCGATTCAAAATATCGCTGTTGCCTCTTGACTCATATAACGGAGTCAAAAGTAGTTGTTTCAAGATCTTAGAGGGTACTAAATCTGTCTTGTTTTCATTTCTTTTTTGATGGGTTTTACAGATAATTAACTTCTCTTGGCCAGTCTTTGTAATTGTTAATTCTTCATTGTTACCTATATAATCGCTAATATCCACCTTTGTATTTGCTGGTTCTGAGTTAATCGCAGCTTCACATAACTGTTTTCCTATAGAATCTGAGTATTTTCTTTGTTGAACGGAGTTTGTAATTGCATTCAGAAAGATATTATGATCTTGACGAATTGTTCTCTGTAGCCTTAACTCTGAGTGATTTTTTTCGACATTTTGCGGATTGTTAGACTCTACTGCAGAAACCTCGGTCTTTGTTTCGTTCGGGTTACTTTGAATTTCCCTTGAGTGGCTCCAGGAAATACATCCATTTCCTTTTTGAGAGCGTGTTATTTCCTCATCGTGGATTTTTTTCCCTTCCTCTTGTTGTGGTTTTTATTATTATTTTTTTTATCTTTGGTTTGCCCTTGCACCAGTTGTTTTTGGTCCATAATATCTTCTAATTTAATTTCATTGAGTGCATGTTGTTTGTTATCTATGTGGGTTTTTGTCGACTTATTAAAGATGTCATAGTATTTTTCATTTCTTCCCACCATTTCAGATTGAATTTCCTCCACCTCACTTTTTTCTAGATCTGTTTCTTCTTGTATTGATCCTTCCTGGTTCATTTCTACGGATTTCTGTGACAGGGGGTATATTTTTACTAGGTTTCCATTTTTTACCTTGTTTCTAGCCTTACGAATTTTTTTCCTTTGGTTCTTCGAAATTTTATAACCTTGACCATTTTCCTGTTCCGTATTTGTGTTATCATGAGTTTCTTGATTGGTGGTAATTATCAAGTCAGTTTCCCCATTTTGGCCTATTCTATTTTCTATTTGCTTTGATTTATTAACTTCCATTAGTTCCCCTTGTTTGCTTAATGGAATATTTATATGTTCATAACTGTGGTTCGGAGACTGACCTGTCTCCTCCTTTTTGTTGTTATATTTTTTTTTTACTATATCTTTAACGTCCTCCAGTATGGTATTCACTACTTCAGGTATAGTTGAAAGTTTATTTATAATTGGTTCACAAGTGCATTCAGAGGTATTACTTGCTGCTTATTTTTGGGCTTTGGTAATTAAGTGGTTTAGCTCTGACAATTTTCGGTCGATTCCGGCGACTGCATTAGCCATTACTCCCAGTATTTCTATTTGTGTGTCCATTTTGTTTGACTGATATGTCAGTGCTTCTAGTGTTAGAGCTGAAGTTTGGTAAAATATGTCCCATATGGCTCCTGGATCTTGACTCATTATATTTTTTGATTTTTGATCAAAATGTGTTTTTGTAGACTGGGTTTTATTGACCATTTCCTCTGTTTCCTTTATATGGTGAGCTCCTTCCAGTTTTTTCTTTTTTACTAAGTGATCATCATTATCTTCATTATCAATACCATTTGGCGTCTGTGATCCTTGTCTTTCCCTTTCTGCGTTTATCTGGCTTGTGATGGTACATTCTGCTTTTACATGACTCACTTCCCCATTTATTGGGATAACACAATCTTGCTTTTTTTCTGTTTGATCAATGGTATTGTTCCCGAGCTTTTTTAATGGTGTCGTTTCTGCTATATGTGTTTTCATTATGTCAGTATCGATTTCGATGTTGATTACTTCTTGTAGCTTCCGCTTTTTTGTTATTTCCACTTTAACTTCTATTGGTATTGGAATATCCCATGCTGGAAATCCTGCGAGGTGTACAGCAGGTTGTTGTATTTGCTCTTCAATCTCGCTTTTGACCTTAAATATTCCTTCTGCATATTTTTTTTGTTGCAGTGGGGTATGATGTATTAGTTCCCGTTTTTGGTCCAAAGTTTCACCTAAAGAGTCATTTTGTTTCATCTCAAATATACAATTTTTTTCCTGGTCTGATTCTTCTGTATCCCTGTTTTTTTCCTTAAAGATGTTTAATGGTTCAATTGGGGTTTGTAGTCGATTTTTTGATGTGTCTGCTTCCATTGACATTAGTGTCCCAGTCGGGTCAACCAAAAAATCGAATTTCTGCGGTATTTTGGTTGATTTTTCAAACATCCGAGCAATTGGTGAAATCAGGGTTTGGTTTACTCCTTTTGCCTGCGCTTTTACCTTTTTTTGTACCTTAGGGGCTTGGTTCTTCCGCACCCTCTTGGTCTGGGGACCTGCTGATCTTTCCTTCCCGGAGCGCATCCCCAGTTGTCTTATTGTTATTCCGCTGCACAATTTACTAATCCGCTTACCGCTATTAGCACTCTGTCTTTAGGTGTTTTAAGTTCCCCCTGGTCCCCCTATTGTTATAGGCTTATGACCTGTGGGTTGCAGCGGCGTTGCAGCAGGGTGGTTATCACTCCGCCGATCTCCGCGCTCACACCTGCACGCAACCTGTACGCAACCTGTGCAACCCGTGTGCCACGTACCAGCTCAGGTCTTCTCAGGTCTACTCAACACTCAGGGCTCGGTCTCGTTCGGTCTCGCTCTCGAGCCGATGGCTTGCTTGCTTGCTTGCTTGCTTGGACCTGGGATCAAGGGTTGAGTAGTGGTGGTCTGGCCCCGGTGGCGGCTAGGCGGCAAGGCTTCTCACTCGTTTCTCACGCGTTTCACACTCCTCACGTTCGCGCTCACCCTCCCAGGCCTGTCTGCCCCATAGGTAAGGGACAGCTACCGTTAGGGAGAGGGCGGAGGCGGAAGGTAAGTGCTGGGCGATATGCCTGTTTAGTGGCTACTCTTAGTCAATTTATTGTCATACAATTCGAAAAGATATCTCAATGAGTGTGTTTTCCTATATTCGATAATGCAGGGAAGCAGGATAACGGGATGGAACTACCACTCGTACGACTCGTACCCCGCTACCACGCCTCCGGCCCGTGTAGTCCGCGAGCAGAATTGCGAGCAGAATTGCACTATTTTAATCACTCAATCGCAAGCCGGGCCAGCCACCCCCCCCCCCGTATCCTCACTCACCAAATGCTGCAAACTGGGTGAGGGGAAGGGTTTTTTCTCGTCTCGTCTCTTTGGGCCAGTATGCTGCTTCTGATAAGTTGGAGCTTTTGGTGCGCAGCCTGCTGCCTGGGCTGAGTGCACCTACAGGAGGAGAAGTCTTCCACCGCCGGCCAACTAGCGGTTTACTGATTTGCTGATTTGGTGATTTGTGGTCCTGGCAATCCCGGGGGTCTTTTACTGCGGTGCTCTCCTGTTCTCCTCGCCGCTTGACTCCCCCCTCCGCTAGATTCGACTCGGCTCTGGCTGCTCTTTTTCCTCGCAGCAGCAGTTCAGCTCCTCAGCTCCACGCACAGCAGCTCTGCGAGGGAGCCAGGAACCAGCAGCCAGCCTCACGCTCCAAGTTGCTCGGTCAGCTCTGCGTGCTCTGCCCGATCTGGCTACCTCCGCTGCCTCTCCTGCCTCTCCTGCCTCTGCTGCTGTTGCAGATTAGAGATGAAGCAGGGCGGGGGGGGGGGGGACCGGGGGAAACCCGGGAACCAGCCTTGTACTTTGCCGTCACACTAAGTCGAGTCACGGCGGGAGACTCCACCACTGCTGCTGCTGCTGCTACCGGGCTGCTGGGGCTGCTGGGCTCTTACTCGGGTGCAAACTAAAACCTCGAGTTCGTTCTCCAAGCACCATTCAATGCTCTGCTGTGCGCGTTGTGGCGCCTCTCCTTACAGTGCCCTTCACTCCGCCTCGCCTTGCCTCGATACCGCCATAGTTCTGGTGAATGGCGTTTTTTCGGCGTTTGAACTACTTCTCGTTCTGCCGTTCGCTTGCCTGCTTCCACCGTGATTGCTGCTGCGACTCCCGCTCTGACGGCTCTCTGCTGCACTCTGCTGCACTCTGCTGGGCACAAAGTAAGCTTTCTGCAATACAATGAGGCAGTTCTTGCCTGTGTGCAGCCCCCAAGCGTTTAGGGTCCAATGCAGGAGCAGTGCAGTGACGAGAGATGGGGCCGCACACACCAGGTAATTAGGCAAATGGCGTCATGCTCACTGTAGATCTGGTCCTTCCTGCACATCTCTAGTGTCTTCAACAAACATTCAGCACCGGAGGCACTCTGCTAGCAGGCCGTCGTGCCAAGTAGAGGCTGATCAAGCTTCACGTCAAGGATCCTCACCTCGCTTCGGCCCTGGCCCCTGCGGCGTCTCACCCACCACAGAGCACAGCGGTATCAGTGGGTCTTCAGCTGCTGGGAGAGGGACCACCCGCCCCGCAAAAGGATCGCTGCCAAGCAGGGGTCCAGCCGTCTCTACAATTCTTTGTTTACAATGGCCGGGTGATCTCGCAAACTCGTCGCCACCCTCGCCATCCGCCACGTCGGGCAGCGTAGGGGATGCAGCGTCTGGTCCTATAACTGCGGTTCGGCTGGGCCGATCAATTCCGTTTCTCTGGCCTTCAGGGCACCATCGATAGGGCTCAGCGTACTCAGTACCTCGAGAGAAAAGCAAGGATTACAATAGGAAATACCTGCTGGATTGATGTGGCAGTTAGCAGAGCTCACTGAGTAAGGGGCCATCTTTGGGCCAGGCAAGCTCTGCCCCCAGGTCAAGTCGGGCTTCATTCCCGTTACAGAGGTGGTTTCTGTAGGCCCTTCGTGAACAGTGCTCCAGCACCTGGCACTGAAAATGATATCTACAGGTCATGTGGCACTCACATGTGTCATGTCTTGCTCGCAATAAAGACAGACAAATATATATCTTTATAAGAGCTTTATTTACTGCTTCCTTCTGGATCCCTGTCCTCACTCTAAGTGCCTTGGTTCCTGTCCCTGGCTCCTCCCGTTCCTGCTCCTCCCTTTCACTCCACCCCCCAACCACTAGACTACATCACACAATTCTACATCTCCCCCTTTCTTAACAAAATGAACTTAATTTCCACAGTGTTTGCAATTGTTCACTCAGCCACGCAGGTCGGCGAACTGCCTGTTCTTCAAGCATCCGTAGTGTCGAATCAGTGGTGGGCCTGGCTTTGGTCACTCTTTCCGTTGTCTTAACCAGGGCATCCTTGACTACGGGAGTGCACTTTTGAGAATGCAACCCATTGCGTGTGGGCTGCTTATTCTCCGGTTCCAGTTATCATGGTTCTTTCTTGTTGTGTAACTGCTACTGGCTCAGCGCGGTAATGGCAGTCTGTTTTCCTCAGTGACTCTTGTTCTGTTGACAATCGATCTCCTTCATGAGTGGACGATGTTCTAGTTTTCTTCTGAGTTTCAACCTGTAAGGTTACTTCTTTTTGTCTTGTCAGGTTGGGAGCAGCACTGTTCTTCTGTTCACCGTCAGGCAGGCCAGACGTTAATGTACTATCTGAAATGGGTGTCCTGGTTTGATTCTTGGACTCGTTTGCTGTCTCTGTTTGCCTCTCCCACTCCCACTCGTGTTTGAGACTGGCGAAACCCTTGACCATCCGGGCATGTACCTGTTTCTCTCCCATCCGGTGACAATCAATCTCTGTCACCACATTTGGTCCTCCTCACAGGGTGATAGGATAGTCCTTTTCCACCTGGTAGATGCTGTCCCATCTCTTTGTTTTCCTTCTGTCAGTTTGTTGAGTCAGCCTCTCTGAACCCCATCAGGGGTGACGGTATATTACTCATGCCTTGATATGGCGATGACTGACATGACATGTTGTCCTTTGGTTCTATTGTGCGTTCGGGTGATTGATGCCATGGGCGTGGTCGGGACCATGATTCTGTTGACCCGAGTCATCGGACAGACATGCTTTACGAATCGGAGGAGTCGTTCGCCGATTCCCTTTGAGAACGTTCCTTTGAAGGTGTCTTGACTGGTGAGTTTATTGAGTTGGTGGTCTGTGACGACAGGCTCCTGGAGTTGGAGCTATCTGCGGGACATTCCTTTGTGTACGTCTCTTTACGTGTCTTCTGTGTTGTTACGGTGGAGAGGTTGTTTGTTAGCCACGCGTTTACTTCTTTAGTTTGATCCTGGAACATTTGATCTTTACCTCTCTCACGTGATATCAATTGTCTCTTCTCCGTTTTCTCATTGTCATGACTGTCTTGAGTGCACATGCCTCTCCCTTTTCGGTGTCCGAGTGGCTTACCACTCCTCATGCGATTGGTTTCTTCTTCTCGCTTGTTGGGTGTACTGGCGTCCGGGCCATTGGGGTGATGTGTCTTGCTGCTTGATGCTTCCTCGGACTCCCCTACAGACTTTGGTGAACAGTGGGAGGATGCCCAGGGGTGTTTGTGTGCCGATTTCCAGTGTTGACGGGATTGTTCCCATCTTCTGTAGTTTGTCTTTCTTGCCCTCTTGTTAGGCAGGCTGCCATGTTGTCCATGTGCGTGATCTGTCCCACTTGACACTTCATCCGCTTCAGGACCGTTTTCACCATTGGTTGACTGACTCCGTGAGGTTGTATCAGTGCTGCCATCTGTTGACTGACTCCTGGATGTTGAATAACTCCGTGAGGTTGTATCAGTGCCGCTATCGCAGTCCTGACTCATCCTGGTCTTTTGTGTGCTTTGTCTCTTGTTTCGTCTTGGCTCTGATCTGCCTTCACCCTCCCTCTTTTCGGCTTTGGTTGTTTCCTGGGCCTTGCCCCCAGACATGAGGGATGTCTCTTTCCAGACATCCTTGCATTCGAGTGTACGTCTTTTGATATGTCTCTTTCTTTTTCCCGCACTCCAACCTCGGCTCCTCTGATGATTCTCTCTAGCGACCACTGCCCCTGAAGAATCTTGCACTTCGTGTCTGCATTTGAGCAGCCTTTGATTATCCGAAGCCGAACAGCTTCTTCTTTTGTAAAGGTATTGAAGTAGCAGCCAGGTACCAATCTTTGCAACCGGGTGATGAATTTTGTCAGTGGTTCTCCTGGTTCCTGCCGTGCTGTGGTGAAAGCAATGCGAGCATGATCCACGTCTACCGGTGCATGGAAATGGGTGCGTAGTTTCATTTGAAGTCTCTCATAGGTCTTGGTGTCCTTTTCCGGGAATGTCGGCCCTCATGACCTACCAGCTGGAGGAGTAGAGTCAGACATTTTCTATCTCTTCGTTCACCGATTGCGTCGAGGAAATCGTCCAATGATTCCAGCCACCGGTTCCATTTGGGGCCCAAACTCTGACTGTCAGTCTGTGTCACCGGGGGCGGTACTTCAATGCAGGGATTGGACCGATGGGTTGCTGTATCCATTGCCATGAGGGAGGAGAGTTTCCATCTGCTGCTGGTGCAGGATTGTTCACTTTGCTTCCTGTCTTATTTGCTGACCACCTTCGGCCGAGATCCTTGGTCTGGTTGTTTCCTCGGAGGTTGATAAGCTTCGCAACTGTCTCGATTGGCACTCGTTATTGAGGCTTGGATTTCTTGAGTTCCGAATGGCCACCGCTCAGCTACATTATGCGTGACTCTTGGCTCGCTTTCTTTAGAGTTGTATGGTAGCTGCAGGTAGTTGGTGGCTCTTCCGCGATGGTGCCTGGCACATTTGACATCCAGTTCATTTCTGGATTAGTGTAAGTTATCCAATCACTTCGTTGATGGGAGACGGTTTCTTTGACATTCCTCCACTCGTGCTTCTGGATCATTCATCTTCTTAGCTCCCGTTACTTTTAATTGTTTGTCTTCATGTGGTGCTGAATGTTTGCTTTGGCCCTTGTCTTTTACTCATGCTTGTTACATTCGGGATCTGCACTTGCTTGTGCTCGCTGACTTCAGAGCTTGTGGTCACCCGTGCTTGTCTATATGCAGTGCAGTCTTGGCTTGTTCCCGGCATTGGCTTGTGTTGACGCGCTGCGAATCGGGTATGTGCCAGTGCTCGTTGCTAACAGTTACTTTTGTTCACTCCTTTTCTTGCCACCTGTAATAATGCGTGTTTGTGTTCATCGTTTACTTTACTTGTCTCTGGAATTTTCTGGTGCTCATTTCATCAAGGCTGGTCCCTTATTGTTCGCTTGCAGGTATCAATGCTCGTTTCATTTTTGTTACGAATGCTTGTTTTATGTGTGTTTCCCGCGTCTGCTTGTGCTTGTCTACATATTGAACTTCTCGCATTTACTCATGCTTATTCTATTGCACTCCCTGTATTGGCCAGTGCTTGTTAGTTTACCTTTACCAACACTTGCTCCTTTGCAGTTACCAGTGTTTGGTCTTTTACATTTACCAGTACTTGTTGCTTTACGTATACCAATGCTTGTTCTCTCGCATTTGCCAATGCTTGTTGCACTATTCCTCTTTTGTCTTTATCAATGCCTGTTTTCTTAGACTGCTTCTTGCATTTGCATGTGCTTGTTGCGCCACTGTAACTTTCTCTTGCCAATGTTTGTTTCCCTCTTATGACCTTTCCACTCGTGTTTGCCAGTGTTTGTTTCCTTACGTTTGCCAATGCTTGCTTCCTTATGGATGCCAATGCTTGTTTTCTTGTGTCTGCCAATGCTTGTTTTCATATATTCGCCGATGCTTCTTACTAAACTCGGCTCGCCTGACCTCAAAATGGTCGCCTACAGTTTGCACAGGGAAAATGTCTCGAGAACTGCCTGGCTCTAAGATGGCCGCCGCCACCGAGCTCTCTCTTCACACGAGGCTCCAACTTCAGTCATTCAGCCTTCTGGACTCACCGGCAGCTGATCTACGGGCAGCGCTCTCCAGATCTCTGACTCACAATCAGGTGAGGTTTGGGGTGGGCTCCCGCAGCGCCTCACCAGGCTCCGCATTCAATCTGCGACTGCGTGCTAACACTCATGCATCGGGGGTGAGGTTTCCAACGTCAGAGCCGTTCAAGCTCTGTTTCAAGCTCCGCTTTCGTTGCGCTTGTTGGCGCCTGGCCGCAGGTCCTCTGGGGCACTTTTCTTCTCTTTGGGCACTCTTCACTGCTTTGAGGTGCAAGGCGGAGTCGGGGTGGGAACCCGACTTCTGTTCCGCTGAGGGCATGCTTATTTACACGCATCAAGCGTGAGTCGCGTTTTGGCGCGATTGAGTGTTTCCTTTCTTCGGACGCTCGGGCGCTCGTTTCTTCGATTCTTTCGGGCCCCCGCAATCCCTTGGCTTTGGGGAGATAGTCACTCGCTGCTGGCCTCTCTTCTTTAGGTGGCAGCATGGCTCCACACAGCAGCATTTACTTCTTGGAACACTGCACGGGACAGGGTGCTCTCAACAGGGTGCTGTGGGCACTGGGCATGCCAATCCCACCCTCGTCGCCAGTTGTCATGTCTTGCTCGCAATAAAGACAGACAAATATATATCTTTATAAGAGCTTTATTTACTGCTTCCTTCTGGGTCCCTGTCCTCACTCTAAGTGCCTTGGTTCCTGTCCCTGGCTCCTCCCGTTCCTGCTCCTCCCTTTCACTCCACCCCCCAACCACTAGACTACATCACACAATTCTACAACATGTATCGAATTAAAACGTCACTGTAGCTTTCATCTCATATTGTACACTTAAGGCCTCCTTTACTTCTGTTGGGTGCAGGCAGTGCGGCAGGTCTCCGCTGCGCTGCCCTGTGTCAAAAGGAAAGGCAGAATTTGATATATTAATGCAATACGGTGCATTCCTGTCCTCTCTGAAGGTCTATAAATTTGCACCTAGGGCCAATGCAGGCGCCCTTGTACCATGGTGCAAGGGTGTCTGCGTAGTGGCACGCCTTCCTGCACAAAAACAACAAATGGAAGCATTTTACTGCACACATAGATAGATTTAAAAAAATAGGAGAAATAATGTTTTTTCTCCTCATTACGCCTACCCTGGGGAGGAGCACAGTTTTGACACATTCCCAGGTTTACTGATCCTTGGAAATCCAGGAATGTGTCAAAACCACTAGGTGTTGCATGGGGAAACCCACAGTAACACACATGGAACGCTCTTTTTGACAAAGAATAAGGCAAGGCTCCATATTTATGAGGCCGTGCAAAGCCATGCAGGGTGGCTTTGCATTGCCTCATAGATCTGATTGAAAGGCTCGAGCCACCAGAGCATCATACAAAGGGATGCTCTGGTGGCACAGCCATCTCGTAAAAGAGGACCTGAGGGGCTCTTTTACAAGCCTACTGGGCTGCCGGTGCATCACTTTTTTGGACACGCAAACGGCATAGAGTGCAAATCTATATCTACAATGCGATGCAAATTCACTTTCCGTGGTTTTTCATGGCCCGGTAGATATGGAGTAAGGAACAGCAGCGCAAGTTGCTGCATTGCCAAACTTTGCATTAAAGAGACATTCCATTGGCGTTGCGGTGGTTGTTCCCATGCAACACCCATGGATTCTGATGCATTCCCAGATTTACAAGGACTTGTAAACATGGAAATGCGTCAAAAACCTAATCTCCCCAGAAGAGGCTTACTTGCAAGCCCAGAAGGCTGCGGAGCATCACTTTTTATGATATTCCGGTGGTGCACTTGGCTTACCCATATCTACGAGGCCACGTAAACTCACCCTGCGTGGCTTTTCATGGCCTCACAAATGTGATGTGAGACAACGCAGTGCATGTCACTGCAGTGCCTTACACCGTGATGGGGAGGTGGCGCTACAATGGATTTTCCCAGGCAACACCAATGGGTTTTGACACATTCCCAGATTTAGGATCTGCAAACTTGTGAATGCGTTACAATTTGGCACCTCTACGGGGGTAGTGAAGCAAAGAGAAATAACTTTATTCTTCCATGTTTTTTGCGTTCTGCTAGCACACAATAAAAGAGGAAAAAACCTCAATTGATTGTTTTTATGCAGGAAGCTGCACAAAATCTATTTTGCTTGCAACGCAGGCATCCTTGCACAATTGTGCAAGGGTGCCTGGATTGAAGCTGAGCACCAATTTGTGCACCGGCGCAAGCAGAAAGGACAGGAATTAACCATATTTAATTGATATGGAACATTCCTGCCCCTTCATGTTGATGCAGAGCAGTGCTGCGAGGAGCCTTGTGGCGCTGCCCTGCGCAAAAAGTTGTGAATGAGGCCCTATGTGTGCTGCATTATGGAGGAAGGAGGAAAACACCTCCATTGATCATTCTTGTAACACAGACACCCTTGCACCACAAGGGTAGGTGCCTGCTTTGGTGCAAGGCAGACAAAGTGGCCCCAGGGCAGGGGTAAAGGCCAGGAATGCGCCATGTATCATAAATACAATGGGGCAGATTTACAAGCACATTGCGCCACTTTTACGTCACTTTTAAAATGGGGAAAGTGACGCAAAGTGGTGCACGAGGCTTGTAAATCTGCCTAAATGCATTCCTGCCCTTTCATTTTGACGCAGGGCAGCGTAGCAAAGTGACTTACTGCACTGTCCTGCGTCAAAAACGTGTAAATGAGGCCCTTACTGTATACTAACGCTCAGACGCCACTAGGGGAACGCGACCGTCTGCACGAGCAGCGCACTGAGACATGTAGCGGCCACCAGAGGGCCAGGGCTGCTGGGAACGCTCCCCAAGGAGGCAGCCAGGCGCCTCATAAAGGACCTGGAAGCCACAGCCCCAAGAAAACTGACCGCACCGAGCCTGTCCTTCTCAGCCTTGCTGCGTTCTGTGGAGACCTGACGGAGCGTGAAGGATCCACCATAGTTCAGCAGCATGTTTTATTTATTGCGCCTCGAAACACAAAAAACTGAGAGCGAACGCTAAATTAAAAATGCATGCAATTAATAATGTTATTAAATGTTGCACTGAGCAGCCTTATGATGCCGGTCTATTGTACATAATTAAGGATACATATTATCCCGTGTCGTGAAGGCTGATTCTGTCAGACAGCCAGGCTCTCTTTACGGAAGACCCCGCAGCAATGAAGTTGGCAGTGAGTCGCCCTTCGGTGTGAGCTGGACTTGACAGATAAGAGGCTGATCAGTATCACAAACTGTCTTTCCCTCCAGTGTCCCTCCACCCCTCTCACCGAGTCCACTGACTGTGGCTTATCTTGTACCGGTGCTTAAGAGAAGTGAAGGTATCCAGGAGCCGCCCTTGACTCGGAAATCCGAGGCTCTGGGTCACACAGGAAAATGATACCGACGGCATTTTAACATTCTTACAGAACCCATGCGCGTGTTCACCTCGAGAAGCTCGTTATATTTTAAGTGTGCGTGTACTTCACAGGCAAACAGGCTATTCATAATGCACACAATATTTTAAAACGATCGCCGGGTCCGTTATATCTTTATAGCCACATGTTTAGCATCTCCATATATTTCTAGTGAGTTTATGTGCGCGCGCACAACATCTAAGCAAACAAATGCATGTGGATAGCATTTTAAAATTCTAATCTAGGTATCTGTAAAGTTCCATATGTAGCGCCTCGTTACATTTACCCAGAGTACGCTATAGTTTTTCAAACCCGCAGAGCGCATGCTCTGTACGTGGAGCTGGACATCTCAGCTCGTGTAAGAGAGGTTTCTAAATACAAGCACCGGGGAAGAACCCTCGCTGGGTGCCCAGCTGCTTGTCTCTGTCCCAGGCAGGGTATCTGGTGCACTACAAATTACATCCGAGAGCTCTCAGCTACCCGCGTGTCGTGAAGGTGACCCTGCTTTCAGCCAGTTATACTGAGCATGCTGGGACATTTATTGTCACTCGTGGCATTTTAGGTCTGAGTCCCAGGATGCTTAGCGCTGTTGGCATATGGCCAGATTACAGCAGTGATGTACTACGACAGACTATGAGAAACTACATCTTTGGTTCAGAGAATCTCTTTCAGTGCGAAAGCAGAGGGGACATAAAAGACCCCTGCCTACAAGAGGTCATGCATGTCAGTGCCTAGCCTTTCCACAAAGTTCCTCCAGTGTGCGACCTCTGTCCCAGAATGCTCAAGAAGTGGAACTTTGGATAACACTTCCCGTTTTTCTCATGTGCGGATCGGAGATTACCTTCTCGACTATGTGAGCTATTTAATCATTTCAAATTTTAATTTCTGTTTAAACCTAAATTGTATCTTTTATTAACGATGTTTCATGTTTTTCTGAAAGACTTGCTATAGGTAGGGTTTTCAGTTTAAAGAAGCTTTATTTAAATAGTTCCATCAAAGAGTATACAGTAAAACATATCTATTGCTTAGAACAATATTATAAACAGATACAAGGCAATAGTATAAAATATAACATAAGCAGTAATACACAAGAAGGGTAATACACTATAGAAGTATTGACCAATTAAAGACAGATGCAAAAGAGTACCTTAATTATACCGCAATGTATATTTTGTAGTTTTGTGGGGAGGGGAAAAAAGAAAATAAATAAAGAAGAGGGAAGAAGAAGTAAAGAGAAAAAGAAGAGAAAATAAACAGTATAATTATACAACCTTACAAGTATCAGATATTAATGTGGCTGTCAAATAATGAATACAATTAAACTGAACTACAGTTCAGTATACAATAAAAGAAAAATTCATGGCGGTTGGAATGCGATAGTTATGTCCTGGATTCGAGCAGACTTACTCGATAAGTATGTGGTAAGAGGTGCCCACAATGAGTCCTTCGCAATAAGTTGTTGCGTGGGAGTACCAGACGCTCTACCAAGCCTATGATGATGACAGAGTAAGTTCCACTATCCGGTAGAAGTAGCCTTATTAGCATCCTTCCAATTGGATATAATTATTTGAAAAGCAATGTCTTTAAGTAAGTCCTCAAATGCTTCCATTTTGGGAGTGCCAATTCAATTATGAGAGAAGCTTATCAAAAAAGTAGATTGAGTCGCAAAAGGAAAAGTAATGGAACACATTCTTGAAATTATTTTATAGACCTTCAGCCAAAAGAATTTAATTGATGGGCAGTGAAAAAAACACATGCATGTATGTACCCGGTGTTGTTTTACATGTCCATCATGTGTTCTCTTTGTTTAGGTTGTATTTGTGAAGAGAAATTGGGGTTAAAAACAGCAATTTGAAGAAGTAAAATAAAGTGTGCCTAGTGCAGGCATTACAAGAGGTGGGTGTATTTTGGACCAAAATCAAAGTCCAGGATGGTAAAGAAAATGAGCGTTGTACTTCCGATTCCTACAATAACTCTATTTTAGAGGTAGGATGAGTTGGAAGTGTATCAATCAATCAGGGGGTTATGAGCGCACTTCTACCCGTGAGGGTCTCAAGGCACTGGGGTGGGAGGGAACAGCAGGTCTGATTCAGTCGAAGAACCAGGTCTTCAGCACCTTCCTGAAGGTGTTCAGGGAGAGGACCCATCTGATGTCGGTGGGGAGCTCATTCCAGGTCTTAGCCGCGATGTGGGAGAAGGATCTACCCCTTGCTCTTGCTCTGCGGATGCACAGGGTTTTGGCGAGGATGTTGGAGGAGTGCAGGTCTTGTTTGGGTACACGAAGGGTGACTCTGTCATTGTGGTATTGGGGTCCTGTGTTGTGTAGGCATTTGTAGGTGTAGGTGAGAATCTTGAAGGTGACTCTTTTCCTGACGGGGAGCCAGTGGAGCTTGCGTAGGTGTTGCCTGATGTGTTCATGTCGAGGGATCCCGAGGATGAGTCTCTAATAGTCTGGAGCCTGCGTAGACTTGCTGATGCCGGCGTAGAGGGCATTTCTGTAATCCAGAGGTCTTGATGAGGGGATGAGTGACTGTCTTCCTTGTCTTGGGGGGGATCCACTTAAAGGTCTTACAGAGGATGCCGAGGGTGTTGAAGCAGCTGGAGGTGACAGAGTAGACTTGGCGATTCATGGAGAGGGATGCATCAAGTAAGATGCTGAGGTTCTTGGCGTGATCTGTGGGGGTAGAGGGGTGCCCAGGGCGGTTGTCCCCCCAGATGTTATTCCATGCTGAAGGGGTAGTTCAGACGATGAGGACTTCCATCTTCTCCAAGTTGAGTTTCAGGCAGTTGATGTTCATCCATGCTGCAACGTCTTGCATTCCTTCCTGGAAGTGGAGTCTGGTGGTGTTACGGTCCTTGGTGAGGGAGAGGATAAGCTGGGTGTTGTGTGAAAGAATAGGCTGAGGCAATGCTGTTCTATTCAGGTGTTTGCCAATTTCAGATGATCCTTCATTGTTTCTGTCAACATGGAAAATTTTAAGAAAGACAAGACCAAGGTAACATGTGCCATACCAATGGTCAGGAAGACTGAAATATGCTTTATTACCACAGACAAAATAAATCCCTGGGAAAATTGGGTCTTTGCCACCCTTAAATCCCCAACCCCCAAATCTGTTTTCACCATTAAGTTTTTCATCCTCTATCTGCCAAAACTTTGACTTAGTCTGTTTCAGCATTTCATTCCTCTTATAAATTGCTCTTCTCTCCTCAACCCGATCAAGGAAATATTTTTCTTAATCCCTCATTTTGCAAGTTTGCTCGTGACGGAGCCACTCCGTCACGAGCCGCAGTTGGCTGTGCTCGTGACGGAGCGGTTCCGTCACGAACGCACCCGCTCAATATGTTAATTCATTAGTAACCAGAAAGAATTCCCTTATTTGTTTGGCAGGCTTTAATTTGTTCAGACTGTTCACAACCTTCAAATTAGCGAAAATCTCATCATAATCTGAATAATAATATTCCAGACAACCAGTTTGATAGAACAAGCTCGATATAACACTACAGGTAATTCCATAAGTAAGGGGAAGCATATTATACTTAACCCCTTCAGAAACAGAAGTAGGAAGCTTAACACATACATAACAATCTTTAACATCCATGATTCTAACATATTCTGAAAGAAGTCTAGAAAATGAATTGGTAGAAAAATCTCCAACTGATCTGTCCTGATGGACATCTGGTTTATGCTCAATGATTCTGTTACTTTTGCTTGCAACATCATGATCACCTTGTTTTGATTCAACTTTGCTTGTTATATTTATTCTAAAATGCTCTTTGTCAATTCCAAAAGGGAAAATGACTGCTAAAATTAACCAAACTAAAATAATCATAATAACACAAATAGAAGACATTTTGCAACATCTTCTAAGAATTGCACACGTAGAATTATCAGCGTTAAGCATTTTGCTCAATAAAACAAAAATTTAAAAATTTTACCTAAACAAAAATTAATTTTTTTACCAAAATAGTATATATAACTAAATAACACACCCTCCCCTTAAAATGTTTTTTTTTAAAGTAACTCTCCAACAGCTTTTCTTTGACCGTGCGTCCAGAAAAGTATTCAGCTAACACAATTTCTTCAGCCTTATCCCAAAAAGAAAACCAACCTAAACCTAACTGTAATTAAACCTCAATCATTGTCACTATTTTCTTCCAAATCTTCCTGGCTACTGCTGCTCACTTCAACTATTGGTGGAATAATCAGGTAAACCCACTCTGGAGATTTATACTTCTGATTAGGCTTCAATTGTCTCTTACTTTTTCTGCTTATAACTTCAATTTTCTTTGCAACTTGACCCTTTTAGTCTGTTTCACCTTTCTGACTCGTTATTTCATTTACTTGTTCTTTCGATTTGTTGACCAATTTGAATTTTAAGTCTTCCTTAGGCCAAATATAGCCTTTTCTTAGGAGCTTCTTTTTCGGCTCTACTTCATTACTTTCAGCTTTCCAAGCTCTTTTTCTGAATTTTTTTATTTCTGATTCTTCATCACTGTCTTCTGAATCAGTTTCAGAGATTTCAATACTATAATTAGGAACTTCTTTATTCGGCATTTTCACTCCGTTAGGAACAACATCTCTGTAGCTGGTACTTGGCAATTCGTCTTCTTCTTGAATTACTTCTAACTTCCCAGTTTCAGAATTTCCGTTCCTGCTTTCAGAGCTTTCAATCTGCTTTTCAATACTCTCCTGATCTTGAATCTCTTCTGACACAGTTGCCTTTTCAGTTCTTTTTTCTAGAACCTCTTCATCATTATCTGAATCAACAACAACGATGTCTAGTTCTTTTTCATTTGATGCTTGTCTTGCTTCTGATCTCTCCAGATGTCGACTTCTTTGTCGATCTTCAGAATCTGGATTTTTAGGATTCTCTTCTTCTTCAGAATCAGAATCTGATGTAGTTTCGTCACTGTCTTCCTCAGGGTTATCTGGTGCAGATACAAGAATAGTATAACTAGCATGCACCCACGTTTTTCAATCAATCAGGAGTTTGTTTGTTAAAGCGCGACTACTCACCCGTAAGGGTCTCAAGGCGCTAGGGGTTGGGGGGGGGGTGGGGTGCAGGTTCCATTCCATCAAGGAGGGGGTCTGTCGAAGAGCCAGGTTTTGAGGTTTCTTGCGAAGATGGGGAGCGATGTTGTCTGTCTGAGGTGGAGCGGAAGGGCGTTCCATGCTTTGGCCGCGAGGAAGGAGAAGGAGCGGCCTCCCAATCTGGCCTTTCTGGTGCGGGGGACCACGGCGTAGGAAAGCTGGGCTGATCGTAGGGTCCTTTGGGGTGCGTGGAATTTGAGTCGGCTGTTCAGGTATGCTGGTCCGGTGCCGTGGAGGGCCTTGTGTGCGTGGGTGAGCATCTTAAAGGTGATTCTCGCCTCGACGGGGAGCCAGTGGAGTGTTCGCAGGTGCTGGGAGATGTGGCAGTGTTTTGGCAGGTTGAGGACCAGACTTGCGACGGCGTTCTGGATGTTCTGTACTTGCGGATGAGGTTTTTGTTTATTCCGGCGTAGAGTGCGTTGCCGTAGTCGAGTCTGCTGGTGACCAGGGCATGAGTGACTGTCTTTCGGTGTTCGAGGGGGATCCATTTGAAGGTCTTACGAAGGAGGCGGAGGGTGTGGAAGCAGGAAGATGAGACAGAGTTGATCTGGTGGTCCATTTTGAGCTCGGAGTCCAGGATGATTCCCAGGTTGCGTGCGTGGTCTGTGGGGGGTTGGCAGGTTTCCGAGGGCGGTGGGCCACCAGGTGTCGCTCCAAGCGTCGGGGTTTGGGCCCATGATGAGTACTTCTGTTTTGTTGGTGTTTAGTTGAAGGCAGCTGTTTTTCATCCATTTGGCGACGGCTTCCATGCCTTCTCGAAAGTTGCGTCTGGCGGTGTTGGGCTCGTTGGATAGGGAGAGGATGAGCTGGGTGTCATCTGCATATGACACGATGTTGAGTCCGTAGGTTCTGACGATGGGGGCAAGTGGAGCCATGTAGACGTTGAAGAGCGTCGGGCTGAGGGAGGAGCCCTGGGGGACTCTGCAGGTGATCGGTGTGGGGTCCGAGAGGAAAGGGGGGAGTCTGACCCGCTGCGTCCTGCCGGAGAGGAAGGAGCAGATCCAGTCGAGGGCCTTGTCCTGGATTCCTGCATCGTAGAGTCTGCGTATTAGGGTGCGGTGGGAGACTGTGTCGAACGCCGCTGATAGGTTGAGGAGGATGAGGGCTAATGTTTCTCCTTTGTCCAGTAAGGTGCGGATGTCGTCTGTTGCGGCGAGGAGGGCGGTTTCCGTACTGTGTTTTTTTCTGAAGCCGGATTGGGAGGAGTCGAGGATGTTGTGTTCTTCAATGAATGTGGCGAGTTGGCTGTTGATGGCTTTCTCAATGACTTTCGCTGGGAACGGGAGCAGGGAGATGGGTCTGTAGTTTTTGAGGTCGGTGGGGTCCGCTGAGGGTTTCTTTTGGAGGGGGTTGACCTCGGCGTGTTTCCAGTCGTCGGGGAACGAGGCGGTCGCCAGGGAGCGGTTGATGGTTTGGCGGAGCATGGGTGCGATGGTGTTGGCGGCTCTGTTGAAGATGTGGTGGGGGCAGGGGTCCGTGGGGGCCCCTGAGTGGATTGACTTCATTGTCTTCAGTGTGTCTTCGGTGGTGAGGGCTGTCAAGTCATCAATCGCTGGTTTCCGGGTGTCGGGGGTGGTTGGTGAGGGTTCAGTGTGTTGGTTGTCTTCGTCGAAGTTGTCGTAGATGCTCTTGATTTTGTGGTGGAAAAAGATGCTGAGTTTGTTGCAGAGGTCTTGTGAGGGAGGGATGTCGGTACACTCGCTGGTGGGTTGGGCGAACTCCTTGATGATGCTGAAGAGTTCCTTGCTGTTGTGTGCGTGGGTGGAGATTCTGTCTTCAATCGCTTTTTTCCTCGTTTCTCTGATGAGTTGATGGTGGGCGTTGGTGGCGGCTCTGAAGTTGTTGTGGGCTTCTGTGGATTTGGTGTTTCTCCAGGCCTTTTCAAGGAGGCGGCATGTGCGCCTGGACTCTCGAAGTTCGGTGGTAAACCATCTGGCTTTCTTGGCACGGGTATTGTTTTTCTTGAGGGGGGCTATGGTGTTGGTGCTGTCCGAGATCCATCTATGCAGGGTTCGGGCTGCGGTGTTGGGGTCGTCGTTTTCCGCGATGGTTGGGGTGGAGTTGTTGAGTGAGGAGGTGAGCTGGTCATCAGTGATTTTGGTCCAGTTTCTTTGTGGAAGCAGGTGCTGGTGTCTGTGGATGGTGGGTGTTCTGAAGGTGAAGTGGACGCAACGATGGTCGGTCCATGGGAGTTTGGTGGTGTGGCTGAAGGTGATGGAGTTTCCTGTAGTGAAGAGGGGGTCGAAGGTGTGTCCTGCTGAGTGCGTGTGCTCGGTCACGATCTGGCGGAGTCCAATGTTGTGGAGGTTGTCCAGGAGGGATGTGGTGTTGGGGTCCAGTTGATTGTCGAGGTGGAAGTTGAGGTCTCCCAGCAGGGTGTAGTTGGTAGATGCGATGGCCTGCGGGGAGATAATATCCGTGATGGAGTTGGCGAAGGGTCCAGGGGTCCAGGGGGTCGGTAGATGAGGGTTCCTCGGAGGGCGGCGGTGGGGCTGGCCAGTATCTTGAAGTGAAGGTGTTCCATCAGTTCTGTGGACTCGTGAGGGAGTGTGCTCAGGCGGAGGCTGGATTTGTGGACAATGGTGATTCCTCCTCCTGGGTGGATGGGGCGGTCCTTCCTGGAGATCTTGTATCCTTGGGGGATGGCGATGTCGATGTCCGGTCCCGAGGTGGTGTTGGTCCAGGTTTCGATGAAGAATGCTACGTCTGGGGTGGTGCTGTCGAGGAGGTCCCAGATTTCTGTTGCGTGTTTGTGGAGGGATCGGACGTTGAGGAGGATGCATTGCAGGGTCTTCGGTTCGGTTGTGTTCTTGTGTGCGGGTTGTGCTGGATCCGTGTTCTTGGCGGTGCTGCAGGTGTGCCGGCAGCGGTGACAGCTGAAGGGTCCATGGGTGTCGGCTGGTGATGCTAGCTTGCAGTTGTTGTTGCAGCCTGGGTTGAGTGCGTGGAGTGCTGCTGGGTCGTAGCGTTGGCGGGGCGGAGGTCCAGGGTTCCTGGTGCTAGTTGCGGACGGGTCGCAGACGGTCGCAGACGTGCTTGCCTTTGATGTGCCTTTGGTGCACCAGCGGCGCGCCCGCAGCCCGCAGTGGCCGCCATTAAGTAGGGGTCGGGGAGGGCTGGACAGCTGGGAGGCGGGGAGGGGAGCTGGATCGGGCCGGTTGTGCTGGGGGGGAGGGGCCGCGGGGCAGCAGCGGTGGGGAAAGGTAAAGGGAGGAAAGAAGGGATAAAGAAAAAAGGGAAAATAAGCAGAAATAAGGCACAAAAGAGCAGAGATGCAGAAAAGAGCAGAAAGGTGAAAGATAGAAAGGGTAAAAAACGAGTGAAAACAAGTGAAGGAGCAGAGGGAGAGAAAGGGAAAATGGGCAGAAATAAGGCACAAAAGAGCAGAGGTGCAGAAAGGTGAAAGATAGAAAGGGGAAAAAAATGAGTGAAAACGAGTGAAGGAGCAGAGGGAGAGAAAGGGAGAATGCGCAGAAATAAGGCGCAAAAGAGCAGAGGTGCAGAAAGGTGAAAGATAGAAAGGGGAGAAAAACGAGTGAAGGAGCAGAAAGAAAGAAAGGAGACAGAGGTCCACTGGACCACCAGGGATGAGGCGCAGGGAAACCTGCGGGTGGAGGAGGGCCTCGATCACCAACACTGAAGAGTGCAGGGGCAGGGGCACCTCACTTAATGGTGGAGCTGCGAGGGTGGGAGAGCAATTTCACTGACAATAAGTCAGTGGTCTTGCTGTCTTTAAGCCCTTACACTTGACAGCATTGGTTGTCACTAAAATTACTTGCCTTGCTTTCTGCCACCTGGGTACCAAACAGTTCCTTCTTCGATGAACTTTTGTTCTGACCCAGTCTCCTGGCAAAAGATCATGAGCTTGCTCCTTTTCCTTTAAAATCACATCTGTCCCCACCTGATGGAATACAGAGGTTACCACGTCAGAGAGTTGCTTACAGTAGTCTAAAATTGCACTGTCATTTATTGCTAGCCACTTTCCAACTGGAACATAAGCCTGTCTCATTACTCTTCCCATAAGTATGTCATGAGGGCTAAGACCTGTTTTCTTGTCTGGAGTACTTCTCAATGACATCAAAACAAGCGGAAGAGCATCTGTCCACTTGATCCCTGTAGCTAGACACATTTTTGAAATTCTGTTTATAATTGTTCCATTTATCTGCTCTACAACGCCTGATGCCTCTGGTCTGTATGCACAGTGCAGTTTTTGTTTGATGCCAAATGCTTCACAAATTAATTCAATTAGTCTGTTTTCAAAATGTCTTCTGCGATCACTTTCAATAGTTACTGGAAAACCATATCTAGGTATGATCTCCCTCAAAAGCAATTTTGCCACAGTGATTGAATCATTGGGTCGAGTTGGGAAAGCTTCAACCCATCTTGAAAACAAAGAGACAATCACAAGCACATACCTGAGCTTATTGTGTTGAGGCATGTCAATGAAATCTATTTGCAACCTGGTAAAAGGACCACCCTCCCGACCTATGGTTCCCATGCTCACCACTGTTTTTCTGTTTGGATTGATTTACTGACAGATCCAACAATGCTGGCAAAGTGGCTCTGCAATGACCCTAAATTTTGGATTATACAAGTCTCTCTGAACTGTCTGATCATTGTGTCTCTTCCTAAGTGACCTGGTCCATGGTACATCCGTGCCATGTCAGCAATCAAACAATTAGGCATAACAGGTCTTCCATCTTTGTAAACCCAAATTCCATCTTCCTCTCGCAGTCTGCAATCTTCCTTGAGCCAAGTATTTTTCTCCTCATCCTCAGCCTCACAAAGACTTTTCTTTAGCTTTTCAAAAGCCTCTAATTCTGTTTTTGTCAAAACAATTGGATCTTTAATATCTGCTTTTGTTAATCTTTGTAATGGTTTTGCAATAACTGAAAACCCACAAATCCATTGGCGACAATAACCAACCATTCCTAGAAACATTCTGATCTGTCTCTGTGTTGTTGGTGGCTGTATTGCTCGAATCATTTTTATTCTCTCAATCATCACTTGTCTAATTCCCTTTGCAATCCTGTGATCTAGGTATTTAACCTCTTGCTTGCAAAACTGTAGTTTTGCAGGCAACACTTTATGCCCTTCGTCTGCCAAATGATTCAGAAGTGTAATGGTGTCAGTCACACAATTTTCTCTTGTTTTTCCTGCGACAAGAAGGTCATCAATATACTGAACTAATATTGACTCTCCAGGCAATTTTAGATCTTCCTGGGACTTTTTTAACAACTGATTAAAAATAGATGGACTCTCTGTATACCCTTGAGGGATACGACACCATGCTAATATTCGATCCTGGAACCAAAATGCAAAAATTTGCTGGCTATCTGGATGTAAAGAAACTGTAAAGAAGGCATTGCACAGGTTAATGACCATGTACCATTCCGCATCATGTGGAACCTGCTATAGAATTACTGCTGGATTTGGTACAACTGGACAGCAAGGAACAACTATTTTATTTTATTAATTCTTCTTAGGTCCTGAACTATAGTGTATGCTCCATTTGGCTTTTTAATCCCCATAATCAGTGAATTACATGGGCTGCTCTCCATTTCTTTTAAAACTCCTTGCTTAATGAATTTCTCAATAACAGGAATTACACCTTCAATTGTTTCAGGTTTCATTTTGTACTGAGGAACATTTGGAAAATCTATTCCCTGCCTTACAGTAATTTTAACTGGGTCTACATGTTTCATTAAACCCATTTCATCACCTGTCAAATCCCAAATTTTTTGATTCACTGTTTCTTTCAGTTCCTCTGGTAAATTATTTTTATCAAAAGCGGGAAACATTTTATTTTCTTCATCAACCATTAACAATGTTAATTTGTACAACCCATCTTCTTCTAAGGTTTGAAGCTCAATACCTTCAGGTGAACAGTATATTTTGCAATTCATCTTACACAACAGATCCCGACCTAATAGGTTAACAGGACTGCTGTTACAGACAATAAATCTGTGTTTGTCTTTGTAGTTTCCAATTTCTACATCTACAGGATTTGTCAGACTAATTTTAATATGCTGGTTAGCTACACCAACAACCTGGATTGTATCACCCGAGAGAGGAAGATCTTCATTTCCACTTATCTAACAGTAGAACAGGTAGCACCAGTGTCCACAAAAAAAGGTATATCTTTATCATTCACTTTACCATTTACAAATGGACCTGACTGATCTACTTCAAGAGTGGCTCCAAGTACATACTCTCCTTCCCCTCTCAGGCACCGTCATGAGTAATCCTCCGAATCACTGCTCTCATTTTCTTTAAACCAAAATTGTTGAGAAACATTTGACACATTTTGTGATCTTTTTACCTGTTCAGCTCCGCAAAAACCTGTTTCCGGATAGTATCTCTGTGCATTGCTGCAATTTGGCAAAGGTGGCTGTGGAATTGGGCCTTGCTGAATGAATTGATTCTGCTGCTGATTCACTAACTGTCGCTGTTGCTGCTGACTTATTTCATTTAACTGTCGCTGAAGCTGTTGCTGTTGCTGCTGATTTATCTCATTCTGCATCTGTGGATTTAATGATGAACTCTTTACATTTCTGGGCGGATTTTTACACTCTCGCTTCCAGTGTCCAATTTCCCCGCAATTAAAACAGGGTAGCTTTTGTTTCAACTCTTCAATGTTTATATAAAATTTTAGCTTATTTGTAAAATTTCCTTTAAACTTGCCAGGATTCTGATTTTGCTGAAAACTTTTATTTTCTAAAGCTGCTATCTGTTGCTCAGCTACCTTCACTTGTGCCCACATTGCCTTTTCCTTGAGTTTCTTCTGTTTAGCATCTATCTCGTCACTGCAATATTTTGCCTTTCTCAGGATGTCATCAAACGAAAGTGCTTGCCAGCCTACAATTCCTGTCCTAATCATGTCCCCTATTTCAGGTCTCAGGCCATAAACCAGGGGTCTCCAAACCGGTCCTGGAGGGCCGGATCCATGCCAGATTTTTTGAATTACTACATGTATCTCAATGGGGATATCCAAAAAATCTGGCATGGATCCGGCCCTCTAGGACCGGTTTGGAGACCCCTGCCATAAACAAATCTATAAATGAAGTGGCTCATGTCACTTTCACTTAATTTCTCATAGCCACTGTATTGTTTAAATACCAGAAGCAATCTTTCGTAATAAGAATGAACTGATTCTTTTGGTTCCTGGTTTGTTCTGTCAATTTTAACCCAATCTACTTCTTTTGCAGGAATGTTGTCTTTTAACCAGACGATTACTTTGTCATAGAAATCCATGACAGTGTCTGAAGGAGCACCTGTTACTCTATGCCTTTGTAGTTCCTCCTTCGGCCAACCCACAGAAATGTTGCATTCTGTCCAAAGATCTGACGGGACAACAATGTCAAAGAAACCATCTAGATCAATCCACAGAACTTTGGAAACTTTAATAAACCTGTCTACCTGGCGATACCATTCCACTGGCTTTTCTCTGAGTCTAAGAAAATCATTCGTAAATAATAATATATCCTGTCTTGTCCATGGAACATGAACATAACCTCCACCAGCTATTTCTCTCATTGGAAATTCACCAAAAACTTCTCCCCTGTCCCTCTTTTCTTCTTCTCTCTTTTTCGTCCATTTAACTCTCCATTTGCTTAAATCACCTAATCTTTTCAGGAACACAATTAATTCTTTTATCTGAGTTATTCTGCCTGTAGTATTAAGAATTTCTATGTCCCTTTCAGAAAAATCCACTCTGTCATGCTTTTGTAATTGTTTTTGACAAGTTAAATCTATTTCCAATTCAGCAGCCACCTCTTCAAACTGTTCATATTTATTCTTAGTTTTCCATTGTATACTTTTACATATAAAAAGCAATTCATCATCCTGATATTGTTTCAAACAATCAGTACCAATTGTGCCAATAATCAATTCCTCTAAATCTGCTTTTAATTTAGCAACATCAAGCTGTCTTGATTCAGGAATTTGTGTTAACTCTGTTCTATTTACAGAGCCAGAATCTGATTCCGCAACCGATGGTGTGACATTTGACAAACCTTGATTTAAAGTTAAATTTGGCATTGTTTTATCTTTATGAATCTCTGTTAACTCAGAATAAAAATTTTCTGCCACCTTCGGAAACTCTACATTCAAGGGATTTGCTATTAGCGACTGCTTGCTCTCATTTTGATCAAAAACTGGTACAACAGGACCAATTGTAACTGGTACTGTCACTGCTTCCATGCCTTTTGTCAATTGATGAATTAATTCTCCCTTTGCTTTCAGATAATCTGTTATATTTGTAATATCAGGCAGAGTCTTTTTATAATTTTTCAAAATATTATTTCTAGAATTCGAATTTTCTCTCAGAGATCTTGTTTTACTCCTTGACCTTTCTCTATCAGGTAATCTCATAAATCTGGGTGACTCCTCAACTTCCTCCCTAGGCGCAGAAGGAGAAACACCTGAAAAACGTGAACAACCTGGTTGTTGATACGGCGGAGGACTGTTTAACATATCCTCTAAAACTGCATCAAATTCTTGATCTAATTTACCTTTCTCTTGAGAATTCTTTTGACCTGATTCTAAAACCATTTCCAATACTGGATATAATCCTTCCTGCATATCTCCTTTCCTCCAACGGCGTACTTTTTCCTGATGAGTTTCTTTATATAAACTCCTTGGTGTTCCCCAATTTTCTGGCTCAAGCTCCATCATTGCAATTTCCCATTCAACTAAGGCTTCAAATTGAGTGGGTCTAGGACTTGGTGAAAGAGCTATCATTTTATCTCTCAAATTTCTTAAAACTTTAACATTAAATGACCCATTCCGGCCAGGCTAAAACACCATCTCCCCTAGTATATTGCATCCAATTTTCAATCCAGAGAATGGTATGATATCCGTATTCTCCTTCCATATATGCTGCGGGTGTTTTATACTTATGAAGCAACTTTCCACCGCGCGCTTTAATTATATTGTCAGGATTAAATACATTTTTAATTTTCTGAACCCATGAAGGCTTTTTCTCTTCTTTATACCAATAACTCATGTTTTAAAATGAATTCGTAAAGCTTAGAAAAGATCGTAAATAATTCATCTGTTGTTCCGCTATTCTGACCAATCTGTGCGCGAAACTCACCAACAAGCCAATCAGGTTAAGCTACGTCACCACCTTGCTCAACCAATAAGAAACCAGTTTTCAGAAACGACCAATCAGCTAACAGCTTGATTTGATCACGTGAGCCAATCAGTGCGCTTGCTGTGAAGTATGTCAGCCAATCACAGCGCGAACCCTGTGACGTACACTGCCGCTGCAGAGAAGCTGCGCGTGTCAGTGTCACTCCGTAAATTCACCCCTCCCTTACAAAATATTTTCACAGCGCCATTTTAAACAATTCTTTTCAAAGAGTTTCAGTTAATAACTACATAAAACAAACCATTTGTCCGATTCGCTAACAAAGTAATAGTTTTGCCAAACATTCAGAAATTTCACTCGCATGAAATAGACGACACTGTTTTCATAAAAACAATTTGTCAGCATTCATACAAAGAGAGACCTATCCATACATACATGAATTCTTCAGTCGGACTTTAACCAACCAATAGAATCCCTGCTTACGCCAGTAAGAAAAAGCTATCTTACCCTTCACACAAGTTCGGAAAAATCCTACTACTCTTTTCACAACGAGTTTTAAAACAGGCTCCAAGTCCCTATACTCAATGTTACGATTTCATAGTCAATCCTCACTATTCATGTGATCTATCATACCCAAATCCCTAAACTTGTGTTGTACGACTACAACACTTAGTGATATCTTCTATACCACTATTTTGAAATGGAACAAATTAACTGTGTAACTTCACCTGTTACACTACTCTGCCGGTCGGCACATAGGTTTTTCACACTGCTATCCTATCTAAAACTAACGGAAAGAATACAAATATTCGAGCAGAACAGGATTTCATTGGCTGACGAATGTCTTTCGATGCGGTCTTCATCCGTTTCTCACATAGCCAGAGTCACGTTTTCAAAGTGCCATTGTCTATTAGTATGACACCGGCAGCTTCCGAAGAAAGTAACGTTTAGCAAAAAGCAAAACTTCCTTCGTCCGCTCACACTTTTCCGCTGCCGAACGACATTGAAGCAATCTGAACCAAAGGTCCTAAGCTTCCACATAGCCTTTGTTTGCAAGCCTTTCTCTAAGAATTAATGTAGAAAAACATTTTCACATTCCAGCGTAGCTGCTGTGCAAGGCCCACTCTGGCTTAGCTTTCAGACATCCATTTTAGAAGTAGGCCACAAGCCATTTTACATGAGGGTGAGTCTAGTATGCAAGGAAACACAAGACAATAATTAATTCAAGAAATGATAATTATTCTGTTACCCACCCCCTCTACCAAAATTAACCCATTAGCTATGTTACCTAGTTTTGCATACAAACAAATAAACAAACACATACACATGAGACGACAATACGTAAACAAAAGCACATTTAAAAGAATGCACATGCTATTATTTTCAAAACAGCTGCAGTTAATAAATAACAAACAAGAAACAAAGTAAATATATTATTCACAGCAAAATGACAAACATAACAAGAGCACAAATGGTTATACCCACGTGTTCATGATGGTGTATATTACTCTAGGTTGAGTCAGTAAACGTTCAAATCATGCAACACACATTAGTAAAAATAAAAATCACGAGAGTTTCATTTGTCACAAACTTTTCAGAAATAAATCTGAAAGTCCGCTCCATCACTGGCATCATGTAGTCTTGCTGTTAGAGTGCGGTGGGAGACGGTGTCGAAGGCTGCCGACAGGTCTAGTAGGATCAGGGCTAGTAGGATCAGGGCTGAGGCGTGGCCTTGGTCGAGAAGGGTGTGGATGTCGTCGGTGGTGGTGAGTAGGGCGGTCTCAGCGCTGTGGTTGCTTCGGAATCCGGATTAGGAAGAGTCGCGGATGGCGTTTTCTTCAATAAACCTTGTCAGCTCTGTGTTTATTGTCTTCTTAGTGACTTTTGCTGTGAAAGAGAGGAGCGAGATGGGCCGGTAGTTCTTGAGGTCCAGCGGGTCTGCTGAGGGCTTTTTGAGCAGAGGCTTGATTTCTCCGTATTTCCAGTCATCAGGGAAGTAGCCGGTTTCGAAGGTGGTATTGATGATCTGTTGTATATGGGTGCGATGGTGGTCGCAGCTCTGTGGTACATATGAGATTGGCAGGGGTTAGTGGGAACCCCGGTGTGGGCGCCCTTCATCGTTGTGGCGTTCTCCTCAGTTGTGATTGGAGTCTAGGCAGAGATGGTGGTCTGGCAGGTTTTGCCACAGGGAGGGGTGACTGTGGGGGCAGGTGTGTGTGGTCGCTAAAGTTGTTGCAGAGGTTCTTAATCTTCAGGTGAAAATAGGAGCCAAGCTTGTCGCAGAGGTCCTGGGAGAGGGTGATGTCCATTGTTTTGCTACGGGGCTTGGTGAATTCCTGGATGATATTGAAAAGGTTCTTGAAGTTCCTGGAGTTGTAGTTTTCGGGTGTCTTGATGTTTCTCAAATTTTTTCTCCAGCCGTCTGCAGGTGCGTCTGGCTTCTTGGAGCTCGGTGGTGAACCGGGCGGCTTTCCTGGGGTGGTGTTTGTCGGGGTTGCGCAGCCGGGCGAGCTTGTCTGCACAGTTGGCGATCCAAGTGTTGCCGTTGAGGGTGGAGTTGAGTTGACTCGGAGACTCTGCTGCAGTTCCTACGCGGGGAGCGCAGGCGTGTTCGGGTGGCTTGGTTTGTTGAAAAGGGAGCTTACGCAGTGGTGGTCGTTCCAGATGGTCTCTGTGGTGTGGCTGAAATGAATGCTGCAATCTCCTGCAAAGATGGGGTCAACAGTGTGTCCTGCCTTGTGAGTCGGTGTGATGGCCAGCTGTTTCAGCCCAATGATGGCGAGGTTGTCGCCGAGAGCTGCAGAGTTGGGGTTGCTGCGGTTGTCAAGGTGGAAGTTCAGGTCTCCTATAAGTATGTAGTCCATGGTGGTGATGGCGTGGGGTGCAATGAGGTGGCCGGGGGTCTGTAGGCGATGGTGCCGCCGAGTGTGGAGTTAGGGCTGGTCTGGACCTGGAAGTGTAGGTGTTCGGCGGCAGGGAAGTTGTCGTAGGATGAGGTGAGACGCTGGGTGTTTTTGTGAACGATGGTAATGCCTCCTCCCAGGTGATTGGGGCGGTCAATTCTCTGGATCTTGTACCCATCCGGAATGGCGATGGGGATGTTGGGGGCCGAGGAGGCGTTGGTCCAGGTTTTCATGATAAAGGCTTATCTATGCATTGAGCGCACATTGAGGAGCAGTCATCTAAGGCGTCGGTGGTGTTGGTCTTGGTGGTGTTGGTGTCAGGGGCAGTGGTGAAGGTCTGGCGGCAGCTGTAGCAGGAGAACTAGCCGTGGGTCATGCTCGGCATGGCTAACTGGCAGTTGTTGTGCCTCTCGGGGTTGAGTGCGAGGAGGGTGTGGGTGTTGGAGCGGTGGATGGTGGGAAATTCAATGTTCCTGGCCCTGGTCGCGGTCGGGTCACCGTGGGCGCAGACGGGCTTGCCTAAGGCCCGCCTTTAGTGCACCAGGAGTGGACCTCGCAGTGGCCGCCATTAAGTAGGGAAGGGGGAAGGACATGCTGCTGGGAGAAGGGAGCGGGAATGGCCAGGGCGGAGGGGTGGCGGGTGCAGACGTGGCAACAGGAAAAGGTGGGAAAAAGGCAATCCCAAGGATAAGATTAAACTCCACAAGAAGCTGATCGAAATCAAGCACAAGGCGCAGGGAATGAGATTTCAGACAAAAAGGGTACAAGGCACAAGGAACCAAGTAACTACAAAATGGGCACAATGTACAAAAAACGAATACAAACAAGTAGTGCACAAGGCACAAAGCAGAGCAGTCTCGAACCCTACCAAGAGGGGGATCAGAGAATCTGCAGCAGAGCAGAGCACAGTTGAGCTGCAGCGGGAAGAGCAGCCCGCAGACCAGAGTGTATAGTTAAGATATATCTATGTATAGGAGGCTTTGACAGCTAGGAAATGATTAACCTGTTCCGGAACCAGAGTGGGAGTATGAGAAGGCACCTGTGAAAGGGTGGTAAAATGTTGTGTAGAACAGTTCTAAGAGATTCATATTTAACAGTAGAAGCAGAGGAGGCACACAATTTGCCTCTAATTGTTCTCAGTATAGGAGTAGTAAAGTTAGGAGTCCTAACTTTACTACTCCTAAACTGAGAAAAATCCTAATTTTACGACTTTCGGTATTCACAGAAGGCATTTAGAAGTCCTAAAGTTAGGAGTCCTAACTTTACTACTACTAAACTGAGAAAAATCCTAATTTTAAGATTTTCAATATTCACAGAAGGCACTTAGGAGTCCTAAAGTTAGGACTCCTAACTTCTGTGAATACTGAAATGAGTAAGTGCCTTCTGTGAATACCAAAATGAGTAAGTGCCTTCTGTGAATACCAAAATGGTAGTAAGTTTAGGAGTTAGTTCTGTGAATCAGGCCCGATGATATCACAGCCGTGATGCGAGAGGTGAAAGGCAGCCTACGAGCAATCGATACCAAACTGGATTCATTGGTGCAGAAAATGGACTAGGTATCCCAGAAAGTAGACAAGCACGAAACTCGGCTTGACACACTTGAAACTAGGGTATCGGACTCGGAGAATAGATAAGAGGAGACACAAGGACGCCTGCTACAAATGAACAAGGTGCTGGAGGTCATCAAGGCACATAAAAAAGAAATAGAAGCAAGGTCTCAATGTAATAATGTTAGCTTAATTGGTGCTCCAGAGTCCACGAACATAACCAACATGGTGCGCTTCGTGGAGGAAATGCTGAAAGAAATATGCGAGGAGGAACTATCCCCAATGTTTCTCGTGGAATGAGCTCACCGCACTCTGGAGCCCTGAACCCCAGGGGCTGCGCCAAGACCAATCCTGATGTGCCTGCAAAACTACAGAGACAGAGATACAGTTTTTCGGGTGGCCAGGGAGAAAGGAGAAATCAAATACCAGGGGAACAGAATTGCGGTCAACCCTGATTTCACTCAGGCTGTTCAAACTGCACACAGAGAATTCATTCCAGCCAAAAATCTTCTCCAATAGATGGGAATGAAGTATGCAATGATGTATCCTGCAAAGCTCAGAGTGCAGACAGGGGGGTAAACTCCCGATATTCACCAAAGCCAGGGCCGCTTTGAAATATGCCAAGCAAAATGCCATGAAACAACGTGGCAGAGACGGAGCATCCTCACCTTCCTCCAGCAACCAGCTAAGTGATGTTGTGGGGTCATACACCCTGGCTGCGGGATTGTTGTGATATTAGCAACCCCTTACATATGTTAAGCTCTGCTCCAAATTTGTTAAGTTCCCTTGGAACCTAATGACTGTCCATAATGTGAATCCTTTTAGCCAGAGTACACTAGGTATGCTCATCCAGCCTGTTCTTATTGGGCAGGGCAGTACTCAGGCAACCCCATGCCCCTACGGGATGATTCCCTGTTGCCCCGTGTTTCGAGGGCTTTACTGTGTAGTGAATTGTTCTATAGGGAAGCACAACCTGATTGAAGAGTTGGTGTGGGTGTGGGTGGGTTGGGAAGGAAGTTATGGAATGTTGTTTGTTTCAGTATGACTCGAACCTCCAACTGATGTATCACCTGAGGACAGGCACACCACATTATCCGCAACTGAGGCACGCACCCAGCGGCGTACTAATGTCAGACACAGAGACGCTTGCAGGGAGACCTGAGGGAGGCCTTGGGACAGGATCTTCACACACACACGTCATACCGGTCAGCAAAGACCTTTAAATGTCTAAACTCTCCTACATGACCTGGAATATACGGGGTCTAAACGACCACCGAAAGGCGCGGTTGGTACAATCTTATTTGGTCAGACATGCGGTTGATATTTGTCTCCTACAGGAGAACCATCTCCGGGAGGCAGCTCGCTCACGGTTAACCTCGCACAGATGGAGTGAGATACACTCTGCTAGTTATTCTAACTATTCCAGAGGGGTGGCAGTTCTAATACGCATAGGCGTGCCTTGGCAAACACAACATGCGCTGTGCAACCCGGAAGGTCGGTATCTCATACTAAAGGGGACATTATTTCACCAACCACCGATAGTGATTAACACTTATGGCCAGAACGTGGACGACGCCACATTCTTTCTACAGATTTGGCACAAGGTGCAGTCATTAGGAGATGCTGCAATAATTTGGGGTGGGGATTTTAATATAGTTCTGTCACTGTCCATTGATATGGATCGGGGCTCGTGCTCATCACCCTCAGGCGGCACAAGCCGTAAATAGTATCACACTGGACCACTCTCTGGTTGATTCATGGTGAGCGCTAAACCCCATGGCCCGAGAGGGGACTTGCATTACACCACATCATCAGGCTTGGTCCAAAATTGACTTTTGGCTACTGTTAGACCTGGGGGTCTCTAGTTGGCAGAGGTAGGTACCACTGTCCAAATAGGGACCCTTGCTTCTAGTCAGGGTAAGGAGGAAACCCTCTGAGATAACCCCTGCTCACCCTCTAGGTGGCTTGGCATGAGCCGTCAAGGCTATTCAGGAGGCAATGTGTAAAGTATTTGTACTAACACTCACAGTAACACAGTGAAAATACCACAAACTGACTCCACAACAGTTTAGAAAAATAAAGGTATTTAATCTAAACTACACAAGACCAAATCAACAAAAATCCAACATACACAGTTCAAGAATATGGTTTCAAAAGAGTTCTTAAGGTTGTAATAACAAGTTCCACAGTTGCGTGAAAAATTCACAGTTGCGTCACGTTTCAGACACAGTACCTTTAGTTGCGACAAAGTTCCAAAAGCAGAAGCTGGTGCGGTGGAAAACAAGCGATGCATTGCTCCTGAGACCCTGGGGAGGCGATGCGACAGCCCCGCTGCAGCAGCGGGCGTGTTACGATGAATCTATTCAGTATGGGGAGGAAGGCCACTTGCAAAAAGTTTGGGGATGACCCTGCAAGAAGGGCCTGTTCCAACACAACCCCCTTCCAGTCTAAAGTCAGGGAAGACAAAACTATACCTCAATGGGATTCCCTGCTTAAGGTGATAGAACACAGAACCTGGCCCAAATAGCAGGGCAGTCCTGTTCTACGCCGTCCTAAACCCAGTTGTATCACTCTATCCGTACTCTCAGGGTCCACATGCCAATCCATGTGGAACCCTTCTCCTTAACCTGTGGACACCACCTTTGCAGCACCTAACCTTAATTTACTCACAGGTGTGTCCCAACAGACAGACAACAAGCCACAGTGACCACCAACAGTGATCACGGATGAGACCCAGGCCTCATGCCTCTCATGGCTCTCAAACCCCTGTGGTGTCAGAGGGTGGGGGGCAGTGGCAGCTGGGCACCTTTGTCCATTCCCTCTCTTGTCAGGTCAGGTCTGACACTCTGGCACTGACCCACCAGCCCCGTGCCTGTATCCGGCGGCTCGACAGGAGGCTGAGGTGGGCTTCTCCACACCCGGTCATCCTCTTCCTTGGGGCTCCGTACACTCCAACCTGAAGCGGTACCCCCTTCTAGAATAGTCAGGGCTCCTGTGGCAGGTGTCCTGTACCATTCACCCACCAGTTCAGGGGTTCTATCCTGCAACTGGTATTCCAGGTCAGGGGGGACACCGCGGACCTGGCCCTCAAACCTAGGCTCCTAAGCCTTCAGGTCACACAATACCTGAACCTGGCTTCCCCACCCAGGGACCAACCCCTGTGATGGAACACTTGCCTGGCGAACTAGGATTTCACTCACAGATATGTCCACACTGGTACACAGTACCCATCTGGTCAACACAACGGTGTGGCCCAGTCCACCCCCAGGGTGAGACTCCTGCCCTCCTTCCAGGGGCAACCCTGTCCACCATGACAACCAAGAACACAACTTTACTACCAGTTCAGGACCTCCCTCCAGCAACGGGTCTCCCAACCTAGGATTTAAGCCCTAAGGTTGCACCGGGATCAGAGGCGAGGACTCCCTCCCTCTGCACCCCCTTCCAGAGCGCTGCACCCTCCCTATTGGAGGGGTACCCCTGGGAACCATATTGGTCAGGACACTGGTTACAGATGTCCTTCCTTCCAGGTCAGGCAGATCCTGAACCTGGTCTCCAACCCAAGGACCAAAACCTGAGGTTGTGCATTTGCCTGGCACACCAGGACTTCTGGGGACTCACATAGTACCCCATTGAGGGTGACACACAATTCATGTGTCCTGTGACAGTCTGCCTGGCGAAGATCTCCGACCCCTGTCCACCTGACAGTGCGGGAAGATCCCCCAGGACAGAAGTGGTGTCACCATGGTCACTCCTGGGAGACTCAGCCCTTCTGACTGGTCCCTGACCCACTGGTTCTCCCACTGGGGACTCCTTCCCCCTCTCACCCCTCAGTCTGACCTTCTGCACCTTCCCAACTGGAGTGGCACTGCCAGACACCAGAACTGATGGAGGCCTGGTTACAGGCACTCCCCGTTCAACAGACACTAGGAGATCCTCCTCAAATGGCCTATAAGTACAGTCTAGGTCCCCAACCTGGTGTTCCCTTAAGGAACCCTCCAGGCCCTGAGACTGGGTTTCGGGCACCGTGAGACACACCGTTCCACACTCATTCCTTCTCCACTGAGACCGGACATGAGCCCCTACACCCCTCCAACTACACTAGGACATAACTGGGCTACACTGAACCACTTCCACCTCACAGTTCTGGAAGATATCTAAGCCACTCCTTTTGGGATCACTCCCCAATACCTCCTCAGACTCTCTGGAATTCACCAAAAGGTCTATCTCCAACGCAAGCTCTCTGGGGTCAGAGAACTCACACTCCACCGGGTGTTGGCATAGCTCTGGAAAACAGGGACTTAAAATATGCTCTCCAACAAATGAATCACACAGCCCCCCACAGTTGTTAACCAAGCTACCCTTTGCCTCACCCTCCAGTGCCTCACACAAGTACGCCACGCCACTCTCCTGAGACTGGCAAGACAGTATCTGACTGCCTCTGTCACACAACCCACACTCTTCTGGCTGGTCTTCACACACACACACCAAGGTTTCTATCATGGGGGAACCCCGCTCCCTGTATCTGTCATCTAGAGTCAGTAGAGTGTCCCTCCCACCACTAGGAATATGGTCCCCTCTGCCAGTCCCCCAATCTATTACAGGGACACTGCACTCCACTGGAACTACATCATGAACCTGAACCCCTGGTGTATGTTGACCCCCTCCCTCAAGTCAGGTGCCACATCTCTGAGTGTTGTACCTCTCTCTCTGCACTAGATATCATAATCATGTTGCCACCATCTGAGCTGGACTCCACCTCTAACTCAGCAAAGCTCACCTCTTGAGCTACCCATGTTTCTTCTTCAGCTGATACCCTCATGGCCTCACGCCTCTTGAACTCCAACTCAAGTTTCCTCATTCTTAATTCATGGGCCAAGGTCGATTTCAATTCTTCCAGGGCAAGGGCGTTTTTCTCTCCACCGCCGCCCTTTCTCTTTCTTTTTCCATTTGCTTCAGCTCCATTTCAAGCCTCAACATTTCCAACGCATGATCTCAAGCCCTTTCGTTTTCCTCCAACTCCTCTCGGGATAAACTTTCAGCTGAATGGTTGCTGCCAGCCCCTGAGGCTGCTCTGGACACAGGCAGATCCTGTGGCCTGAAACTATCCCTTTGTGCCTTTCCATTCACAGACGTGATGCTTGGAAGAGTTACTCAAAAATCGAATAAAAAAATCAAAACCAGTAGTATGCGGTGGCGTAGTGGTCTGCACTCACTAGTGATGTACACCAATCACTGTGGGTCTAGTACAAATACAAGTTCAAATCCGCACCGCTGACCACCAATGTTAGAACTGGGGGTCTCTAGTTGGCAGAGGTAGGTACCACTGTCCAAATAGGGACCCTTGCTTCTAGTCAGGGTAAGGAGGAAACCCTCTGAGGTAACCCCAGCTCACCCTCTAGGTAGCTTGGCAAGAACAGTCAAGGCTATTCAGGAGGCAATGTGTAAAGTATTTGTACCAACACTCACAGTAACACAGTGAAAACACCACAAACTGACTCCACAACAGTTTAGAAAAATAAAGGTATTTAATCTAAACTACACAAGACCAAAACGACAAAAATCCAACATACACAGTTCAAGAATATGGTTTCAAAAGAGTTCTTAAGGTTGTAATAACAAGTTCCACAGTTGTGTGAAAAGTTCACAGTTGCATCACGTTTCAGACACAGTACCTTTAGTTGCGACAAAGTTCCAAAAGCAGAAGCTGGTGCGGTGGAAAACAAGCGATGCGCTGCTCCTGAGACCATGGGGAGACTATGCGACAGCCCCGCTGCAGCAGAGGGCGTGTTGCGACGAATCCGGTCTGTATGGGGAGGAAGGCCACTTGCAAAAATGTTTGGGGATGACCCTGCAAGAAGGGCCAGTTCCAACAACTACTGACTAAAGACTTACACGTCTGGGTTCAAAATGTCACTCACTACGTGCAGACTTTGTCTGACCATGCCCCAGTGGCTCTGGCGCTTATGGTCACAAAGCCCTACCAACAGCCATTTGCGCGGCGCCTGCCCCCAACACACTACTAGATGCTGCCTTCTGCAAAAGTATCAGAACACACATTAAAGAGTACTTCTAATACAGCACTGGGTCGGTGTCCACGGAGGGTGCCCTGTGGGAGGCATTCAAGTAGGTGATAAGGTTGCACTGCATCGCTGGCCAATCTGGGGTGCTCCGCGACATTCAGGGAGGTCTGGGCAGATTAGAAAAGGAACTCCATGAAGCAGAAACACAGTATTGTACGGCACCATCCCCTTCGCTCCTGGCTACTTTGCGCACTAAACTAATGCAGTATCAGGAGGTGGTGGATCGCAAGACCACATTTTTACACAAACATGCAACAGCGCGTAGGTACGGGGAGCGGGATAGGCCGGGTAAGATGTTCGCCAACCTAGTGCGGACACCCATAGGTCCCCGTTTATTACTGAACTGGCCACCACGGATGGTAATAGGTGGCCTCCACGCAGACAAAGCCCCCAGAGCAGACAGCTTGATGGCCAAATTCTATAAAGAATTCTCAGAGCTTTTAGTGCCACGACTTTAGGCTGTATATCAGGAGGCCATGGAGTCTGGCTGCCGGCCACCCTCAATGCATGAGGCCATAATTATAACTATCCTTAAACTGGACACAGAGCCATCGCTTTGTGACTCGTACTGCCCACTATCGCCGATAAACCTAGATACATACAGTTTTGCTAAACTCCTGGCCGCCCGACTTTAGCCACTGCTTGTTATGATTATACGCCTGGACCAGTCTGGCTTCTTTCCAGGGAGGGCCACATCTCATAACCTCCGGATGCTGTTTGCTTTAATGCATTACCTTGCACCACATGTCCCTACAATAGCGGCGCTCCTGGATGCCACTAAGGAGTTCGATTCATTGGAATGAGGGTTCCTTTTTCCTCTGCTACAGATAAAACTGCTCTACACGTTGCCCACGGCACGCCTCAAGGTGAATGGCCTGATTTCATTTGTAATCACCATCACAAGAGGCACTAGACAGGGTTGCCCCCTATCGCTGCTACTCTTCGCTATAGCTACTGAACCGCTTGCTGCCCGTATTAGACTGTATCACGCACACCGTAGCATAGGGTTTACCACCAGAGGTCTTACTGTATCACTCTACACCACAGCTTTCCAAACTTTTCATGTTGGGGACACATCCTTTTGTGAAATTTTTTTGAGGGACACGGTAACGCGAGAAAGCGCAGCGAGCGAGCCCGAACCACCTATGGTGGGTTCGGGCGCCGCACCACACAGGCACACACCCCACCCCACACACAAACCCACACACACACACCCCACCCCACACACAGAGACTTGAGGGGCACTGTTAAAGGGTACTATTGAGGGAATCAGTGGCAGAGGTAGCCTTTCCCTCCAACTGTGTCCCTCCATCTGTCTCCCTCCCACTGTCTCCCTCCCTCTCTCTCAATCCCTCCCTGTCTCACTCCTTCTCTGTCTTCCTCCCTCTGTCTCACTCCCTTTCCCTCTGACTGTCTCCATCCATCTCTGTCTCCATCCCTCTCTGTCTCCCTCCCTCTCTCTCAATCCCTCCCTGTCTCACTCCTTCTCTGTCTTCCTCCCTCTGTCTCACTCCCTTTCCCTCCGACTGTCTCCATCCCGCTCTGTCTCCATCCCGCTCTGTCTCCATCCCGCTCTGTCTCACTCCCGCTCTTTCTCACTCCCGCTCTGTCTCACTCCCGCTCTGTCTCACTCCCGCTCTGTCTCACTCCCGCTCTGTCTCACTCCCGCTCGGTCTCACTCCCTCTCTGTCTCACTCCCTCTCTGTCTCACTCCCGCTCTGTCTCACTCCCGCTCTGTCTCCATCCCGCTCTGTCTCCATCCCGCTCTGTCTCCATCCCGCTCTGTCTCACTCCCTCTCTAGCTCACTCCCTTTGACTGTCTCTCTCTCTCTCGCCTCCCTCTGTCTAACTCTCTCTGTTTCACTCTTTGTCTCTCTCCCTGTCTGTCTTCCTCTGTCTCACTCTCTCTGTCATCCTCCCTCTCTGTCTCACTCCCTCCCTCTCCCCGATGCAGTTAAGAGCAAGGGTTTCCAAATTGCAAGGAAGATTTTGTTCCTCTGACGAGGCCCTGAGCGGGATAATTCTTTTTTGGGTGCTGTATGCAGACATGGCCTTTTATCATGGCATGAAGAGGCGATGGCCACTGGTAGGACAAGGCCCTTAATGTAAAGACACGAAGTGGACTGAAGGTAGTACTGTGAAAACACATTTTGCTACTTTTTCCACATATGATAGTGAATAGAGCAAACAGATTTTCTCCAAACTTATTTCTTAATTATTTCCTCACCACTGGAGAAAAGAAGAAACATGAAGTAATTGCAAAAAAAAAACAGATGACGTCAATTTCCCCAAAAATATTTACCAGATAAATAGAGCTGTTAAACCAGTGCTCCAAGAATATCAAGTAGCGTCAACCCCTATGGTAGCCTCAAGTGTAATTGGTTTAGCACATCACGGCTAATTAACGATGGCTCTTTCAAATCCTATGACCGGAGCAAATCAGTGAAAACTGCGCTTTAAAATGTACCATTTGACCAACTTATTACAACAATTTCTCAAGGTGCGAGGGAGAGAAAAGCAGAGCGGAACACCCTCAAACCCTCTCAGAAGCACTTGGGGGGGACAGGGGGGGCTCGCTGGAATTCGAGCATTGTATTCACCCTACTACTCTGGAAGGTGAAGAGCCATCAACATTGAATGCAACCAGAGAATGCAAATGGGGTGAAATGTCAAGAGCAAAACACATTAAAAAGTTAAAGAAAGGACACACCTTTAGGGTCCTCTCCATGACATACTCTTATGGCGGAGAGCATCTCACCTTTAACAGCAGTGACTCTTTAATGAGCAGGAGGCTTCGACTCAGGTGAAATTTGGCATTCAATGCAGCTTAAGCACTCTGCCACCTGGAGAGTCAGTTCCCACTTAGGGTTCTTGGTTTTCCTTTGCTTCAATTGCTTTTTCTTCAGTTTCTGCAACTCTGCTACCTTTGCTCAACATGTGTTAGCTTTACCATCTTCCATACCATCTACCCATGGCAGAACCTACAGCAGAAGGGGTGTACCTGGCTACTGAACACTGCCTATAGCGCTTTTCTTTCTTGCTTTCTTTCTATTCATAAGCACAGTAGACCCTGCAAAGTGGCCACAGCTGGCACAGACACAGTGCTTCAAAAGGACAGGTACTGGGGACCTGCACTTCATTAAGTTTAAAGGGAGAGTACCTTCACTCTTCATCATAGGTGCAATGTCTTCAATAGGAGAGTTCTGACACGTCGCAGCTGAAAAAAGTACTCTGGGACACGGAGTACCTATACTTCGATATTCACATTTCAAGCACTGCACAGGCACGCTGTTATGTTTTAGGTCTTTTGGGAAGGGAGAAGATGAGTTATGTTTTCATTTCATTATGTGTGATTATGTGCTCTCACACTTTTGGAACTGTAGTTTTTGGGTTTTAGATTTGCAGCTCCACTCTGCCTGTTGCTGGAAGGCCCGCGGGGGTGATCTAAACAGCATACTAAAACCGGGACATTTGGATGTTTTACCCGGACGCTGTTGTAAAACCCGTACATTTCTCTACTTCAGCCCCCCCAACCCCCCTGTTGTGTGTGACAGCCCGGGACCGCTCACAGCCGCACCCGAGCACTTCACAGGTCGTTAAAGACCTTGTGCATGTTAATAGGGCTTTGTTGTTTCTTCGCTCCTTCTAAGTGCCCCTGCAGCTCGGCTCTGCTGATGCGACACACCTACATATGGGTCGCGACACAGTAATGTGTCGCGCCACATAGTTTGGAAAGCTGTGCTCTACACCGACGACATTACTTTGTATATGGTGGACCCCAAAGACAATTTAGCATCTATGTTGAGGGAACTGGTGCACTATGGGGAAGTTTCTTGGGTATGGGTACATTGGGATAAATCAGTCATAATCCCCCTGACGACGCGGACCCAGCACTTTGAAACAACTACCCTATAACTAGGGAGACAGGACCAACGCGCTATTTGGGAATATGGATAAGCAAAGATATTAATGAACTCTGGATGGAGAATTACAGTAGGGCGGTGGACTTGATCCCAGAGAGGGTATGCCACTGGAAGCCGCTCCCATTGTCCCTCATTGGACGAATTGCGGTGGCCAAAATTGTAATTTTGCCCAAACTATTGTACCTATTAGTAAACATCCCTATCCCACTCACCTCACAGTTTTTTAAAACACTTCGATCCCTAATGATTGAACTGGCGCGCGCAGGGCGACAGCCGAGGATATCCTGGGAGGTACTCACTTTACCACACGCTCAGGGGGGCTTGCGGCTCCTGACTTTGCTCTTTACGCTTACAACTCACAGGCGCAGTTCCTACATCACTGGACACACCCCTTGCCCTTTCACCCGCATGTGACCATTGAATTGGATAGAGCAGCAATATCTTCTGGATTGTCTAAGGATTATTGCCTTCTATCCATGCCGGCATCATATGAAGTTGTGCCCAAAGTACCGTCTGTCTGACCGTGTCCAGAAGAAATTGGTACGATTGGAATATTGATGCATATTTATATAGATCACTATACTTGTTTGGTGATTTACATGAGCTGTTCCCAACTTGGATATTCACTACTAACAAGACATCACAAGATTCTTGGCTTTCAAGATTTCACATTCATAAATTGCTTTGCTGATCTTCGAGATCTGATTCACATCCCTGATGAAGTCCATCTATTGGACGAATCATCTTGGCTGGGCTTTACGCTTCTGATTGGAAATGAAAATAAAGATTATATAAAGAAAAGAAATTTCAATAGTCCCCACACTTTAAATTTGTTTCAAATCGCATGAATTTGATATTGTTTATAATCTATAAATGTACTATATTTGATTATATGCTCCTTTTCATTATTTCTTTTTTCTAAGAGAAGTTTTCTTCTCGTATATTGTGACTTCGATAGCAGTGGGGTTACGAAAAGTGGAGCATTACGATTTAAAGACTTATAGGAACTAATTTTCTGGTGCAGCCATTTAAGCCCACACTGTGGTTTCTCTAAAAAAGTATTGTTAAAAAATCAATTAAACGTATGTTATCCTTTTTAATTAATGTTACTATTTATAATAATATAGCATTTTTATTTATATATGTAAATAAATTATATTTAACAATATTCGCTTTCTCGATATTTTTGTACTTACTATTCTAAATAAAGGATGATCATATTTTGACATCGATATTTTGGACACAATATTTTAGTATGGGGATATTTTGAGCGTCAATATTTTGTCACTGAACCCATTAGCATATGCATATGTTTTCAGTTTATTTGTGTGTAAAACCATGAAAATAACACAAATGATGTAAATATGAAGAAAAGGTTCCATGCGCAATATAAAAAATATAGGTGATAGTGCAGACCCTTGACGAGTACCCCTTAGGAAGGGAAAGTATGAGGATTGGAAACCATTTATAAATATTGAGGTTTTTGGAGAAGAGTAAAGCAGGCTGATATATTAAAAAATATCAGGATCAACACCTTGCCATTCGAGTGCGTACATCATTACGTGTCAGCGCACTTGGTCAAAGGCCTTTTCGGCGTCCAATGTGATTGCAACTATAGGTGTAGAACTTTTCGATGCAGGATGTAAAATGTAAATGAAAGCTCTAGAATTGTCAGCCATATACCTGCCCTTTACCAAGCTGGTTTGCTCTAGAACAATTAAATCAAGAAAAATTGATTGAGTAGAAAGGATAAGATTTTTGCTAAATTGTTGCAGTCTAAATTTATGAGAGAAATGGGTCTGTGATTAATACAATAGGAGAGACCTTTGTCTGTTTTTTAGATCAAATACAAACTTTCTTCCAAAATAGTACTGCAAGCCTCATTATTAGAGAGTTAGTATAGATACACAGAGAGATAAAATGTGGGATTAAAATGTGCGAGAAATGTGAGTAAAATTCAACTGGGAAACCGTCTGGGATAGAGGTTTGTCTTTAGGTAATTTCGCAAGTGCTGTCATTAATTAGGAAAGGGAGAAGTCCTTATCTAGAAGGGAAAACTTCTGTGGCTATTGATGGTGAGGTTGAAGAGAGTCAAAGCAAGAATCTAGGGCTTCATGTGAAGGGAAATGTTATGGTGTGTACCAAGATTGAAAAAATCTGTAAAACATTTTAAAATGTCAGCATCCCTAAAGTGTTTCATATCCTTGTCATCTTCTGGATTGTCTAAGGATTATTGCCTTCTATCCATGCCGGCATCATATGAAGTTGTGCCCAAAGTACCGTCTGTCTGACCGTGTCCAGAAGAAATTGGTACGATTGGAATATTGATGCATATTTATATAGATCACTATACTTGTTTGGTGATTTACATGAGCTGTTCCCAACTTGGATATTCACTACTAACAAGACATCACAAGATTCTTGGCTTTCAAGATTTCACATTCATAAATTGCTTTGCTGATCTTCGAGATCTGATTCACATCCCTGATGAAGTCCATCTATTGGACGAATCATCTTGGCTGGGCTTTACGCTTCTGATTGGAAATGAAAATAAAGATTATATAAAGAAAAGAAATTTCAATAGTCCCCACACTTTAAATTTGTTTCAAATCGCATGAATTTGATATTGTTTATAATCTATAAATGTACTATATTTGATTATATGCTCCTTTTCATTATTTCTTTTTTCTAAGAGAAGTTTTCTTCTCGTATATTGTGACTTCGATAGCAGTGGGGTTACGAAAAGTGGAGCATTACGATTTAAAGACTTATAGGAACTAATTTTCTGGTGCAGCCATTTAAGCCCACACTGTGGTTTCTCTAAAAAAGTATTGTTAAAAAATCAATTAAACGTATGTTATCCTTTTTAATTAATGTTACTATTTATAATAATATAGCATTTTTATTTATATATGTAAATAAATTATATTTAACAATATTCGCTTTCTCGATATTTTTGTACTTACTATTCTTAATAAAGGATGATCATATTTTGACATCGATATTTTGGACACAATATTTTAGTATGGGGATATTTTGAGCGTCAATATTTTGTCACTGAACCCATTAGCATATGCATATGTTTTCAGTTTATTTGTGTGTAAAACCATGAAAATAACACAAATGATGTAAATATGAAGAAAAGGTTCCATGCGCAATATAAAAAATATAGGTGATAGTGCAGACCCTTGACGAGTACCCCTTAGGAAGGGAAAGTATGAGGATTGGAAACCATTTATAAATATTGAGGTTTTTGGAGAAGAGTAAAGCAGGCTGATATATTAAAAAATATCAGGATCAACACCTTGCCATTCGAGTGCGTACATCATTACGTGTCAGCGCACTTGGTCAAAGGCCTTTTCGGCGTCCAATGTGATTGCAACTATAGGTGTAGAACTTTTCGATGCAGGATGTAAAATGTAAATGAAAGCTCTAGAATTGTCAGCCATATACCTGCCCTTTACCAAGCTGGTTTGCTCTAGAACAATTAAATCAAGAAAAATTGATTGAGTAGAAAGGATAAGATTTTTGCTAAATTGTTGCAGTCTAAATTTATGAGAGAAATGGGTCTGTGATTAATACAATAGGAGAGACCTTTGTCTGTTTTTTAGATCAAATACAAACTTTCTTCCAAAATAGTACTGCAAACCTCATTATTAGAGAGTTAGTATAGATACACAGAGAGATAAAATGTGGGATTAAAATGTGCGAGAAATGTGAGTAAAATTCAACTGGGAAACCGTCTGGGATAGAGGTTTGTCTTTAGGTAATTTCGCAAGTGCTGTCATTAATTAGGAAAGGGAGAAGTCCTTATCTAGAAGGGAAAACTTCTGTGGCTATTGATGGTGAGGTTGAAGAGAGTCAAAGCAAGAATCTAGGGCTTCATGTGAAGGGAAATGTTATGGTGTGTACCAAGATTGAAAAAATCTGTAAAACATTTTAAAATGTCAGCATCCCTAAAGTGTTTCATATCCTTGTCATCCGTAATGCTAACAATTTGGGACTTTTGTGATTTGACCTTGAGATAGCTAGCAAGCAGTTTACAAGCTCTGTTTTGCCCTCCATAAAATTTAGCAATACTCTTTAATGACACACCAGATGCCTCTCCAGTTGATCTCTTATTGGAATCTAACTTTGCCTGAATAAGGTGCTTCAGGGTGTTCCCAGGCATGGATTTAACCATCTTGTGAAGCAGGCGAGGCTGAATGCAGACTTTAACATATATTATAAAAGCAGTCTATTTGTAAAATATTGTTAACATTTGTGGGTTATTAGCACAGACCACTTACAAAATATTTCTCTATGTATCTGATTTCCCAAACCAAATATGGGGGTTCCCACGATGCTTCAGCAGTGCATTTTCTTTTATTGCCTAGTAAACAACTGAAGTGGGAAACTTTAGTGAGTTCCCGTATCAGCAACACGGAGAACGATGGCAGTCTCCAGCAGGATGGTGCAGGAGTGCATCCTGACCATATATTCTGGAGCTCCTACCCTATCAGCACTGCACTCCTATCAATGTCAGCACTGCACTCCTATCAATGTCAGCACTGCACTCCTATCTTATCGGCACTCCACTCCTACCTTAATTCTGCAGCCGTAGATAGAAGCTGCAGTCGAGTCCAGTACCAGATATAAGCCTCAAGCCTCAAATACCCCAAGATTATGGACTTATAGAAAACCTATAGTTGACCACGATGAAGAGAGGAGAGGGGTTGAATTCATTCAAGGCTGTAAGCTTTTTTGAAGTGTTCAATCATGTCAGGGAAAATGTGAGTCCCTCCCCCATGTCTTGTGGGAGGGGAGGAAGATTATTTCCCTCAATACAATATACATTGAACCCAAATACCACCATTAAACAGTGCTGTATGTCGTGGGCTCTCGCATGAATGGAAGAATATAGATAAGTTTTCCTTTCAAAATTCCAGATGAATTACTACGCATTGCAAAGCTTCTCCAAGGAATTTGGGGAATCGGTAAAAGCTAATATTATAATGGCGGGATTATCTTTTCAGTGTACTGTGATTTCTAAAGATTCTCTTTTGACTGACACGATGGATAACAAAATTGAGAGCATTGTTAAATGTGTGCATGCTGTAACAAACTTTTCCATTGAAGCCAATGCATAGCCTACACAGTTCAGTCTCTCCTAAGGGATTTTCAGACTCCTGTGGAGTCATCATGGAACAGTGGGTCTGTTTTTTTATTTTTATTGAACACATCCTTCAACAACGAACGTGCTTCGCCCGCTGCCTTAGGAGCAGCTGTTGCTGTGCATCACCACATTTGGATGCGTTCTCGGAAGACGGTATCTGAGCAAAATGCTTTTCTCATGAAATGACCATTCAGAGCTTTAGAGATCTTTGGGCAACAGCTTGTAAAAATGAAGAACAAAAAATAGATGAATCCTGTAAATGGGTTCTCCAGAGGAAGAGGCTTTGGTTTCAAAGTGATTTTGGATTAGGCACTGCCAAGGGTAATAGCCAGCCCTTTCAAGGTAGGGGCTGTGGCCAGGGGAACACTGTTAATGACAAGTCCCAGTTCCATCCTCCTTCTGCTACCTCTTTTTCAGAGAAAGACTATGCCAACAGTCGTCCCGTTGAGGGTCATCTCCTACTGTTCCAGAAAGCGTGCTGTATTTTGATAACAGAAGCTTGAGCCCTACAGACTATGTTCCAGGGTTATAGAGGTGATTCCATCAGCCTGCCACCCCAGTTCTTTTATCATTCACATCTTTGAAGAGAGTGTATTTGACCTCAGTCGCTTCGAAAGATCTCTGGAGACTTTGATCCAGATCTGGACCACAAGGTTATGAATCTAATACATCACCCACAAATAATTCAGTGTGTTTGCCTTACATAACATACTATATCTGATCAGTCAAGGAGATTGTCTGACATTGCTGGACATGTGAGACGCCTAGCTCCATGCTTTGTTCATTCATCTTGGCCATCAAAAGTCCATTTGTTTTTCTTTAGAGGACAATCACTATCAGTTCTGGTTGTTCCCCTTCTACCTACACTCGGTGCCAAGTGTTCTTAACAAACTCTTGTCTCCCTTGATAGGTATTTTGTATACTAGAGGGATTCAGGTGTACCTTTACCTGGATGATTGGTTAATTGCTTTGTCTTTTTTTTCTCAGGGAAAAGGAACACATTCATCAGGTTTGTGATCTACTCCAGGAGCACAGATTCCTCTTAAATTACAATAAATCCTACCTGCTTCCATCTCTATCCCTCCAGTTCATCAAAGCTCTGTTTCAATCAGACCTGGGGGATGCTTTCTTAATGGACAAAAGAAAGAACAATCTGACTTACCACCTGTCCGCCGTGTTGGGGAAAAGCCAAACCTCAGTGATACTCTGTCTAAGAAGTCAAGGAGAGATGGTGTCACCTCTGGCAATCCTTTCTTGCTGTCGTCTCCATCTATATCCCTTGATTCATTGTCTACTTCAGCACTGGGCCCCTGCATCTCAGGACTATGAGGCGTTGGTCCCAGTTACCTCAAAGATTTAAAAGGACCTATACTGGTGGGAACCTAGACAGGGGCAGGGCTTTGGTTTATTCCTCTCTCTTGATCCTTTCAAACAATGCCAACAAGATTGGTTGGGGAACTATCCATAAGGACTCAAAAGCACGTGCAAGTGAAGCAGCCATGAAAGATCCCAATCATCCTAGTGTAAAGAGTTAGCAGCAGTACATAAAGCTCCCCTTTGGCTCTCTCCTTTGTCCCAGACCGAGGCTTCAACTGTTTGTTTCAAAAGTCGTAAAGTTCAATTTTTGGGATACACAGAGGTAGTTTACGAGTAGTAAATGCCCTTTGTGAATACCAAAAGTTATAAAGTTAGACTTTTATCTCAAATTTACCTTTGTGAATCGGCCCCTTCAGGTTTGGCTTTGGACTCTCAATTTAAAATCACAAGGTACTGTATATTCAGATTTTAAGTTGTACGTCTGAAAACGCCACTTTTAGAAAGACTTTTAACTATGGGGGGGAACCTGTACTAACATCCAAACTAGGCCACAACAATAATTTAGAGCAAAAATTGTTTGGGCGTGTGTTATGAATTACTGTGTTAAACAGACCACTTTAACAACTGAAGTGGTTTGGGGTCTTTATTCCATATTTCATTTTTTCATTTGTTTATATAATACATTTAAACACTTAAGGCATGTCATAGAGAAGAACTGTGATTTTAAAATATTTAACACAACATCAAGAAATAACGGCACAAACCAATAAAATTACAAAACATGACAAAAACTGACAAAAGAGACAATTGACCAGTCCTAAATTTTACAATAAAACAATAGCGGCACATATTGTTTACATTTTCACACTCCTGCAACCTGCCATACACAGCTAGCAAATGCAACAATAACAATAAAATAAGCAAATTGCCTTGTTTGTACACTGTAATATTCAGTAGAATGATGATGGTTACAGCTAGCTGGGTAGGTCGACGCGTTTCAGAATCCCACTTTTATTTTTGGGTTCTCCTCAGGACCAGGACAGGTCGAACACTACAATATTGTAAGACTGCTGGATACCCCTGTATTCGAATATCCCACAAGCCTGTGGAAAAAATACAACGTCTATTCTCACCATTCAGGGGTGGTGATCACAGGTGCTGTATGGCAATTAATGCAAATGGCTGATGATGGCTGAATAGCCAGAAACCGGTCCCAGGATGCTTGTTTCCGGTCCAGGGAAGACATAGCTTGGCAGTTCAGGCTGGACTGTTCCCATGAGGCACAGGGTCAGACATTTTTGCATATGGCCATGTCTGAACTGGGGTGGTTGAGTGGGCTAAAGAATGAGGATAGATTAAACCCAGATCAGTTGACTGGGGGTGAGTGTTTGATTTGCTCAGACGCACCGTCCATCATCTCCTTTGGTATTGTATGGCAATTAATGGCACGGAAAACCGCGTAGTGTAGAGAAAAATATAAAAAGTAGAAAGAAGTTGACACATTTCCCAAGTTGTGAGGCAAACAGCTCTAAAGTTGATACACTCCATTATGACATGACTATTGAGCAGTTGCTCTTAGTTCTAATCAATACCAGAATTGTGTGTAACTTGCTGTGTCGACCCACCCCAGCTAGCTGCAACCATCATCATTCTACTGAATAATACAGTGTACAAACAAAGCAATTTGCCTGCACTTTTTAGGTCGCAACAAATCTCCTTAAAAATTGATGATGATCCTTACTATTGAAGGGAGCTTTGTACCTACTCTTCAGCATTTAAAATAAATGCACCTCCCATGGTACTGTGCTACATAACCACCCCCTACAACTCAAGAGCCTGTTAGAAAACACTTAAACCAAAGGTTGCGCTATACAGATTCAGGATATTAACCAACACCATTCCTGTCCATGCATGCAAACAACCTCATTGCACAGAATATGAGTTAAAAGATGATGATGATGAAGACAGATTTATAGAGTGCACAGATGCTCCTAGAAGTATTCCAACTCTAGTCTAGCAGCAAGTAGATAATTACATGGTGAATAGCCAACTTTAAGCCCTTTTCTTAAAGCTAGTTCTGACCTTTCCTGCCTCAGATGCAGCGGGAGAGAATTTCATGCGGATAGACCTAGAAAAGAAAAAGAGCATCTGCCAGTCCTTGTCCTTCTCACTCTAGGCACTCTAGTTAAGGCAGTTCATAGCCACACTCAAAGGAACAATTGACTATATAAATAACAGTGACATTTACTATATAACTTCTGAACATGAGCCAAATGCCTCACTAATTCCCAAACAGTGATCTGAGGTGGATGAAGTGCCTGAGGTTTGTCCTTTGTATCGGCTCTAATTTTAAATATCCTTCCATTTCTAAATATACCCCTACACCCTGTCTCTAGGTCTCTCTCTCTACGTGACTCCTGGGGTCTATGTATCAATTCGCTCAATTAAGTAATTTTAATGTAACTCTTCTAATAATTTGTCAGTATAATTCAGGCAGAGGCCCGCTTGTCTTACAATCAAGTTTATTTTCTTGTACATGAGGGTTGTCAATAAACCCTGTATCTGGGCATCTACTGGTCTCTCATAGCTTGTGTCTTTTGGCATCTAGAACCTCTCCTCTGCGGGTATTAAAATATCAGATTCCTGTGAGTTTCACTGTAGTTACTAGACGTCATTCTTTAATGTACCTCAACATAAATGCCATCCTCTTGGTTGTGTGTGATTGATTTCTGTGGTCACTTTTAAATCTGTTCTCTCCCTATGTTATGTGCACATCTTTCTTATAAGGCTTTTGGTATTTTATTATTATTTTCAGCAACTGTTCTTTTTTATGTAAGTCTTTCTTTAAAAGATGAATTGTTCTGCAAGTCATTCTCCTGTAATATCCTCAGTGTGATTTACGGTTTGAAGAATTTCCCATTCTCCAAACTCGCTATTTCCCTTTTCCATTTCAAAGCATGGGAACTGCAGGGTTTCCTACTGCAAAGCCTCAACTGATCCCACTACTGGAACTTTCTGACCTCACAATCTGTCCACCACTAGGTAGCAGTTCACAAGGAAAGTTGCCTTGCCTTATTCAGGGCAAGGCAGGAGTCACTGATCCCCTGCCTGGAAGCACCATCTTCGATTGGTGGTTTGAGACAGAAGATCAACAGGTGGGTGCCTGCATGATGGAACTAATTTTCTTGGACATCAGGGTCAATACCGTCTGTTTTCAGACTTTGTTATCAGTGGCTGTCATGAAGGCAATGGGAACCCTGCTGCAGTGACAGACATTTCTAAATAGGAGGGGGATCCTCCATCAGGGAAGTGGCGGCCATATTCATTATTGACCTGTTGGGCCAGGAGGTCCTAAGCTTAACATTAAATGACCCTCTCTGTCTCCTGGATTGAGGTGTGGTTCTGTTTCTTAGTACCATGTTTTTCTACCCTATCACTCAATCTCTGTCTTATGGTGCTTTCTTCTGCTACTATCAATGTTTCTATCTCACCATGTTGATCATTTTCCTACTGTAACTACAGAAAATCTGTATACTCCCTCATCTTTATGACAGAAATGGGAGAGCCACTTGAAGGATGGGACAGTGGCAAAGCAAATGCTATGTTGAGTGGAGGAAGGCTAAGCAAGATTGGGGCCAGTATACAGGGCGTTTGGTTTGGGATCTAATAATTTCTAATAATTCAGTGAGGAGTGGCTTAGCTGACCAAGAGGGAAAGAAGGTGAATAGCTACAAGTATTTATAGTCAACCTGAATATATAATCTGATTGAAGTCTTGAGGTGAAATCCAGTGGCATGGAGAAAATCTCTGTAATGATGTGCTCACATGAAGACAATAATATTGCATTCCTAGGCTCATTACATGATAGCCGCATTTCATGGGAGGCTGGAGCAGTGAAGGCAATTTACACCTGAGGCGGTGATATGGTAATTATAGCAGACTACCTGCTAACATACAATCTATGGGATATGTAGGCCTCAAGCAGAAGTGAATAGAATATATAGGCTGAGGTGGGGAGTGCGGGCATAGATCATCAGAGCTGATGATGAGACATAATAGAGACTGAGCTGTAGGGGTCAGGTCCTTCGTAGAATTATATAGTGACAAAGAGTGGTGTACGAAGGCCTTTTAAGGGTGGGAGATATTTCTTGGCCAGTTTGCCCAAATCTGATATCACTAGAATTAAGGAGAAAATAAGAACACTAGTAAAGCCGCCATCTGGAGAAGAGGCAGGGAAAAAGGAGGCTGAAAAATACCTGTTTGGGAGGGAGGACTGCAGAACTAGGGATGGGATGAGAAACTATGCATCCGGGTAATTGCTTAAAAGGCACTGTGAATCATTCTACACCTCCACAACTAGAACTTGACATAGGACAGTCAAGAAAAACAAGTTGGGTTCTGCTGCATTTGTGGCCTGATAGAAAACAAAGATTGCTTTGACTAACTATATCTTATTTTTTTTCAAATTATAGATCATTCAGAGGCAGCAGTTAGAGACATCATGACCAATTTCAATGACAGCAACTTTGATCCACCCACATTCCTCCTGATGAGCTTTCCAGTGGAAAGTGCTGCAATCTTATGGATTTCTCCTCTGTTGTGCTTAGTATATCTCTTCTCTATTATGGGAAATGGACTCATTTTATACATCATTAAGACAGACAACCAATTCATAGAGCCAATGTATCTTCTTCTGTCAATGCTTGCAGCCACTGATTTGGGCTTGGCTCTTTCTACCTCGCCCACAGTGCTTAGCGTGTTTTGGTTTAATTACAGAAAAATACATTTCTATCCCTGCATGATTCAGTTGTTCTTTATACAGACACTGTGCTCAATGGAGTCCGCCATTTTAGTGGGCATGGCATTTGATCGCTATGTTGCGATATGTAATCCTTTGAGATATAACTCAATGTTGCAACCAATAATTGCCAAAGTTGGAGTGGTTGCTATAATAAGAGGGGTGATCCTCATGTTTCCACAACCTTTTTTGCTGAAAAGGCTTCCATACTGTGGTAAAGATGCTCTCTCCCATGCCTTTTGCTATCACCCTGATATAATGAAGCTCGCCTGTGCGGATATCACCATCAACAATAAATATGGCATGTTCGTAGTACTCTCCAGCTACCCTTTTGACTCCTTCTTTATCCTGTTGTCATATGTGATGATTCTAAAAACTGTTTGGAGCAAAGCACGGCATATAGAAAGCTGGAAGGCACTGAACACTTGCATCAGCCATCTCTGTGTTGTCCTCCTCTTTTACATCCCACTGATAGGTTTGACACTGGCCCATAGGTATGGGGAAAGGGATTCAATTTTGCTGCTTGTAATGATGGGAGGAGTCTTCCTTGTGATACCTCCAGCACTTAACCCAGTAGTTTACAGCATGAAAACCAAACAGATCCGTAATGCAATACGTAAGCAAATCTGTGCAAAACAGATTGAGAACTTCAGCAGTAACAATGACTGACATCATGGGAATGACCAAGTTACTTACCAATTATTTTCATTACTCCAAGTCCTGATCGTTCTCAATACAGTGCTTAGAGCTTTTGCAATTTTCTCTTGTGGTGAGGTCACATAGACTCTGTGCACAAACACTTACATTTTACATGTTTACATATAAAGTTGACGTCTTTTTAAACTATGACTTTAAGCACACAACTGCTTGTGCACCAACATGAAATAGTGTACTCAGAAGAGGCTTGCTTCCAATTACATTTCGTCATAGGCACATTATGATACCTTAGAAAATTCTGTTCAAGGACCAAGTACACTGCACACACAAGACGTGTTTGTTGTTGTCTGTCCAGCGACAGGTCTGGGTGGGTAGAATTAATAACGACAGCTGGACCAGAATTCAGGCACAGTACGAATGGATTCAGTTTTATTATATAAACTTCACAAGCCTTTGTTTAGGCAAAGGAGCATTTCGATGGGTTGGCCAGGTTGACGTCTGCCTGAATTCTAGCCCAGCTGAATCTACCCTGAGAGGTATGGTGGCCCATTCTACACCAGACTGCCTACCAGATGACACATGCATGCAAGTAAATTGGGAGTTAGACCACTATAAGGTATATGGCAGAAACACATCTACCCTATGCTCTCTAGGCTAGGCAGTGCTAGGTAGGGGTACAATTATATGTATTCATATAATCAATTTGAATGCACAATGGTTGAATTGTTATCTGATTCACCATTTTCGCAATGCTGGTTACCATGTTCTGCTTTGTTCTACTAATTGTTGTGGCACACTTATTTTACACAAGAATTCAATTGCTTCAATAAATGTTTGAAATGCCAATTTGTGCATTCCTTGTGTCTCCCTTTGGGCATGACTGAGTTAACATGGAAAGAGTAGATCTGTTTCCATGATTTCCTTGGGGGAATCAGGGTGATCATGTTCTGAGATTGCAGATGCCATCTGGTACCTCACAAGGTTCAGAGGTCCATGTGGCACACCGTGAGCTAGCCAGGAATTAGGTCAAGATATTCTTATGGCATGAGTCTCCCATAGTTTTGATGCTTGTGTTGCCCAAATGCACAGACTTTCTGAACTAGTAGAAACCGCATGACTTGGCCCTACCAAAGTTCTAGGTCAGGCACTCATTTAATAGGTCTCCTGAGCAGTTTTCATACGTTTGCCCAAAACCCCTTGTCACCATCCCAATGGAGACTTCTGTGGTGCTAGTTAAAATGCCTCCTCAGCAGAATATTATTTGTCTGTAGGTTGTAAAAACGCGAACCTTTTATAAGGATCACCCTACTATAGTTTACCTTCTCTGGACTCCATTTATTAAAATGGCTAATTCATTATTAGTGGTTATACCACTAAATTGCAAACATGCAGTAACATAAATGTTACAACAAAAAGGGCTTCCTCTTACTGGAGGAGATGTTACCTTAGTGGTAGATGTCCCCGAAGCATATAAAACAGAATTATTACAGGTCATTGTCACACTCACACTGAATCAGCCAAACCAAACAATTACAGAGCTTATGCAGATTTAGAAATTCTGCTAACATTTCTTGGAACACACAAATTGGTATGAAGGCAATCTGCCACATCCATTAGCAAATGTTAGACCAGTTTCCCCCAGCAATGATGGGGCAACATGGTCAGTCCTAGCCGGTTATACAGCATGTCCACAAATAGGAGCTCTCACAGCAGCAGAACTATGTAGACTTTACACAAGTATCGTTGGACTATACAGACACAGTTAATTATGCAAACAATCACAGCAACCCCAGGGAAGGATGTTCAAACTGCACAACCACACTTGGCAATGCCATTAATTATTCTAGTTACTATTAATAAAATTATGGGTAAGGTTCCCACCAGATGGGCAGAGATTCTGTTCTGGATTGCACATAAATCAAATCATCTTGAAGCAGTGGTTCCCCTTACAGGACACCAAGATAAACATAGAATTCTCACAATGTGCTTACCTTTAAGGATGGTTCCCCTGGTAGGCGCATGTGCAGGATGGAGCACTGTATTTGCTGCAAGCTATAACATCACGCTTGGTAGATCATTCATAGCTGTTTTGCT